>NC_054555.1:20948140-21620640 GCF_017654505.1 Polyodon spathula | reverse complement strand
ATATATTCTATTTAAAAAACTAAAATGGGTTTTAAAGTTGACCAAAATTTTGTAACTCGTTGTGCTACTTATATTCTATATTATATATATCATATATATATATTATTATGAACAATATATATTAACATGTATATAATATAATATATATATATATATATAATATATATATATAATATATTTAATATATATCGGTTGTAAAATTACAGTCAGCTAAGTTCTGTAAGTCGATTAATAGTACTTTTTGCTTCGCATGTACAAAAGAGAAATTTCTTCGCATGTATTAATGATTTTTTTTTTTTTTTTTTTTACATTTTTGTTAGAAGTCAATTGAAAAGAACCCCCTTTCACTCAAGTGCCTGACTCCGTCTCTGAATGTGTGTGCTACTGCAAGGGAATTCTGCGAGATGATTTTTTTTATGAAACAGACACAGTGCCACCTAGCGACCAGTAACAAAACTCACATTTAGTGCGTTGATGAGGTGGCAAGACAGACAAAAAAAAAACCGTGCAGAAACCTCATTGATTGAGAACCCAAATGTTAACTAACCGGTGTACCAGTCTGAGTGTTACTTTTTTTTCAACAATACACTTATGAACTGTTTGTGAAACAGTCAACAGATATTGGATACTCCCTCCATACAGTGCTACTGCATTACATGTGCAGAATAAGTACGCCAGTTGAGCGCAACATCGCATCATTCATTTACAATTCAGAGCATAGATGTACGTTTCAGAAAGAAATGCATTCAGTAAAATCTATGACGAATACATTTCTTTGGCTAAATCTGCTAATCTGAAGATTAATGTACAGTATTGGGACATACAACATGACATAATGATTACCACATATACGTTTCAGAATGAAATGGGGTGCGGGCAACTTTAAAGTAATTGCTATACAATGATGGTAATAGTAATCAGGATTTTGGCATGTATCCATTTGTACAACATTTTCAACATATCCATTTAAGAATCTTAACAGAATATTATGTTACAAAGTGCTGCGTTTCTATTTCCTGTAGCCTTGTCTATGCGTGAATCATATTCGACTGAATTGAAAAGTGAACCTATCCTCCCGAATCAGCACCTTGAACTCTTCAGTATTTTTACATCTTTGCAACACAATTCGCTCCACCTTGTCACCGTTTTCAACTATGACAGGTTAAAAACGCTATATTATTTAATTTGCCAACAGTATGTGTAAATATTTTATGAAAAAAATAGAAATACGGTTATTTGTTTTTAGTTTTTTATTTAGGGATCAATCAATCAATAAATGGGTAAATATTCATTGTTAACACACGCTGTTAGCTAGTGATTAAAAGAGCTGTATATTAATATCAACTTTGTATATAGCTCTTTACTGAGCAGACATTGCAAACGATGCAGTAAAATAAAATAAAATGATATAACCTGCACATTTTTTAAAAATAATTTTAGTCCTGATTATTGAAAGACGTATTTTCATTATATTTTGAAAACAGTTATAAAATTATTATTGTGAAGGGAAGTCACTGCTACTTATAACTGATTATTTATTCTTTCTTTCTTTCTTTTTTAAGTGGTAACTAATTACCACTTCTATAAATACTCTATTATTAGAAGTTAAGACTCTAATTCAGACTGTGTGATAAAGGGTTTAAGAAATGAAAAGGTACCTAAAACTGAGAATTTGGATCCGTTTATATGTTTGATTAATTTAAGATGGTGTTGATATCAACAAAGTGTAGTACACAGTGTTCGTAAAGCTAAAGTAATTGCTTAATTTGCTATTAAAAAAAATAAAAAAATTATTGTGCTACAGCACCCACATGACAGTTAACTACAAGTTTCATTCTCAACAGTAGATGTAGAATAGTTTGTAAGTTGAGGATTTTGACCCTTGACATCATCTTCATTTTAGAGCTGTGCTGTGTGTTCACTTAACCTGTCCTGAGAATGCTTTACACACAAGTCTCAAGACAGGCCTGAATGAACCTGCTTTACTAAACATTCTCAACACAGAAATGAATGAACCTGCTTTACTACCCATTCTCAACACAGACCTGAATGAACGTGCTTTACTAACCATTCTCAACACAGACCTGAATGAAGCTGCTTTACTATCCATTCTCAACACAGACCTGAATGAATCTGCTATACCACCCATTCTCAACACAGACCTGAATGAACCTGCTTTACTACCCATTCTCAACACAGACCTGAATGAAGCTGCTTTACTACCCATTCTCCACTCTGAGACCTGAATGAACCTGCTTTACTACCCATTCTCAACACAGACCTGAATGAACCTGCTTTACTACCCATTCTCAACACAGACCTGAATGAACCTGCTTTACTACCCATTCTCAACACAGACCTGAATGAACCTGCTTTACTACCCATTCTCAACACAGACCTGAATGAACCTGCTTTACTACCCATTCTCAACACAGACCTGAATGAACCTGCTTTACTACCCATTCTCAACACAGACCTGAATGAACCTGCTTTACTACCCATTCTCAACACAGACCTGAATGAACCTGCTTTACTACCCATTCTCAACACAGACCTGAATGAACCTGCTTTACTACCCATTCTCAACACAGACCTGAATGAACCTGCTTTACTACCCATTCTCAACACAGACCTGAATGAACCTGCTTTACTACCCATTCTCAACACAGACCTGAATGAACCTGCTTTACTACCCATTCTCAACACAGACCTGAATGAACCTGCTTTACTACCCATTCTCAACACAGACCTGAATGAACCTGCTTTACTACCCATTCTCAACACAGACCTGAATGAACCTGCTTTACTACCCATTCTCAACACAGACCTGAATGAACCTGCTTTACTACCCATTCTCAACACAGACCTGAATGAACCTGCTTTACTACCCATTCTCAACACAGACCTGAATGAACCTGCTTTACTACCCATTCTCAACACAGACCTGAATGAACCTGCTTTACTACCCATTCTCAACACAGACCTGAATGAACCTGCTTTACTACCCATTCTCAACACAGAACACACCCACTCAACACAATGAACCTGCTTTACTACCCATTCTCAACACAGACCTGAATGAACCTGCTTTACTACCCATTCTCAACACAGACCTGAATGAACCTGCTTTACTACCCATTCTCAACACAGACCTGAATGAACCTGCTTTACTACCCATTCTCAACACAGACCTGAATGAACCTGCTTTACTACCCATTCTCAACACAGACCTGAATGAACCTGCTTTACTACCCATTCTCAACACAGACCTGAATGAACCTGCTTTACTACCCATTCTCAACACAGAGAATGAACCTGAATGAACCTGCTTTACTACCCATTCTCAACACAGACCTGAATGAACCTGCTTTACTACCCATTCTCAACACAGACCTGAATGAACCTGCTTTACTACCCATTCTCAACACAGACCTGAATGAACCTGCTTTACTACCCATTCTCAACACAGACCTGAATGAACCTGCTTTACTACCCATTCTCAACACAGACCTGAATGAACCTGCTTTACTACCCATTCTCAACACAGACCTGAATGAACCTGCTTTATACCCATTCTCAACACAGACCTGAATGAACCTGCTTTACTACAGACCTGAATGATTCTCAACACAGACCTGAATGAACCTGCTTTACTACCCATTCTCAACACAGACCTGAATGAACCTGCTTTACTACCCATTCTCAACACAGACCTGAATGAACCTGCTTTACTACCCATTCTCAACACAGACCTGAATGAACCTGCTTTACTACCCATTCTCAACACAGACCTGAATGAACCTGCTTTACTACCCATTCTCAACACAGACCTGAATGAACCTGCTTTACTACCCATTCTCAACACAGACCTGAATGAACCTGCTTTACTACCCATTCTCAACACAGACCTGAATGAACCTGCTTTACTACCCATTCTCAACACAGACCTGAATGAACCTGCTTTACTACCCATAACACCAATTCTCAACACAGACCTGAATGAACCTGCTTTACTACCCATTCTCAACACAGACCTGAATGAACCTGCTTTACTACCCATTCTCAACACAGACCTGAATGAACCTGCTTTACTACCCATTCTCAACACAGACCTGAATGAACCTGCTTTACTACCCATTCTCAACACAGACCTGAATGAACCTGCTTTACTACCCATTCTCAGACAATGAACCTGCTTTACTACCCATTCTCAACACAGAATGAACCTGCTTTACTACCCATTCTCAACACAGACCTGAATGAACCTGCTTTACTACCCATTCTCAACACAGACCTGAATGAACCTGCTTTACTACCCATTCTCAACACAGACCTGAATGAACCTGCTTTACTACCCATTCTCAACACAGACCTGAATGAACCTGCTTTACTACCCATTCTCAACACAGACCTGAATGAACCTGCTTTACTACCCATTCTCAACACAGACCTGAATGAACCTGCTTTACTACCCATTCTCAACACAGACCTGAATGAACCTGCTTTACTACCCATTCTCAACACAGACCTGAATGAACCTGCTTTACTACCCATTCTCAACACAGACCTGAATGAACCTGCTTTACTACCCATTCTCAACACAGACCTGAATGAACCTGCTTTACTACCCATTCTCAACACAGACCTGAATGAACCTGCTTTACTACCCATTCTCAACACAGACCTGAATGAACCTGCTTTACTACCCATTCTCAACACAGACCTGAATGAACCTGCTTTACTACCCATTCTCAACACAGACCTGAATGAACCTGCTTTACTACCCATTCTCAACACAGACCTGAATGAACCTGCTTTACTACCCATTCTCAACACAGACCTGAATGAACCTGCTTTACTACCCATTCTCAACACAGACCTGAATGAACCTGCTTTACTACCCATTCTCAACACAGACCTGAATGAACCTGCTTTACTACCCATTCTCAACACAGACCTGAATGAACCTGCTTTACTACCCATTCTCAACACAGACCTGAATGAACCTGCTTTACTACCCATTCTCAACACAGACCTGAATGAACCTGCTTTACTACCCATTCTCAACACAGACCTGAATGAACCTGCTTTACTACCCATTCTCAACACAGACCTGAATGAACCTGCTTTACTACCCATTCTCAACACAGACCTGAATGAACCTGCTTTACTACCCATTCTCAACACAGACCTGAATGAACCTGCTTTACTACCCATTCTCAACACAGACCTGAATGAACCTGCTTTACTACCCATTCTCCACACTGAGACCTGAATGAACCCTGCTTTACTACCCATTCTCAACACAGACCTGAATGAACCTGCTTTACTACCCATTCTCAACACAGACCTGAATGAACCTGCTTTACTACCCATTCTCAACACAGACCTGAATGAACCTGCTTTACTACCCATTCTCAACACAGACCTGAATGAACCTGCTTTACTACCCATTCTCAACACAGACCTGAATGAACCTGCTTTACTACCCATTCTCAACACAGACCTGAATGAACCTGCTTTACTACCCATTCTCAACACAGACCTGAATGAACCTGCTTTACTACCCATTCTCAACACAGACCTGAATGAACCTGCTTTACTACCCATTCTCAACACAGACCTGAATGAACCTGCTTTACTACCCATTCTCAACACAGACCTGAATGAACCTGCTTTACTACCCATTCTCAACACAGACCTGAATGAACCTGCTTTACTACCCATTCTCAACACAGACCTGAATGAACCTGCTTTACTACCCATTCTCAACACAGACCTGAATGAACCTGCTTTACTACCCATTCTCAACACAGACCTGAATGAACCTGCTTTACTACCCATTCTCAACACAGACCTGAATGAACCTGCTTTACTACCCATTCTCAACACAGACCTGAATGAACCTGCTTTACTACCCATTCTCAACACAGACCTGAATGAACCTGCTTTACTACCCATTCTCAACACAGACCTGAATGAACCTGCTTTACTACCCATTCTCAACACAGACCTGAATGAACCTGCTTTACTACCCATTCTCAACACAGACCTGAATGAACCTGCTTTACTACCCATTCTCAACACAGACCTGAATGAACCTGCTTTACTACCCATTCTCAACACAGACCTGAATGAACCTGCTTTACTACCCATTCTCAACACAGACCTGAATGAACCTGCTTTACTACCCATTCTCAACACAGACCTGAATGAACCTGCTTTACTACCCATTCTCAACACAGACCTGAATGAACCTGCTTTACTACCCATTCTCAACACAGACCTGAATGAACCTGCTTTACTACCCATTCTCAACACAGACCTGAATGAACCTGCTTTACTACCCATTCTCAACACAGACCTGAATGAACCTGCTTTACTACCCATTCTCAACACAGACCTGAATGAACCTGCTTTACTACCCATTCTCAACACAGACCTGAATGAACCTGCTTTACTACCCATTCTCAACACAGACCTGAATGAACCTGCTTTACTACCCTGAATGAACCTGCTTTACTACCCATTCTCAACACAGACCTGAATGAACCTGCTTTACTACCCATTCTCAACACAGACCTGAATGAACCTGCTTTACTACCCATTCTCAACACAGACCTGAATGAACCTGCTTTACTACCCATTCTCAACTCTGAGACCTGAATGAACCTGAATTCTCAACACTGCTTTAACCTGCTACCCATTCTCAACCCTTTACTACCCATTCTCAACACAGACCTGAATGAACCTGCTTTACTACCCATTCTCAACACAGACCTGAATGAACCTGCTTTACTACCCATTCTCAACACAGACCTGAATGAACCTGCTTTACTACCCATTCTCAACACAGACCTGAATGAACCTGCTTTACTACCCATTCTCAACACAGACCTGAATGAACCTGCTTTACTACCCATTCTCAACACAGACCTGAATGAACCTGCTTTACTACCCATTCTCAACACAGACCTGAATGAACCTGCTTTACTACCCATTCTCAACACAGACCTGAATGAACCTGCTTTACTACCCATTCTCAACACTGAGACCTGAATGAACCTGCTTTACTACCCATTCTCAACACAGACCTGAATGAACCTGCTTTACTACCCATTCTCAACACAGACCTGAATGAACCTGCTTTACTACCCATTCTCAACACAGACCTGAATGAACCTGCTTTACTACCCATTCTCAACACAGACCTGAATGAACCTGCTTTACTACCCATTCTCAACACAGACCTGAATGAACCTGCTTTACTACCCATTCTCAACACAGACCTGAATGAACCTGCTTTACTACCCATTCTCAACACAGACCTGAATGAACCTGCTTTACTACCCATTCTCAACACAGACCTGAATGAACCTGCTTTACTACCCATTCTCAACACAGACCTGAATGAACCTGCTTTACTACCCATTCTCAACACAGACCTGAATGAACCTGCTTTACTACCCATTCTCAACACAGACCTGAATGAACCTGCTTTACTACCCATTCTCAACACAGACCTGAATGAACCTGCTTTACTACCCATTCTCAACACAGACCTGAATGAACCTGCTTTACTACCCATTCTCAACACAGAATGAACCTGAATGAACCTGCTTTACTACCCATTCTCAACACAGACCTGAATGAACCTGCTTTACTACCCATTCTCAACACAGACCTGAATGAACCTGCTTTACTACCCATTCTCAACACAGACCTGAATGAACCTGCTTTACTACCCATTCTCAACACAGACCTGAATGAACCTGCTTTACTACCCATTCTCAACACAGACCTGAATGAACCTGCTTTACTACCCATTCTCAACACAGACCTGAATGAACCTGCTTTACTACCCATTCTCAACACAGACCTGAATGAACCTGCTTTACTACCCATTCTCAACACAGACCTGAATGAACCTGCTTTACTACCCATTCTCAACACAGACCTGAATGAACCTGCTTTACTACCCATTCTCAACACAGACCTGAATGAACCTGCTTTACTACCCATTCTCCACTCTGAGACCTGAATGAACCTGCTTTACTACCCATTCTCAACACAGACCTGAATGAACCTGCTTTACTACCCATTCTCAACACAGACCTGAATGAACCTGCTTTACTACCCATTCTCAACACAGACCTGAATGAACCTGCTTTACTACCCATTCTCAACACAGACCTGAATGAACCTGCTTTACTACCCATTCTCAACACAGACCTGAATGAACCTGCTTTACTACCCATTCTCAACACAGACCTGAATGAACCTGCTTTACTACCCATTCTCAACACAGACCTGAATGAACCTGCTTTACTACCCATTCTCAACACAGACCTGAATGAACCTGCTTTACTACCCATTCTCAACACAGACCTGAATGAACCTGCTTTACTACCCATTCTCAACACAGACCTGAATGAACCTGCTTTACTACCCATTCTCAACACAGACCTGAATGAACCTGCTTTACTACCCATTCTCAACACAGACCTGAATGAACCTGCTTTACTACCCATTCTCAACACAGACCTGAATGAACCTGCTTTACTACCCATTCTCAACACAGACCTGAATGAACCTGCTTTACTACCCATTCTCAACACAGACCTGAATGAACCTGCTTTACTACCCATTCTCAACACAGACCTGAATGAACCTGCTTTACTACCCATTCTCAACACAGACCTGAATGAACCTGCTTTACTACCCATTCTCAACACAGACCTGAATGAACCTGCTTTACTACCCATTCTCAACACAGACCTGAATGAACCTGCTTTACTACCCATTCTCAACACAGACCTGAATGAACCTGCTTTACTACCCATTCTCAACACTGACCCTGAATGAACCTGCTTTACTACCCATTCTCAACACAGACCTGAATGAACCTGCTTTACTACCCATTCTCAACACAGACCTGAATGAACCTGCTTTACTACCCATTCTCAACACAGACCTGAATGAACCTGCTTTACTACCCATTCTCAACACAGACCTGAATGAACCTGCTTTACTACCCATTCTCAACACAGACCTGAATGAACCTGCTTTACTACCCATTCTCAACACAGACCTGAATGAACCTGCTTTACTACCCATTCTCAACACAGACCTGAATGAACCTGCTTTACTACCCATTCTCAACACAGACCTGAATGAACCTGCTTTACTACCCATTCTCAACACTCAGACCTGAATGAACCTGCTTTACTACCCATTCTCAACACAGACCTGAATGAACCTGCTTTACTACCCATTCTCAACACAGACCTGAATGAACCTGCTTTACTACCCATTCTCAACACAGACCTGAATGAACCTGCTTTACTACCCATTCTCAACACAGACCTGAATGAACCTGCTTTACTACCCATTCTCAACACAGACCTGAATGAACCTGCTTTACTACCCATTCTCAACACCAATGAACCTGCTTTACTACCCATTCTCAACTCTGAGACCTGAATGAACCTGCTTTACTACCCATTCTCAACACAGACCTGAATGAACCTGCTTTACTACCCATTCTCAACACAGACCTGAATGAACCTGCTTTACTACCCATTCTCAACACAGACCTGAATGAACCTGCTTTACTACCCATTCTCAACACAGACCTGAATGAACCTGCTTTACTACCCATTCTCAACACAGACCTGAATGAACCTGCTTTACTACCCATTCTCAACACAGACCTGAATGAACCTGCTTTACTACCCATTCTCAACACAGACCTGAATGAACCTGCTTTACTACCCATTCTCAACACAGACCTGAATGAACCTGCTTTACTACCCATTCTCAACACAGACCTGAATGAACCTGCTTTACTACCCATTCTCAACACCTGAATGAACCTGAATTCTCAACACAACCTGCTTTTACTACCCATTCTCAACACAGACCTGAATGAACCTGCTTTACTACCCATTCTCAACACAGACCTGAATGAACCTGCTTTACTACCCATTCTCAACACAGACCTGAATGAACCTGCTTTACTACCCATTCTCAACACAGAGACCTGAATGAACCTGCTTTACTACCCATTCTCAACACAGACCTGAATGAACCTGCTTTACTACCCATTCTCAACACAGACCTGAATGAACCTGCTTTACTACCCATTCTCAACACAGACCTGAATGAACCTGCTTTACTACCCATTCTCAACACAGACCTGAATGAACCTGCTTTACTACCCATTCTCAACACAGACCTGAATGAACCTGCTTTACTACCCATTCTCAACACAGACCTGAATGAACCTGCTTTACTACCCATTCTCAACACAGACCTGAATGAACCTGCTTTACTACCCATTCTCAACACAGACCTGAATGAACCTGCTTTACTACCCATTCTCAACACAGACCTGAATGAACCTGCTTTACTACCCATTCTCAACACAGACCTGAATGAACCTGCTTTACTACCCATTCTCAACACAGACCTGAATGAACCTGCTTTACTACCCATTCTCAACACAGACCTGAATGAACCTGCTTTACTACCCATTCTCAACACAGACCTGAATGAACCTGCTTTACTACCCATTCTCAACACAGACCTGAATGAACCTGCTTTACTACCCATTCTCAACACAGACCTGAATGAACCTGCTTTACTACCCATTCTCAACACAGACCTGAATGAACCTGCTTTACTACCCATTCTCAACACAGACCTGAATGAACCTGCTTTACTACCCATTCTCAACACAGACCTGAATGAACCTGCTTTACTACCCATTCTCAACACAGACCTGAATGAACCTGCTTTACTACCCATTCTCAACACAGACCTGAATGAACCTGCTTTACTACCCATTCTCAACACAGACCTGAATGAACCTGCTTTACTACCCATTCTCAACACAGACCTGAATGAACCTGCTTTACTACCCATTCTCAACACAGACCTGAATGAACCTGCTTTACTACCCATTCTCAACACAGACCTGAATGAACCTGCTTTACTACCCATTCTCAACACAGACCTGAATGAACCTGCTTTACTACCCATTCTCAACACAGACCTGAATGAACCTGCTTTACTACCCATTCTCAACACAGACCTGAATGAACCTGCTTTACTACCCATTCTCAACACAGACCTGAATGAACCTGCTTTACTACCCATTCTCAACACAGACCTGAATGAACCTGCTTTACTACCCATTCTCAACACAGACCTGAATGAACCTGCTTTACTACCCATTCTCAACACAGACCTGAATGAACCTGCTTTACTACCCATTCTCAACACAGACCTGAATGAACCTGCTTTACTACCCATTCTCAACACAGACCTGAATGAACCTGCTTTACTACCCATTCTCAACACAGACCTGAATGAACCTGCTTTACTACCCATTCTCAACACAGACCTGAATGAACCTGCTTTACTACCCATTCTCAACACAGACCTGAATGAACCTGCTTTACTACCCATTCTCAACACAGACCTGAATGAACCTGCTTTACTACCCATTCTCAACACAGACCTGAATGAACCTGCTTTACTACCCATTCTCAACACTGAGACCTGAATGAACCTGCTTTACTACCCATTCTCAACACAGACCTGAATGAACCTGCTTTACTACCCATTCTCAACACAGACCTGAATGAACCTGCTTTACTACCCATTCTCAACACAGACCTGAATGAACCTGCTTTACTACCCATTCTCAACACAGACCTGAATGAACCTGCTTTACTACCCATTCTCAACACAGACCTGAATGAACCTGCTTTACTACCCATTCTCAACACAGACCTGAATGAACCTGCTTTACTACCCATTCTCAACACAGACCTGAATGAACCTGCTTTACTACCCATTCTCAACACAGACCTGAATGAACCTGCTTTACTACCCATTCTCAACACCGACCTGAATTAAGCTGCTTTACTACCCATTCTCAACACAGACCTGAATTAACCTGCTTAACTACCCATTCTCAACACAGACCTGAATGAACCTGCTTTACTACCCATTCTCAACACAGACCTGAATGAACCTGCTTTACTACCCATTCTCAACACAGACCTGAATGAACCTGCTTTACTACCCATTCTCAACACAGACCTGAATGAACCTGCTTTACTACCCATTCTCAACACAGACCTGAATGAACCTGCTTTACTACCCATTCTCAACACAGACCTGAATGAACCTGCTTTACTACCCATTCTCAACACAGACCTGAATGAACCTGCTTTACTACCCATTCTCAACACAGACCTGAATGAACCTGCTTTACTACCCATTCTCAACACAGACCTGAATGAACCTGCTTTACTACCCATTCTCAACACAGACCTGAATGAACCTGCTTTACTACCCATTCTCAACACAGACCTGAATGAACCTGCTTTACTACCCATTCTCAACACAGACCTGAATGAACCTGCTTTACTACCCATTCTCCACTCTGAGACCTGAATGAACCTGCTTTACTACCCATTCTCAACACAGACCTGAATGAACCTGCTTTACTACCCATTCTCCACTCTGCGACCTGAATGAACCTGCTTTACTACCCATTCTCAACACAGACCTGAATGAACCTGCTTTACTACCCATTCTCAACACAGACCTGAATGAACCTGCTTTACTACCCATTCTCAACACAGACCTGAATGAACCTGCTTTACTACCCATTCTCAACCTGCTTTACTACCCATTCTCCACTCTGAGACCTGAATGAACCTGCTTTACTACCCATTCTCAACACACACCTGAATGAACCTGCTTTACTACCAATTCTCAACACAGACCTGAATGAACCTGCTTTACTACCCATTCTCAACACAGACCTGAATGAACCTGCTTTACTACCCATTCTCAACACAGACCTGAATGAACCTGCTTTACTACCCATTCTCAACACAGACCTGAATGAACCTGCTTTACTACCCATTCTCAACACAGACCTGAATGAACCTGCTTTACTACCCATTCTCAACACAGACCTGAATGAACCTGCTTTACTACCCATTCTCAACACAGACCTGAATGAACCTGCTTTACTACCCATTCTCAACACAGACCTGAATGAACCTGCTTTACTACCCATTCTCAACACAGACCTGAATGAACCTGCTTTACTACCCATTCTCAACACAGACCTGAATGAACCTGCTTTACTACCCATTCTCAACACAGACCTGAATGAACCTGCTTTACTACCCATTCTCAACACAGACCTGAATGAACCTGCTTTACTACCCATTCTCAACACAGACCTGAATGAACCTGCTTTACTACCCATTCTCAACACAGACCTGAATGAACCTGCTTTACTACCCATTCTCAACACAGACCTGAATGAACCTGCTTTACTACCCATTCTCAACACAGACCTGAATGAACCTGCTTTACTACCCATTCTCAACACAGACCTGAATGAACCTGCTTTACTACCCATTCTCAACACAGACCTGAATGAACCTGCTTTACTACCCATTCTCAACACAGACCTGAATGAACCTGCTTTACTACCCATTCTCCACTCTGAGACCTGAATGAACCTGCTTTACTACCCATTCTCAACACAGACCTGAATGAACCTGCTTTACTACCCATTCTCAACACAGACCTGAATGAACCTGCTTTACTACCCATTCTCAACACAGACCTGAATGAACTGCTTTACTACCCATTCTCAACACAGACCTGAATGAACCTGCTTTACTACCCATTCTCAACACAGACCTGAATGAACCTGCTTTACTACCCATTCTCAACACAGACTCGAATGAACCTGCTTTACTACCCATTCTCCACTCTGAGACCTGAATGAACCTGCTTTACTACCCATTCTCAACACAGACCTGAATGAAGCTGTTTTACTGCCCATTCTCCACTCTGAGACCCGAATGAAACTGCTTTACTACCCATTCTCAACATAGACCTGAATGAACCTGCTTTACTACCCATTCTCAACACAGAACTGAATGAAGCTGCTTTACTACCCATTCTCAACACAGACCTGAATGAACTGCTTTATTGCCCATTCTCAACACAGACCTGAATGAACCTGCTTTACTACCCGAGTGTTTAAAAGGTTGGGTACCCTGTTCTAAAGTATAACAACAAAGAATTATATTATAATACATGATCTCTCTGTGCCAGCTGGGGTTAAGGAGTGGTTCTGCTAGCTGAGAAAGCGATGGTACCTGAGTTACTGCGTTACCGGAAAAAAAAAAAAAAGTGCTGAAAAGATTTTTTTTTTTTTGTGTGTGTACTCAATACGCTTCAATCAGTACCGCTTTAAATTAATATACACATGAACCGCTACTCAACTGACAAATGACATGCTTGCTGTCTGCCAAAGCGCGCGTTTCAAATTTCTGTTTGATTGGGCTATTTACTGTCCTTCGTTAGAGGTTCAACCTTGAACTCTTTTGATTGGACAATAGACACAGCTTTTAAACTTCACAGTCCAAATAGACGTGCAACGTGACGTAACACTGAGTGAGAGACGTGAAGTATGGCCTGACTGCGGTAGTGGAAAGGAAAGAATAATTTAAAAATTAGCTATTTGTTTTGGTTGCCCTAATTTGCCTAGACAGCAAAAAACTGTTTATGAACCGTCTGAAATAAACAAGATAACAGCTACCACCAGCAGTCCTGCTCCACTCAAACGGTAATTAAATTAGTAAGGATTTTTGAGATTAAATAAAATGGTTTGCTGTTAGTTAACAAAAATCAACAACCATAAGTAGGAATGAAATTATATATCGTTATTTTTATTTATTATCATAATGTGAAATTGAAATCAGAGGCGCATGTTAAAAGTTCAAGTCCTTTGCTTTGTATTTCCTTATTTGTTTTTAATCGGAAGTGTTTAAACTGAATATTTTTATTTAAAAAAAACTATTTTTCAGTGTATTTGGTTCTTGGATCTAATGTTTAAAAAAAATAAATAAATAAGAGCTTTATTTTTCGAAAATAAAACGTCAATGCACGAATAAGAAATCAGGTTGCCAATTGCACCACTGTGATTACTCACCTTAAAAAAGTTATCATTTCCATCCCCTCCCAAAACAACTATCCTGACTACGCCACTTCTGCCAGGGTTTATTATTTAAAAATAAATATATATTTTTATGTTTTTCTAAAGTGGGTAGATAATATGTAAATGCGCAGTTTATTTCGAACTTTCAGACCTTAATAACCTAACCAAAGAGCATCTGAGGCTATTCACTGCTAAAATGGTAAAATGTTCAAGCCTCCAGTCGCCACTGATTTCACACATACACAAGACTGTAACTAACATTGCCTGCACAGCATTGTATTGGAGTGACTTAAGCGCTTTGTGACGGTGGTCCTGTATGGAAACCGCTATATAAAATTGATTAATTGATTGACTGAGTGTTGCAGAGTGGCAAACTACATAGGGAATTTGAGCCACCATTTGTTGTGTGTCAAAATAGTTACAGAGCCATTTGAATTTGGAAAGAAGTTTAGCTGTGGCAGCAGCAAAAAATGTGTCCATCCGTTGGCTTACAGAAAAAAAAAGAAAAAAGTGATTTAAAAAAAAAAAAAACTACAATATACTGTTGATTAAATTTAAGTAAATCTGTGAAATAAATCTACAAAAAACAGTATTTATAAAGCCAACATTTAAAAAGTAGAGGATAAGGAAATTACTACTGTATTTGTTTATAAATAAAACACTGTTTAATAAAAATAAAAATAATAAGTAAAGCTGTTTGCTAAAAAGAAACAGATGCACGCTTTCAAGTTTAATTTTAGATATATTTGATGTCTGACCTTCTGGTCAACTGTTTGTGTTGGGAAAATATCTAAAAGCAATTTCAGCTGTTAGGAACTATTTGCTACAAAGAATCACTTCAACAAATTATTTGATAGTGCTGGAAAGTGAAGCTTCAGTAAGGAGAAGTTATGTTGTGGTAGAGATGTGCATAACAGTATGGTACAGGCTATAGGCCATCTATTTCTTTAGTTAGTCCAGTACCATCCTACATTACACACAGTTGTATGCATTGTCAAATCTAAAAAGGATTTTTCCAATAATCTTGCAAAATAAACATTAAGCACAAATATGACTGTTTTGCTGTGATACTGGTACAGCTTTTATTATAACAGTGTTCATTTATAACATGTGTTTTAAATAGTCTGTTACACACTAATAATTAGGCTGTAAACATACACATTGTAGCATTCTGTTGTGCTATTGCACTTTATATTCTGAACATTGCAATACTGTACAGCAACTAACTTATACTTCAGCATTCTAACCCTATGCTTTAATTTCCTAAAGTGATATAAAGAGTGATGGAAATCAGTTGTGTGACTGTTTGATGTTAGTGATAATAGCCATTGTGACTGAAAGACTTCTAGGTTGAAACGTTCATCCTTGAATTTCTTTTAACTTCATTGTATAATTTCATTGCTAATGTTCCAAATGTATATCGTTATAATTCATGACATTTAATTCTCTTCTCATCTGTTATCCTATTATTGTTACTCTTTCCCAGCTGCCACATCAGAAATCCTATAAGCAACTGTCATTTAAATGTGATGCTATGAAATGGTTTTAGTTAATGCCTTCATCTAAGTTTTGGTTACCTGACCTCAGAATTAATAGTTGACTGTTTTTCGAGATTTACAATTATACTGTATATACAGTATAATTGTAAATCTCGAAAAACTACTCACTTCTATATCTTTTGTAGTCATCTTTGTATTACTTTAGTATAAATACATGTTAATTTGGATTCATATGTTGTTTTTTTTCTGACTTTATGTGAACAAAAAGACACACATTTTCCCATTTTCCCATTGGAAATAGTGATATTTTGAAATATCACTGTCCTGGTCACAAAAGTGGGGAATAATAGCCATTTTCTATACTTTTGAGGCATAAGCAATTAGGAAATAACACTTACTACCCAGGAACAAAAATTGTGTTACATAGTGTAACCAGTCACCATCACAATATTAAAAACAAGATAAGTAAACCACAACAGATGACCTGTATCATCAATTATCAGAATAATAATAATAATAATAATAATAATAATAATGATAATAATAATAGTTTTGTTAGCACATCTAGGTTTAAGAGTTTCAGATTCAGATCACTAGTACAGATGTTTACGTAAGTTCAGAAGGAAATGTACAAACAAGAGGCTTTTCAGCCCGTCTGTGCACATCTGGTTCCTAGCAGCTGATTGATCCCAAAACATTGTCAAGTCTTGTCTTAAAGTGATTCAGTATCAACCACATCATCAACCGCATCATTTCCAAATGCGTCCTCTGGTTCTGGTTTCTATGCTCCATTTAAAGAATTGTCTAGGGCTAACTTTCTTTTGATCTGTCCTGCATAATGAAACAGCAGGCTTCCATCCAAAACGTATCAAACCAAGAACTTCAACCCCATCATAATTAGGGAGCAGTGAAAACACTACCAAATGTAAAAGGCAAGTGTCCAGTCGGGCAGAGACAGGCATGGGGCAACCCCATATTCCAGAGAATAAATATATGGTGTTGGATCTTTAGAGCTTTAATTTCATTGGTATAATTATTGTATAACCCCTTTGGTTACTGCGTGCATAATTGTAACACCTGTTAAGTTTCCTATCTCTGTATCTATTTTGTAATGCATATATGTTTAAAAGTTTTGGCAGGGCAACACCATAGAGTTCACACACACACACACACACACTGTTTAAAAAAACTCTAGAAACTTAGCATTAACCTGATACTCCCATAACTATCAAAGGCTTCTCTCTAAAATAAGTCTTGTTGCATCCCATCATTTACCGAGGTACTGTACATCATGGTAAAAGCAAATTGTACACACTGCTAACAAAATACAAACTGCTATTCAAGGAGGACGTGAGCATGTTGAACCACAGTGAAGTAATTGTAGCTAACAAAATTCCATACATCTTTGTATTTCCATTAGCTGCATAAAACTCAAATGTGCAGCTTTTAAAAGAAACACGCGTTATAGCAAATGTGCATTGCGTTTTAAACCATGATATTTGATACTACTCTCGGTTAAAGAAATCTCAATTTGCAAGCCATGCCTCTCAAGAAGACACTGCTGTATGTCCTTGGTTATTTCACCCAACCAGTGTCTTCTGGGTCAAAGCATATTGCTGGCTGAAAGCATGTCAGTCAGTTGGGGAAGCAGCTGATTGGTTGGTTATTCACAGGAAAGAAGCCAGTGTGAGATGACCGAGGAAGTGCAAAACAGTCTGAAAGCATGGTTTGCAAACATGATTTAAAATGAAAACACATGTTTGCTAAAACATGTGTTTCTTTCAACACGTATGAGACCTATATAATGAATGGAGAGCATGGCTGGGAATGTTTCTGGAACTATTTTGTTAGCTACAGTTACTTTAAAGCCAGATGACCCAGTCAAGTTCAATACTACATAAAAGAGAATTAGACTAGCATTAAATTATTATTTTCTATGAAAGGCATCTTGTTCAATGGGGGAGTTTCCATATGTGTTCTAATTTTTCTCCAGACATTGTGCTCAAGGCAAATGAAAAATGCCTATACATTTTGGGTTTCCATTGGCTCAGTTTGTTTTACTCGAGGAAGACCCTCTTTTCACCTGACGTCATGTAAATGAAGGAGAAAGGTCCAGGTTGATATGCAAATTAGCCATGCATAGTGTTATCATGCTGATTTTTCGCAGACAGCTCAGGAAAATCTGTAATAGCTGGGTTGGACAGTTTCATTATATACCTCGGGTTCATTATTTTCTTTTTTCTTTAATAAGTCTTGTGATAAATTAGGTGAAATATTAATCATTAGTAATGACATGCCAATGGACATTTGAAAAACAATTTGGGCAAGAACAGTAGAACACATTATTAAACAACCAGGCACGAGACATTCACAAATCATGGCTCTATTACATGAGCTTAACACTTTGCTTTAAAGTTTCACACAAACAAGATGTCACCTAACAACCATGGATTTCCAGGTGAGATTCACTCCTGTACCTGTTCTTTGTGCATGTAAACTGGCGGAGACGTAGGATTATAGAGATCTGTGCCAGACAACTTTCATGTATGCTCCCAAGGCTTTCTGGTTTGGGAGCAGTCGACTTTTCACGTGAAATGCGAGTTTCCATGTGAGAATGGGTGTGGATTTCCTTTGTTTTACGTCATGCTCACAAGTAAGTGAGATTTACCTATCCCTCTCTGTGGTCGTTATTTTCGGCTACAAACCTGATCGTCTCGAGCGGTTCTCTGAAACATGCACGTGCATCACCACTTCTCTTGTAATAACCACACATGGAAACTCCCCCAGTGTTTTATAGAAATTCAATTTTTCAAGCAAGAAAAAAAAAAGAGGATTAATGATGTTGCCAGGGGAAACTTTTATAAGCTCAACCATGCAAGAAGTGGATAAAACAGAATGGCTTATAATGTATGGTTAGGGGTCCCAGAGTGGCTCACCTAGTTAAGGTGTACAGGGTATGCGGTCGGGGAGCACTGGTTCACGTCCTGATCTTGGCTGGGGATTCCACGATTGGCTCCGATGCTCCCAATGGGTTTAAAAAAATTCCAGGGATTGCATCACCTGCAAGGCTGGTCTTTGTCCTCCAGGGCCCGGTAGCTCATGTCCACTGTGGAGCTTCTGGGTGTAAAGAAGAGATTGGCTTGGGAATCGGAGGACACCCACTGACCTTCACTACACTTGAGCAGTGAGGGAATATAATTGGGTTGTCTAAATTAGGGAGAAAAACTGGGGTCATATAATTGTACTAAATTAACAAACAAGTTTTGGTAGATGAAATTGGTGTGTCTTTCTTTAAACCTCTAACTTATACAACAGTATGAACTAGGTTATTAAGAAATATATTGTACGTAAAAAAAACTTTTACACATATTGGATATCATAAAAGATGTAGGTCTCTAAGCACAAAACCTAGCATGTTACAGAACGCCCTGCAAGTTTATAATAAATGCATTACGTTTCAATTGCAGAATCCTGTGTCCGGGTTCACAGAGTTCTAGATTTAAACATATTTCTGACTCCATAAAATCACTTGGTCAATACATTTCTTAACATTTACTCAGGAGCATTCGCCAGGAGAAAGAGAATTTCTCTTTCAGGGATGGAAGTGTATCCAGATCATCCTCCTGCAGCAATGCTAGTTTTCTATTCCCAGAATACACCACTCATTTCAATCAGAGCACCAGCATTGTTGCAGGAGGGAGCGTGAACTGCATACATTGTGATCGTTTTTTTTTTGTTGTTTTGTTTTCTTTTTATACATATGTGTAAATAAAAAAAAAAAAATATCAAAATGAAAAATCAGGAATATGTTGAAATACATTTATACAACAAGTTAAATTAATGTGTTTATTGTAAACACTTTGGGGGGGGGGGTTCTGTAACAATGCTTAAGGACTGTAATAAGAGTTGTTTCTTATTCAGATTAAACAACACTTTGAACTATGAGAATTAACATCTAACCCTCTCTAAAACAAATGAACAAACTGCAAACTTGGATTTAATAAATACAAGTGAGCTGTAAAAAAGTCTAACAAAAGATACTTAACAAATAGTCCTTACAGTTTCAGTTAGCAACACAAATTAAATTAAGAGCAGAGAAGTATACTACAGAAGAAAGAAAAAATGAATGGTAAAGCAGAGTAATGTAACTACATATTTTTACATGGAAACGGCAAGATTATATTAACCACAGGGAACTTCCACAGGGGCCTCAGCTTAATCTTTTAGGAATATTTATTTAAACTTGTACATTAAAGAAATATTATTTGGATATCTTTCCTCCATGGCAGATAATATTTCTTGATTGCTTTCTATATGCGATTCTTGTTTCTCCAAGTTCATTTTTATGGATTTCAACAGAAATGTAAACTCAGATATTATAGTATAATAGTATACAATTACCTCGTTTTAAAAAAAATATATTTTTGTAAAGTAGAAAGGGATGTACAGTGTAAGTAACAGACATCTAGGTCAACAGATATTTAGACAGCATCGTGCTATTTAATGGTTTTGGAGCGGTGGAGTTGTGTGTGTGTATAATCTGGTAATTGTCGAAGGGGGATTTTTTGCTGGTGTAATATCTCTAGTCCTGGTATTACTGTGATTTATATGCATGTTATTGAATGAATCTGTTCTTTGTTCACCAGCAGCAATTATTAGTTAATTCCGAAAGGCGTTGAGTCAAGAAGGAGTTCAGTAACGTTCACTGTGAACAAGGATTCATTCAGCTCCGGGCAATTACTGTCTTTTTAGCAGTTTATAGAGACCGCAGCCAACTTTATTATTATCATCATTATCATTACCATTCAAAAATTGAAAACGAGTCGTAAAGTATATTGAGGTAATCTCTTAGTTTCAATGCAAGTGTAAATGTGCACCATTGTTACAAGGTTGGTTACTTAGTGATTTCGTACAATGCTGTGATAAGCAAACAAAATATAGATCCTATGCATAAGGTCCATCAATGCTCATCTGGTCCCTAGCAGCTGACTGATCTCAAGACTGTACAGTTGGGTCTTAAAGGATCCCAATGATTAAGTATCAACATCGTGGCGAGGTAACCCATTCCATACATACCCTCAACACTCTGTGAAGTGTCTCCTACCCTCTGTCACCACTTCATTTCCAACAGTGAACTCTTGTCCTGTTTTTTGTACTATGCTTAAAGTTTTGATTAGGGTTTTTAAGATTACAAAAATACTTCAATTAAGTATTAACTCTGAATTGTTCTTGGCTCCAGGCTAACTATTATGGTGTGTGTAATCATTCTGAGTGGTTCTGTGCTCCTGTACTAAGATCACTTTTCCCCCAAATCTGCTTTTACTTGGCACGTTCCTCGTTCCTTTCAAATCATGTGACTTTCAAGCTCTATAATCACATCATTTTAATGGAATGAGTTGTTAATCCCTGCATTTAGGATTCTCCAGACAAACTCAAAGCTAGGTAAAGGCAGGTTTAAAGAAATGTGATAACACAATATTGGAGGAGCAACACTCAGAACAATTGCAAACATCAGAAAATAGTATGGGGAATATAAAAAAGAAAAAGAAAGAAAATTCACCTTTTAAAGCAGGTGTATTTTTTACACCAAAATCAATTATTGTATATTATATATATATATATATATATATATATATATATATATATATATATATATATACATACACACACATACACACAGTGCCTATAGAAAGTCTACATCCCCTTGAAGTTTTTTCACATTTTGTTTTTTCAGTGCCTCATGCATTTAAATGAGGACTTTTTTTCACTTATCTACACACCATACTCCATACCGTTAAGAGGATTTTTTATTTTTTTTATAGAGAAAAAGACTATATTAAATACAAAACTGAAAGATCATAATTGGATAAGTCTCCACCCCACCTGAGTTAATAGTTTTTGGAAGCACCTTTGGCAGCAATTATAGCTGTGAATCTGTTGAGATAGGTCTCACCTAGATTTGGTAATATTTGACTATTCGTCTTTACAAAACTGTTCAAGCCCTGTCAAGTTCCTTGAGGAGCGTTGACGGACAGCAATCTCCAAGTAATACCACAAATTTTCGATTGGATTTAGGTCGGGGCACTGACTGGGCCACTCAAGGACATTTACCTTTTTGTTCCTTAGCCACTCCAGTGTAGATTTGCCTCTCTTCTTTGGGTCGTTGTCATACTGAAAGGTGAACTTCCGTTCCAGTTTCAGCTTTCTTTCAGAGGGCAGCAGGTTTTCCTCAAGGACTTCTCTGTACTTTGCTCCATTAATTTTCCCTTCTATCCTGACAAGTGCCCCAGTCCCTGCCAATGAGAAACATCCCCATAACATGATGCTGCCACCACCATGCTTCACAGTAGGGATGGTATTCTTTGGGTGATGCGCTGTGTTGGATTTGTGCCAAACATAACGCTTTACATTTAGGCCAAAAAGTTCCATTTTAGTTTCGTCAGACCACAAAACTTTTTGCCACATGGCTACAGAATCTTCTGAGTGTTTTTTTGCATACTTCAAATGGGATTCAAGGTGGGCTTTCTTTAGTAAAATACAGGCCAGACTTGTGGAGTGCTTGGGATATTTTTGTCACATGCACACTTTGACAGTCTTGGCCAGAGAAGTCTGTAGCTCTTGCAAAGTTGGCCTCTTCGTAGCTTCTCTGATAAGTCGTCTTCTTGCTCGGTCATCCAGTTTGGAGGGTCGGTCTGATCTAGGCAGGATCTTGGTGGTGCCATACACCTTCCACTTCTTAATAATCGTCTTGACTGTGCTCCAAGGGATATTCAAGGCCTTTGATGTTTTTTTTATACCCATCCCCTGATGTGTGCCTTTCAACAACTTTGTCCCGGAGTTCTTTTGATAGCTCCTTGGTGCTCATGGTTGAGTCTTTGCTTTGAAATGCAATACCCAGCAGAGGGAACCTAAAGGAACTGCTGAATTTATCCGGAAATCTTGTGAATCATTACAATTTAACACCAGTGGAGGCCACTTAACTTGATGTGTGATTTTGAAGGTGATTGGTTACACCTGAGCTAATTTAAGATTGCTGTTATAAGGGGGGTGGACACTTATCCAACCAAGCTATTTCAGTTTTTATTTTTAATTAATTTTCTATAAATCTCTAGAATATTTTTTTATGGGGGTAGGATGTGTAGATCAATGAAAAAAAAAAAACTATTTAATGAATTTTAATTCCAGGCTATAAGGCAGTGAAAGGTGAAAAAATTGAAAGGGAGTGTAGACTTTCTATAGGCACTGTATAAATATAAAAACACAAGCTGGCACAAAAAAAGTTTTTCATAACTTTTGTTTGCATTGCATATTCAGTTTCAGATTGACTGTCAAATCTTAAACCACTACCAAATAAGTATGTAGCAATTTAAACAGAATGAGGACCATTTCTAAAAATAAAAATAAATCTCCAAACAATTATAAACAAAGGCATCTCTGTTTTAAAACTGAATGCAGACTGGATTACTTCCAACATTCATAAGACTACAATTACCAGAAAAAGGCAGTTTTGCAAAAACAAAAATATTTCACACACCCTGTGAGGTGCTGTACATTTTTAAAAAGTAACTTCCTTTGCGGTTCATTATTGCAAAGTCTTGTTTCCAGTTCTCCTTTAGCCAGTGCACCTGAACAACTAATCTAATTTTAGGACAACTAATTGTCCTAATCTAGCTGTGTCAGGTGCAGTGCTGTGTGAAAAAGCCTCTAGGTTATAAGAAGTCTTCAAAATCCATGTTAAAGCAGCTAAATACCTAAATGTCCACATGATGTTTGATCAACAAATGAAACAGGTGTCAATCATACCAGATGCTTCCTCTATTGTATACAAGCATCTCCTTCCCACACAACTGTGGCATGCCGTCAGCTCAGCTGGTCAGAAACAACCGAGAGTGGTTTATTGCAGTATTTTGTGTGCCCCTGAAAAAATAAACTTCGAAAAGAAACATGCCAAGTTATAAAGTCACTTGGCACTTTTCCTCTCTGTTGCAGTAAAACCATTCGCACATGGTAAGCAGGCTACAAATAATGAGTAACAACACATGGCCTATTAGCTTTATAATGTTCACAATTAGTCACAAAAGGGATTCCCACCCAATCACAATTGTCACAAAACACTTTCTGGCATTTTGTTCATCTTTGTTTTTCTATAGCAGCAACACGAGACAAAGACTTTGTAAGACAAGTAGATAAGTGCTACCTTTGACTTTATAACCACTCTGTATAGCATGTAGTATAAATGTGTGTGTTTTGCTTTCATGCTGTTTTAGCCAAGGAATACACTGCTCCAGTATAACTGAATCTTGACAGGGCTTGTGAAAGGTACCCGATCTGTCAAATTAAAGTCTTTAAATGACCCTATTATTGCAATGGCTTGGTCTAGCCCATTGAATGGAAAGGCAAGGGCTTGGCATAAACTGATAACCTCACGCTTCAAAGACAAACGTCTTGCCATTTAATTTAAGTGCAAGTTCTGTAGTCGAGAGGTCAGTATGTGTCTTATGCTGATGTTAGTTTTATTAATTCATCAGTCACTGGGAGGAGATCCATTACAGTATCGATCTATCTATCTTTTTAACTTAATCTTGTCTTTTATAATTTTATTCACAACTTGTATTTGCATTCGCTAGGAGAAAGAAATTTTCTTGTAAGCACCATAGTGCATCCAGAGTATGCTCCCTCCAGCAACATGGTTTGTCTTTTTCTGTTTCCACATACAGTAGTAAAAAGTGTACCAGGGTTGTTGCAGGATGGAGCACAAACTGGATACACTATGATGCTCTTATGAGAAATTCCAGAGTTCCCAATTTATGGCCCATGATGTGTGAATAAAAATATAAAATCCTTCCAGACCCAGGCACTCTCCCGGTGATTACCCGTCTCCAGCTGCATGGTCATGGGAGGGATTCGTTACACATACCTAGCCACACCTGGTCTGTGAGATAGCTTTACTTACATTAGGCAGGCAGTTAAAACAGGGTTAAGATAAGAAATTATTTTACAAAGTCCAGGATCTCCCGTTAAAGAAAAAAAAAAAAAAATTCTTTAATCCCCTGAGCAGACAGAGTCTCGTATTGTACTGCGTTCTCCTCTCAAAGTCAGGCGATCAGGTTTCCAGTTCATTTGAAATGCACAGACCAGGAACAAAGTCCTCTTTGTTAAAAAAGAGTACATTCCCCACAGATCTGAACAATACAGCAGAGTTCAAATTGTTAAATGATTTAAGTATTATTTAATGAATACATTTTCAAAGTTATTAAAACACAGAATACTTGTTAAGTGTCTTTTTTTTTTTTCTTTTTTTTTCTTTTTACCCTGGGAAGTCCCATCTTGAATTTTAGCTTGATAAGGTTTCCAGAATCGAGCTCAAGTTCTGGCAATAGGAGAAGGTGTAAGACTTCAAAAGCAACTGCAGTATAATCTGAAACCTGCAATTACAACAGTGATATAAGTTTATTTATTTATTTATTTATTTATTTATTTTATTCATAAATAACATTTAAAAAAGAACAGGTACAATCATTATTATTTATGTTCAAAAAAACTGGGATCAAATTTCTTTCAAAAAGTAAAAAGACAGGCAGAACCTAAGTAGTTTTAAATTGAGACATTTGTTTCTACCACACTAGATGACGTACAGTAAAACCCATCGCATACAAATCTTTCATGCAATGTTAGTAGCCGTATTCTAAAATACCCATATTCTTGACTGCAAAATTACTGTTTCAATTTAAATCATAATAAAGCATTTAAAAAACGGCCAGTACTTGCAATACAAAGCAAATCCCCAAAAATGGACATACTACTTCTGATTGGACTATGGAGTGCTATTTGCCCAGGTGAGCATGGAATTGAATGAATCAGCAGACCAGCCTCAAAAGGATTTTCAGGTGCTGTAAACCGGTTGCTGGACAACACAAGGTCCCTGCCAGTTTTGTCTCTAGCAAGTGGCAGAAATAGGTTACTGCCTGAAATCTTGTGTTGTATCACAATATGTAACTTCCCTCAGTGCACATTATCATTAAGAACACTTGATGGTAGTACAGGATTATCTTGTGTTAAACTAAACCATTAATAATGATAATCCTTATTTTTATATAGCACCTTTCATAGTAGGCCATCATACTATACATGGTTAAGTGACTTGCTCAGGGGCACACAATGAGTCAGTGGCTGAGCTGGGATTTGAACTGGGTACCTTCTGGTTACAAGCCTGGTTCTTTAACCATTGGACCACACAGCCTGTGATATGTTATATTGCATGTTAAATCAGAGGTGTACTATGGACATTAAATAATCATTTTTATTAAGGCAATGTAGAGAGAACTTTATTGAAATACATTTCTATAATGAATGATTTCCACACTAGGTGGGGATTGTTACAATATCATAATATATAAATACCAATGAAAATTGTTTTGCAGGCATACAATTATTGTGGAAAATTAGTGTAACTTGCTGGCTGCAGCAAACAAGGGACCCCTCCCCCAAATAATTCAAAAGTAATTGAGGAAATAAAGTAATGTCTTATCTGCCCCTTAGCTTAATCAGGATAAGTCAAGTCATATCTCAGCATGGAGGCAATAAGGAGAGAGGGAGAGAGCCAGGCTAAAAGAACTACAGAGGATTAAATCAGTGCTCTGATTATAAAGGCAGCAACTCAAATCTCATTTCCACCCCCCCAGGAAAGATAGCTGAGCCTGGACTTGCTGGTGGAAACCGCTAGAAGGCAGAGCAATAGAAGTGGTACGATACACCTTCAGAAAATCTATATTCATCCAGTAAGTTGAACGTTTAAAATACAACTGGACAGTCAGTTGCTACCATTGCATTAATATTATATATTAATTTAAATAATGTAAACTCAGGATATGTTCATGTCCTAGGACAAATATGCCAAACTCAAACCACTGGGTATTAGGACTTCAGTTTAGGTCACTTCATGGTTTTGCATATCTACAAACAACGTTACCTGCTTATTTTACATATTAAACTAGACAGAAAATAGAGATTGAAGAAAAACAACAATTCTCCACCCCCCACCCCCCAACCCCCAAACACACACATACATTATATATGGCATCTGGTTGTTTACAAAACTACTAATACGCCCTTAAAACAAACACAAACATTTACAATACAATAGCATATCAACTACAATTGTATGCATTTCCAACATGATACACTAATAGTACAGAAATGTTGACACCCTGACTCATTTTCCCACTGGTGTGCTAATGTCTAACATCATTACTGTGGTATGCATTGATCATAGACTGTAATTTCAATAGCTAAAACGCAATTCACCGATCAGATAATTTGCTTTATGTAAAGTATTTGGAAAGCATCTCACTAAAATTTTAAACTTGTATTTTCTTCTCCAAAGTTGTAGTGGTAGAACGACCACTGATTTGACACTGTAGAATAGGTTTCTAACATTGACTATTCTGTGCTACCCTGAATAAGTAGTAAATAGTAAAATGAAGATAATATATTTTGAAGCAGATTAACAATGATGTAAGGGTTGAACAAAGAAATACGGCTTAGCAATTTTAAGGTAATCATGTAAAAACAAACAGAAAAACAAGAGAGATAGAGCATTGTAAAGTAATTGTTAAACCAAGATAACAAATATGTTTTTAATACCCAAACGTTTGGTTTACAAGAAGCTCCGGGCAAAGGGTGGAGTGAACAAAAAAATAAAACTTGGTTAAAGGTAGACTTACCTCTTCTGGGAAGTATTTCACATACTGTAACTGTCAGATGTTCTGCATCCAGCAGGCACACATGTATGCTCTGCTGATGCTTTAAGTTGAGAGAATTGCTAGTTTCCGTTTAAGCTTAAGAATGCATGCGTGGCTCCCTTAAGAACAAATTAATCACTGTGCTGCCAAGGGAGTTAAGTGCAAGTTTCCTCAGCAGAAACTGCTGCTTTGAGGCCATAATTACAATAACGTTTTGGAATTCAAGCAGCAATTTGTTCAATTTCATTACAGAATGGGTTCACCACTCACCTGCAGCACTCCTGCTCATCATTAGCTTACCTAAGAAAAATAATATTGGCACTCACTAATAACTCACTAATTTGAGATTTCCTCCAAAAAATTAAAAAAAAAAAAAACTTAAATAATTTGTCCATTGTGCAGGAACAGTAGTCATTTTTTATAATTGAAAGCTGTTAGGCAATTAATTAAGCAATTAGTTAAGATGGGGCAAGTTCAACCACTTAACTGTAAATATGCCACAGCACAAAATACTCAGGAAGGTCTTATTATGATTGTAAAATTGTCAGATACTGTTATCAGTTATTTAAAAAAAATATATACTGTGATTTATACTATGCTTTTGTGTGTTCCAAAAGTGTATTTCTTTATATTTCAATGGCCAGCTTGTTGCTGAGACCATAACCATTTCATTAACTAAGATAATTGCCTTAGTTTCATTTATCATCATAACTAAATGGCTAATTATACCTGAAATGAACAGGAAACATCATTGTTCTTTGTTGGTATAAAGACTGTGTTCTTCTGTGTTTGTGTCTTCCCTCACTCATTGACTATTTCAGCATTTCCCACTTAGAAACCTCTTAGTTTCACACACGCACACACTGGTATTGCAATTTTAAACAGATGCTTGGAATTACCGGTAACCTTGCACAACTTCCCATCATTCAGCCCAGGTCTCAGTGCTCACTTTTTGGCTGCATTTATAACTAAAATGCAGGGCTTTGTGGACAGCCTGACATGACATATAACACTTTACATTTGTTGACATTCAGTTTGATTTGCCATGTTTCTGCCCAGTTCTGTATGCAGGCTAAAAAAATAAAAAACAAAAAACTTGCTCCTATTTTGATTAGCTTAGCATTAAACACATTTAATGTAACAACCTTAAGCTTATTCCGATATAATCTTAGATGAATTTGTATATCCTCAATATATTGCCAGCTAATCAAACAGAGTTTCTTATCAAATTATAAAGTAAAAATGAAATAAATCAGCGTGACAAGCACTCTGTACCTAATTGAGTCGGACCATGCTTAATTGCATTGAGAGCCAGGGATTATGGTGGCCACAGAAGATGTCTTATGTTTTTGCCACACTGCTCAAACCATTCACGCATTGTTCTTGCTCGGTGAAGGGGTGCATTCTTATTTTGAAAGAAGCCATCGCCACCAGGGTACAGGTGCAGCACTGCTGGGTGGACTGGATCCTCAATGATGCTTCAGTAAATTACTGCATTAGTTTGGTCATTGAAAGTAATCAAGGGACCACCCAGGGTATGCCAGGAGAACATGCACCACACCATCCAGTCAGTTAGACAGGTCCTAAAAAAGCATCCATGCAGTGCATATAGATGTCTATGTACATTGAAATCAAAATAAAAGGTACTTTTCAACAAAGCAAAGACATGATTGTGCCACTGTGTGCAAGGGACCACAGCTTGAATAAAAACTGACTAAAAGAAAGTCTAATGAATTCCAGAATACATTCAGGACTCTTCATTGTAAAAACATTTCAAGCTACTTATTATTTTTGGAAGTCTTTGCTCAGCTGCCTTTGAAAGTTGGAGTTTTCAAATTTTCAAAAAGGCAAAAACATGTGGAATCCGAACACTTCATTGGGCCTTGAGCTCCCTTTCAATGTGCTGCTGCTGACAAGATCCAAATTGCTATTGACTGTCCCTCAGGCATCCTAGATGGAAGAGATAGAGAAGCTTGAAAAAGTGTGTTGGCTTAGCAGGATCACATTGAGATGCCCAAAGCTTTTATCAATGACAGCTGAACCCTGCTAGAGACACTCCTGTCTAAAGCTTTAGCCCTGGTGAGGAAACACGGGGTGACACTAAGATAATATATTTAAAAATACACAATAGCTAATAAATAGCTTAAATTAGAAAATAGCTCAAAAGTTAACACATCTATGCATTAATACATTAACTAGAGCGTGTGAACAGAGATGAATTAGGATTGACTATACCAGCAGATCAACTAATCTAATGGCAGGATCTCAGAGTGTTATATTAGACAATTATACAGTGCCGTGAAAAAGTATTTGCCCTGTCTGATTTTCTGCATTTTTGCATATTTCTGACACTGAATGTTATCAGATCTTCAACCAAAATCTAATATTAGATAAAAGGAACCTTGAGTGAACAAATAACACAAATTTTTGATACTTATTTCATTTATTTATTAAAGAAAGTTATGCAACACCCAATGCCCCCGTGTGAAAAAGTAATCACCCCTTAGACTCTATAACTGGTTAAGCCACTTTTAGCAGCAATAACTGCAACCAAACATTTCCTGTAGTTATTGATCAGTCTCTCACAGCACCGTGGAGGAATTTTGGCCCACTCCTTCATGCAGAACTGCTTCAACTCAGGGACATTTGTGGGTTTTGAAGCATAAATTACTTGTTTCAGGTCCTGCCACAACATCTTAATGAGGTTTATGCAATCAATTATTTTCTGTTTTGTATTTGTAATTAATTTAGAACAATTTGTAGATTTTATTTTTCACTTTGACATTATGGACTTTTTTTGTGTTGATCAGTGGCAAAAACTCCTAATTAAATCCATTTTGATTCCATGTCGTAACACAATAAAATGTGGAAAAGTCCAAGGGGGCTGAATACTTTTGAGAGCCACTGTAGACTTGCTTGTTTGTTTCAGATCATTGTCTTGCTGCATGACCCAGTTGCACTTCAGCTTCAGGTCATGGACGGATTGGATTGCCTGACATTCTCCTGTAGAATTCTCTGATACAGAGCAGAATTCATGGTTCCTTCAATGATGGCAAGTCATCCAGGTCCTGATGAAGCAAAGCATCCCCAAATCATGACACTACCACCACCATGCTTGACTGTTGGTATGAGGTTCTTACTGTGGAATGCAGTGTTTGGTTTTCACCAGACATAACAGGGCCCATGTTGGCCAAAAAAGTTCCACTTTTGACTCTCTGTCCATAGAACATTGTTCCAGAACTTTTGAGGATCATCCAGGTGCTTTTTGGCAAACTTGAGACGAGCATTCATGTTCTTCTTAGTGAGCAGTGGTTTTCGCCTTGCTACTCTGCCACGAATCCCATTTTTGGCCAGTGTCTTTCTGATGGTGGAGTCATGAACACTGACCTTAGCTGAGGTGAGAGAGGCCTGCAGATCCCTGGATGTTGTTCTAAGGTTCTTTGTGACTTCATGGACGATTTTACGCCTTGCTCTTGGAGAGATTTTGGCAGGACGGCCACTGCTGGAAAGATTCACTACTGTGCCAAACTTTCTCCGTTTGGACAATATGGCTCTGACTAGTTTGATGGAGCCAAATGGTGAATTTCTTTTAATCATGGCATGATGTGCCTTTAGAACCTGTGTGCTGACAACTTCACTCTGATGGCAAGGGCCAAAGTTAGTCAGATTTATATTGGGCAGGGCTGGCCCAAATCAGGCCTGATTGTTATCCAAAGTATTCAGACAGCTGACCCTAATTATCCCTTTAATTGGGTTGAGCTAACTAAGGGGGGCAATAACTTTTTCACACCTGAAGATTGCATGTTTGATTACCTTGCACATCAAACAAATGAAAGAAGCACCAGACTTCCTCTATATAGTACTACAACCCACAAACTCAATGTGAAAAATGTGCAAAAATGTAGATAATATGACAGGGGTCAAATACTTTTTCACGGCACTATATGTTAATATGACATTTAAAGGCTGTCTCTTATTGCTATAAGCGGTTTGGGTAAGAGGATTGCAAAGTTGCACAAACTCTGCAGAATGGTTTCAGTTATAATAAGAGATACACAACACGTATTAAAGGGGTTGCAGCTAACAAAATAATTGTACAAATCTTACCTGTTGGGCACTTCCATTCATTATAGGGTGTGTCTCAAATCTATTGTCATTAAGGAAATATATGTTATAGCAAACATGTATTTTAATTTTAAAACATGATGGGTGGTACACTTGGTTCAATACAACTGTTTGAAAAACATGCCTTACGAGCTGGTGTCACAATTCCTTGGTCATTTCACCTGGAGAGTGAAACTGTCCCCACTCCTTCTTGTCATAAACCAACTAGCTGCTTCCCATACTGATTGAAATACTTTGCAGCCAGGAACATGCCCTGATCCTGAAGACAAAAATCTTAATGACCTAGGAAGTCCAAGACAAGGCAAAGCAAGGAAAAACTTATTATGCTAATGAAGTAACAGGTGGCATGCTTTAAAAACTAAAATACATGTTTGCTACAACACGTTTGCACATTTGAGTGCATACAGGAAAGATTGTACTCAAACTTTTATTAAACATAAAAAAAGTGTTTCTTGCATGGGATGGGACACCAAAGAGCTTTGTGGCCCTGGGATCCAATGAAGAGTGTGGTGTGGTGGTCCACAGGCTTGTGATGGTTTAATAGATTCAGCTCTACAAGGCATAGGCATGTTTTAGTAATTGCTCATAAACTACTTATTTCTACATATGAACATTTGAGTCAACAATTGATTTATACCCCCAATCAAAGATCTTTCACATCAATTTATTATGTGTATTAAATAGATTATAGCAGTTTACTCCACTCATCAAAACATAGGCTTTCATAAAAAGACATATAGGACAAGGTCAGTACTGTGCTGTGCTGGGGTTCCAAGGGTGGGGACCTGGCATGGTTTTCAAACTGGTCATTCCTGCGCTGGTCCAAGGCAAGTCATAGCATGGAGTGCATGTGGAAATAGGCAGGCATGGGCACAAAGACTGCCGCGGCTGGGGAAGAGACAAGGTGGAAACATAGCTAAAGAGGAGACACAAGGTCCTGGGTTCCAAAACCAGCTCAGTGACTCACTGGGTGATTCTGGGCCAGTTGTTACTTGCATTTCACACTTGAAGAACAAATATATCATTCCCCCTGTGCTAAAGTACAACTACACACTAGATGGTGGAATCACTAAAACTGAAAAATAAGTCTCTTTAGATCTAATGATAACCAATTGATATACTGTGTTTACTTTATTGTGCTTGTAAAACAAAAAAAGATATACCGACCTTTCTTGTATTGTGTTGTTGGAGTCGCCATCAACAGGATACAGGAAAGACAGGTAATTCTGGGCTGGTTACAGGAGTAGATTAGAAAAAACACATTTAAAAAAAAAGTTCATTTTCTAAACTGTACTACAAAGCCATGTGAAAAATATATCAGTGAGGAAATCAAATGCTTTCAGCTGATGAGGTGGATTAATCAGCCAAATATATTGGGGGTAATGAATACAACTTAATATTGAAACAACAGAACTCACCTCATAGAATAATGATCTACACAGAGAAATGTAAGGAGAAGGTATACTGGCATTAAAATGGCATTTGAATAAGTGGTTCTCCAGGGATGTGAAGTGTGACATACAGACAGCCATCTCCACTGTATCCCCTTTGCAGAGGATTTCATGCCCAGCAGGTTTCACAGTTTCCACTGTCAGTAAATGACAGTACAATTACACAGAACTTAAAGGTAAAACAATAACTAAGCATCAGTGGCTAAGAGTATAGTGGAGCATGTTTTCAGGTCAGAGTTGAGATTTTCTCTCTCTGACATCAAGTTCACATGCACAAAAATAATCAAAAAAAGACGACAATACATTCTCATACATTTAAAAACACAAATGTGCCTCATAGCTTGGGCTCTGTAGTGCTTTTCCAAGAATTTGTTTAGGTGTGTTGGGGTGGGAGGGTTCTCAGCAAGGCAGATATTTTGTGTTTGAAACACCCAGGGCGGGGCGGAGAGATCGGAAGGCCAGTCTGGAATGGGGAGACACCCAGAGCTGAAGTTTTTTGTTCACTAATTTCCTGCCCGCTGTCAAGTTTACAGTTTGTTTTCTCCAACTGTCTTTATTGTCTTAACTGTCTGCTGTCTTCCAAAAAAGGACAGTAAAATATTCTGATGTACTGGCACCTCAGTGTACCAGGATGTTATTAAGGTTACAAAAACAGAAAGTACATACTGTACTGGAGAATTGGAGTTTCACACAGTTTGCAAATTTGCCAATCGTTGTGCTTAACGACTAACAGTATAGGAAAGTAAAATCTCTATTCTCCTAATTAACTGGTACAGGGTGTTCAGATAATCGAATTGCCTGAATAATTTAATTACTTTACTAATAAACAAACCTAAAAAGTATTAATTCAACCCTAATGTAATATAGTACTGAACTGTTCTGTAAATACTAGAGATTGAGGGCTTAAAAAAAAAAAGAACACCCTGCAAAGTTTACAAGAAACACATTCTGTTACCTCTGCTGTGTTTTGTGTTGTCAGGATCTCAGCATTATATTTTTAAACATATTGATTAAACATAATTTTACTCTTTGTATATGATTCAAGATCAGCCCAAGCCATGCTTGATTGGAATGAGATCTGGAGAGTGCGCTGGCCAAGGAAGAGGTCATGCTCCTCAAACCATTCACACACATACACAATTCTGGAAAGCAGTGATTAAAAACACTGATCTCTTTGTATCTTCATCAGTACATCAGTAAAGTAACCAGCAGTTAACTTAAGACTGCTAACAGCTGCCTATAATCCCTACAATTATAGACATGGGGCTGGCAAAGCAGTTTAGCAAAGGAGTCATGTTGTTTTTAATGGCTGTGTTTACATTGGGTTGTGCAGCAGGATCAAGGTATCAAGGAAATCAAGGACAGTATGAAAATTGGAATGAAAGATGTGATTTAACACTGATTGCATCTGTCACTGATTAGCTTATCATTGTATATACATTACACAAAAGTAATTTTAGATAAAATCGTGAGTTTTGTTGAACTTTCTGGAGGTAGATGAGTGTTCATTTCTAACCCTACTGTGACACGTTACAGTGCAATACATATGGTCAGTGCTTCATTTGTAAAGAAAAAGGTGCCAGGGCGCAAGCAATGACAATAATACCATCCTTAAGAACCGCACATTCAAAATCATACCACGTTTATTTGAAAGAGTATTCAACATACTATTGTTAGATGTTTACAATCATGTATTCCACGTCATATACAAAGTAGTAGTGCGTGCAGAAAAAATAATTAAAGGAAACCGCAGGACTAATAATAATAATAATAATAATAATAATAAACCTTGTATACATGTTTTATGGTTTTACATTTAAATGGTTTTAAAAAAGCATTCAGAGGACTCCAGAGGGACAACATTGATTAAAAAATATGCACCCCAACACAAACATTGTTTTGACCCACGGTCTGCAGTATTATATCAGCGATGTGTGTGCAACAGAAGCCGCTGGTAGATTACAAAAATGATTCATTAAACTTAGGCTAGGTAGTTGTTAGCTTAGTATGTTTTTGTTCTCTATTAATTAAATTATTTCACTGAAAAAGGCAAGAGAGAACCAGATTGTTATTATTTTTATTGTTTTGATTTAATATAATATAGCAGGCTAATGTTCCCATTGAAGTAGGTTATAATATTTATTTTTCATTAAAGTGTCGTTGTTCTTTGTTGAAATAAATGTTCAGCTTTCATATTTTGTTTTGTACTGCTCATTCAAACCAAGTAGTGTAAGAAGTTGCCTGTATCGTTCATGGCGTTTTTCAAATCAAGTAAGATTATTTGTGTATAAAAAAAAAAAATTGAAAACAGAGTTGCAGCCAGTGTCGTCTTACTCTTAAAGGCACTCAAGCTGAAATCGTAAAGTAATTTAAAGTAGGCTACAAAGGTGGCAGTGGACTGTCTCTCTTTAGCGCGATCCCAAGAACTCGCAGACTTGATACAACTGTGTTGAGAATTAAAAGAAAGCATTTTATGAGATTTTTAATTAGCGGTACCGGGGCTCTGACTTTGCATGCCCAGAGGTTTCAGGACTGAGCCCCGGCACAAATTAAGCACTGCATATGGTAGCTAAAACATCTCATCAATTTAAAAGTGCCAATGTCTTTATCAAACCTCTGTTGCTGCAAACTAATGCGTCTTCATATTAAACTTCGTGCTGTCAAACTGAATTATTATGGAACTTACAGTAACTGACTACTGCAATGACCAATGATATCAAAAAGGAGACTTTGTGATCAGAAAAAATTGTAATTTTGCACACAATATAAATATTTAAGGCTTCTGTTTTGTTTTTTGTTGTCGTTTGTATAGAATAATTCCCAATTTTATAAGAGATTATCCAGATAGGAAAAATGTAAGTCTGACATATAGATAGATGGATTGATGTACGTACAGACAAACACCTACATATATTCCCAGAACGGTATACTCAATAACGGACATAGAGGTGGTGCAGTGCTTAATGGTCCAATAACAGTTCCAATGGTAAAAACAAAGCTTTATTTGTTGCTTTAAATAATAAGACTGACTATACACAGCGATGTGTAAAGTCAGTCAAAACCATGAGGTTCAAGCTATAATAATAATAACACACACTTTAAAACACCTACACGATCACCAGTCCAACAGTGAGTGCTTCTTGTGCAAGTGGTGAATTATACAGTAACAGTGAAACAATAGTGCAATGCAGTCCAGTGTTGATGCTAGCTGAATAGCGACAGCTACCAGATTTAGTCTTCTATGAATGATAAGGGTGACAATTGACAGACAGACAGATACAACACGACAAAAACTCACAGTTACTTTCGGCTTTTACTGTCCTTTACAGGCCTTTCACAACCATAACAAAGGAACAGATCACTCGGCCACATTCCCTGATATACTCTCAGTCACGCCCCCTTTGAAAGCGAGTGCAATCACGTCTCCTCCAATCCATGACTGACACATCGCCTACCGCAGTAAGGTGCTGACTTCTAGTATTGTGGCTTCGCACCCTTTTTGGATGGTCGACTTCTGACTGACCCTGGAATGAACTGTCAAACCATCCAGTCCGGGGCACACTGTTCCTGTTATAGAGTGCCCTCACAGGTTGGGATGGAGATTGTTGACTAGGATTCATTTACTCTCTGTCACACTTGTAAAATAATGTTACATATGTCATAATAAAAAAGAACTTGGTTAACTGTAACCTGACAGTTCTGTCATTTTAACCTCAGCACTGTAGTATAATTGATTTATACTTGATTTATTACAATAAACAAAAGAAACTTCATCAATTGTTGTATTTGTGATGCTTAAAAAAAGTTGCCTTAAGTATATTGGCCTTGCACAGGCTCCAACGCATAGCACAACAGTAATTTGAATTCCCATAATAAACCTGCATAGCTTTTAAAATAAACTCATTACCTTCTGCTGTTCCATACCCTGTGTTGTTAATTCACAACGGTAACAGATACTGTAGCAGACATTTGCAGAAACTGGTGCTTCTCAAGAGCACTTACAGTACAGTACATGGGCACTTCATTGTACTGGTCAATAGTTTGAATTAGAGCCTATGGCTTTATAACCATGACTTAAATTTACATCCACTGTATGTTCTTGTTAAAATAGAAGTCTAACATACAACATAAATGTTCCTGGGGGGCATTTCATTTCCCACTATGGTTGAGACTGCAGTACATATTTAATATATGAATCAGTCAAGAAAATAAGTGAGGCAAGGTTGGATAGTAAATACGACTTTATATATTTTGTTTAAATATAGCTGATACAACATACATAAATAAATATTTACATCTTTTGTTTAAAAATAGGTGATACAGCATAGGTAAATAAATAGAACAGAAAATGTTTTTGAAGTTCATACTGTATAGTTAGTAAAGTTGTTCTCTGTCTCTGTCTGGTTTGCCGACTGCTGCATAATAGTCCAGTTTATAACCCACTCGTCATATTTGTTTTTGTCGAGTTGAATTTGTTTGAATTTCAGAAAGTCAGAAAACAGTGACATTTTAATCACCATTTTAGTGTTTGGAGCATCTTTCTTTTGTAGTATGTTTTGTAATTCATTTTCTGTTAACTCACAGAATCAGTGTTCAGCCATTTTCTCCTGTGAAAAGAGATGAGAAAAGGTGGCGGGACTGACAGCGATGTTAACATGACAGACTTATACTATTGACCAGTGGTGCAAGGATGTTAGGTCAATAGTTCAATCTATTTTTCCTATCAAGTTAGATAAAAATTAGGATACCACTCCTAATTGACGTTTTAAATATATATATATTATATATATTTAATATATATATATATATATATATATATATATATATATATATATATATAAAAGTTGTACTACAGAAATCCCTTTTCAAATTTCATCCAACTGGGATAATCAGTTAATTCAATACATATCAGACAAAATTATCTGTTGAGCTGGTGCACATGTTGGCCAGCATATAATCCTGACCTTCTCATCCAGCAGTTTTTGTGGCTTCTTTGCAGGGATCAAAAAAGTCTCAAAATACCACAATAGCCAAGGTCAAGGCCTCTAGCTGCAATGCATTAGTCCTGATGACCTGGGAACCCAACAACACAGGAAGCCACACAGATGTTGTCTGAGACTCCTGAGAGTCCCTGTAATTGAAGGTGTTCTGACATGAATTTCAAAGGTCTGAGAGCCATTAGTTCTGCTCTACAGACTTTAAAGGAGACAGTATGTAGAGGTCACGCACAAGGGTCATTGCATTGTGCCAGTTAAAACAGGTCTCAAGTGTTTTAAAAAAAAAAAAAACACGACATGCAAACGTTTTCATTTTAAAAGCATGAAGTCTGGTATTACACGAGCTGAAATCTCAGTTTGTAATCTTTCAGCTCCCAGGAAGTGTGATTGTGCTTAACCCTTGAACGTCTTCTTTCCTGTCACTATCAACCGACCTGCTTTACAGCCACATCAGTGGGCCTGTGGATCTTCTTGTGCTTTTCCATTTTAAATTGATCAAAACCATTTAAATAAGTTATATTTTTAACGTTTCTTACTATATGTGATTCTACTGCATAACTTCATTACGTTCATTCATTACTCAGCTGTTTGTTGGGCCTGTTGAGCTTCAGTTATTCAAACTCGGATATTCAAACTTAATTCCACTTCCTGTGTTGTAGTTCAGACTCTAATGGTCTAGCAATGGATTAGCAATGGAAATCCATTACAGACAATCTGTAATGGATTTCCTCATACAGGCTGATGAGTTAACAGCACATACATCTCAAATACAGAGCTTTCTGTTTAGTTGAATCGCAAGATGTTTACCTTTGTACCGCGAGGTTAGCTGTTCATGTCCAGCCATTGCCTTTCCATTCAATTCAATGGGATGAGATGCCAATTCATTACAAAACTGTATGACCTAAAGTGTGCAACTTATCTAAAAGACTTGACTTATTCAGTGTTGTGTTTGAAGTCATAAACGGGGGGAACCATTAATAATGTTACTGAAGCTAATAAGAGGTAATATGAGCATTGTATGGCACTTCTTTGAAGTAGATGTCTGACAGTGGATGAAAAACTGAATTTTAATATTAAACGAATAAACTACCTTGTCTGAAGGAACACTGGGAGCTTGATATTCAGCAAGAAGGTCCAATTAAATGATAGCTGGGGGCTCCAAATATAATCCCACTGCCTTCTTTTTTTCTTTGGTCTTTGCTTTTCAGTATTCAAACCATCGTCAAGCTGAGACCACGCAGATCTGAGAATCCAATGCACTGGATAATTTCTTTTGCTTTATTTTATTAAAGCTTTCTCTTGTTACCAATAAAAAGATTGTTAACTGCTTAAGAAACCAATACGTAATCATGCACTGTGCTGTTCCTCATAACATATTGGCTCTGAGACACACAATATTATTATTATTATTATTATTATTAATAACTTGATTTATTTACTATTGCTAACTTTACTTTACTAACATGCTCTCAAATTTACAAAACACTTGTTCAGTTCCTATAGCTAGTTGATCAGATAATTTTGCCCCCAATATTAGTTCTACTATGTTATTAGTTGTAGATGATTGTTACAGTATAAATAGCTTTATTTAAAAATCAGAATACAAATACATTAGAATACATTTCACAGTATTGAAAATCAAATAAATGCTTTCCTGAATAAAATGGATATAAGATATCCCTCCCTGAACTGCCAGTTATTGTATCTATTTCACAATAGGTCAAAAGGTTTAGCAGTATCTGTCATCCAAAGGAAAAAAATTCCATAGCAACCGGGCCTTCACTTGGGGCCTGCATGGCTGACCCTGCCCTACGAAGACAGCGAATTGTTCTGTGAATCGCTGGGGTACAATACAGAGAGAAGGAAGTGCATTTACATAATCAGTCAACCCAAAATAACTTTAGGAGAAACGATCCTGGCGATTACAGTGCGCTCTTCCGGGCCAGCGCGTGTCACGAAGCTGGCCTGCACACCCGCCCATGAAAACATACTAGTACATCCAAGACTCTTTATTTTTTTTTAGTCCTATTTAATTGGGGCCACGTAATACTGAAGGCTGGTTTTCTTTGTCTTTAATTCTTAATTTTGCTGAAATTAATAATTAAATTGTTTACTAACATGTTAACAAATGTTGTGAGTAATATCAGCAGTTAATAAAGTAACCTCTTTATAAACTAGTTAGGTAAAACTGATCGACAAAACATTAGATCCCTACTTCTTTGCAATCTCGTGGTTGCTGAATCACTTGGATCCTTTAAAACCCAACTTGACAAAGTTTTAAGATCAATCAGGAACCAGATGGGCCGAATGGACCAATCACCATGCAGCACACAAAACAATACTTCAGGGCCTCGCACCAGCACTTCTTTTTTAGTTTTCTTGACCTTTTGCTCTGAGAAACACAAGCACTCTCTGTACTGTACAACACAGGCTCGTCCAGCCATTAGTAATCCCCTCCCTCTGCTAAAACAGCATGCTCTGCTTGTCTTTAATTCCACAGAATAGGGTGCATGACAAGATCATATGAACTGACTTGATGAAAAAAATTAAAAACAAATAAAAAACAAATCTAAACATGTATTTTGCCCTTGTTTGGAAACTGAGCCTCAGCTGTTTTATAGTTAATCTTGGAAAAACAAACAAAAAGGTGCTCTTGTGAGACACTGAATAGAGAATTTATGAATGAGGTCATTCGGCCCATCGGTGCCATTCCGGTTCCGAATCACCTTTTAATCCCAAAACTTTGTCAAGTAGTAAAGGATCTCAGTAATTGAGCAAAACATGGCTAGGTAACCCATGTCAGAGCCTCACCACCCTCTCACCGAGCCATTTCTAACCGAGTCCCTGGTATTGCTTTCTGTACTGGGCTTAAAGTACTAAAAGGGTAAACCTTTTATATATTAAAAATTGTGTCAAACAAATAAAGACATATTATATATCTATCTATTGTGCCAATCCCTGCACCCACCCCCACCCCCACCGAGAAAAAAAAAGAGATCACAGGTTAACTATTTTGATGTTCTTTTTTATGTAATTTAAGCATTTTGCAGAAGATTCATGAGTTTCAATTATGTTTTGTGAAGCATTTATTTTATATTTAAAATGAATTACTTTTAGTTTGAGGCTGGTTGCTAAATATTATGCCATGTGTTCACAAACATTTTCAATTAAGCATCTGTATTTTATATTCCTGTCCAACTTGAAAAATGTAAATGCACTTCAAAATCACAGCCATGTATCTTATTAGTCTTGCAGTGAAATGAGGAGATACAATATATACAGTGCCTATAGAAAGTCTATACCCCCTTGAACTTTTTTCACATTTTGTTGTCAGTGCCTGAGTTTCATGTATTTAAATGAGGATTCTTTTCAACTTATCTACACACCATACTCCACACTGTTAAGGGGAAAAAAGTTTTTATTGAGAAAAAAATTTAATTTAAAAATTCAAACCTGAAAGATCATAATTGGATAAGTCTCTACCCCCTGAGTTAGTACTTGGTGGAAGCACCTTTGGCAGCAATTACAGCTGTGAGTCTGTTGGGATAGGTCTCTACCAACTTTGCACACCTAGATTAGGCAATATTTGACCATTCTTCTTTACAAAACAAGTTCCTTGGGGAGCATTGATGGACAGCAATCTTCAAGTCATGCCACAAATTTTCGATTGAATTTAGGTCAGGCCTCTGACTGGGCTACTCAAGGACATTTACCTTTGTTCCTTAGCCACTCCAGTGTAGCTTTGGCTGTGTGCTTTAGGTCGTTGCAATGCTGAAAGTTGAGCTTCTGTCCCAGTTTCAGCTTTCTTGTTGTATTTTGCCCCATTCATTTTCCCTTCTATCCTGACAAATGCCTCAGTCCCTGCCAATGAGAAACATCCCCATAACATGATGCTGCCACCACCATGCTTCACAGTAGGGATGGTGTTCTTTGGGTGATGTGCTGGGTTGGGTTTGCACATGCATAACGCTTTGCATTTAGGCCAAAAAGTTCCGTTTTAGTTTAGTCAGACCACAGAACTTTTGTCACATGGCTACAGAATTGCCCAAGTGTTTTTTTGCATACTTCATAACAGGATTCAAGGTGGGCTTTCTTGAGTAATGGCATTCTTCTTGCCACCCTACCTTACAGGCCAGATTTGTGGAGTGCTTGGGATATTGTTGTCACATGCATACTTTGACCAGTCTTGGCCATAAAAGCCTGTAGCTCTTGTAAAGTTGCCATTGGCCTCTTGGTAGCCTCCCCTGATCTGTGCCTTTCAACAACTTTGTCCCGGAATTCTTTTGAAAGTGCCTTTGCTTTGAAATGCATTACCCAGCAGAGGGAACCTACAGGACATTTATCCTGAAATCATGTGAATCACTACAATTTAATACAGGCGGAGGCCAATTAACTTATGTGATTTTGAAGGCGATTGGTTACACCTGAGCTAATTTAGGATTGCTATTACAAAGGGGGGTGGACACTTCTACAACCAAGCTAGGTGCAGATAAATGGGAAGGAAAAAAAAAACATTTGAATGCATTTTAATTCCAGGTTATAAGGCAAAAAGGTGACAATTTTGAAAGGGGTTTAGACTTTACATAGGCAGTGTGTGTGGAGAGAGAGAGTGAGAGATATAGATGATTGGATGGTTTGATATACTAAAAGTGTTGCATAACACTGCAAAGTTTACATGAAACACATTCCGTTACCTTTGCTGTGTCCCGTGTTGGGAGCGCTCGCCATGTGAAAATAAAATGCCTTCCAAGGACCACAGTGTATCCAGACCTCCCTCCCTCCTGCAACAATGCTGCTTTTCTGTTCAAACAATATGCCATTCATTTCAATCAGAGTGCCAAGTAGTTCCCTAGTTTATTTAGCTATGGCGCATGAATATTGGTAACCCTATATATTATATATATGTATATATATAATCAACCATATTAAAGTAGCTTACAATGTATTTTTTCACTTTTCCCTTACAATCATGGAGTCATTTTACTCTGCCTGTAGAATTCCTAGTTACTGACTCCTTTCAAGTACTTTGATTCCAAAGAAATCTCATGGCGATCTGACGTTTAAACTGTCCTCATAGTACTGTATAATCACGCCAAAAGACACACAGGGTTACAATTACCAGTTTACAGTAAAATGTGTCATTACTCTTAGTTTCATATATTTTCTCTAAGGGAAAGATGGAAAAATTAAGATGACATTTGAAGCATCTTAATTGCAGATTATAATTGTTTTCTTGAAATAACGCATAAAAAGTTAGTATAACCACTTTTACAGTAGAGTACACCAGATCGAGGAAAAGTAAACCGATTTGAATATAAGCAAGGTCTGTCACCCGTTAAAGCTACATGTACAAAATTTAACAAAAGAATCATATTTTGTCCAAAATTTCTGAGGGCTTCAAAAGGACTAAAATGAATTTGTGTAAGCATGCCCTATGCACACAAACCATGTAATCCATCCTAATCCTTTAGCATTGATCTCCTAAACTATGAGCAGCCACCCACTATTTTCTCATTTGACAGTAATTCTAAAGAGACGCTATGCAAGGCCTTTCAGTTATTGCATACCCCCCAGTTTCTGAACTGCGCAGATCCAGGGATCTCAGTCTGGTTTTCTAAGATTGCTTATGGCAGGGCCTGTCCCACAAGTCTGCACAGGACAGCACCAGGATCACACAACGGGCTGGCCTGGAAATGGGAGGAGCCTTTCATTTTGGCTAAAGAAACGCTACAAAAAGCAGCGTAATGTAAATCACCTAAACAAGGATTGGATTTCTCCTGTTTCTAAATGCATACTTGCCTGATCCAATTAGTCAATGGAGACTGGAGAAAAATATATATTGAAACAGTTTGTTCTGAAAACAAAATAAATTGAAGTGTCAAACTAAAAACAAGCTAGTCACTGAGATACACCCCATACCACTGTTGTCAATACAGAACAAGAGCTATTAAGAATATGAGGAGATCCCATTGACCTAGATCCACAGTACGCACATATAACAATGTACATCTGATATAACAGGCGCCTCCATACACTCCCAATGACTTAAGAAATGTGCTGAAGAGTGTCCTCACGAAGTTCAAAAGCAATGGGATAAGTGATCAATTTAAATATCTCCTACATATGAATTGGATGGACTTCAGTCAGTCCCCAGCTTGGGTCTTTTGTTTTTTGTTTTTTTTAAGAGTGGTCACCCTCTCACACTACCTTCGTTCTGCATTAGTTATTCCTTATAGGTAGCATGAAAGATTATTTAATTGACAGCAATTCAACTTTTCAACAAATTGTTTGTTTTTCTCCAAGACATTAGTACAATTTAATAACTTTTTTGGGAACCTATTATACAAGTGACATCAAAAATAAACATACTTAAGGTATTTTTGCAGGAATTAACTTGTCTATTGTCACATTTCAAATATACCATTTGGCAGATTCATTAAAAGTGAATCAACTTTCACAGTAAGTATTTCATTTGCAGGCACAATTCCCCATCTTTGAGACCTGTCCTTTACTTTCTGAGTATTTGTGGTCCCATTCAATACTGACCTGGAACAGGATATTGTTTTTGTTAGTTTCCAATAATACCAGGGGCAAACTTTCTTCAAAATAAACCCTAAACTCTTCAGGTTTCTCTGTCTCACTGACAAAGTTTGTGTTGAAACTTTTTTGGGGGGTTGTTTTTATGTCTCTTGGAAAAGGCAGCGTTGCGTGAGAAAGCGGAGATGTGGAATCGGTATTCAAGTGTTGTGAGCCAGCTTGCACTCCGATGCCCGCAGGCGAAGCTTTTGTTTCGAAGCTGCATTAATAAACAGTGCGAACCATTCTCCAGGTTTCACTTGGCGATCCATGCCTTGGCCTGTTGCAGAATCCAGATGCGCCGGTGGCTGCAATTATCACAGTTGTCAGAAAACATTACAGATCAACGGACAAAAGGGTGGGGGGTTCAAGAAAATTGTCTTTGGAGTATCTCCAGCCAGCCATTTCTGGATTAACAGGCACAAGGAGATGAGATAGGAAGAGCCTTTTTTTTTTTCTTTTGGAGATACCACAACGCTGCACTTCTTTAAAAAGTTGCAAATATTTTACTTAAAAATGGTTATTTTGAATTTCGTGATTTATTAGCATTAAAAATAAAGCCTACTTCCATGACTGTATTTCATGGAGATCATTATCATAAATTATTAATATTATCAATTCAGTTAATCAGACATTTCAATTAACACAGAAACTAATTTTAGAAACTGGTGTCTAACTTCTACATCATGGATCTCACCGTTTCTAAATGTTTAGATTCTTCTTTCTTTTCAAGATGGGCTGTGGGTAAAAAACAGTGTTATGCTGTAAAATCTGCATTCACTTGTGCATATTAATTTTTTTTTTTTTTTTTTAAATGTGTAGAATTAAAATCTGGAATCTGGGGTAAATTAACTTTGTTTTGACAGTGGGCACAATTTGTAGCTTAACACATAGACATAGAACCCTATGGTTTTACCAGATTTTCAAAACTCTGAAACACACCTCACTGTAGTCTTCCTAAGATATGATGCCAGGAAGTGTCATTGTTTGGCCACTACCCAAATTGTTTTGAGAATATGCAAACAGAACGTGCTGTCCTTGCTCACGACACACAACCAAAAACATTAGTAGGCTTTAAGTGTGCTTTAACACAGCCTTCAAGGGTTTGTTTCTTTTGAAAACAATTTAGATTCGTCAAGACAGCCAGAAGTTCAGCAGGCATGGTAACCATTCATTCTCTCTGCTATCGCGAAGATTTATAATGCAGTGATGGATATTGCACTTGATTTGTTAGAATATTGTCTTCACAACAATCAGATGCTCTGTGTGGACAAGAGGATGAAAGACTGAAACCCCCAATTAACAAATAATGAAAGTGAAGGGCAACCCTCTCCAATTGCAGTTGGGCTCCACTGCCTCCTAATCTCTCAGCCTTTTGTAATGAATCTCATGCCCCTTGAGCAGAAGGCAGCAGTGTTCCAGTAGTGGCACAGCAGGCTGATTCACAAGCATATTATGACTCCACCTACCAGTGTTAAAGGCTACCACCTTTAAATGTGTAAAATCCTCCACCAAATACATGTTTATAATATCCATATTAACTATAAATATATCCTCATTGTCTAATGGCCCATTAAACAACCTTGCTGTTTTCTTTACATATTTGCCGTGCCAAAACTGATATACAAGACTTACTGATAATTACATGACAGGAAAAGCAGATGTTTCAATATTTCTTTACCAGATTAAAAAAAAACAAAAAAAAAACAGTATACCTTACTAGTGTATAATGCACCGATTAGCCATGAATGTTTAAGGTTAACTCATTTGTAAGGTAATTTCATTTTTTTTATCTAACATATAATTTTTTCTTTTTGAGATGGCCAATGTGCAAATGTAAATGTGAAAAACTTACCTGTGTTTCAATGTAGATCAGTTCTCCTTAAGTGAAAGGAGTTTGGTGGTCACAAACTAGCCCCAGTGGAAACCAGTACAAAACCACCAGTGGGGCCCAAGCCTAATTATGAGGCATTAGGATTGCAGTCCACCAGAGGTGTGGTCCCTAAATTCTTCCTTTTGGAAGCTGAATGTAGTCTCGAACTGGCACACAATCTATGACTGTTCTTTGATTTGTGGCAAAGGAATCATTTTTAATCATATGTACAGGGAGCTGTCATTAAACTAACGTGAAGGAATGAATATGGTAATTGCTAGGCTATATTTTGTAGTTATTTATGAGTGCACTGTTTAAAAAGTAACCAGCAAATAAATAACTCACAATTCTGAAGCAGGACAAAGTAAGGAGAAGAGGCAAAAAAAAAAAAAAAACACATATTTTGTGTTCAAATTTATTAGATATTCAGTTTAGTTCCACTGTCTATATCTCTTACAGCTCACAAGTGTAACCGCAAAAGAAAAAATGTTTGACATTTTACATTCGCTACAAATTTCCCCTGAATTTCCACAGATGATCGAAAAAAAAACAAAAAGAAACATTTAAAATGATCCACAGTTCAGAAAATTAACAGTAGTCAATTTTGCAAGTAAGGTACCTTTTAAACATGATTATACTGTACATTTGTCACCCCCCTCCCCTGATAATTATGCTGTACAGAAAGTAAACTCTGTTTTTCAATGATGGTCAAGGAAAGGTGATGCCTGCATATCTGATATTCCAGGGATAGACATACCTCTGATATTGATGAATTGGAAGTTACTCAAAGTTAATAAAACCACTTTTATTACTGCACACAGAGATAGCTGTATTATCCTCATGGTAAGAGATGACCCAGTGAGTGACACAACTTCAAAACCACAGAAATTAAAAAAAAACAAACATCCAAAAAATAAAAGTGCAGTTGCCTATAGCAATTATCAAATGCATGTTGAATTGAGATACACTGCTGCTAGATTTATGAAGAACAAATAAAATATCTATCCCTAGACTCTCTCCCTTGTCGTAGCACATTGTAAATGAGCAAGGATGAAACTGCAGGCTGGGTTTGAACAAGAAGCAGATTTCTGTCCCACATACTGGTCTCCTCATTATATCCTTTCATGAAACACCATCTATTTGGATAGCAAGGATGGTATGAAAAGATAAATGCAGACATCAAGCACTGCCCTGCCACAAAGCATGTCTCCTTTCACTTTTTTATTGAAATTCTAATGTTATTAAAAGCTAGAGGATCTTAATTACAAAAACATTTCGGAATATTTCCCTGAATAAATATGTCAAATTCAGCTCTAATGAACTTGATCCCAACACCTGGAGTCATCAGCAGCAGCATTTTGTATTTTGTAAGCAAAGCCCCTATGAAATCTCTTATTTCATCACATGAAAAAATAATGCAGTTTTCAAGCATATTTTGAGGGCAAGTGCTTGAGATTAAGTCCAGGAAAGAAATAGACAAGAAAAGGCTAACCCCGAGCGCTTCAAACCTTGTTACCTGTGCTTCACTTGTGGCAGTACTTTTGCAGTTTCCTAACCCAGACAGCAATCATTTAACTCTGGCTGCCCAAGATTACTACATGAGTGAAGACTCAAAAGCTTAAAGCCGTCCTCAGCATTTACTTGCATCCAAAGGCAGAACAAACAGAAATACATAAGCTAGGAGAGAGCAATAACAAAAAGTCAAGTCTTCAGTATAACTGTAAAGCTGACATTCAAAACCTGGATTCAAAGCAGAGATGTTGAAAATGTAAATGGGGGGGGGGGGCTTGTTAAAGAAATTAAACAAGAAAACTGATGACAGCGTACAAAAATAAAAAAACACAAAAAAGGGGAAGAAAATTGGTCCAAAACCTGGATGAGTAGATCTTACCAATTAGTATTTTTTTTGTTGCTACAGTGCATTTTATTGGGAGTCGTTGGATTGTTTTGATTTTAAAATGCTGCCCCTGGTATTTACAGTGAGTATTTTTATCTATAGCTTTCAACAGGTGAGGTACAGTACTGCCGATCTCTTGTAACAAACCCCTAAATGATGTGAGAAGGTAACCGCTGTGAGCGATTGGCCTCATTCTGAGTTTGCTGCACTAGTTCCTCGCACTTGACCTTGTTTCCGAAGCTGTGGAGGGAAACAAAACGAAAGAGAAAAAATGGAGAAGTGAGTTCAACATCACAATCTTCCTTAACATTCTGTACTGAAAAAGCCAGTCTGTGATAGAGCTCGGTGTGCTGCCAATGCATTGTTAGTAACTGACAAGGTACATTTAAGCCTTGGTCACCAAAATGAGGCCCCGCCTTATACATGAACAGCTGTCTGTGGGGCAACGCCAATAGGAGTATTAAAACCTAGAATTGCAGGTTTATTTATATCCTTTAAATGTCCTCCTTATGGTGCCACCTCGTGAGGTCAATGCTTCAGTAAAAGGGATCGTATGGTTAATTGCTTGAAGAATTAACATGTAAAGGTGGGCCCAATTAACCCTTTTTAACTCTCCCCCAGGACACTCCTGTCTCCCACTTACAAGAAGGCTTTGAGTAAAAATGATAGGCTTGTGTAGCAGAGACTCTGCTACCATGGAGGTTTTATTTTAGTTATTATTATTATTAATTTATTAATTATTATTATATACTTATTAATATCATAATAATTATTTTATTAATATGTAAACCTTTAATAATAACAATAAAATTGAAACGTATTTTTAACGACACTAAAATATAACTATGCAGGAAAGTTTTGATGTAGGCTTGGAACAGAAACCAAATGTGGGACTGAATTTTTGAAAATCTTTGTAATAAAACAAAATGTCTCAAACAAAGGGCCTCATTTATTACTTGCTCCAGTGAAACATTTTCTTTCATAGATATTTAACTTTGCATTGGAGCAATGTGGTGCAGGTGGAGGCAGAGCATACTAACACAGTACAGACTCTTTTCAAGAACAGAATTCCATTGGTATGTTAAATCAGTCTCATTTGTAAAATCTGGGGCTTTTACTGTTAAGAGAACCAAACATGGGCTAGCAAGCCTCCACAACATGTCAAGCTTTGCAAGGAGACCGTAAGCATGAGTGTGCTGTCAACTGGGCCTACTTAAAACATAAATAGCATCAAATGCTATTTTAATGTGTGTGTTTCTTGTTCCCTTTTATAAATGAAATCCTTCAGAGTTGTTTTGAGTTCTGCTGCTAAAATTCTGAGATTTAATTAGTACCCCTATTGAGGTAGCTTTTAGCTATATTAACTACATGTTGAGGACAGCATTCTTCCCATTTCAGAATACTATGTGCTGGTGTCTACCTTCTCTATTCTGAAATGAGGAAATAAAAAATTAGCAGTCAGCAGTGCATTTAGTAGCATTCTACAGATACAGTTTAACACTCCATTTGAGAGCTACCTAACCTTTCAGCATGTTAAAAAATAAAAACATTAAAATGGCATTTGAAGCTATTGACTCCAACATATTTCAGCTGAAATAAATAAATATTAATGTAAGCAGAAAGTAGTTGTGGGATTATACTCACTATTTGACAGTAACTTAACTAAATACATTTAAGTTCTCTTTCATCTCAAAATAGCAGTCTGCCCAAATGAAATGTGTCATATATAGCATAAATTATTGCCCGTAGCATATTACAAGCCAATTTGATGAAAAATCCCAACATAGCCTCCCTTAATGAGTGCCATTAGTACAAGGACAGGTTCTCTAGATAATTGCAGTTGGATATATTATTTGTAGGCTCCAAATATACTTTTGAAACCAGAATATCTTTATCCCCCCTCCATCAAAGGACATAAGATTTGTTCGATTACAACATAACAAAATAACCAAGTCAGCCCATTTATGCTTCTCTTTTTCCTAGTAGCCGATTATTAAGTTCGGGTCTTAAAGGATCCCAATTATTCAGCATCAACAACATATCTCCGACCCTCTGTCCTAAGTCTATCTCCACTTCATATCTAACTGTGTCCTCTGGTCCTGGTTTCTGTGCTGCGCTTAAATATTGGTTAGGACTTGGATGCACCTAAGCATTTTACCTACTAATATGTCTTAATTATGTTCTTCATTGCCCCAAAATACAAGATTTAAAATTTGTATTTAAATCACAATATATCCTTGCTATTTTGAAAGTTTTAAGGACTAAACAGTCCATTCTAACCTGGGTCAGAACTGACCCTAATTTTAATATGGATACAAAAAACAAAATTCCTATTAAAACAATACAAGCAAGGAGAATAAATCAAGTTTTACAAAGTTGGACAGGCTAAATGAAGCAGTCAACATTTCTAGTAACTGTTTTCAGGAAGGAAAAAAAAAAAAAGAAAAAGAAAAGGAGAAACACCCACTACATTGGAAATTATCCAAAACAGTCCACCTTTCAAATGAATGGAAGCATTGTTAAAAATAAAAAGGCAGGTAGTTTTGTCAGAATTATACCAGGAGGCATCCAGATAGTATAGCATTCATGAAGCAGTAAGTGACTTTAAAAGGCACAATACTGTTTATAAAAGTGGTCATGCTTAATTGCATTGCCTAACAGGTGAATAATTTTATGAAAGTGAGTGAATTATGAAACGAGGCAAACAGAAGGGAAGATGGCCACCACCTGGAAGTGACACTGAACTGCACTCTGTGACAACCATGGCAGCATGAAATGGGCAAAAAACAAAATGCCGCAATAAGACAAGAAAAATCACCATGTTGTGCATGAGCAGTTATAAGAGCAAAAGTGAGGTATAAGGGAGAATTCTGAAATAAATAATAAAATAAAGCATGCAAGGAGTTTACAAGAGTATGGTTCTTTATTATCAGTTTTTACCATGACTTTAATACTAATAAAAAGGTGGACACACAAATGTGTAGTCATGCTATATACAGAACACTGTATAAGGTGCTGTACCAGCGGACATCTGCTCCAAGAGGTTAGAGTGGGCTTACTGGCTGCTGTGACCCAGAGTGGGTGAAAAACTCTGCTGACACAGCACCTTATACTTTATGCTTTAATAATATATAGTGAGGTAAGAGTAACAACACAGTACAGGTAATTAATGTGAAGTCATATCCATCTGATACAAAGAGCCATCTCATGCAAAGAAACAGCAGATGGCTGTATCACATCAATATCAGGCTCTATTATACATTATATTACTTATATTATTACTGTATATTAGATTAAATTATTGGATGGGACAAATAACATGATAAAGACCATGCTGCTTATATAGCCTTTATTAAGAAAGTATAGCAGATGCCCCTGGGTAACCAAGTTTTGGGACTGTTTCTACTCTATTTCCACATCTGTATAACTTGACAAAGCTTTGCCTTACACTTCCAACCAATTCAGTGGATGCAGACATGCAGTCTCAATGTATGGGCAAGTCCACACCAGACAGAGAATGTCGGCACCAACTGCTGGGGGACGTTGCATGCTTGCCTTTAACAAATGACAGTACTCTGTTTTAGTAAGGAAGCAAGTACCACTATTTTTAGGCTTTTATAATGCTCTGAAATATTGTCTACCTCGATTTATTTCATGTTTAAACAGGTCAGCGAAATTAAGACCCCTAGTTATACAATAACACAATTAGCAATTAATAATATTTTTTTTTTTTTTATATATATATATATATATATATATTATATATATATATATATATATATATATATATATATATATATATATATATATATATACACACACACACACACACACACACACACACCACAGAAAGTTATGCAAATAAAATGGTTTGCTATATATCTCTGAAGTGTTCAAGTGAAAAAGAATTAGGACTTGTCTCCCAATGCATTACTAGTTCAGGCTTTAAAACCTATTTTCGAAATAGTATTTACAACATTGGGCCTGACTTTGAACTGTAAGAGAAGGCATGGCTTTCTATTTAGTACCCAATCATGCCCTGGACTGTAGGTCACATGGCAACAGATCACAGGGACCACTATAATTCTGCTAATGCTAATAGAGAGGCGATACAATGGATTCAAATTATTGGTTAAAACTCCTTCAAAATTATCCATAGAAAAAATGTGTGATCTGTTTGATCTGCAGTCTGAAAACTGAATGGCTTTACATACAAATGCTGTAGTAATTATTACTTTAACCAGGATTTCTAAGGTTACTAGAACCTATCATGTTGCTTGTAACCTGTTGTAGTATTATTATTTTTTTTTTTTTTTATATACACAAATGAAATCACTGCTTGACCCAATATGACAGTACAACACACCATTTAGTGCCCAACATGAAAAAGCCCGAGATGATACAACATGGCAAACATATGATTCAACTTGAATTGAAGACTGCAGGACCAGCCGGGTTTCCAGCCTCAGCAAGAAAACACATACGTGTGTGGAGATCAGCACAATGTGAATAAACGCAAATCAGAATAATCTGAAACGTCACGCATACTGCTTCCACTCCTTTCACAGGGATCAAAAGGTTCACAGGTCGAACAATTAAGCCCTTGTAAACATTTCACAGGGCAGGTTACTTGCGTTAACCATGTAGCTGTGGCATGTAAACCTGCCTCGAGAGAGCAAGCACATTGCTTTCCCAGGCCAGCTATTCTCCTGTTTCACTGGCTTGAGTTAGGAGGAGTTTCCATACAGCTTTCCAATTTAAATTGTTCAGTTTCCAAAAGTGTAAATGCATCATGCTCTTACAGTTGAATGTACTGTAGACTCTTTCTACTGCAGTGTACTAATCCAAGCCACAGTAATCAGAACAGACATGTAGCCCGAACCATGCCATCATAATGAAATGCATGCCTTTAGCAGCTGTAGAAACCAAGCTATACTATCCTAGTCTTACCAGAAGTAAACATTTACAGCTTTTAAAAATATATATATATTTTAAAAGGTGTATTACTGATTTTGATGACCTAGTATTAAAACATACAAATGTAGATTTTTATACTCCAAACAAAATCATAATCTGAACAGCGTTTGAATTAGTGAGAGTCTAGTGTACTTATTTTAAAACGTATCAGTAATTTAATTATATCTTAACTAGGTAATTGGACAGATTTGTATTGGAATACAGGTTAGGTTAGAAGTTGCCAGCTAAAAAGCCATCAAAAGACACAAATATGAATAATGCTAATGAACAACTACTAATGCTTTTTACACTGTAGTCAATCCTTACAAACGCTGGTCTGCAGTGCTTTCTTTTGTTTAAAGCATTGTTCTAAATTTCATCAATATTTGGCTTTACAACAGTTTATACTTGTGCTGTGCATTATTTTCTATTGTTTTCTATATTAATAGTACAGTCAATTTTTAAAAAAAAATTATACTAGAAATGTATACCATTAAGTTCAAATACATTTACTTTATAATAAATAAAAATCTACCTATCTATAAAGCAATTAGTGGGAGCACACAGCAGACTACAACATTCTCCCAAAACATTTCTTAGATGTTTCCAAGGGTAACTACAGTATTACCATACCATTTTGTCTCGCCACTATTTAAAAACAGAATTCCAGTGACAGAAATGGAAGCAAAATACCTGCGCTTGCAGAATAGGGATAACTGATTGTTTGAAATGAAATATTCATCACCAATGCGTTGCATTCTGATCTCTCTCCTCCTCCCATAAACTTACACAGCCTGCCTCTGAACCTACAGAGGACTCTCCTAATCGTCCGCTGCCGACGTGCCTCGAACAGAACCCTTCTTACGCATCTAGACGTAAAATAAAACGGTCAGCTAGAAGTCACAAGCCTTGAAGTGGAGTTGGGTTAGTATGAACAGAGAAGAGAATTGGAGCGACGAATGCCTGTGGAGAACTCATCCCCACTGGTGCTGGAGCCCCGTTCATTCATGGGTTAGTACAGTTTCTATTGTGGCAACACAAGGTGGAAGGAAAGCGGCTGGTAAAATACCATGCACCTGCAGCGGTTGGATTAAATATTTCAAATGAGTTGGCAAAATGTTTAACAGAACGCTGTGATACAGGCACCATGAGACACAGCAAGATAAGGTAATGCGTTTCTTGTAAACTTTGCAGGGTGCTCTGTAACACTAAGAGTCTCACTCACACAGATAGTGACAATGCTGAATGTTGGTGCTCTTGGAATGTTGTGGCCCAATATACCTCCAACAGTTTCATTGCAATGTTGAGAAGTGACTTTTCTCACAACAGCATTTGCTAGGCTGAATGAAATGTTCTATTGCTTTCCTTTCACTTTTGTGGTGACAAGTCAAAATCTAATAACCGGAATACCATATTCATTCCACCTTTAAGTTTACTTGTACCAACGTCAGTGGTATGTTGTGTGGCCTAGCTGCTGTGTGGAATGAATAGACTTCCGTGTACACAGATCTAACCATACACTTGATTCAAAGGGGAACAATATATTTATCATAGCAATTATTTTTGGAGAAAACCCCAGAGTTATCTAAAGACATACGGGACTTTTATAAAGTTTACATTTCTTAATGTAAAAACCAAAGTTAAGGGGAGAAACTGTAGGACTAATTTGACAGTATTTAAATTGAAATTTGAGAGAAATGCTTTAGAAGTATTGTTCCCCTTTAAAATTAACATCAACATTACTATTATTAAAAGGTATTATTAGCATAACAAAATTAAAGTCTGCCAAAGTGCACTCTGCAAAGGTGTTCAGTTACTTGTTTAATCCTATGCTTTTGCCTACAGATACTAAAAGCATCACATTAAAAGAGATAGAAATATTTTTAAGTGAAAATCGTCAAAACATGTGTGGTAATGTAGGCAAACGATCTTGATTAGGACTTTGCACATTTTCTATAAGCACGTAATATAATCTTAACCCTTACCACTCAGCGTTAATTAAATCATTACTAAGAGTTCGTTGTCTTGTAGTAAAAATGGATGCACCTAAGATGACTTTGCTGTGACGAGTTGTCTTCCCTATACTACTGTAGTTGTGGGTGTACTAGGGTACATTTGAACCTAGCTCCAGCAGTGTATTGTTTACTGAACACAGTGCAGTGTTAGAAAATCCCACTCAAAAAGATGAACATCATATGTGGCGTATTTAGATAACAGCTCACCCATAAAACTATTGAGAGGGTGAAAACAAAACCAGCAGTGCCACTGGTTAATAGTTTGGCAGTAAAAAGTGTTTTTTTTTTCTTGGAACTTGAGAGAAATCTAAAAAGATTGGTGTACCAAATATGAAAACAATAAATCTAAAGTGAATAAAGCAGAAACTTAAAAAGTCAATAAATACGAAACGGCAAGGCAGTTTGTGTTGGAAGATATTGCAGCAGTTGGTATAGGACAGAAGACTGCGATGAGTGTGTTTGAAACACTACAGTGTGTTCAGTATCGTTTAAGATAAAAGATACAAATTTAGAGTCAAAGCTATGTGGATACGTGTTAAACATGTTGGTAAATGTAACATCACACTTAAATCCATCTCCAAGTAAAGCCTGTCTTCCTAGTACTATCTCACAAGGCGGTTCTACACTGGACAGGAGCAAAACATTCCGAAGCGACTGGAATGGATGAGTGTGACTACACCACCACCAGCGACGCGAGCAGCCAGTCTTGGTGGCGCAAGTGTGCCTGCATGAATACAACAGTTTTACCCCCCCCCCCCCACACACACTTCACAACGAAATGGACCAATCTGAAATAACGTCAACAATCCTGACACAGGTCAAAACACAAATCCATGTGGCACATGGACGAGGAGAAACGGATTCATGAAGTGCAGCGGTATCCTCTGCTCTGATTGCTCATTAAATGCAAATCAAGACACCACTAAATAAGGGTAATACAGAACATTGCAGGCACTATTGGTGTGTCCTGTGAGTCTATAGCAATGAAATCAGGAAGCCTTTTCTAAAACCTCCAAATCCACCAGTGTACAAAAACTTCATCTGTCATATCACAACATTTATACCAATATTTTCCTAATTATGTGTACATACATACCTTTGGACCCCTTTTTGGCACTAAAGAGATGAACGGAATCAAACAGAAATAAAAACAGGCTCACGTGAAAGATTCCCCACCTTGGAGCGTTCGCGTTTGATGTAGATAAAAACTCACGTCCAGTGTAGAACCGCATTAACACGAATTATTCCAAGTAACTGACACCTGACCAGAGTTGTTACTGTCTTAGCTAGCTAATGAAAAGGATGTTTCAGGAATTCTGTACCTCTTCAAGCTCTTTTTGGGTCTCATCCTCCATTCTCCGGATATCTGCCATCGTCAGCTCAACCCATCTGTCAATCCAGCAGAACAGCTGGCGATGAAAGTTGGTGAAAATCCTCTTCTCTTGCTGAAAGTAACAACATGAAGGACATGCAAAATTACACACGGGTTCCATTTACCAGAACAAAGCAGAAATCAAATGAAATACCTAGAATTAAAATAAATCAATTACGACCCTCATTAGCAGAATCAAGAAAGACAGACGAGGAGAACAGCTCTGTGATCTCTGTGTAACTGTAACCTGCAGACGTAACTGTAACCTGCAGCTCTGTATTCTGACAGTGATAGACTGCATGACCATACCAGAGGAAAAACATATAGGAGACTCTCAATTGTGCTACAGCACAGTACCTCAAAGATTTGTATACAAATGTAGTTTATTCGATTATAGACAAGTGCAATTATGAAACATGCAGAGGAGGCTAGGCGTGTATGATACAAGCCTGGTTAAGAACGGTGCAAAATTAAAGCATGTATTGTGTTCACCATGTAGTGCGACAGACAGATGTATTGAATAAGGATGCTTAAAACTCAGCTGTGTGCATCAGTACCATGCCGTAAAAACAGAAACTGATTATTTTATGTGTGAGGCATAGAAAAGAAAAAGGAGCAGCTCTTCAAGAGACATTACCTTGTGGATGAAGTGCTCAATTTTGTTCTGCAGGCCCCACCACTTGAACTTGACGGTCACCAGCTTGTAAGCACACATTCGAGGACAGTCCTGGTTGCCAGCTAGTTCTTTCTGTTAACAGGGAAAAACAGTTTAAATGTTACAGAACATGTTATAGCCCATGATGTATGCTGGTGAGAGCTGAGGGTTTACTGATTTGCAGCTGGACTTGCTGGTTCATTAGACTTGTGTGAGAAGCAATCTCAAAAAAAAAAAAAAAAAGGTCCATTAATTCCTTTACCGTAAAGTTCTAAAAAGTAACTGTTTGTACACTCTTGATTGAATCTACTGTGCAGGTTTTATATGCCTGCTAGGTGCCTAGTAAGTGGAAATAACTGTTCCAATAGCTGGTTTCAGCAGGGATAACATTTGTAATCCTGTTCTCTCTGACAGTTTGGTGTCAGTAGCATGATAAACTAGGTCACCATGACCAATATTCACAGTAGAAAAAAGCTTGTAACACATGATTATGCATAGCTTATCAAATTCAGACGAGTAGTTCAAGACACAGCTTTCAATAGGCCAAAATAAAAATCTGTAAAAAGTACGTTTTGACAACACAGATTCAAATACCTGTGCCAAGGTCCACCACAACTGGAGGCGTGGTCCTCAAGACTGGGAAAAATGTAAGCGTAAAACACATGCCTTCACTATATCCAAATTCACCATAGAATATAATGGCATCACTGTATACTGTGAAATGAGGGGTGCTTCATTCAGAATGAAGTTATGGAATGGGCTACCTAGTCATGTTCTTGAGACAGAATCACTTGAATCTTTCAAGACCCAATTTGACAAAGTTTTGATATCAAATCAGCTACTAGAAACCAGACCAGCTTAGAAAGGCTGACTGGTGTCCTCTTAATACATTTTCGAATGTTCTTATATTAACACCAAAGCCCCTTGATTTAAACTAAATCACCACAGCCGGTACCTCATAAAAAGGAGGGCAAAGTGTTGCAAATCTTTTGCTGCTTTTTAAAACAATGTTTCTGATTTATGCCATTTCTTCTAGGTATCTAATTCTCTATGATATCTTGAGCCTGGTTGCAGCTAGACTGCTGGAGGGAATCAGGTAGTTATTTGATACCAGGAAGCAGCAGATATTTGAAATAACTTTAAAGAAGGACAAAATACAAGCCAAAGACCAAAGCAATCTTCAAAACAGAGGAAAAATGAGGGCCGAAGTGCTCATGAAAGTAAGAAAGTGCATTTAAGCACCCAGATTGTATTATTTATTTCAGTCTCACTGTTGAAGTGATCTTGGGAAAACACACACATTTAACAATTCAGCTTATTCAAATGCCCTTCGATTTTCCCTCGAGCAGCAAGATGGTTGCAGGTTAACACCGTGAGATGGTACACACATTGTAAACCTATTTGTGTTGCATTTCTCTCTGCTCAGGGAAAAATGATCAAAAAAGCTGTGAAATGTGGAAAATGAAAGCTGTAATGGGATTTACCTGAAAAGGCATACATGATCAGAGCTACTTTTCAGATGGCTTTGAATTGTGTTGCTACACTGTACAGACTTCTAACAAAACCAATAAAAAAATATGTTGGATTTTGAGCATGTTAATGTCATCTTTGATGACATTACTTTGATGAGCTGCCCTGCTTAATTATAACAATGTGTCTTGTTTTTTGGTCAGGTTTCATTTCCAGCTTGCAGCTAGCATACTTACTAACTAATCTCCAGACAGTCCTTCATTGTAAGAAGGTATCATTTTATACATAGCTGGTTCCACAAGCCCCTATTAGCACCTAGTGAACATTAGATAGTCCAAGATCAGTTCTAATTAGGGTCTGTAAGGGCAGCTCATAAGAGTATCATGTAGGGTGTTCTATGTATATTTCTGGAGTGGGGTGAAAATCAGCTTGTATCTTACAGCACCCTACACTGTATTAATGTTTTGTTTTTTTAATAATTACAGTATAGTTTAATGTGATGTAATTTCCATCTGATAAGCCATTCAATTCAAAGACATTTCAAAGGCTGCATCATGGGTCTGCTATTTATTATAATACCATGTCCTATGGAACATGAGAGTAATAAGATTGTTAACAACATTGTATTAAATCGATTATAAAAAGGAGACTAAAGCCTCCCATAAATATAAATGAGCCAGTGACCTTTTATAAATATTTTATTCAAGATCAGAATTAACTTGTCTGCTTTGGAAAACTGTCTGGGGCCAAACAAACAGGATTCATTGTGGTCACCCCCTCCTCCCAGTTAATAATTTCTCTCTTTTTGAGAATCAAAAGCAGAGCTGTGATCAGTTGTGCCAGAAGCAGCAGAGAAAAGGGGTCCAAGCGCTTTGCAATGGTACGCCTGCTAACTTATTCAACACAGGCTTCAAGTGAATCTGTCAGCTCAACACTGAGTTTCCACCTTGAGAAGGAACTGTAGCTTTTCACAAATAAAAACAACCAACATGACCTCTGGAGGCCTCAGAGGTTCTGTATAGAAGATGAAGTAAAGTTGTCCGAGTGATCTTTTACCCTGCAGTGATTGTTCTGTTGAGCGACTGCCTATATTTTATGGCAGCGGTGGATCCTAACAGGCCAGAGAAGCACAGATGAAGAGAGACAGTTACGAGTGATAATATTTCCTCCAACACTGTCCCAGACTGCCGAATGGGTTTCCTTTCCGAGTAGCTGGCTTGTTGCTGGTGAATAGGTTTTATTTGTCTCTCCCTTAAACAGAGAGAGGGGTAGAAAGACCTCTTTCTATGTCCCCCCCCCCCCCCCCCCTTCCTTTGATAATTTTGGTTAATATTTAAGTGGGTTTGCTTTGGGAGAAAATGACCAAGAGCAATGTTAAACGCTACTGTGCTGCAATTTAAACCGTAGTGTAAGAATTTAAAGATGTATGGTGGATACACTAGCGATTTTCTGTCAAGGATTTATTCTACCATTCTCTGATCTCAATTTTCTTTTTTCAGGTGGTTTTGCCATAATGAATGATCATTTGCAAGCCGTTCAATAATCGGAAAAGGCGGCTACCTGGCACGACTGGATTTGGGTTACTATCTCATTTTGGAATGTCCAATTAGTTTTAAAACAGTTAAAACATTTATAAAATTAACAATTCTAGAAATTATAGGTTAGAAAATAACCTTGTCTAGCAAACTTTTAGCCTACAATGTCTGCAGTCAATGTAGATCTTATTTCTACATCTGATCAAAGCTATGGTCTGCATATATAGCCATTACACTGAGATTATAACTAGGGGTGTTAAGAGTTTAAATAATTGCCAAGTGTTAAACCTTTAGAAATGTGCCTAACCTCTTAACCATTGTCAGAAATATGCAGGCCAAATACAAGTGTTAGCCTTAGTATACACAGTCGTAAGCGTAAGCGTTGTATTTATTAAACAATCGTTTCAATATACAACGAAATGCTGTACACAATCGTGCAGTCCTTTATAAAAAGGGATGGGAAACTAATACCCCTATTTATAAGCTTTAGTGGGAATTTGTGTTTTTAAAAGAAAATCTAAAATTTCCACTAGGGACTCTTTTTCTTGACATGTTGCGATTTGGCATGGAGGCTGAGCTAGCCACTTAAAACTTACTCTAAGTACTGGAGATGATACAATTCTCCCCATACATGTTTCTGTTGTCTCAGCCTTTGCTGTAAATTTGGGATACTATATCTTGTTTTATTTTTGCAACATTGAGCCAGACAGATAAGGAGTGGTGTAAAATGAACTCGCTAACACAGATTCCAGTCTCAGTACCCTTGAAGCTATTGACTATTTCCGGGCTTGCTTGCATTGTTTATGCATTCTTTAATACGGAAATGTAATTTAAAAATTTCTTTAAAGCATTCAATACATAGATGAAAATTAAATAAACTTTTATAACTTTGAAATCAGCAAGAGCAGATTTTCATCCTTTTACAAGTGTTTTTCTAACGCTTACCCTTACAATCTACCTAATTAATTATATACACCTTTTTACCAACTGGGCCCAGTTGGGAAATGCAGCCAGTGTTAAACACAATGTGTTGAGGGACAGCTGCCTGGAGCAGTATGATAATACCTGTAGGAGACTGAGAACACACATAGGCAGGTGCTCAGACGTCTCTGCTCCCACTATTCTCAAAGAATGCGCCTCCCTTATTTGAGCTTGTTCTTTTTTATTAAAACACCATTCGAAAAAGCAAACGAGGCAGACTACTCCTGGGCTAAACAGAGGAGAGTACCCGGTGGAATGAGGAAACCAGTCAGAGGAGGTTTCATTTACACCTGGTTCCACAGTTGCCCTTTGGTCAATACTATTCACAGGAGTCCTGCTGCATGCATAAAGCTAGAGAACAACACGCAATCCCCAAGCCTAGGAGGGTGTTGCTCATAAGCCATCTACAGACAGAGCATATCATTTCAACCGGATTCAAATTTAAACAGCTTCTCTCTCTGGCTGCTGTGTCTCACCACAGAAACACAGCGATAGCGAATCTGTGCTTGCAAAGTCCAATCACACATCAGTATGTGTGTGCTCAAATGCAAAGCATGTCAACCGGTGCAGCTTAATTATTATGAGGTACACAAAGTGCAACTTTCCTGCTCTAATCAAGTGATACACAATAAACTGCAGTACATTTACAATGAAGAAACTTTTTCATGTCCAGAAGTAAACTGTGAAACATCAATGAAACTGTACATTAAAAAAAGATACACAGTATAATGCTTCTCCTTACCTTTGCAGTGCCTATTGTAGATGATGTACCAAAATTAAATGATGATTGATTTATTTTATGGCCAGGGTTGCAATAAATTTCTCAGCTCTTTCATTGAAGAAAAAAAGCAACTAGTCAACATGGATTTAGATGAAAAAAGAAAAGGTGCATCAAAATGCTCAACACATCTTCCCTATTTAAAATATAGCCCATAATTAACACTCATTTTAAAAACATTTCAATCCTTCGGTATGCAGGCTAGTACTTTCATGACCCTCAGCTTCTGCTCAAAAATGTGCCAGTATCTTCATATGGTTTCATACAGTCTGGTGACTTGGTGCCTCTGAAAGGCTGATGCAATTGTTTTCCTTGGCTTTCATGTTTCTAATTTTAAATGGAATTCAAAAGGTCCAAATCATGTTTTCATTTAACAATGGTGATCGTGTTACTCCAAAGACATGTGAAAAGGGGCCTCCCAAGGAAAATAATGCATATTTGACTGTTTGGTTGCATTACCAGGCAACTTGCCTTCCCAACCCATGGATCTAGTTTGCCTTTTGCATTTGCAGCAATAACCTATTTTTCAGCTGTAGATCTTTCTGGTTGACATGAAAGACAACTATATGTAATTTAATATATGTTTTTATTACATTGGGGCCTAAGCCAAGACTCCCCTCAAGCCTATTGGAGTGCTTTGTCCTTTATGTGGTTTGAGTGAGGCTAGGTGTCAATGATTACATGCAAAGTCAAATTACTTGCATTACAAACAAATAAGACTCACTCCTATGAGTGCACAGAATGTGTAGCGAGCACATTTCAATTGATCAGATTAAAACAGATTATTCCTTCAATCCAAATGTATGCAGCATGGTTAATTATTCCATTCCCAGCTTCCCGAGAAGTAGCCTAAAAAGGTGCAGAGTAGCAAACTAGCTCTGCTCATCCACCACAATATAAAGCATTAGCTTAGTGGCTCTCATCAGCCTGGCCAGCGCAGCAAGTCACCAATGGTCTTGAATACTAAGAACATTTATGAATGAGAAGATCAGCCATTGCTCGTCCGCTTATTAGTAGACAGCAGTTTGCAGAAGTATTCACCCCCTACCAATAATGTCACATTTTGTTGAATTACAAATAATGTGTGCTCAGTTTTTCAAACAACTTTTTTTATTCAAAGCTGTAGTGGTTAAACTTTACACCCCCTGTTATATGAGGAGAAAGCTGAATGTCAGCAAAACTTGCAAAGAAAATGTAGCAATTACTGCTATAAGTCTTTTTGGAGAGGTCTCTACTAGCTTTGCACAGTAGGATGGTGAAATTTTTGCCCATTCTTCACAGGAAACTTGCTCCAGTTCTGATAAGTTTGTTGGGGATCGTCGATGGATTGCAATCTTCAAATCTCGCCATAAATTTTCGATTGGATTCAAGTCAGAACTTTGACTGGGCTTCTCAAGAACATTAATTATCTTCTTGTTCAATCACTGCAATGTGGCTTTGGCTTTGTGCTTCAGGTCACTGTCCTACTGAAATGTGAATTTCCTTCAGAGTTTCTTGGCTAACTCAAACATGTTTTCCTCAAGCATTCGCCTGTATTTTGCACCATCCATTCTCCCCTCTATCCTGACAAGCTTCCCAGTCCTTGCTGAAGAGAAGCATCTCCATAACATGATGCTGCTACCACCATGTTTGACAGTTGGGATGGTGTTGACTGGGTGATGTGCAGTGTTGGGCTTGCGTCAGAAGTAACACTTGGAATTTGCAGAGCTCTCAAGGTCATAGTTGGCTTCAGAGTGACATCCTGAACCAGTTTCCTGCTTGCCCGGCTGCTCAGTTTTGTAGGACGACCTGATCTGGGTAGTGTCTGGGTGGTATGATGTATCTTCTACTTCTTAATAACGGACTTCACTGTGCTGAGAGGGATAATCAGCACCTTTGAAATTTTCTTGTACCTTTCTCCTGCTCTGTGCCGCTCTACCACTTTATCCGGCTTGTTTCGAACAGCTCTGCAAGGGGCATTCCTGGAGATACAAGAGTCAATGTGGAATTCTAACTTACCACCGGTTGACATTAATGACTTCAAACTAGATATCATGAATTGGGATTAACTTGTAAATTATCCTTAAGACACCCAACCTAAATCTTGAGCCATAATTTGGTTTAGTAGGCCCCTATATCCTTTGAAATTGATGTTAATATTTGCAGTAAGCTTTAACATTAGAAGTGCCAAGCCAGTCAATTTGACCATTTTGGGTTTTCAAATTTATATTGCTCTGCATTCCGGAATGTAACTTGCATGCCTGTTCGTGACTTTTCCTAAATATATGCATTACATATACGGACGGTGTTTGAGCTACATATTCGCAAGAAATTGATAATTAGAAACATTTACCTAGAAGCGCCAAAAACAGGTCATTTTAATAGGTTATTTCAATACATATAGCCTATAATCCTGCCTGTCCTTTTCAATACAATCAGTCCCGTGATCAGGTGGTGTCTACCTGTCTACATTCTTCGAGTGCTTGAACACACCCGAGTGTCATAGGTACCCCCTGTGTATAGCACTGCAGGTTCATTCTTAGCGCTATGCACAAAACGGTGGCGATTGGAACAGAGGGCAAAAAAAAAAAAAAAAAAAAAAGCCTGAAACAGTGGAATATTACAATGCCGCAAAGTTCAGTGTGGATGTGCTGGACCAGATGGAACGACAGTATTTAGTCAAAGGCGGATCTCACCAGTGACCTATGGCTGTATTTTATAACATTTTGGATCTGGCAGCCATCAATGTGTATGTTTTGTACAAAGAATGTACCAGGGAAAACTGCAACAAGAGGGACTTCAAGCACATTTGGATCAGAAAAGGGCAGAGACAGATGGCCCTTCTGGCAGTGCTGCTGCACCCACACGCAAAAGGATACAGTGCCAGGTTGCAAAATGCAACGACAACAAAACTTTGGATGTGGGCGGTGATTGTGGAAGGGCAGTGTGGGTAAATGCTCAGGGAAAGTCGAGAAGCCTGTATTGTGCATGGACTGTACAGGTTAGAAAGCTGCCAGGCATGTAGGCTAAATAAATATTCTGTAAATAGTTTATTGTGTTATAATTATTTACGTTTTGAAGTAGTGCATTATTTACTATTTTCGAAAAAGTACCCTTTGTTATTTTTACCAACAAATGAAATGTTTATAAATGTAATATGTACCGAGACCTGTTACAAAAGAGTTACTAGTGAAACATCTATTTTATTATCATTTAATTAAGTTTTTCTTGTTTTGTACTGCTCCTTTTGAAAATGTTGTTTTGTTTTCCATTTAAATATGGTGTTTCTGTTATGAAAATGTTTGATTTGATATTCATAAATAAAACTTTTGCGTTTTATATGATCGTTTGTCTTTCATTATCATATTACAGCTGTTTAAAATAACCAGTTTGGCACTTCTAGGTAGTTCAAAATTACAGTGCTTCTGGTGTTAAGTAGAGGTATTGTGAGAAAGGCACCAGCAGCTGCCAACTAGACTGGCATTCATGGTTCCAGCACCACAATACCTAACAATTTGAGACATTCTCAAACTGACTGGAGGTGCCCCTGTACTATAAAGTAGTAATGTAAGTTTATACGTTGTGTGCACGGTCATGTTATGCAGCTCAAAAAGGCCAAAACGATTCTTTGTTTTAGAATTACGCTATTCTGTGTTCTATGCATAGAAGGACGTAGGATAAAATATACTGGAACTTTGAGAAATCCTTAGCGGTGATTGATTGATTTCTTCTTCTCAGAGGATTTATAAATGTATAGTGTTTGTATCACAAGGGCTCTTGCTTACCACAATCTTAAGAGATGTACAATTTCTAATCCCCAACATCTCTGTGATTATTTTAATATCATTGCAGTTTAGTAGAAACTTGTGCACACAATGCAATGCGAGGGGTAATTATGCCTTGGTAAAGTCAGGAGAAAATTAAAAAAATCGCAACAAGCCTAAGTCAAGTTTAATATACTACAGGGGTGTTACTAAAAAATTTATTCCAAACATATTCATATTCTCTCTCTCTCTCTCTCAGGGTGGGGGTATGTTTGGGTGTGGTATCAATTACTTGAGCTTGCAACCCCTCCAGGGAAATCAATGAATATAATATCCGTGTGCATCAGCCCAGAGTTCCATGTAACCTAATCTGGCTGCTTGGAGAACGGGTTGCCTCGACAGCAGAAGAAAATTGTGCTGAACACAAGCTTTGCCAGTCTTGTAATTTGTGGTTGTATGTCTGGTCTTAACTTGTGTTTACTGCTCGCTGCCAAGCAGAAAACACAAATGCTTGATCACAGCTATCCCTCATATCTGTTTACAAAATGTCTCCACTTCTGTATAAGGCGTACATTTTGAAGTGCCTTGGGAGGAACCACACAAGTGCTAAGAGGAAATGTAGAGAGGGAGTGATCACATATGAACAACATTTAACACCAAACAAGTCTATAATGAGGCTTATTCTTTATTGCTATTATGTCAATGTAAATACGGAATGCACATTTATTACTTTTCTTTTGGTTCCACTGGAATAAAAAGTGGAACCTCTTGGCTTTCATTTTGATATGAACTGTTACAGCAAACTGTCCATAACCGTTTCAGGAATGTATTTTCCATATACACAACATTAGTCTGTATATGGAAAATACTTTGAACAAATCCCCTTACACTGCACACATCCTGCTGCAAACACTATAACTGGTTTCTGTTTGTTGTGCATATCTTTACAAATGTTTGCCTACAAAGCCTCAGTGCTGCTTCCATTTTCATGCTGTTTCTGTCCAGTTCTGTCTTCACTTCATACATCTATCTCTGCACTTGCTATTAAACTGGGATTGCTGTCAGCAGTTTTGAGAAACACATGTCAATCTGAGAAGATGTCCCTCCAAGGGGCCACAGTGCAGCTTAAACAAAGCAATATATCTTAAACTAAACTAAAGGGATCCCAACAGTCATGCTGGCAAGTGTTCGACATGCCCTGGAATTGAAACCCGAGAGCCACTGGGTACATTCAAACTAGGCTAACAATTGAAGAGTCAAAGCTCAGCAGATGAGAAATACTCAGCACTTGCTTCAACACAGCCTTGGAAAAATGTTGGATTACTATTTTTTTTAGTAATACCGGACAAGGTAGGGTGCCGAGTCCGTATGTGCAAAAAAGGAACAAGGTGTGGAAAAATCTCAAAAAAGGAAAAGGTTACCAGAGGTCACTCTTAACAAGAAATGCTAGCTTGCAGTAAACCTACACAGTATTTCCTAAATGGGTGGGATTTCTTTCTCCGTTTACTTACAAAATAGCCTTTGGTAAATGTTTGCTACCAATTTCAGTTTCTTTGTTTTATCTGTTTTTGCTCATTAATAGAAATGGCTTAGCTCATAGAATAAAACTTAGTTACAATTATCCTGTAAAAAAACTAAAAAGATGACTTTTCTGAAATGAAAACAGTTTCTCTGCCCCCCGTAAAATACTTGTTAGGCATGTATTTAACACGGCTCACCTCAAATCAGTTCACTGTACAGACTATATGGATTCATAATGCAAATCAGAGTTTATAATAATGTTCTAATGCAAAGTGCTATGATTTAATTCAATGCTATAGATTGTTTCTGTAAAATAAATCAGTTAAATAAATCTGGATTCTACCTCTGGGGTACACTCTAGGGACTTGGTTAAACCTGGTATTTGTTGTAGATACAAATGAACACAAGTCTAGACTTAGTCTAGTGCTAAAATGGAAAAGAGCTGTATATTTCCAAAGCCAATTAATGCAATGCACCATCCATCATTCCTAACCTCTTTGTATCACAGTTCAAGTGATTATTTCACACAGGACACTAATCCAGCCAGCAGCTAAGAACGTCTTCAATATTATTACTAAAAAATATTTTTTTATTTGTATTATTTATTTTTTAAAAGGCACTACAGATTAGCATGAAGAATAAGGTTATCAAAGGGTTCTGCCACTTGAGGGGAAATAAAAAAAAGATTTAAAAACAGCCTTAAAAAAGGTAATTGCTTTTACTATGGTTTGTCTGATTGAACCCAAAGATGCCTCAGTAAACCTTTATCAAAAGCTGAGTTGGTGTTTGTATAATTTTTATGTTTTAAATTCGAAGGGCTAAATATGCTCCAACTTATCTGGGGAAAATGAAATCATCTTAAAAGGTTACAGAATTACAAGCAAAGATCGGTTTTAAGATAGTTAATCTTTCTTTGTTTTTTTGGGTCAAAGGATGTAAAATGCAGTTGAAAGATTTGAAGGTCCTTTTATAAAGTTCTGTGTTTTATAGTTAAAACCCCTCTGCTGCGTTTTCTTATTTCTTACTTATTTTAAGTAATTTTTTTACTTGGAATGCATTAGATGCAACCTGTCACTTATGAGTAGTTAAAGGTTGAGTATTTGAAACTTTTCTTTTGTATATTTGAATATCTTATTCTAAATTCCCACCACTAATTAGATTATATATTCTAATATATCATATATATATATATATATAATATATAATCATATCTATATAATATATATATATATATATATATATATATATATATATATATATATATATATATATATACACACACACACACACCACACATATATATATATATTCAAATACATAGATATTATACACACAACTGCCATCTAGCCTGTGACAATGAATAGAGAGCATATTAAAATGTTGAAATCTAGAACTTATTTTTTATATTTCATTATTAACATAAAGGGATCTCAAGAACCCATGGCCTCAAAGGTACAATTAATCATTTAATGTTCATCAAGGATTGGGGAGAATGCCAGCGCTCAACATTTCACTTGACAAGGACGTCGTTTGATGTTTTGATCAGAAAAATTTGAATTTCCAGCATGTGGAATGTTATCAGCACTAAAAAGGCGAACTTTACATTAAACCACTCCAACATCAAAACACTTAGGATGACATTTTTATTCAAATAAGGAATATTTCAGCAATTCAAAGTATGCTGATATTCCTGAACATCAAGATGGACAGGGGCAACATTTAAATTAGGAGGAGGTGCCATGCAAGAGGAAGTCCATTGTAACTTAGCATTTTGTTTTATTGTAAAACACTTGAGGTAAAGACTACAGCGCCACTGTAAAACCCTGACCTTGACCTTACCAGTCACTGACTAAATTGGAGTGTACAATGCATTTTGTGTCTTTACTGTATGTAACCCCATCAAGTATCTGAACACTGGATAACCATTTCCCTTTACAGTTGATGCTACATATATTGACAATCAGTGCTTTTAAAAAAAAAAAAGCAGATTTTAAAAAATTTGCTTGGCAAATTGTTAGTTGTATAAAAAAAAAAAAAAAAAAAAAAGGGGGGGGGGGGGGGGGGGGGGGGGGGGGGAATACAAGGATGCCTGGCTTCTACAGCGCCTACTCCTTTGGTTTTCAAAGGGCTAGACAACCTCAAGTCAATTTATTTTTAACTCCTGGGCAGAACCCTTGCTTTGTAAAAGCAAATCAAAATGTACGTGGAAAAATAAAATGAACTCTGTCTGATATTTAAACACGCAGCAGGGAAACAGTTCGGCCCTATCCACAAAACTCTGAAGTTATAAGGAATTGTTAAGGACTGTTGTCGCGCATATGGCACTTAATTTTTTGTGGATAACACCGGTAATGCAACTCTACTGAAAGAATCATAGAAAACGGCTCTGTTTTAAAGAAATGTGGCAGTGAAATGATTATTTTTTACAGTGTGCATGCTCTGCTACCGCTGCAGCAGCTCGTCAACCAGCAGGCACCTCTTCCAGCACTCGTCTGGGGTTGACAGTGCAGTTCTTCTTGTGTGCTAATCTAGCCTCCTCTTTATTAAACCAAATTAGCAGTAAAAAACAGGCAATTTGTCTTCATCAAACCAGAGCGTATAGCTCTGCCATTCACATTCTCCCCCTTTCCCTCACCGCCACCCCCCAAGAGCTGTCTAAACTCAAGCCCTTTATAGCAGTGAGGACTTTAAATTAAGGCTGCAAGGTTTGTTCACAATACCTTCCAGTCCGGCCCCAGGGGTCCTCTGCCAGTCTTGACTGACTTAAATAATGCTGGGTCCTCGTCAGTTTTGTAATCCTGCAAAATAAACACAGCAGTGATTGAGATCAGCTTAAATACAGGTCTACCTGGGCACCACCATATGCCATTATTTCACTTCATAAATGTTTAATGTTTAATATGTAATGCTGAAAAATAAACAAAGCCTCCCTTTTAAATTCCAGCATTTTAGAAAAACAGTAACATTCACACATGTAACAAGACAAGCTTAATAGTGATTCATTCTTGGTGGTGCATTGTACGAGAGGCTTGAATGAGCCCACTTTTCTAAATAATTATAAAAGCGACTTTAAATAACATGCTGCATATAGTGGCTTTTATTACCTTTGCAAATGAACAAATATCTAAATCTTGACTGAACATCTGAATATGAAAATGTCTGACCCAGCGCTACTATTACTAATGAAAATTAAATTTAAAAAAAATTAAAAATCATTGATGCAAAACCGAGGGACAACAACAAGAACTAATTATTTTGGCCTTGCAAAATTTACCAAGCTTGATCAATCAAAACATTTCTTAATGAAAACTTGAAGTGCAGGTGGAGTCAGCTTTTTTCATCCACCCATTTCTCCTGATAAACAGCATGGTTATACAGTAGTAGACATTAAATAAAAAGTGTTCCTAGGTATAATACATGAGACAAATCCCACTTTCAAATTGAACAAGTTGAAGAAACACAGAGAAGCATTCTTACTGGTGTGCCGTAAACGAGTCTTTAGACTGCAGCAGCAATTAGAAATTAATGCTATTTACTATTAAAACCACCTCTGTATGAAAAGCCCACAGTATATTCTGATCTGGGAACAGGGCTGCAGCAGAATAGTCATTACATGAACCCTGGTTTCATATCCACAAGGCACTGTCCACCCATGTTCTATACTAAAATGACATGAACAATGACAGATCAAACAAACAAATGTGTGCATATATATTACACAGAGAATTGCTGCAGCATATTCAAACAGGGCAGCAGGGTGCAGTGCAAGCCTTAATGAGAATTATGCCACTAACTATGCCTTTCATATTGCTGCTGGAAAAAAAAAAAAAAATAGCCAATGTCTCTCAAAAAGATCCTGTGGTGTTGGAACAGAAAATGAGCTCCTGCAGCTCAAGAGTACTTATAAAAGATGCAAAAACAATGGCTTTTAAAAACAAACAAGAAATGACATTAGCCAAACATTCCCAGTCTTAGTGTTTGGCTGCTTGCTTTCCCCCTCCCCCCAGTTTGACTCCAGTAAAGCTGTTTATTCCACCACAGTCATGTAAAGCTACGTTTCCACTGCACAATGTTACCTTGAGACAAGTGATCGTTTTCACCGACAGCAAAGCTCAAATACTAATGATTACAAGTTACGTTACAAATATTAAAATGAGGAATAATTAAGCCGCCTCTTTTTTGCAAATCAGCTTTTTGAAGGTTGTTTAGGATTTTGACCCTCAGCCCCTATGACATCTTCTCCTGTTTTGAGCCGTGCTGTGTGCTCACTCAACCTGCCCCGAGAATGCTTTACTACCCATTCTCCACACAGACCTGAATGAACCTGCTTTAAAACCCAGTCTCCACACAGAGACCTGAATTAACCTTCTTGCAGAGGGAGGGGAAGGCAGTCAACAGAACAGGACATGCTCATAGAGAATGGGCTTGATAACAGGGCTCTTGGCCAAGGAAATAGCTTAAGTTAGTTGGAAGACTTTGATAACCCCTCCACACTCACTTCATGTGTTACAGGTATAAGAGCCCCATCTGAACCCACATAGGTTCCTATACGGCCTAGAAATGATGCCACGCATCTTCTCTAGGTTGATTGGGACCCCACCACGTTTTGTTGGATACACAATTTAAATTTAAATAAAATAATGCAATTTACATTCTAGTTGAAATGCAAGCAGACTTAACTTAGTGGAACATCTGAGATATTCCTTCTATCTGCTCATCTGTTTGAGTGCCAGGAAATCAGTGAGACTACTACAGTAATAGAATGAGGGCAATCTACAAGCCTCAAAACACAAGTGATAGCTACAGGAGGTTGTTAGCATCAGTTTTTTTTTTTGTTTAAACAGCCATGCTCTTCCAAAAGAAACAACATCTGCCCAGGTTTCTAGGCAACAAACGTGCATTTTGAAAACATTTTTCTTGACTATTCCTTAGCAATTTAAAAAGAAAAAACATGTTCAGATAGTTGCCACTGGCTGCAATCAACAAACAAAAAGTTATTTTTTTTCTAAAATTTAAAACTAAACAAAAAAGTCAACCAAACACACCACCAAGCATGAACAGGTGAACTGTGGACAACATCTGGACAGTTGCATAAGGGTAGCAGAATTCCTGTAAACTGTGACAAAAGGACCATTCACCTTGTGTTCTTTGGCCATCAAAACCTTTTAAAACATGCGCTTTTGAGATCAAGTTTGAGGTGGGAGGTGGTTGTTTAGTTAATGTTTTATGTAAAGCAAAGTTCATGGCGAGGGGCCTTGCTATTTTATAATGTCAACATACTGAGAGATTACACCAATAACTTGAATGTCTAAAACAAATGTCTTCTACCCTCCCAATATTAGCATTTTTTGTTGATGTTTTGGCTAGAAAATGCTTAAACAAATATTTTAATAGAACAATGTAAAAGATGCCATTTCTACTACACACCAGGGGGAGTATCATTAACATTAACATACCCTGAAGAGTGGTTGGGATGTTCTTCATCCTTTAGCAGAGTTAAAACAGAACCTCTGATCTGAATAAATAACATAGTCCACATTCATATTCATATTCCACTTCATTGAGAATCTAAATTCTTGTTATTCTTGTTGTATAATATAAAATATTTGTCAATTGAGTGAATATGAAAACTAAAACTAAAAGACTGCAAGAAATCAAATCAAAACTACAGAACTAACAAAACATCATACTGAGCACTGAATCACAATACAATTCTTCTGAAATGCACACTTGTTCCTAGCTGCAATGAGAATCACTTAGCAGATCTAGACGTGATTTGACCCCTCCAGACAAAGTGCACCATTTTTACCTGCTGGATGAAGGTAGACTAGCACCCATTTTTATTATTCCAGTATTTACTGCAAAAGAGCAGTAGTGTGGAAGGAGACAGCCTGCTGGCTTAGTTAATATTCTGTCTCGGTCAGAGGCCGGAGGAGGCCCTGGCTCCTGGTTCATCATGCTTGCCACCAGCTGTAGACTTCTCCTCTCATTATCTCTGTTGGAACGGTGCAGGAGCAGACAGCTGCAGCCCTGGCGAGTGAGGTCTGCGCTCTGCTCCAAGGGAACAGCACTGCTGCACTCCCAGTAACCCCTGAGTGAAGAAGCAGCTGTTCACACTTCTTGCAAATTTAGATTGCAAATTTTTGCTTGAAAAATCTATTTTATTTATTCATTCATTCATTTTTAACTAAGCCTTGTTGAAGGCATCTTGTTTTCAAAAACACCTACGCCTAAAGGTGGGAAGCTACAATCAATAGCACAACCAATAACAGATTTGATATTAACAAACTAAATACCAAATCTATATCACTTAAGATCACCATATATACAATTCTCCCGCAACTAGTGCCATTCACACCTCTGCAAGGCTAATGTCTAACGCGAGGATAATCAGCACTCACATCCCTCACACATCACCAAATTGGGGGTGAATTCCACATCACCAAATTATGTAAGTGTGTGAATCAAAACTCATTTCAAACAGTGAGATAGACTTCTACTCGAAATATTTGTCATCTATGTTTCTTTTAGTATTTCTAAATGTAGTACTTGAGAGTGTTTAAATGTTATGAATGATTAACTAGGAAACAACTTCTGGAGCGATCTCATTTTCAAGAACATCCAGATGGGAAGCAAAACATTTTTTGTATTAAATCAAATTCTTTGCACATAAGTTATTATACTAATCAGTAATAAATAACATTGCATTTCCTAAAGTAACACACTTGCTGTTAAATATGGGCACCAGAGGGTTCCAAATGAATATAGTGGGATGGTTGTTCCAGTCAGATGTTAGAGCGCTTTACCCATGAATGTTTTCACATTTGAGAATCAGAAATTTCATATTTTGTTTAGATGCTAATACCCTGTGGTGGGGAGCAGAAATGTCTAAGCTACTGGGTCTTACCCTAACTCTAACCCTAACTTTTTTGGCCCAATATAACATTATTAAAAAATCTTGCATGAAAAACTGCTTGATAAACATATTTTTCATGACTCGTATTTTGTGTATTCTTTACTTTTGCAGGCTATTTCATTTCCTGTACATAATTAAAACAATCACTTATGATCATGTAAAAGTACAATACAGCATTGCAGAGAAACCTAACTAAAAGCCAGGGTTGAGTTTAAATTCCAATTCCATTTTAAAGTCAATTCCCAATTCCAATTCCCTTGAAGGAATTGGAATTATTTTAGAGACACTACTAATTTCAAATCTGATCAATGATTTGTTGGAACTGATTAAAGGGAACTGGAATTGAAAAAGAGGAATTGACCCCAACCTTGGTTAAAACAGGTTAGAATATAATCAACTGAGGGGTTAACAACTCATTAAAGGTTGTGGTGAATTGTAAATAAGTACACCGGAAAAGCAAACTAAGCTTCTCACCTTAATAACTTATTAAAATGCATTAAACACTATACATTTCCTATGCACAGCACATTGAAGCATATCTATAGTTAATAAAATGGGCATGCTGTATGTAGTTCTGTTAGTACCAATCCTGCTGTTACTACAGACCATAATGCTCTGTCAAATGTAAGGGAGGGTTCCAGTTATGAAACAGCAGAAAGGTAAAGTAGAAAAGCAGTAATCCCACCATGAAGATCTACATATGCACGACAACACCATGCAAAGCAGCTGCATAAACTAGCTTCCATTAAGAATCAGGTATGTTCCATCCTTCACCTCAGAGCCAGTATTGCAAGCCCTTCATTATCATCCCCACTTGAGAACCCACATGGGTTTCTAATGGGCTCATTTTTATTAATTTTTTTGGCCACATTATTCATTTTTTTTTTATAGGCTAGGAAAAAAAAAAGTCTTTAAAACAAACTGTTACTCTAGGGCATCTATTTTTAAATAAATCATGATGTGCCTCAAGCAAAATTGGTTTTCAGGGATACTTGATGGGGGGGGGGGGGGGGGGGGGCAAAGAACACAAAAAATCAACCCAATATTCTGTTAATAAATATTCTTTATGGTATGGTTGGCAAGCTAGCTTTATAAGAAAGACAATTTGTTATAGGTATGGCATATCCAATGATTAACTGAAAAAAATCTGCTTTTTCAGTTTGTGTATCATATGCATGCAGAGTATTTGCCCTTTAATTGTGATAATAAACTCATTGCTGGCACAGCTCAGTTTTAGCCTGTGGCACTGCCTTTGGCCGAAACCGTTATCAGCACAATATAGTAATGAACACCCCCATTCACCTGCATTACTGCTGTTTTAACCACCGAACTATTCACCTGCATTACTGCTGTTTTAACCACCGAGCTACGCAGATCAGGGTATTTATTCCAAGTACAGCAGACCCCAGTGTATATTAAAACAAACCCAATACAAATCAGAAAGAAATATCCATTATTTCTATACCTTAGTGAATGTTTCTTTGTTAGAATGTTGGATGTACCAGCATTTTTTTTTCTTAATTGGTAGTAATACTAAAATAAACAAAGATATTCCGACAAACTTTTCAATTAGAAGTCTCTCAATCGTTTTGAACTAGAAAGTATTACATGTCAAAACGTCATAGAAGTATAATTTAGCATTACTATAGCTTTTTAAAATTGTATAAACAGGTTTAAATTTCAAGAACACAAAGGTTTCGTCAGGTGAGGATAAGACTATCCTGAGATATTTAGAGTGCAGACGTTGACCCTACTTCTCTGATTTCAACTACCTGTCACTATGTGGTGAAAACGACAACCACCTTGATTTCTCACAAATCCCCTGCTGGATTAAGAGAGGTTAAAAGCGGTGGCATTTATAACTGCCACCATTAATATTCGGGGGGGGGGGGGGGGGGGGGGGGGGTTCAACTTTAGCAGTGTTAAACGTTTAGAATTTTGCCCAAACATTTCACCACCAAATATGTCAAGTTAGATATAGGTGTTAGCCTTGGTGTTTACATAGCTGTAAGGTTACAGAGTAGACCCATTAATTTCATATTTCCCAGATACAATTAAATGCTGTGCACATGCAGTCTTAGAGAAACACATGATAAAGTCATTTATAAAATGGCGATGCAGAACTATATTTACCATAAATTTTAACTTAAATTAAACAAACTATTCATCCACACAACCTAAACATTTGAAGCATCTGAGATATAGTGCTCAAGGAGTGCTTTGAAACAATATTAGCTAACTTGTAACAGAAGAGCATGAAAAAGTATATAACTTTACAGATAATAAAGTACAACTATTTAAGAATCCTTATTTGGAGAAAAAAAAAAGTCACAGCTACATTCTTTAGGGTTTACAATCAGGTGAAAATATTGTCCTCTGCAATAGATAAGCACACATAGAGGCTCCTAAGAATCTGAAATGTTAAATATTTGTATAAAAAAATCAAGGTTTATCGAATTATATCCAAATGCATTTCAAAATAAGAGGCTAGGAGTATAAGTTTAGTAAAGATTGGTGCAGAGTGTAAAAGACAGACAGACAATCAGCGTTGATGTCAGATCTATGAAATAAAGCTAAATCGAAATGTTTTGATAAATCAGCAATTGAATTTAACGATGACAAAAATACTGCGCCTCAAACTACACTTGTGTCTCTTCAACATTTCACCTAAGAAACAGGAGCGCAAGAAAAGGAAGCAACTCAGTAACATGAATGTAACTGTAGTAATTCAATGCAACAGTTTTTCATTTGGCATAAAACAGGATGATGTTTTATTGTAATATACCAAAAGCTTGCATGCTGTTTCCAAAATGATTTCAATAATATATATTTGTGCAGAGCTCATTTACTTGAATTATTTCCAAACTTTGACCTTTGATGATAACTGCATGTACATCTTTGCATGCACAGTAAATTGCACCCTTCCCAAGGGAAGCTCTGTGTACACAAATCCTGCAAAACTAGTACAATCCAAGTGCTGGAGCTCATTAAAAAAAAAAAAAAAAAAAAGGGGGGTCAGGTTTAAATTTGCGGGTCTGAATTAAATGGATATGAACTGAATCGTGTACAACATACGTTATACGTTGTACAATATACGTTTTGATTTACACACAATATATATATATATATATATATATATATATATATATATATATATATATATATATATATATATATATATAAAGAGAAGCAGATGTTAAAGTTGATTGAAGTTATTTATGTTTCTAAAGGACTGAGGAAGGATTTCAAGTTTTCAGTGGCAAAGTATGAGAACCATTATGAGAATCATTATATGATTGATCTACTGTGTTTGCTTCAGACAACAAACAATATGGAAGAAAAACATTTGAGTCACATATTTTTGCATATCTCTGAAGAACCGCTTACCCGTAATGAATCATTATTAGCTCATCAGGGATATTTCTATGTCCATTTATCCGTCAGTCTGTATGTCAGACTTATATTTTTGCATACATCCACACGGAGTGCCTTTACCGGATGCACCATAAAAACATAAATGTATTTCAACCACAATCTTTACTAGCCCTTTCAATAAAAAATACAGACAGCTGCAAAAGTTTTACACACTCATCACAGAATTATGATATTTGGTTTATACTGTACCAATTACAGTACCAATTGGTCTGCCCAGATAAGAGATCTTTCTACATTTAAAACTAATTTTGGTTTAAATAAATAAATAATTTTGTAAATTATTCTAATTTAACACATTTTGAAAATTAGCTAAAAATACAAGCTAATATTTCTGAATAAGTACATCTTATGATAAACCATTTTTTCACTGATCATACACTAAACAGAGTACAGTTCAGCACAAACCTGTCTGGTTGACAGACTACTTTTGTGCAATAAATCCTAGATTATACATAACACCCTAAATTAATATGAAAATATAATACCCATAAAGCAGTAAATAAACTTTTGTTGCCATACAGCACCAGCTATATTGTTGTAGTGAATTTAAATAAAGATTTGTAAGGAGCTTCCTAGCCTGAAAACCAGTGTAGTAGAATGGATACATGGCACACAGGTGTGCCAATTCAGTGCATTACTTGTGGTTAATTAAACGTATTTTGTTTGCTAATTTAGTGTTTTGTATTGTGCCTGGGTGTGGATCATACTGACTTAAAAAAAAAAAAAACCCACAATAAATGGGCATTTTCTTGAATTAGATGTACTAGATGCAACATCCCACAAGGTGGCATCAGAACATGCTTTTATTCTTATTGCACTAGGCCTGCTCTGTGAACAAAACTGCTGTTACTGTGGTAATACATATTAGTGTTTGTTACATCTTATATTCATGCAAAAATACATTGTAAAGATATGGGCTAAAACAGACTAGCAAACATTTTATTATACTTACTGAATGTTCGACTTGACGTCTGTCTGCAATATCAATAGGTACCACCTCTACACACTTCCATGTATTAGGGTCCAGCTCATGAACCTATGCGGATAGACAAACAGAGGACAGAAAGATTAAGAATATAAGAAAATGTACAAACAAAAGGAAACCATTTTGGCCCAGCTATGCTTGTACACTTCATGGTAGCCGACTGATATCAAAACATTTGTCTAATGGGGTCTTAAAGGATCCAAGTGATTCAGCATCAAGACACCTGTATTTGCCACTCAGAGGGAACTCTTAACAGAACACTATTTAAATCAAGAAAGCAGAGGATCGTCCCCATAAAGCTAACAGTATAGCGTGACATGAAAAAACAATGTGGACCCTTATATACAAAGAGTCCATCCGTCCCACTCTACATCTTGAACATTATAACTATACTGATTTTCACCAAACTAGCACCATACACTCACTCCTAACAAATTGATGTACAGTATTGTAATTTACAACAGTAATTTACTGTTTTAGACGTATACAAAAATGTGCATTGATCAATTCCATCTGTGCCACTCAGATGGTAGCAGCATGTGTAAATGACACATGCCAGAGGCCCATCAGTTAATAGAGAGCATCATATCTTACAGCACTGAATAGGTTCTGATTCATTTTTACTTTACTGTATTTATTTCCATTTAAATGGTCAACCAGTTCAATATTTTCTAAAATTATGCTCATTCCTGTTACCATGATACCTCCGGCTATAGAACTGGAATGTAAATTTCTAACTCACTTATACCAAACTTGAAGATAAAACATACCACATTTAAAATACAACTCGCATCATGCGTGTATATGTTTTTATCTTCTGCAACACAAAATAAATTCCTATAAGTAAGAAATTCCAGAGGGATGCCTAGGGATCACAAGATTGTTACTGCGAGTGTTGGGGATTTATAACAGTTTAATATGCAGTGATCACTGTTAACCTCGAGCTAACATTCAAACTTGCTGTGATGCTAAATGTTCACATCATGTCCAGATTACTTGGAAACGATTATAAATTGGGGAAAAATATATAGTTACCTTATATAACAATGACTGGCTTAAAAGTTAGGGGAGGTGAAGAGTATGTATTTAGAGTATGCTCTAAATGAATGTATCGTTTGTTGAGGTACAGTCACAACCAGGAAGAACACATTTATATGAATCGATAGGGCCATCACTCTATATCGTGAATCACACTTTTATCATAGACACCAAGCCCAACAGACATTTTTCCTTATTCCAAAAAAAAAAAAAAAAAAACACAAACACAACATCATATAAAGTAAAAAGGAAAACGGAGCCAGGTAGGAAGCTTTAAATCAGGGCAATGGCACAGAGATATATTTTTGTCTTCGAATTCACACGCAGCTATGTTCCTTCAAATATTCAGATATTTGTCCCCAGCACTAAAAAAATGTATATTTTTTCATTCCCCTATGTTCACAATGCACTTCTAAAGCCTTCTGCCCAACCAATAAGCACAGACACAAAGCGTAACATGCCAAAATAGAATCTGATCAGAATGAAATGCCGGTCAATCAGCATGCAGTGGTTATAATGATATTCATGCTGGCCAATAGCAGAAATAGAAGCAGTATGAGGAATCAGAATGCAAGTAGTATGAACTGCGCTGAATGAATGATAAACAATTTCCCATTATGTATCCTCATTAGCGTAACAATGCCCCACTACACTTCTCAATATTAGTGTTTGAAATAGCAATGACCAAGCCATATACACACACCTGGGTTACTAGGAAATGAAGGTACTTACATTTTCTATTGTGCCCATGTCAGGTTTGTGCCATGTTTCAATCTTAATAAAGAAGTCATCTTTCATATATTCATTCTGCAATACAACACAAAAATGTTTAATATTAAAAACAAGACATACTTTGTAAATGGATGAATCACAAACTTAAAATATTTTAAAATAGTCTCATGTTTTAGTAGTTCCACTTCTAGTTACTGTACCACACAACTGACTAAAGTCACATCAGTTATTTCATACAATGTCCACCTACTTCCATTTAAGTATCTCTCATCCTGAACCCTGACATCTAAAATCTGCTTTAAATCCAGAGACAGGGTATTCTTCTTATATCTTGTTAAAAAGTACACCAGTATGATTGAGAGATGAACTCTCAAACTTCCCAGCACCAGAACTGATTTTTAGAGCTCTGTATCTCTTGAAATAAAAGCTAGAAGCTTGAAACATTTGTGGTGGTGACTAGGACAATTTTTACCTTGACTTCAAATAAGTTGTCATTCTACTCCTACAATATAGATTTATTAATGATTTTACTGGTGCAAGATAGAGGCATGGCATTTATTGTGTGAATTACACATAAATCACAATGCATCAGACAGTCTGATTGTTTAACCTTTGTGCTATGATCTCTCACACAGTTCTAAAAAGGTAATGGTTTGGAGATGTTCTTTAAATGTAATATTTTTATATTTTATATATATATATATATATATATTTTTTTTTTTTTTTTTTTTTTTTTTTACAGAAAGACTACAATAGTCCGATGAGTGGCAGTGTTGACTTCACTGACCTTGCTCGTACAACTGAAGTGAATGGAACGAGCATGCAAAAAAAGAAAAAAAAAAAATACCATTAGGTATACATTATACATGAAACAAATATCATAATACACACACAATAAAGCAGCTTGTTATTTTAAACTGGGCAGCATATCTTTGATTACAGATACATTCTGTGGTTTCAACCCATCAAAAGCCTTAGTTGCAGATCACCTTGCAAAGTTTACAAGAAACACATTACTTTAACTTTGCTGTACCCCGTGTTGTTCATATCGCAGCGTTATATTTTCAAACGTTTTGCCAAATCTTTTGAAATTATTAATCCCACATCGTGGGACATAAGTCAACCGGGCAAAACATTTCTCAACATTTACTCAGGAGCAAGAAAAAAAATCTCGGGATCAGAGTGTATCCAGATCATGCTCCCTCCTGCAACAATGCAGGTTAATTTTGCCACAACAGTCACTCTTTTCAAATCAGGGCACCAGCATTGTTGCAGGAGGAAGCATGAACAGGAATATGTTGAATAAATGAATAAATAAATAAACAAAATGCTGCAATAGACAACATGGGATACAACAACACTGCAGGGGGTCCTGTAGCACTTAAAGGTATTAAATTATAATAATGAATGCAACATGTTAGTTTCTAAAAGAACTGGTAATAGTTCAGATTCAGTTACAGTACATTGCAAACCCTAGCAATCAACAAGGTGCAGACTGAAAGCCGGACAGTGTTTTACAAGTTCTTCCGGTGCTTCTAAAACACTGCAGCATATCAGTGGTGTCAATAATCAGAGACATGTAAAGCTAAAACAGCAGTTCTACAACCACAAGCCAAAAGAGTTTGATGACAGTACCTGTGGATTGACTGTTCTGTTGAAACCACATTAACTTTGTCCTGCTATCTTACAGCATCTACGATTACAAAAAAAATTCTGACCCACATAGTGCATCTCCGGAGAGTCCAAGACGTCAATTCTGCACCTCCTAAGACAAGTTAAAGGCTCTCTTGGTTTCAATGTGATAAATCTCAAATCTGCCTCATTCCATCAACAGGCATCACATTACCAGTTTATAAGAACAGAGGACAGTACAACATTTTTTTTTTAAAAGTACTATTTTCATGTTGCTTTACAGAACAAAATTCTAGAGCTCTGTTCAGCCTTGATTGGGTAGAACTCCAATCACAATGAAAGGAACTTTCAGGTGCACACTAAGGAGCGACTATCACATGTGCCAACCATACAGCCAATCATATTAGTATTGATGGCTCTCTAGATAAAATGTGTACAGCCTCCTCCATGAAATCCTTCTTACCAGGATTATGTATCCACAGCAGTAAGGAAGAACTACTGATTTTATGACCTGGCTTAAACTATTACACACTGATAACTAACATTAAGAATGGTTCTAAAGAACCTACTTGTTCTGCAATAGGGATATGCATTCCAGGCCTTCTCATGGAACACCAAGGCGCCTTCCGGTGCAATCATCTTGACAAACCCGGGAACTTTACTGTGAGGAACACAAATAAAAATACAACATGTACAGTTACTAATACCAGGATTAACCAGGATTCAAGCAAGCATGGGCACCTCTGCTACATCTCCATAACCTGGGCTACACATACCCAGATATCTGAATTGGAATCCTGAATGACTATGAGGGGAAGTTTGTTACACAGGATTAGAACTGTACAGTGCCATTATACATCCCATTAGTACTAGTATTCACAAAAAAATCTAAATGTAAATCACTAGTAACTAATTAACCTATGAGGAGATAAACATTAAGAATTCCAGGCATTACTAACACAAAAAGAACCGATTTATATAAGAATTGAATGAGGTACACAGATAGGCTTTCACGTTCACTTTAACATTACAAAACAATATAATCACATCTCCGCTGCAATAACTTACACCCTCCTCCCTTCAAAGATTAGTTTTAAATGACAATTTTTCTCACACCCCCATCCCCCTTTTTTTATGACCCATCTATCCTTGTGCAGTCCCTAGTGACTGATTGATCTCAAATATAAAAGTTATTCACTACCAACGGTACTAGGTAACCCATATCATACAGAAGTGTCTCCTACCCTCTGCCCTAAGTATCTCCACTTAATTTCTAACTGTGTCCCCTGGTCCTTGTTTCTGTGCTGCGCTTAAGTATTGGATAGTGTGAACCTCACTTCCAATCAAGATTCCAATCAAGTCCCCCTCCATGTCTTTCTTTGTAGGTATACTATAAAAATCACACATTTCTTTAAGAACCACCTTTTGAACTACAAGTTGCTATGTATAGGGCGACAAGATATGGCAAATCTTTTACAAATCAGGTTTTCTACAACTAAGCAACCAACTACGTATCTTTCTTTTGTAGATAGGCTTTTTTTATTCCTTCGCCTTCCTGTGTGCACTGCACTTAGGCAAAAACAAAAACTTTTGTTCTTTGTTTTTAAAATACTCCAAAGCGGTTAACGTTCTTGTTTTCTGTTCAGATGACAACAGTGTTTTAATCAGCCTATCGGTGCATCTGTAATGGCTTTTTTGTGACCTGTACAGTACGTAGCAGGTGGGACAAAGTCAGTGCTGCATTGTTTTGATTTAGGTTGCTAAAATCTAGTCTTCAGCACTAGATGTAAAACAAATGATGACAAAGCAAAACAAGCAAAGTATATTTTGGCTGAGGATTGTGTCAAGACATTTCCCAAATAAACTGTACATGCAGATGAAATTAATTGTTCTGCACTTGTAATGTGACTTAAAGAAAATAAGATCAATCGCTACAACTTCAGAATCACACATTAAAAACAGCTTTCAGAAAACAAACTGAAAAGTCAGCGCAGACAAAGAAGTATTCCTGTGTTTAAAGTTAAAATCAACACTACAGGTACAATCAAGCACAGATACCTCGGTTCAAACAACCTGCTGTTTACTTTTTAAACACAGTTAGAATTTTAGACCCGAATAGGCACGTTTTGTTTGTTTTGACTCGGTACTGATAAAATAAATTCCTGGAAGGGACAAATAACATCGAACGTGCTGCATATATGTACTTTATTAAAGAATGCCAGATACCTTTGGGTAACCAAGTTCTGGGACTGTTTCTAATTGATGTCCACATATGTATAACTTGGCAAAGCTTTGCCTTGCACTTCCAACCAATTCAGTGGATGCAGACATGCAGTCTCAATGTATGGGCAAATCCACACCAAACAGAGAATGTCGGCACCAACTGCTGGGAGATGTTGCATGCTTGCCTTTTAACAAATGACAGCACTCTGTATTAGTAAGGAAGCAAGTACTGCTATTTTTAAGCTTTTATAGTGCTCTGAAATATTAGGTGTATTTAATGCTTAAACAGGTCTGCAAAATGACACTGACATCCTAATTATAACCCTAATCCTAACTGGTTGACTTGACCATGGCCATGTGATTGAATCAATTTGTTTTCCCCACTGCGTTCGGTCTTTTTTGCTTTTTAGTGACAGGCTCATCAACACCAGCCATCATGACACTTCGCCAGTAAAACCGGACGCACAAGCGCATGCACAAAGAAAAACACATGACACATACCTAGCTATGTATTGCTTTTGGTCCTGTTTCACAATATAAAGCGATATATGTAAAGAAAGTCACTATTCAAAAATCAGACAAATATGGTGCTTTGACCTGAGCTCGGGAGTTTCTCTATTTTTCTTGTTGCCTGCTGTAGACATAAACCATTTTTTAAAAAGATAACTACAAAACTAATCCTAACTTTCCAGCTGCACGTCATATTTGTTGTACAGTCAGAATCTGATGCTGTGTACCGAAGTGCTGTGCTGTTTTACAAATCAGGGTTTCTACAACTAAGCAACCAATAAGACAAAAGGAAAGAGCTGAAATCAATAAATCAAAGAAAGTAATTATGACAAAAAAATTAAGGATGAACATTGAGTGGAGGCTTCATCTAGCTTCACTATCACGGTGAAAAAAAAGTAACGTTCTGCCTTGTTTGGCTTCAGTTTCCCAGACTTGCAGATAAAAAACAGCAGCTTTATTTGCTGTGAATTCAACATTTTGTTTACATCATATCCAGTCTCACAGTAAGATGTCCCGATGGATACCCAGATACGCGATCGAATTGTAGAACTTTTTGATTTGGGATCCGATGTTTTCATTTGAAAAAAGCCATTCACAATCTTTCCAGGACTTGTTGGTATAACTTAGCAAGACTGGCGCCGATTTGGGAGAGACTATAAAAGCGACAATGCTCTGAAAAGGATTGTTATTATTTTGTATTATGAACATTGTTTTAATAGTGTTCATTATTGGGATTCAGGATGGGAATTTCAAATAGTTTCCCATTTGAATACACAGGGTGCAACATTCTTGTGTATTCGATTACCCAAACTCTGGACCCTTACGCTACCAAAAATTAAAGGCAAATGTGTGTTCACAAGCAGACAGCATAACAGTGTAAGCCGGTAAAGTTTAGCCCGGTTCACAAAGTGTACAAACAACATCCAAGATGAGATTTCTTCGTTCAATACCTTATTTCCTTAGGCACAAGATTTTCCTTTTGTTTACCGAATTAAAAATACAGAATTCAATGAGCAGCAACATCACAGGTTGTTTCTCTTCCAATTAAAGCAACAGTAGCATAATATTGCGCAAACCACCAAATAGTTTTTGCTGTAGTGTATTCAGAATAAAACAACACCTATCATGTAGCAACCTAAATATTCTACATCTGTTTAATTCGAACACATATTTATAAAAATTATTGTAACCTGGTCAAAACAATAGAAAATACATTCCAACAATATAGCAGTTTAACATTACAACTAGCCATCAAGTACTGACATCAGATGAATCCAAGTCAAGTTACTGTGTGTTTATTCAATAACCTGTAAATAATTCAAAACAAGGATATCTGGTTGTACTTTTAATGGTCAGTGCAAATGATGTCATTACTCCATCCATTCACAGAAAGTCAACAGTAGATGTTTTACATTGAATTGCAGTCCAGAGTTAAAAAAAGAACTCTTTTCCAACTCCAACTATCTTGCCTTTTCTTTTTAGTTACTGCGTTGTTCTGCTAAACATTAAATTTGTCTTTATATTCATCATAACATTAAATTACCTTTCTAATTTCGATGTTACCCAAGTTGAGATGTGGGCTCTCTTTGGTTACCATACACAGTTAGAAGCATACTGAAAATAAAAACCATCATACAAAAAAATATATAAATATATTGGGCCAGATAAAATTGCATCAGGGCTAGTAAAAATACTAGCTCAGTGGCCCGAGGGGCCAATAGTTAAAAATCTTAAACGTAGAAACCCAACGCTAGATCAGTCTTTATTATTACCACAGGAGGTCATCATCTGCCTGACAATCAGATCACTTTTATCAAACTGTCTCCTGCACTTCAAATATATTCTGAAGAAAAAGGAGGGCCTCCACACTACACACAAGATGCTTCACTTGAGGTGCAATATTGTAGAATTTACATACATTTGCTCTTCAAATGTGCCACGTGGCAAATCAGTATTCAACCTTCTGTGGATGAGGATCAGGACGGGAGAGCAATCTGAGTAGCATAAGCTCTTGGAGTAAGACCCGACCTTAGCAACGTTCAGCACTAGCTCGGGGATTTGAATTCCACTGGAAGTCATTTTTGAAGTGTCTGGTTCTCCAAAAAAACTTTACAAGTGGAAACGTTCTACTTTTGCAAGACTAAAAGTTATTACATGATAATGGTCACATCTAAAGCCATACTAAAAAAGTTACTTTCCAGAAATGCAAAATGTGATTTCACCGTCACCACTTTGTGTATATTAAATATATAAATATTCAAGCACAAACAAGGTCCTCAATTGTGTAATAAGCACACAGTACCTGTAAAGTTAAAAATACATTCTGCATTGATCAAATTATAGCCAAATACAATCCAAAACGTTTACTAGATGCTAGGAGAGTAAGACAAAGTTTGGTGAAGATCACAATGAGTCCATACATTCGCTACTCTGTGTAGATAAGTGTCTCCTACACTCTCTCCATTAACACTTTTCTATTGTACAACAGAATTTAAATAATTGCTAATAGTATTTGCACTTAACAAGAATGGACCAGACTCTGGTGTGGGTATTCAGTATCTATTCCTGGTATACAGAAATCCCTGAAGAAACAAAGCAAGACTAAAAAATGTTGTTCAAATTAAAAGGGATTCCCAATTGGTGTTAAAAGTTGATGCATTCTATCGCATTATCCAGAACCTCAAAAACACAAAAGGAGGTGAATCCAAGACACTAGACAAATGTTTAATGGTAACAAAGCACTATACACTACCCTTCAACATGTATTAGGAAATCTGAATAAATACAGAATGACTGGGTGGGGCATTTGTTGCCCATGTTATCCAACTCGCATCATTTATTAATAATGTCTCGTGGAATATCAGCTACAACATAGAACGTGGAATCAGTCCTGTTCACATTGCAGAATTTTTCGGGGAATAAAATGAGAAACAAAATGTCCCACCCATTCTGCCAATGAAAAGAAAGATTGTGAAAAATTAAAAACATTGCATACACAATTGCACACTACTTGAAAGATAACAAATATTTGTATAAATCAAAAACAGTTTATTTATAAAGGTTATATCTAAACACAATCTGAAACATCTGTAGGAGGCGAGGCAAAGATTGGTAAAGAATGATGCAAAATGAAGGTTGTGTTCACAGAACTATATAAAAATACATCAGAACAGTGTAACTCTGTTAGAGGGATACTGCGTCTTCAAAGGGAATCTCATTCCTCCTCACGCCTTCTCCGGCTCTTTAATGACAACTTCATTTAAATCAGAAGCGCAGTTTACTCATTTATATTTCCCTTTCATTTCCAGTACTTCGAGTTCAAACTCTGACTCACTCCTATATACTGAATCACCATATGAATCAAACATTTTCCAAAAAGGGCAACATTTAAAAGACATCCATTAGGCAGTCTGCGTACTGGCGTGATATTACAAGCCCTGCAAGCCTCAAAGGATTCCTCACAACAGACTGGCGCCAGTAGAATAATATTTACATTTTGTGGATGTCATTTTTGTTGTACGAGAAAGCCTCTTCATTTGGCGATGTCATTGTTCTTGTTGAAAGAACATTCTTGCAGACAGTTTGGCTACAGAAACTTTTCAACTGCTAATTCAGGAGCACAAAAGCACAGTACTCTTTACTGTTGTGCCCCTCTGAACACTTCTCCATCCAAGTCTTCAGATTCTGAAACTCGACACACGGTTCTGACCAACAGGATCAGCACCAGAGGACAGTTGGAAATTAAATGGATAATATGGCTTGCCATAGATTTCTATAAATTTTAGGTAAGACTTTGTGCAACTGTTTTGCTAACTATCTACTTTAAAGCATTGCTTTCTTTTTAGTATATGTGCACACCAAATTGCATAGATAAAATAGTTACCTCTTTAGATGATAGATTTTGTGTGTATACTGTCCCTTCTCTCCTTCCTTCTCGTAGGGTTCATTTTTTAAAACTTCAATGCCTTCGCCGCCTCCAGTCTCATTTTTACTTGCCTCCGCCACAGAAAACAGCTGCCCAACTTGATACTGACAGAGAGGAAAAAGGAAGAACATTACTGACTGTGAAACACAAAGTGGGCTGATTCAGTAGTTAATAAGGGTGTAACAATTCGTTGTATAATCGATAAATTGCGATACTTTAAGTTATGTCATAACAGAGGTATGTAGTTTGTATAGTGATACAAAACCAAAAGCACAGCATAGTTCATTGTAGTTCACCAAGTGCTTCTTGAATTAATAAAGATGTGTGCTTTACAGTTGGTATGATTACATAAGGTTTTTAATTCGCCGATTGCGTCTTATGAAAATAGTCCATAATTAAATGATCACATTATTATGCTAGGTACAGACTGCATCAGATATACATAGAGACTACTGCAGAAGCTGCTAAAGATGCTCCTACTGAGACTAGCTAAGCTGTTTATTTTGCTGACGATTTAAGTTAAAGAATCAGGACTGGCAAAGTGATTTCATACCATAATTCAACACTGATGACCTTGGGAGAGATTTAGGTAAGCAATCCGTTATTCTTGCAGCAACTTTGACTGCACAGTAGTTCTGTACAGTCATACAGATCAAGAAACTGCAGCATAGCCGAACATAAGGCATGACAGTGCCTGTAATAGCGAGGGGCTAGTGTGTCAACACACACCTACTTAAAACCTACAAGTGATGTACAGTACGAAGAGGCGCCACAAACTATTTTCTTGTTGCCTGTGTTAATGTATGCAGCAGCCATAAGTTACTTTTCTTGAATAAAATAACTGAATTGCCAACACTAATATTTTTGACAAAGAATCTTAGACTGTTTTTTTGAGTAGAGTTTGTTATAGTACTAGTGCAGTCTGCAGTTTTTAATTATCTTTTTTTAATTAGCTCTACATGCTTCAGAAGACAATAAGCCCATGTTGAAAATAATCTGTACGGTGTTTCCAGAACAATGCGATATTTAATTTCAGTTCCGCTTCCCTTGCTGTCTTCAACGCGTAATTTAAAACCTACTGCTGCCATAGTAGTAGTTCCAGGAGCATTTCGGACACAGGGGCAAACAGGTTTCAATAAGAAGAAAGCACAAGTGCGTCTGCAGAAAAGACTTCTCTTGAGGAATTACACAATTACACTGTCATCAATGGACAGTGTCACACACAGCAACAGGAACACACACTCTTACTGGATAACTAACATAACTTAAAGCATCTTAAACACACCCCCCCCCCCCCCCAAAACTCATTTTTATTGTTTAAAATGTTTAGCTTCTACAGAGCAAGGTATAAAGTGTAAAGTTTTCGTCCTGTAGGCTATGAAACAAAGTTGTTCTTTTGTTCTGCAATCAATAATCAATGTAGTTAACACAAACACCATTTTAACCAAAAATAAAGCAGTATTTTAGCTTAACACGGGGCTTACCCTGCACAAAGCATTGTATTGTACACATCAGAACAAGCACACATACAGTATTGATATAGTGAATAGGCTTTCAAGAACCTGATTGCTTCAGGAAAACAAAAATCCTTTTGTTTCTGTTTGAAACACAGGAAATGAAATCCCAATCATCAATTCCCCAATTGCAAAGCCCGCCATCCCATCATAAAACTGCTGAACATAATTCCTCCCAGAGCAGTTTTAAAAGGGGCTCCACAGTACTTTCTCTGAGGCTAGATTTGACACAAACATGTTCAGGTCTGACAGAGGGAGGTCTATACTCTTCCAATGGGGCCCAATCCTCTGAAAAGACTGCAGCCTCATCAGGAAACACACACTCCAGTAGGGGTGGAATGGTACACTAATGTCAGTACAGTAATACAATACAGTGCATACTGTATCATGACACATACGAGGGTCCTGATAGCTACTTGTAAGACGCACAATAAGATAAAACAGTCGTTTACTGTAATGCTGGACCAATTTGTTAAACAAAAAAGAAATGGGATTGGGAGAGTACGTATTCATACCAGCTATAAAACACGCATTCTTCCTTCATGAATCATTTGGTGAATTATGAGTTATGTTGTGCTTTTGGTCTTGTATCATGATAGAAGTGAAGCAACCTCTGTTATGGCACTTCAGCACTCCAGATAGGTTTGGGGTCTGACAGTAACTTTCCCTTTAAATTGAGCTCAGAGAGTAAAAAGTATTTTCAGGGGGTAAAATGCAACATTACCTTGAAGTAATGAGCAATCTCGTTAAATACTGTACAATCTTTAATGATAATGGAGTAAGCATTAAAACAGAGCCCTCCATTTTAACTGCAATGTTACTTTGAACTACAGTACAAACAGGAGTGTGTTCTACAAGGTTCTTTATCGGCTCAGTGCATTTCTAATAAGGCATCACCCTGACTCCAAATTAATTACGATACTTACATTTCAACATTAAATTCTTATCGGTGGACATGTTAAAACTTCAATATGAAGCCATACAGATAAATAAAAGGAAATGCATTAAGTTAGAAAATAGTTTGTTTAATATTATAGGAACCTTTGTTAATGTTTGCCACTGATGACGGTTCCAGTTGGATGTGTGGCTTTGAATTTTTCTTAATCTTACTGTGATTGGCTGCAAAGACAACATGGCTAGCCAGAGAATGTTTGTTGGGTTGATTTTTCTTGAGTACAGTTTCCTAGTAACTGAAGACATTGTATTTGGGAGATGTAGTTGTCAGTGAAAGTTTTAGGGGAGGTGGGAGGGGAGGCAGACAAGCTGTGCAGCAAAATTTACTGCTTATTTCAGGTTTTTTAATGTGTAAAAACAGCAGTTACTGTACACAGCTTATCTGGACCGCTGCAGGACGGTATATGTAACGGAAGTATTACGATTCAACAATACATAAAAATTCACAATAAATAGTTGCACTCCAACATCTTTGGGTAGTGACAGGCACAATAATTGATGAAGCCCACACTGTTGCTCAGTTAAGTAAGAATAAATACTCGTTTTTAAAGCATGTCCAGGGACAAATTGTAAGAGGAATGGTTTATCAGATCTTTTTTAAACCTGGAATTAAAAATCAACCGAGAATCATAGAATACAGCTGTGTACCAAATACTAAGACACTCCTCTGCACTTCTGCCAATCCCTTTACTGTTTATGCAGTCTTCCGTTACCTATAGCAGTTGTTTTTTTTTCTTTCCTTAACACAATAATGTTCTGCATCTTCAGCCTTTGCCTCCTATTATTATTACTGATCATGCAGTTTCTTGAGCTACTGTAGAAGCAACAACTAAAAGGTGCTGAACCTGTTTCAATTAATTGTGCAGGAACTGTATTTACAGTTGGGTGGGGAGCATTTCAGATGCTACAAGAATATTTGCTTAAGTGCTACATTTTCAATCAAACACTGGTTAGAATGTATTCATTGACAAAAATTACTGTGTTTAGATTTGTTCATATAGCAGTATTTACAAATTATTGTATCAAAGATATGCCAAGGAAACCAAACACATAAATGACATCTGAAATTAATAATGTGCATTCTACTTTCTCTAATAGGTCATTTGATGCAGCATTGTGTACTTCACTGTAATATGGAAGGAATACAATTGTTGTCTAGCTCATTAAAAAATTACTTTAAAATATTTTTCAATGTGTCCCCCAGCTCAAGTGCTCATTAAATGATATTTTATTTTTATTTCATTGATTTATTTAACTAGACATAGGTTTTTACTGATTTATACCCAATTTTTGTCTATTCAATATTCTCCCAGCACAAATTTCTAGGAAACACACAATATTTTGATTAAAATGCAGTTTAATTTTGACTCTGACACTGCAATAAGCAGCCCTACACTATCCTAGGATACTGCAGACATTTGAGGATCAAATAACATTCAATCGTGGTTCTCTGTCATTTCACAAACACATTTAGTGGATGAGGAATGGGGAGAAAACGTAAATTAATTTGTGAATATTCAAAAGAAAATTAATGTTTCAAAGTATACAAAAAGCAACACTAGCAGAAGTGGGTCAGATGAGGCAGATATACAGGTGCATGTTCACACTGAAAGAACAAAAAGAACATACTGAAAAATAAGCGACACATTAAACTAAAACAAGAATGTGAACTGAGAGACAAGCAATCTATTTATGTGGCTTTTACATGTGCTTGAATAAAAAGAGAGTGCAGAATGACTGTGTTTATGAGTTTGTCAGAGTGCCGTGCTTTGCTGGACAGCCACCGTTTACTGCAGAGGTATGTACTGGTGACTTTTTGCGACAGTAAAGCACTGCCTAACATCGACAATCTTAAATATGACAGAAAATGGTGATGCTTTAGTTGGTAAACTTATGGAACGCGTTGATGTAAATGTCCAGTGTGATTTTTGACATGTCTCCCAATGGCTTGCACTGCCCAGTATTGTCAATTTTCTTTATGATTTCAAGGCGAATAATCCTGGTTTGTTTTGTGCCAATGTCATGTGCATACTATTTCCGTCAGCACAGCGACTGCCCAAATGTTCACAATGTACCAGCTAACTTGGGAAAACGTGGCCTTGACTTGCACTTTATCATACATACCAGGGACATTAAACCTAATCAGAAACCCGAACTTCTACGCATCATATTCCACACGTACAGTGTGTATGCTGAGATTTTTTTCCACAGATTTTTACCGATGTTTCGATTAAAAACTATTTATAGATTTTTTATCCCCATTTTAATATATATAAAATAAACTCCAAAAAATTCACAGAATTTTCTTTTAAAGATAAAAAAACGAAAATGCGGAACACTACCCATACTGTACTTTCTAAACACCTGTCCACCCAATGTAAATAGAAGGCACACCCAAGCAGCTTAGCTTTTTTTTCTGGCAGGACTCCTGCACCTGCTAACAGGATCACTCGTTTTAAACAGCTGGAAACAGTCTTGCCATTGGGCAAGGTACTGCTGCACTGTATGTGCACTGCAACCTGCCTGCTTATGAATTCAACACAGGGTCAACTCAAAGCATGCAAAACAAAAAATGCAGCACACCTGTCGACCGCTCATTATAACTCAACTGTACTACAGAATTGATAGGACACTCTAAAGAACTGAGTGGCTAATGAGGCAGTGCCGAATAGTAAAGTGGCAGTCCACTAATCACACATCTCATCATTGTTAATAGCTTTAAGTCCAAGCAGTTTTAAAATAGTGCACAGTACGTCCACAAATAGAGCACCAGACATTATCAAATAAGTAATTTATTAGGACTTCTTAACTGGGAAACAAGTCGACCTATCTGACTATTTTTACCTTAACTATTCGACTCAAATATGTAGTTCCCAACTAAAATCAACAGAGGGCTTCAGTCAACATGACGCACTTTAAATAATGACAATGTACAGAATCTCATTCAGAAACCTAAGATATAAGACACATATAAAAGAGTCCGATGCAGAATATTTACAGTACTTGGTCTGAATCTATGTGTCTGAATACCAGTGACAAACACATTAAACCAAATACAAAAATAAACAAATATATACCGGTATTTAAATGATTGCACTGTATTTACTTTTACCAGATAATCTACAGCCTTCTCCTCAAAAAGAGTAGTATTTGAATGGACTGTTTAAACTAGGATTTAAAATGTTTACACATTAAAATATTAGGCATGTTTGTAACCCGTCACGAAAGCCATTTTAGGAAATGATCACTTTTTATAAATTACTGCAATCTGTAGTTGTATATACGACTATGAAGAAACACTGAACAGGAAATGAATTGGCTTGCACTGTAACACAATGGTCAAAACATACATTTGACAACTATTTATTTAAAACAGCTCAGAGAAGACAAATTCTCCACTTCAGGTTTTATAACAGCCACATAGATGGTGTGCAGGATTCTACAGCAGTGAATCGGACTGGCTTAAAAGCAACACTTGGTTTGTGGAGGTTATAAAAAAACAGATAGAATTACAAATAAAAAAAACATGAGAAGTGTCTTCAGTAAAAACAGAAAAAAGGAACAGTTGATAAGGTAACTGTATATAAAAAGACTACATTCAATTGCTTTGAATGAACTAAGCGAGACATTCTCAGCACTTACTGAACTTAGATGCCCTTGGATTTGAAGAGTAGAGCTGTTTAGAAGTACAGCAATGTTCAAGGTTCTTCTAAAGCTACTGTACTAGAAGAGCCGGGAAGTTAACTTGGAGTAACAGCTTGTGTGAGGAGCCTTATTATACTGTACATCGGCAATCTTATACAGAGGTCTCGCGCCATAGCCACATATAATAATCCTGTACAAAACCGTGTAGGAAAATCATCATTCACCATGCTTTAGTAAATTACCTGCTTTTAGGCTTGGATAAAGAATTTTTTTTATTAAATGAAATAAATAAATAACATGTCTGGAACAAAGCCCTAGACTGGGAGAACAGCAGGACAACTTTCTTGACAACAGCATGCTAACTAGCTAGGTGGTGTGCTTAAACTAAAAACAAAAAAGGTGTGCCAATACTGAAATGTAGTTCAACCACATGGAGACAGTTCCAGTTTATAAAGTTGGTTGAACAAAGTTCAAGAAGATGCTGAGGGAGGTTAATACTGAGACATCACTATGCACACGGTTTTCAGTATGTAACAAACTTCTTAAATGCTGCAATACTGATCAACAGTGAGTGCAATGAGATAACTGTCATGAATAATCCACTCATTGGTGCTGTTAATACAGGTCTTGAGAATGACTCATATTGAAGTGAATACAACTGTGTCGGCATAACTACAACAGGGTTCTCCCCAGGAACTCTGTACAGCTGGAAGCACTTTTAAAACGGAAAAATAAACTTGCCTTACCTTAAATATATAACACGACAAAGAATTTAAATAATGTGTTGTCTTTCGATGACTATACCGGTTTGTGCTTTTGTATGTTCTAAATGGAACTGTTCATTTTAACAAAACAGTACTCACACATGTTTGGTCTCCATCATAACTGTTGCATGAAAGCAGTGTAATAATCCAGCACCTCTGCACTTGAGCATTTGTATGAATGCCTTTCTTCTTAAAGGTGTACAGCCTTTAATGAACCCCCAATATCTCACAAGCACCTGGGTACATATTGTTACAGTATCACAACAAAAGGAATACGCTTTTTCCGGTTCATATGAATATCTATTATGTACTATATATCACCTTACAGTACAATAAAACAAAAAATGGACAACAATAATACCCGAAAATAACCATAACATTTTTTTAATAACGTAGTCGGCGCAAATGCAGTACTAGATAGTGGAATGCACTGATCGCCAGGTTATTTTGACCCAACTGCATTCATTGTCACTTTTTGCTTTTTTTTTTTAGCAGTCAGTTTTTACGTTTTACAGGGTCTGTTTTAGCCTGTCTAAGTGCATAACACTGAAAACCCACCCCTTCAACTCTCCAATTGGTTAAATGTTGTGTCAAGACATAAGTCATAACGTGGTTCCAAGAATTTTTTTTTTTTTTTTCACCCTGCAACGCAAAACTGATCTAGTCTGCGCAATCAATCTTTATTGTTAAAGGCACAGTAGCATCTGCAAGACAACACCAGCAATAAAACACTAAGCAGCACAGTATGGCGTTTGTAGCACTGTGTAGCTTTACTACCCTTGCCTTCACCTTTAAACAGCTCTACGTATAGTACTGTAGCTGTCCTTTATCATTGCTAACACAAAGGTCATCTCTGATAATTCAGCACAACAAACTCATTCCAGCTCTGGAAGTAGACTCTCCAGCTCAGTAAGTCCACGGCACGGACTCCCAGTCAAGCTCTTTTTCAAGATTACTTTATAGAGCTGATCAAAGTACAATGCACCAATTTCTTTTTTGTCCAAGGCAATTGGGTTGCGTGACAGTTGCATCATATTGGTTTATTCTCCTCTTTTCTAATCAGAGATGAGAAATTTGGGCCAACTGAGACATTCTAAACATCCAGTGTATGAGGAGCCTCCTTTCTGAAATCTAATTTACACCTTTGATATGAAAAAATACAGCAATCCAACATAGAAATGTTGGAGCAGAAAGCAGATTTTGTATTTCAGAAGAATTTAGTAGGTAGGTTTTCAGTGCATCAGTATTAACCAAGAAAAGGTATACGGCAGTGGTAAGGCACAAGGTCATTGTATAATACAGCAGACTGCAGCTAGTTCAGAATGTCACTGCTAGGATCCTTACCAGATGTAAAAAAAACATGAGCAAATCACCCCCTAGTCTTGCCCAGCTGCACTGGCTACCTGTATAGTTGTATGTATTATTTTCTAAACTCTCCTGCTCACCTACAATGCCCTTCATCACACAGGTCCTGACTACCTGCTGACTCGCTATGTCCCTGCCTGCCTGCAAGCTGAGGTCCCCCGACTCTGGCCTGCTTGTTATCCCCAAGCAAAAGTGCACCACACTTGCAGAATGCTTGTTTAGCTTTATGGCTCCAACTCTTTGGAACTCTCTCCCAGCTTTGGTGCTCCCACCATCACTTGCTTTAAATCGACTCTCAAGACCCATCTGTTCTCTCTTGCTTTCCATGCTCCAAGCCCGATATCTGCTACTAGCTGCTCTGTTGCTGCTACCATTTCGCGTATTATGTTACCATCATATATTATGCACTTTCCACTGTATTTAAATGCACTATTTCATGTATTTTGCTACTATCATGTATTATGCACTTCCACTGTATTTAACGTATTATGCTTTTTTTGTTTTGTTTTTACTGTATATCATGTATTATGCATTTCTCTGTATTTGAAGTATTATGGATTTTCTTCTTGTTACTGCATCTTGTAAAGCAATTTGTGATGGTGGTCCACTATGAAAGGCCCTATATAAAATAAAAGATTGATTGATATTGCAACTCAATGTTTGGTACCACTGTATGCAATTACCTTTGGAACAAGCCCAAAAGCAGACACATTCACCATCAATACTCCTATCGACAACTTTTCTTGCCTCGGCTGAAGGAGTCAGTCTGGGAGCTGCCAGCACGTCTGCTGACAGCCGCACCATTGGCAGCATTTCCGCTGCCAGTGGTACAGCGGGAGGAAAGATTCGCCCCACTGTCAGCAGCCTGGCTACTGGCAACATTGCAGTCCATCAACCCCTTAAAGTCCTTGTTCTTGTCCCAGGACTTTGAGCGAGACTTTTGGGATTTGAAGGGGGGAGGTGGCCATTGAGGCCATGTGTGCTTTGCATAAGGGGGGGTATATGTGGGAAAGTGCCCCGACCCTGTGTGTATTTTGTGTTGTATGTAGTGTGTTAATGTTGGTGTATAGTCATTGGTACACTGGATATAAACGGGTCTGTGTAACACGAGTGTTTAAAATGTATATTTGTATTTAGGCGTGAGGATTGCACATCACTTCAAGTGCAAGTAAAACGTAATATGTGAGCACGGGGAATTTCACTTTATTAATTCGCGTGCAGTTGTACCGCGACTCCAATTGAATGATTGATTAGCAATCGAGTCTCGGTACAGCTGCATGAAAGCAGCATGTTTTCACTCACTCGGGGTTGTGTGTTCGGTGAGTGGAGAACAGGATTGGAGACCGAGCTTAGAATACAGTAGTAAGAATAGTTAAATATCAGCTCACCCTGTTTGTCTTTGTAGTCCGTTTTGTTTGTCCCTTTATTTTCGCTAAAGTGCTATGTCCTGTGTTTTTTGTTTGTTACAAACTTTTTACCTCTCTGTTGTTTATTTCCTGGTTCCTGTTTCTGGCCTGATGTCACCCACTACAGCCGTCTTTGTGACATCACCTCACACTAAACTATTAGTACATCTTTCTGCTAAACAAGCACAATATTAATCACTTTAGTTTGCCATTTCTCTACTACATTCAGAAACACAAGGGTATACATAAGGGTTGGCACCAACTTTGGCTAATGAAAAAAAATCCTTTAGCTTGTCTTTAGATGATAAGAAAGAATATGAAATCAAAAATCAAGCACAATTTTAAAAACACCCCATAGAAAGAAACAGAACAACTTACCTCCTCCACTGAGCAAGGCAAAATTACACGGCTGGAAAAGAAAAAAAAAAAAAAGTTAGTTACTGATGTTTTGATGAACAAAAATACCTAAAAGTGCCACAACGTGAATGTCATTTTAAAATATCGTATCTTCAAGGAAAATAGGGGCGCGCATAAATGTATTATGGCAGGCTGGCTGTCAAAGCATCCATAACTAGGGATGCAACATTACACTACCGTCACGATACTTCTGATATGCGGGTCACCACATGATATGTATCATGTTAAACGTGATGATCTTGATGGGCTACTTGTATGATGCACTATGATCAAATGATCATTTAAATGATGGACTACTTTGTTAAACAACTAATTAAACTGCATATGGAAAGTCTGTATTACCAACTATAAAAAATACTTGGTGCAGTAAAAAAGTATTTGCCCCCTGCCTAATTTTCTGCATTTTTGCATATTTGACAATGTTTTCACATCTTCAACCAAAATCTAATATTAGATAAAAGGGACCCTGAGCGAACAAATAACACATTTTTGATACTTATTTCGTTTATTTATTAAAGTTATGCAACACCCAATGACCCCGTGTGAAAAAGTAATTGCTCCCTTAGACTCAGTAACTGGTTACGCCACCTTTAGCAGCAATAACTGCAACCTAACACTTTCTGTAGTTACCAGTCTCTCACAGCGCCGTGGAGGAATTTTGACCCACTCTTTCATGCAGAACTGCTTCAACTCAGTGACATTCGTGGGTTTGAGCATAAACTGCTCATTTCAGGTCCTGCCACATCTCCTCAATGGTGTTTAGGTCTGGACTTTCACTAGGCCATTCCAAAACTTTAAATTTCTTCTTCTTCAGCTATTCTGAACTAGACTTGCTTGTGTGTTTCGGATCTTTATCTTGCTGCACTGTACTTCAGCTTCAGCTCACAGACTGGTGGCCTGACTTTCTCCTGTAGAATTCTCTGATACAGAGCAGAATTCATGGTTCCTTCAATGCTGGCAAGTCGTCCAGGTCCTGCTGCAGCAAAGCATTCAAATCATGACACTACCACCACCATGCTTGACCATTGGTATGAGGTTCATAGTGTGGAATGCAGCGTTTGGTTTTTGCCAGAAAGTTCCACTTTTGACTCATCTGTCCATAGAATATTGTTCCAGAACTCTTGAGGATCATCCAGGTGCTTTTTGGCAAACTTGAGACTAGCATTCACGTTCTTCTTAGTGAGCTGTGGTTTCCGCCTTGCTACTCTGCCATGAATCCCATTTTTGCGAGAAAAAATTACACCACAAGTCTTGTGTTTCTTTTATTTGTTTGATGTACAAGGTAATCAAAACATGCAATCTTCAGGTGTGAAAAAGTTATTGTCCCCCTAGTTAACTCAATCCAATTAAAGGGATAATTAGGGTCAGCTGTTTCAATACTTTGGTTAACAATCAGGCCTGATTTGGGCCAGCCCTGCCCAATATAAATCTGACATCATGCCATGATCAAAAGAAATTCCTGAAGACCTCTGGAAAAAAGTTGTTGATGCCTATCAGTCCGGAAAGGGTTACAAAGCCATGTCTAAGGCTCTGGGGCTCCAGCAACCCACAGTCAGAGCCATATTGTCCAAATGGACAAAGATTGGGACAGTAGTGAATCTTCCCAGGAGTGGCCGTACTGCCAAAATCTCTCCAAGAGCAAGGCTGAAAATTGTCCAGGAAATCACAAAGAACTCTAGAACAACATCCAGGGATCTGCAGGCCTCTCTCACCTTGGCTAAAGTCAGTGTTCATGGATCCACCATCAGAAAGACACTGGCCAAAAGTGGGATTCGTGGCAGAGTAGCAAGGCGGAAACCACTGCTCACTAAGAAGAACATGAATGCTAGTCTCAAGTTTGCCAAAAAGCACCTGGATGATGCTCAAAAGTTCTGGAACAATGTTCTATGGACAGATGAGTCAAAAGTGGAACTTTTTTGGCCAATATGTGCCCCGTTACGTCTGGTGAAAACCAAACGCTGTATTCCACAGTAAGAACCTCAGACCAACGGTCAAGCATGGTGGTGGTAGTGTCATGATTTGGGGATGCTTTACTGTATCAGGACCTAGACGACTTGCCATCATTGAAGGAACCATTAATTCTGCTCTGTATCAGAGAATTCTACAGGAGAATATCAGGCCATCTGTCTGTGAGCTCAAGCTGAAGCACAGCTGAGTCATACAGCAGGATAATGATCCGAAACACACAAGCATGTCTACAAAGAAATTTAAAGTCTTGGAATGGCCTAGTCAAAGTCCAGACCTAAACCCCACCGAGATGTTGTGGCAGAACCTGAAACGAGCAGTTTATGCTCAAACCCACAAACGTCCCTGAGTTGAAGCAGTTCTGCATGAAGGAGTGGGCCAAAATTCCTCCACTGCGCTGTGAGAGACTGATCAATAACTACAGGAAGTGTTACGTTGCAGTTATTGCTGCTAAAGGTGGCTAACCAATTACTGAGTCTAAGGGGGCAATTACTTTTTCACACTGGGGCATTGGTTGTTGCAGAACTTTAATAAATAAGTATCAAAGTGTTGTGTTATTTGTTCACTCTGGGTCCCTTTTATCTAATATTAGATTTTGGTTGAAGATCTGATGACTTAACTATGCAAAAATGCAGAAAATCAGGACGGGGGCAAATACTTTCACGGCACTGTACTACAACCCACAAAAAGATCTAACGAAATTCAGTAAGAAAAATGTGCAAAAATGCAGAAAATCAGACAGGGCAAATACTTTTTCACAACACTATACTCTTCATTCAAGAACAACTTGGTGCGCGCCAGTGAGTTTTGTTATGTTTTTTTTTGTTATGTTAGAAATACACTGAACAATCCAAGTACTGTCAATTTGTCACAGGTGCTTTTAAAAACTTTTTTTTACCAGAACTTCAGAAAATCATGGAATACTACTGATGTACCAAATGTGATGCCCACAACTCAGCATTTGGTCTACATCATCTAGAATGAACTACAGTAACATGTAATTGCATAATGTGCACAACTGCTGGTCATGTGACCACTTGGTATATTCTTACCAAACTGAGTACACCTCAGGAGGTGGAAACATGTCCAATCCTGGTATTACAGTATCAATGTCCCAGATTTGAAGCAAATCTCTATGCTAATTCAGGTGCTCCTTTCCCTTTTAACTTAGTCTTACTGCAATACCTTACCAGCAGCCAAGCTTGGCGCAAATCCATTTTCCAGAATTTCATAAGAAGGTTAGATACAAAGACCAGACCTTCTGCCCCCCTAGGAAGCTCCAGTACCAAGAAGACAGTGATTAGCTGATAAACCCTGGGAAACACTGATTTGAAGATACTGTAAAAGTCAGATATGGCAAAGTCTGAATCAGATTTTTTTTTTTGGAGGGGTTTATAATAAAAACAAATGACTCCACAGTGAATGAAAAAAGCCGAGCTCCTACTCACTACTCCACAATGGTGTGTAATCATCAATATACTTTAATCAAATCCCAACCCATACATACATAATTTCAACTCTTGACCTCTTGCAAAAGTCACTCTATTAAACAATCTAACTTGATGGCCAAATGTTCTGTGTTTCTCAAAGTTAGGTTAGTTAGTCAAAGGGCACAGATAAAGGGGTTTACACTGATTTGGTGGGGATTTTAATGAATGGTATTTTACTAAACCTCAAATTACACTGCTTTACAAGAATCTCTTACATTTTTCAGTTTTTTTTCAATGCGTGTCAACACTGCACATACACCAAGGTGAAAATAAATTCAAAAAGCGCACACCAATTAAGGTCAAGTGTCCTTTTTTCTGAAAATAGATAAATGATCAGTTAAAGTAACAGACCCGATTAGCACCATTCCTGGACTAGGACCAGAGGTGAATGTAACTTTCACTTCTTACCAGTATGGTAGAATTGGTCAGCACCTCAAACGTTTTTGCAGCTACACAGCAATTTTGTATCAATTAAGGTTATGCTTCATTTTGAATGATTAATTTCGAACTTTAAATATACAGGTTAATACTAACAGTTAAAACAGCAATTGATTTATATATTTCTCTTATGCAAGTTTTTATATGAGAGCTTTAGTTTCTCGCACTGTTCAAGTAATTAGGGTAACCAGATTTGCAGAGTGAAAAACTATGACGTTCTTTTTTTTCTCAAGTCCCTGATGCTGTAGCAACTCCGAAGCCGTATTTAGCATAATGGTTAAACATTTTAACATTTTGGGTGTATTTATTGCGGATAGCTCATTATTTTCTTTATATTGTCATCTCAAAACATGTTAAATGACAAAAAAAAAAAAAAAAAAACAGATTTAAAAGAGAGATCAGCTATTATTACCATGTAAATCTGATAAACACAAAAACAGAATAATTAAACAAATAAGATATACTGTTTTGTTTTTGAATGGCGCCAACACAACGTAATATCACTTATTATCTTGCTGAGCACACAGATGCAGTTTTGTACTTATTTAGCGTTTTAAATCGAGCCGCGACATCAATTATCGTGCAAATTCTAACAACGATTATCGATCATTACAGTTAAAAATGAATATATATATATATATATATATATATATATATATATATATATATATATATATATATATATATATATATATATATATATATATATATATATATATATATATATATATATATATTTAAAAAATAAAACACACCTTACCTGACAGTAACAGTTTAAAGGAACAGTAAGTCATGTTTTTATAGAGCATGGTATATAAAAAAAACTCACTCAAACAAATCCAGATGCTTTAAAACATGTTTGATAAATACACTGGCATTTAAATATAGCTCTCTCCAATTTTCATATTCCTGCCGTCACTCGCCTTTGCCTTGTTATGTAAAACCTGACATTTCCAGTTTTCCAAACAGTACATTAGAACTGGGGCGTTTTTTAAGTGTGAAGTTTAATTTTCATGTAAAAATTTAAAAAATTTCTATTTACGCAGATTACACTGTGTAACCAATGCAAAACGACGTGTTAATTTAACGGGATTGGTAGACCCATCTGTATTGAGGTGAGTCTCTGTTTAAAATGCAACTACGTTTTTACAATTTACCTTGTGTCTAACACATGTTATAAATTGGTGACCGCGAAAAACATTTGGACGACCCAAACAGTTGATGCAAGGTCGCCGTTTCATCGAGTCACGATCTGTTGTTAGCGGATGCACAATCACGTAACGAAGTTTTGTCTCGTAATTTATTCAAATTGTTAGTGCATAAAATAAAACTTTGCTTTGCACTGTTCATCAATGCATTTAGAATCAAAGCGAGTTCTGCTGACGATGTCAACCCTGTAAATTTACATTACATAAACTACATGTAATTTTCGTCAAAAAGAACTAGAGACCCGGTCGTAGGACATTATACAAGCGTCTTAAACGAAATCATCTGAAGATATTATATATTATATAATAAGTAATTGGTGTACTTGTAAACAGTGTTAACCTAATTGCTAAATTAAAAAAAAATAAATAAATCAACCCCACTGCCCAAAAACGAAATTAACATTTTCTATTTTTATGTGCTGTTGGTTGCACTTTATGAATTACGTGGCCCAGCTTTTGCTAGCGAAAGCAGCAGACCCTACAGTGTGCCACGGCTGCAGAGATGCATTTCACTTTTTGCTTGGTCAAATTTTAATCAAAACTTTACATGACTTTGCATAGCCACTTAGATTTGCATTATGTTCAGTTAATACAACTATATCATCATTTTCCCAGGAACAAAACATTAGAGGTTAGAAAAAAAAAATTGTTATTGTTATTATTATTATTATTATTATTAATAAATTATAAATACCTGAACGAAAAACATTTTTAAATGCTGTAAGGACAGGCTCATCACAGCTAGTCTGTATTCACGTGTTTTCTATGTATTCATTTTCATATGCTCAATTACTGGTACTGCGGTAAAACTTAGGACATGCTGACGTGACCAGCTCTATTTAGAAATGTGTTTAATCCAAATACCGGTGTAGCTACTGGATTTGGGAATAAGACATTTAACATCCTAAAAAAATCAGACTAACAATTATGATAAACACCCAAACTAATCATGTCTTTGGCAAACTGAATAATTTTTAAATTAAGAGCATCAATTACAACAAACATTTAGAAAAAAATATGTTTTAACTAGTGTCTTTGTTGTATGGCGTGATGGGTACTGTATAAGGTTACATTTTCTGTTTTTTTTTTTTTTTTTTTTTTTTTTTTTTTTAATAAACATCAGTTTGTAAGTTGGTTATTCTTCAAGTAGGCCTATACACTGAGAATACACCATCTGTAAATACTCACTGCAAAGGTGAGGAGGCAAAGCAATTAAATATTGTTCAGAATTAAAAAGGTAGTATTTAATACAGCAAGTATATTAATTTGCAAATTTAATCCCGATAGATCTTTAGACCTCCAAAACAAACTGGGAGAGTAGTTTTAGAGGGGCTGTTCTCAAGAGGAGCTTGTTGTACTGTGTTTGGAAGTTTTCGGCAGATTGGACTGGATCTTGAAAATAAGTTATCCACAAGTTGAGAGTTAGACTGCAGACTGAAATCAGGCATGGTTCCTGCCCATTTAAACCACATTACTGTTGAATGTTGCAAGCTGTGCATGGCAACTGCTTTAAAAGAGCATGTTCCTTGTCCACAGTGTATGACTTGAAATATTTCAGCAATAGCAGTTTAAAAAACGGAAACACATAAATTGACTGCTGTTGTACTCGACTGTACTTGTTCTAGTTTTGGTGGTTAAAGCACTGTTAATCATGGCATTTATTGTATTTCTAGGGGTAGAAACGCTCTGCCACACTGAGCAACCACACACAAACAGTGGGTGGAGATTTGCAGTTGCAGTCCTTTAAACTTGTTTACTGCACAATAAAATACGGTAAACTGTGACACAGACAGTAGAGTTAGTTACTTTGTCTGGGGGATAAAGTTATTTGTTTTGTTTTGTTTTTTTCTCTCTCTTACTATGTACTCTCTGTTGCTAGAAAAACACTCCAGAGTAGACCTCTAGGGAGCCCCACAGGTTTCTGAAAACTTACAGTAAGTAGCAGGGTTCCAAAAAATGTTGCGTTACATGTCCCTGCATGTTGCTACAACTGTTTAAATAACTTACCTGTAATTTTGCTTTTCGTTGTTAACATCTAGGCAACAATTTACAGTTATAAAACTTCTTCAAAAGATCTGCTGTAGTGCACGGATTGCGTGAGGATTATTGCCCACATTGTCAAGCAGGTAACACAGCAATAACACGTGGTAAGGAACAGAAAAGCCAGAGCACTTATGTTTTTTTTTTTTTGTTAAATCACTCTTTTTGCAGTGATTTAGAGGACAGATCTCAAACCCCTGTATTCTAGAGTGAAGAGAGCTTTGAAAACAGATTTTAAAAAGTAAAGTTGTCAGGATGTTAAAAATGTAAAGAAATTACAGGTACTGAATTTAAACAGTTGTAGCAACACATGGGGACACATGACGCTATATTTCTCAGAACCCCACTATTTGCTCTTTAATTGTAACTCTTGGACGAGAAGTTTTATTTTTATTTTTTTTAAATTCCACACTCCTGAGCTCATAATTTTACACTTTCTAGCACAGTGCAAATATTGGATTTAAACACATAAATTAAACAGTGGTTGATAAAAAAAAAAAAAAAAAATCACTGCCCTTTAATTTTAGAGCAGAGTATAAAATCTAATGCAGATCACATTAAAATAAAAAAAAAGGAATGTTAGATATTGTTTAATTTTCTAAATGTTTTAAACTTTACAATTTAACATTTTTAAACTTATTGGCAATTTTTGGAACCAATCAGAAAAGCCATCATGAGAAGCCCACCACTGGAGCAAGATTACATGTTGTGTATGGAAAAGCTTAAGTCCTGAATAAACCTTACACTGCACACATGCTACAGTAACACTACAGCTGACCTCTATATTTGACAGGCATGTTTTTGACAATAGCTAAATGTTTAGGAACAATTCTAAACATTTAACCTCTAAACTATTAGCATCCGAAAAATAAACCACAAATAGTTTTTAGAGAATTTCCAGACACCCCTACTGCTAACGAAAGCCCCTCAAACACAACAATCAGAAATAACATAAATGTAACCTCTAGAAATGAAGAGGCCATTCACACCATCAAGCATTAAAATGTCAATTGATAAGAGTTTAGATTAGGGAATATTTCAAAATGTACATTTTATTAGAATTGCCAGTGATTTTATATGCGAGTAATATACCACACTATTATTTAGTCATGCTTTTTCACAACGGAACAGATGTCCCTTTATTTGCAACAACTTAGGCACACTATTATAGGGCAAATCTAATTGAGTTGGAGGTTCTCTGGCACCTTAAGGGCCAATTCAGATCGGGCCTGCTGTGTCCTAAATTATTTCACTGCACTTACAGTACAATCCTTATACAGTTGGCAACTAGATCTATTAAATCTGGACTGGACCTTTGAAGCTGGGTCTACAGTCATTTTGTTGTGCAACACATTCCCTAAAAGTTGCCAGAAACAACATAGTCCAGCTATCTGCCACCTGCACCTGATTCAAGTGAAACAGACAACCTACAACTAGACACATGCAGCTTAAGAGGATTGCTCAAAAGCTGACCATGGATCTACACTCAACAAGTACAAACATCCTGCTTCAGCTTACACTGCAAGCCCAGAGCATATCTGTAAGACAAGACAAACACTTGACACTGTCAAAAAAGGTATTTTGGATACGAACCATGATTGTAGTGTTCGAATATTCTTTCAAACAGTAAAATATTTCATAATTTAATTTTAATCAGCTAATAATGTCCAATACTGAGTACTGAGATTGCTCTTGAAAAGTCAAAGACCTTTTAATGGCTGCAGACTCAGGCGCTAGATCAATTTTAATTCTACTGGATCTTGGTGCCGCATTTAATACTGTAAATCATGAGATCCTATTAGAGAGATTAGACTGTTTATTTGGTCTCTCTGGCACTGCTCTTAAATGGTTTTGCTCATATCTAACAGGATGTCAACAATTCATATCCCTGGGTGTGTTTAGTTCTGAAGTCAGGTCAATTACATTTGGTGTTCCCTAAGGCTCTATTTTGGGCCCTCTTATTTAGCATGTACATGTTACCTCTAGGCCACATTGTTAGATCACATGGTTTGAATTATCATTTTTTATGCTGATGACACCCAAATCTAAGCACAATCTTCCTGCATTATTCAGAAGTACAAATACTCCGGTAAACAAATAAAAATCACAGTACTCACACTGACGGTTTTTGTTTTATTTCCCTTTTAAAAAACGACCACTTCAGAAATCATCTCAAGTGTTTTGTAACAGGTGAAAATGTAAATCGGCACATTTGCTGAATATTCGCATTTAAGTGTTTAGTAATTGAAGAAGAAATACCATGTCCATTATCTTTTTTTTTGCAAGTTTTTTCATCATGTGACTTCACTCCATGTCTCTGACAATGCCAGTCAAACATGTAGAGAATAAGAAACCATAAGACTGCAACAATGGCAAAGCACTGCATTGTATGCTGAAAAACTAGGTGCTGCGCTCAAGGCGGATCTTTCCCGGAGTAAGGTGAATTAATTGCGTATTTCATTGTTAAGTTTATTTCTTTCCACACTAACTGCCTTTAATGAAGCTATACTTTGCAATTTTAAACCATGTTCGTTTCTTAATTGAATTATATTTTCTAACAACGAAGAAATGAGCTCAAAACTATTTTTCTAGCTATACAATCCTGAAAGGAAATGGATCTCTTTACTGTGTAAAGGATGTAGTCAATACACTACACACCGTTGGTTTCATAAAAACATTCTGTCTGGAGATACGACTCGAAATCTTGCAAATAAGACTACTGAAGGAAAGAAACAATTAAGAGGATTCATTATATGTTTACATTAAAAGGGGCGCTACTTAAATTACAATCGGGCAATACATAGCAGTGAACCTGTTTTAGAGCAAGGAGTCAGTCAACATGCCTTTACCAGCATTTCATATTTTATCCTAGTTATTATAATAATGTCAGTAAAACGCTAAACTTAATGTGTGGAGTTCTGTCCATAGGATTACGCTCACGTGGCATTGGTGGGCTGTTACTAAACTGTTTCATGTTTTTTATTGTTATTGTAAATGTCAGCAATAAGCTAAACACGTCCTTTCAAAACACCTTTATTTGTAGACCGAACTATGGTGTTAGTGGAAGACTAAATATGATTCTCACAACTGTGCTGGACATTTGGTTTTCTGAACTGTTGTAATATACAAGGCTCTGAAAAGTATTCACCCCCCTTAGACTTCTCCACATTTTATTGTGTTACAACATGGAATCAAAATGGATTTAAAATTAGGAGTTTTTGCCACTGATCAACACAAAAAAAGTCCATAATGTCAAAGTGAAAAATAAAATCTACAAATTGTTCTAAATTACAAATATAAAACAGAAAATAATTGTTTGCAATGAGCAATGAGTAAAGTGACTTTACAATTACAGCAACAAGAGTGATTTAAAAAAAAAAATTGTAATATTTTTACTTTAGTTTACTTATTTTAAGTAAATACATTACATTTATGTTCAAATGCCATATTTAATTAATAAATTGATAAAAAAAAAGTGGGAACAAATGGAATTGGCCATTTTTGAAAAACAGAATTTGGTATTCCCAACAATGGAACAATTAGCAGCCCTAAAGACAGTTACTGTTGAAGGCAGTACAGATGCCAGTGTTTTATACAGTAGTATAAAGCAATTTTATGCAGGCCACCAGTTAAACATGCAGTCTATATCTATGATAACCAACAGGGATTCATAGGATCAGAGGATGATTCAAAATCAGAGGCAGAGCCACAATAAATGTCTTGTTTAAATTTGAAGTAAATTTAACAATTGTTGAGATACTTGTGTTGGAATATTGTTTCAAAATTGTCTAATGCAACAAAAACTTATTAAAAGGGTTAATGCGTGGCCGAAGGTTTCTCAATGAACCCTTCTCAGTCAAAACAGACAGAATGCTAACCATGACCACTTAAACAAGCCATTTTAATATAAGGAAAGTGGTTTGACATTACGTTTAAATAAAACACAATTAAACCGGGTCAATAACTCTTAACAGTGGATCTAAACCGTGACCGACATCAGTATTTCAAGACAACATCGAAACCTCTTCATACACAAATTTCAAAGTACAGACTGACAGTACCAAGTAACTTAATCATTTTACATTCTTTCAACAATACTGGTCAGTGGTAATAGGCTTTTCAGCATTTTTAAGTCCGGCTGTACTGCAGTGTAGTATACAAACGATTACCCATAAGCACGATCTTATCCATGTATGTCGTGGTTTATTAACCAGGCTAATTACCCAAGCAGTCCGCCAGCAGGCTTAAGTCTGGGTGTCCCCTAAATTACAAACTTTGGAATCAAGAGAATGCACAGAATTTTTTTTTATTATTTCAGTAATAATAACGTTAGTTATTTAATACAAAATGGTTATGAATGGTATGGAATGGGTGGGTTACATTTCCTAGCTTACTGACAGCTCCACTTAATCGTTTATTAAATACTGGTTCTCAATACTTTACATTGTTTCTTGGTATTGAAATGCCGTAGATCGTTTCCTCTCAACTATCTACCTATACAAAAACCCAAGGGGAATTTTAAAATGATGTATTCAATCCGTGTCACTAGTACAGACCAGGCCCAAAAAACCGGTAAAATAAACACCCAAGCTACACCCTGGTTATTTTACAACAGTTAAATCTATCTGAAACAAACTAAGGACACCGGAAACGAAACATGCACAAATATAAATATCACACGCTATTTTATTTTATTTTTTAAGTTAAGAAAAAAAAAACCCTAAGACTTAAAAAACATAAAACATTACACTCACTATTCCTTAATCAACACCATCTTCTCTTCATCGGCTGCGGCTGCGCGGACCCTGACGTCACTGCGCCTTATCAACAAGAGCTTTATTCCTCCTCCTGTCCCCGCAGATTGGTCAGGCGAGATGCTGCTCAGCGAGAGCTCTCCAGTGAGAATTGAGGGCAACACAATTCCCAGTGGGTGCCATCTTTGTCTGTCAAAGCTTCGTGCCGCATCTTGTTGCATCATGTGAAATTGGCTCCATTTTGGCTCTAACTAATTAATCATTGTGTAGAAAATAAAAACCATTTGAGCCAACATGGCAAACACAGTGATTCAGTTTCTCAACATTTATTTCTACCAACCCTTGCCTCCCACTGCTGACAGCCACGACTATCCAATCAAATGAATGGCAGCTCGATTTGTAAGAATGTGAGGTCACATTGTGATTGGGGAGCTGAGAATGAACAGGAACATAAAAATTGCTAAATTGATTTTTACTTCCAAAGGTATACATAGTATTTTTCTTCCTACGGTAATTTGCTTAAACACCATCTGCATAATCTGAGCTATCAATTCATAAGCCTCTACATTAATAATAACGTTAAATGTCATAAATTATATATATATTATATATATAATATTATATTATAATATCAGTATATATATATATATATATATATATATATATTGATTCTACCTCTTTACACTAGTCTGACACACATGGTAGTCATTATTTTACTCTATTACGTCTTGCTATTCTGAGAATGCAAAAGCCTGTGGCATTAATTGTTAAAAAGAGCTCAGTCACAGCCAAGATAATGAATACGTACTGGAACTGTATATAAAAAAAATAAAAACCAGATCAACTGCAAAATCTTGTCAGTTTTATTGAAAAAAATAGGTTAAAATAAAATGGAAGCCTTTTGCAAACGTGCTAAGCTGCTTAATAAAGTCATTTGCTTTGTATTCAAATGTATTATACTTTTTTTCCAGTGACCCTCTCAAAATAAATGTAGAGAGCAACATAAGTAACTACAAAATCATCAAGGGCCACAGGTTATAGTCACTGTGATTCCCATATAAAGTAGTTTTCTCTCCTCTTACAAAAGTCACAGGGTCTTGCCTTAAACCATCTCTTCAACAGTCCTGTAGGTCACAATAGCCTCAGCTGTAAGCCTAAAGTCTCACTAGGAAGAGTCCAGTTTACTTGGAGATAGAAGGAGGCCACACTGAGGGTCATGATAGTGTTTACTCCATGGCAGTTTAGTCATAATACCAAACTTCTGCCTGTTAAAATATGCCGTGTTTGACACCCAAGATTAGACAGGCATACAAACCCCTGGGTTATTTACTAGTTTTGCACTTTCCAGTGTTCTCCCTCACGCCATTGTCCTCCACCTCTCCCACTGGCATTTACCCTGGAAGGGCAGAGGAGAACAGGCCTCTTTTGTTTTCATCACCTCAATGTTAAACACCATACTGGAGACTGAAGATGGCACTCCCATTAACCCTTTGAGTCCTACATTATTTTTGTTGAGCTGAAGAACAGGAACTCATTTATTAAGTATACAGGAGAACAGGACAACTCATTTTTGTTTTGCATATATTTCTACACTAGCTCAGACAGGGACCTGGGAGTCCCTCAGGTTCCAAAGTGTGTAAACATACGGCTCTAAGATAAGGCGGGAGCTTGAGGTCACACCAGGACTGAAAGGGTTAAAAAAATAAATATTGGAAAAATGACCTTAAAAACGTCCTGCATAAGGTCCAATACACTATATTAAAAAAGACTGTGGAAATAGACTAGTTAATTTCAGGACATCTACGCTATGGTTGTTCCATTATAAGAGACATAACTTCCACAGTAAATATTTCATATTTTGTAAAACAACACTGTCACAAAGACAGCCGCAATGGGTGACGTCAGACCAGAAACAGGAACCAACACAAAATAAACAGAGAGGTGGAGTTTGGTGAAGCTGAGCACTTGGTTGCGCTCAGCATTTAATAAATGAACAAACAGAAAATAAAAGGTTGTAAGACAAACACAACACAGGACATAGCACTTTAGCCAAAATAAATATACAAACAAAACGTAATAACACTAAACAGACAAACAAACAAGTGGACAAACAGACAAACACAGTGAGTTAAATTAATTTACGTTTTTACTTTTCTCATCTCCACACCTGTTCTCCTCTCACCAAACACGCAACCCTGAGTGAGTGAAAACATGCTGCTTTTATACAGCTGTACTGAGACTCGATTGCTAATCAATCATTCAATTGGAGTCTCAGTGCAACTGCACGTGAAGTAATAAAGTGCAATTCCTTGTGCTCACATATTATTACATTTTACCTGCATGTGAAGTGCTGTGTAATCCTTGTACCTAAATACAAATATACATTTTAAACCACTCATGTTACACAGACCCATTTATATCCTGTGTACCAATGACTATACACCAACATTAACACACTACACGCAACATACAAGACAAATAAATAGCCCAGGAGTGGGGCACTTTGCCACAAACACCCAGTAGGGTTAAAATAAGTAATAAACAATTCACATTCAATGTATTAGTTGCTATATATGGCTGCTTCTGCGAAAGGATGCACATTTCTTTGGTAAACCTTTAGGACAAAAACAAAACGAGTCAAGTCACGTACACTTCCCCTCGTTGTTACGGTTACCGACGTGATCCACGACCGTCTGTGGCAGACACCCCGCATTCCCACCCTGCAAGCTAATCCACACACACACACACACACACACACACACTTCAATTCTGTCTGAAGCCATTTGACAACATACAATTGTGCCAAAATGTTAAGTTTTGTGTAGGGCTGCCATTTAGAGCTCTGAAATAAGGAACTCCATAGTTCAAGATTTTACATACGACTGCATTTTTTTTCCTAAGAGCGGCATTGAGTCATTTTATCTAGTTTTAATTATTCAAGAATATTGATTTGTTTGATCAAAATGTATGGTACATGTTATCTGATAGAATATCTGTGGGTTTGGAAAACTCAAAGATGCATGTAATAACGACTGTCTCTGCCAAACAAAATAATACATACTCTGTTCCATAGTTTCTGGAAACAGAACACTACACTTCACCATCAAACAAGGAACAATTCAATAAAATACACAACAGGCTGTTTTTCTGCAATCTTGTACAGATTCAAAATGTCTGGACACAGTTGTGTAATATTTTTTATCTGGGCAGGCAGCTACTTGAGCTTCCTTGTGACGTCATGCAGGTGGCCAAGCTGCACAGAACTGCACAGATCTTCAAGTATCAAGAACTGTGATAGAACGCCACCACAGTTGTGCACCACACTATGTATGGGTGATGCAGTGTTCAAGACAAGGACAAACAACAAAGTACTGGTGAAATGATGGTTTATTTGTAATCCAAAGTCTGATGACAACGGTAAACAAGAATGATAACGGGCAATTAACAGCGTTGTGTATTGCTCCGATTAATCCCGAAATAATAGTCCCGGTTCCATCCCGAAATAATAGTCCCGGTATTTAAACACCCACAAATAACACAAACATGATCACAAGTCCAGAGTGAGTGCTATCGTGCTCGTGGTGCAAATCCAGTTAATTGTGACACAAGTGCAGTGTTGTCTGGGTTTGGTGCTGGCCTTTTGCGATGGCTCCGGATCTGCTTAGTTATCTAATAACAACAAACAAGTATATTTTAGTCAAGACAAAACAAACAAAACACTCACAATAACAATATGGTTCTCCTTCTGGTTCAGTCAGGGTTGCCACCTGGCCCCATAATTCTGGAACACTGTGAGACAGAACAGGATTTTAAAGTTGCCTTTAAACTGAAGGAAATCAACATGTGAATTGAACCCTAAACCTTTGCTAAATTGATTCTGGTGATTAATTATCTTGAGGCAGCATGACAATACAATAATAGCTTTTAACAAATGAAATATATAAATAAGTACATCATCAATATTTATTTTATGAGTAGTTTTAAAAATATATATTTTAATGTTTCTTTATAGTTTCTGATAGTATATCACCTTCTCCCACTGAAATCATTAATACTGAACAGCTGTTCACTATTCCTGACACCAGACAGTATGAACACTGCATCAGTGCTGTTATTTAATTGGGAGAGTCAATGTAAATTAGGGCTATATATTACTAATTAATAGGATGTAAATAGAATATTTTAAATATTGAGAACGGAAATATCATTTTGTACAAAATAAAAATAAATATCTTGAATAAACCTACACACATGTTTATTCAAAATGCTTTTTTTATTTTGTAAGATTTGTATTATCACAATGATTCGGATAATTAAGAAGCAGTATAAATTAAGCAAGTGCTTAGTGCTCAATTCACATGTTTATTGCTTTCAGTTTAAAGGCAACTTAATTATGGGGCCAGGTGGCAAACCTAGGTTCAGCGTTAACCATAACAAAGGAACAGATCACCTCGCTACGTCTCCTTATATAACGTCAATCACACCCCTTGGTTAACGATTGCAACTGCTCCTCCAATCCACGGCTGTCACATCGTTTCTCTTCTGGGTCGATGATTTAGTGTACCATAGCTCTACCCCCTTTCTCAATGGTTGACTTCCACCTAACCCTGGGTTGTTTGGCCATCCGACCCAGTTGTCTGGCCATCCAGTCCAGGGCACTCTTTTCCCTTTACACAGCGCCCTCACAGGTCAGAGGGAGATTCATCACCAAGAGTCATTCTGTCTCTGTTTCAGGCAGCCGTCACATATCATAGGGCAATGTTAAGATTATGCCTGTAACTTGCTATAACACTAAAAAATATGAAGTCTGCATCTCAAAGGGTTTTAGATTTTAACAGCTGAAAATGTGCAAAAACAAAACAAAGCATATAATCTCCCCTGACTGGGACAATTAATAAGAAAGGCTAATCATCTGTAAAAATAAACACATGCAGATTAACACTATAGGGTCCGCCCAATTGTTAAAAATACCACTGACAACCTGGCTCTTTAATTCTTTTTGTCAGGCACTGTGAGAGACAACCATTCTTGCCATATGTCATTGGAAAGAAGAGAGTCAGTCTTTCAAACGAGGCCCTACTTGTGTATTTCCGGTAAATGACCATATTAGGCGATAGGTGTTTTGAAATGTTGCTGCGGTACTGATAACAGACTTACCTCGGTGCACTAAGCAAACATTTTCAAACAAAATCAAGGACCTATTTTCCAATAAATATATATTTGTTTTTTGTGTTTGTGGATCAGATACATGAGACGAGTGCTATTAGGGATATGTAGCCCAGGTAGCCACCTTGCTGGATATTCAAGACAAAGTGAACAAACCCATCTTGTGCCACATGATCAGAGTGCTTGGGATGAATAATCTGAATGGGTTTTTGTTTCTTTTTTTTTTTATTTTGTTTTGCGCATTTATTTATTTATTTTTTTCATGTACCCTACATGTTGAAGTTTCATTGTGCAGGTCTCTCCTTAGAGATCGGTACCTTACCGACATCCTCTTTCAAGATTCTGGGTGTAGAAGGAATTAGCTTGGTCATGGGATCAGAGGATGTCTACTGACCCTCAGTGCTCCTGAGCAGTTGTGGGGAATTGCTGTGGCGAGAGTCTGACCGTCTAAATTGGGGAGAAAATAAAGGAAAAAATTAATGTGCTACTCTTACAAAAAAAAAAACAGGGATTACTTAGGTTGTAAAGTCACACTATATTTTTGATTCAATCTTCCCCTTGATGAGCAGTAGATTAATTGCTTAAAATTACCCAGTAATACATTCAGTTCAAAGGCGGCTGTAGGAAATACCTTGAGGAACAACTGAAGCAACTGCCATCTGCTTTTTCCCACAGTTAGATCAGATTTGTAAACATCCTGTCGCCACGTTACAACCAAAGCTGCAGGCAGTGGTCTGTGAAATCACTGGAATCTCATGATAAGAGAGATGATCTATTACTTATTACTCTGTTTCAGTAGGATTCTGGTAATTACACAGCTGACTGAAGTACTGATGTTATGTTACTATGAGAGACATGAATTTAGATGTGCTTGGGTGCGTTGGTGAATATTGAACACCACTATGGTAGCAAGAATGAATAGTTTTCTCTGACCGCTTTGCCCCCTGCAGATTCTACAGATTTAGGATACCAGGAGATGCAGTAGTAAGTGACAGCAGTCTTGCCTGTTTCCAGTCTCCCCTCCAGCCATACACTGCAGCTAATTGTATAACAAGGAACAATGTGTGGCAACAAACAGAGTTTGTGTTGGGTTTTGTAACTTGCGTGTTTATTATAAATGACAATTGACCCCTTACACACACGAGCATTACAGTTCCTAATCCATATGTAATTGACAAATGTACAATTGTCTATATAATGCAGGCTATTGTCGACCACTTTTATCGGAGTTCAGTATCCACTGCTTTATATGGAGGCAGTGTGGTCCAGTGATTAAATTCCAGCGTTTGTAACCAGAAGATTACTGGTTCAAATCCCACATCTACCACTGACCGACCCTTTGTGACCCTTAGCAAGTCACAACCTCCTTGTGCTCCTTCCTGCAGATGAGATGTTAAATCAATGGCCTGTTGGAAGTGACTGCATAATACACAGTTCACAACCTACCTCAGTAAAATGCCATGTGATGGTGGTCCACTATGAAAGGCGCTATATATAATTAAAGATTATTATTATTACTACTACAATTGTGATAAAACAAGAACGTTTCCCCCAGTAAAGCTTTACACTTTAAATTCTATTTTTAATAGATTATAACAAAAATATATATTTAAGGACATAGCTTTGTATCATTCTTAATGGTTTTTATTGTGATTACTCGAGTGAAAGCTCCTTAACATTGACAACAGTAAAAACAAAGAAAATGACATTTAAATGTGTCTCTTTATATACAGTACAAAAAAAAAAAAATCAACCCACCTGCCAAATAGCAAGCACCGAGTCAGTCTGCCTTTCGAATGATTGTAAAATAGACAAGCAAAGAACCAGTATATTTCTCCTTGAAATAGGAGACAAGCACCTTACATACAAGCACCTTACATTCCTTCCCCTCAATGTATACATTTATTTGCATCTAGCGACACCTAACTAACAGCATCACAAAACACAGTACCTGCTTCAAACAATTCCACCTCCATTTTCATCTGATCTTAGATTCCCTGGGGAACATATTTAGTTGTTAAAATATAATGATGAGAATGAAATAGGTCCCTGCCGCTGTTTATAAATATATCCATATGAGGGAAGAACTCATTTACAGTTTGCCCCCAGGTAAAGAATGGCAATTTAGAAGGAGCACTCTGTTTCAAAGTCTGAGGTTTTTTTTTTTTTATTCTACAGTAACATTTTATTTACTTATTTTAATTTATGCTGGATATTGCATATATTGCTTTTTTCTCAATTCAAGATACAAAAAATGACAACTAAGTAATGGAGTCTCTTTTTAACATTATTGTACAGAGTGCTACATTTATTACAATATTGCTGGTACAAATATTTAAATATTCAAACAATACTGCTTGAAATGTCCATTTTCATATTGTTTCATTCATAACAATTTCCAAATAAATGAAAAATATATCATGCAAAGGAAACCAATGCATAAATAACGTCTGAAATAAAGTATACATTCTTCTTTACAGATTGTTTGTAAAACTGCAATATGGTCTGAAATATACTTTTGTTTTCCAGTTTAAAACTTGCTTACTCTTAATTCAAAACAGTTCTGAGATCAATCACCCACAAGGAACCAGACCAACTTAGACCAATGAAATTGTTTTCTTATGCATGTTAAAGCATTAATGCAGTCAGGATTCAGAGGATCAGGTGGTGTATGTGCAGTTCAAACGAAACAAAAAGAGTCTCAGATGATGTCTTTAACCCACAGTGCCTTTTAATTTATAAAATGATGTATATTGAAATCAAAGAGACCATACCAACAGGTACGCAAATACAAATACTAACTGCGTGTCCAGGCATGGTGCGTGACGGGGTGGTGTGGTAGGGTTGGGTGACATGCCTCTTGGTCCCAGCTGCAGTGGTTGTCAGGGTGTTTTCAATTTGTCTAGGAGCTTTGCCACGCGAGGCATAGGGTAAGCATCAAATTTAGGGTCTACACATAATCAAATGGTGACGTCAGACCAGACACAGGAAATAAATGACAGATAGGTGGAGTTTGGTGGAGCTGAGCGAACTGTCTCGCTCAGCATTTAATGAATGAACAGACAGATAAATAAACGGTTGTAACAAGCAAAAACAGGACACGGCACTTTCGCCAAAATAAACAGACAAACAAAACGGACTAAACAAAACACGGTGAGCAGATATTTTAATACTACGACTACTACTACTAATATTATTATTCGTATTACCTCCGTCTCCAATCCCGTTCTCCACTCACCGAACACACAACCCAGAGTATGTGAAAACATGTAGCTTTTATGCAGCTGTACCGAGACTCGACTGCTAATCAGTCATTCAATTGGAGTCGCGGTACAACTGCACGTGAATTAATAAAGTGCAATTCCCTGTGCTCACATATTATTTTACTTGCACATGAAGTGTTGTGCAATCCTCATGCCTAAATACAAATATACATTTTAAACACTCGTGTTACACAGACCTGTTTATATCCCGTGTACCAATGACTATGCACCAACATTAAAACACAACACATAACACAAAATATACACAGGGGCGGGCACTTTGCTACATATACGCCCCCCTTGTGCAAAGCACACATGGCCTCAATGGCCACCTCCCCCCTTAAAATCTCAAAAGTCTTGCACAAAGTCCTAGGCCAAGAACAAGGACTTTAAGGGGTTGATGGGTGGCAACATTGCCAGTAGCCAGGCTGCTACTGGTCTTGCTGTCCATAGACGTGCTGACAGTGGGGTGAATCTCTCCTCCCACTGTACCACTGGCAGCAGAAATGCTGCCAAAGGTGGGCTGTCAGCAGACATGCCGACAGCTCCCAGCCGGGGCAAGTCCAGCAGCAGAAAAGCTGCTGGGGTTGGTAGTCTCCAGACCTCCCCCAAGATCTCCAGCAGCAAAACTGCTGCGGTGGAAGGTGGTCTCCTGACCTCTCCCCCCTTCATAGCCGGCAGCTCCCTTTGGTGGGGCTCCTGCCACACTGACCAATACAGCCAAGCAGGGCTAACTGGTGATGCGGCGTGGCTGGCAACCCCAGGCGATGCGGAGCGACAGGCAACCCCAGGCGGAGCGACAGGCAACCCCAGGCGATGCCAGGCAGGCATCCTTGGGCAAAGCGAGGCAGGCATCCTTGGGCAAAGCGAGGCAGGCATCCTTGGGCAAAGCGAGGCAGGCATCCTTGGGCAAAGCGAGGCAGGCATCCTTGGGCAAAGCGAGGCAGGCATCCTTGGGCAAAGCGAGGCAGGCATCCTTGGGCAAAGCGAGGCAGGGAGTCAGGGCAAGCTTGGGTGCAGGTGTTGGCTCTCTTCTCGGCCACTGCAGCCAAGCGGTTCTTCCCCGTGCTTCCCACAGCAGCCTATGCAAGGGCTGCTGAGGACCACCAGCATATATTCCTGGTCTTTCTGGTGCAGAGAGAGGCAGCTCCTGCTCCTCTCCCCCTGATGGTGATGGAGACAGCTCCAGCTCCTGTCCTCATGATGGTGGGGGAAGTGATACCAGCAGGCATTCATACTCTGCTTGTGGGGGAAGTGATACCAGCAGGCATTCATCCTCTGCTGGTGGAAAGGGACCCAGCAGACATTCACCCTCTGCTGGTGGGGAAGTGATACCAGCAGGCAATCCTCCTCTGCTGGTGGGGGAAGTGATACCAGCAGGCATTCATCCTCTGCTGGTGGAAAGGGGCCCAGCAGGCATTCACCCTCTTCTGGTGGACAGGGACCCAGCAGACATTCACCCTCTGCTGGTGGACAGGGACCCAGCAGGCATTCACCCTCTGCTGGTGGAGGTGGCGGAGGCAGAGGCAGCTCCTGCTGCTCTGCTCCTGCCGATGGAGGTGGGAGCGACGTGTAGTCTCCTGGCGGCGGAGGCTCTCCCTCACTTGCAGGGGACTGGTGCGGATCTCCCTTACTTTCAGGGGAAGGTGATGGAGGCAGAGGAAGCACCTGCTCCTCTCCTCCAGGTGGTGATGGTAGGGGATGTGATGCCAGCAGGCACTCACCCACTGCTGGTGGAGATGGGAACAGCTCCCTCTCAGGCTTTGGATCCCCGCGGTCCCCCTGTCTGGGCGCTGGACTCTCGTGGTCCCCCCGTCTGGGTGCTGGACTCTCGCGGTCACCCCGCCTGGGCGCTGGAGACCCTGCTACCTGGGCTGCTGTTCTATTTATAGCTACCTCCAGGTAGCAGAGGAGCAACTCCACACCTTCCTCCAGGGAGAGTGTGGTGTGTTCCCTCTCGTACGCCTCCCGTCGCTCCCTGTCCATCAGCCACAGGACCTGGGTGGCTATGGGCATAGACTGTGCCTCCAGCCCAGCATTGTCCTGGATCCAGTCCCTCAGCCTGACAGCATCTTCTGACATTTTTTTTGTTTTTGTTTTTTTTTTTAAACAAGAAATTGCGGTTCCTGCTCTGGTCTGCATCTAGGGGGCACTGGTAATCTCACTTCTCACACCACGTGTCACAAAGACGGCCGAAGTGGGTGACATCAGACCAGACACAGGAAATAAACAACAGAGAGAGGTGGAGTCTGGTGGAGCTGAGCGAACTGTCTCGCTCAGCATTTAATGAATGAACAGACAGATAAATAAACGGTTGTAACAAGCAAAAACAGGACACGGCACTTTCGCCAAAATAAACAGACAAACAAAACGGACTAAACAAAACACGGTGAGCAGATATTTTAATACTACGACTACTACTACTAATATTATTATTCGTATTACCTCCATCTCCCATCCCGTTCTCCACTCACCGAACACACAACCCCAAGTATGTGAAAACATGTTGCTTTTATGCAGCTGTACCGAGATTCAACTGCTAATCAGTCATTCAATTGGAGTCGCGGTACAACTGCAAGTGAATTAATAAAGTGCAATTCCCTGTGCTCACATATTATTTTACTTGCATGTGAAGTGCTGTGCAATCCTCATGCCTAAATACAAATATACATTTTAAATACTCGTGTTACACAGACCTGTTTATATCCCGTGTACCAATGACTATGCACCAACATTAAAACACAACACATAACACAAAATATACACAGGGGCGGGCACTTTGCCACACTGACCGACAACCCGCCTCAGCAGCTGTTTCGGTGTTTGATTAAATCGTTCAACCAAAATGTTAGTCTGTGGGTGATAGACTGAGGTTCTGATGGATTTCATTTTCAAAATGTAATACATCTGTTTCAAACATTTTTACATAAAATGAGTTCCTTGCGTTACCCTTTGACATTCCAGACATGCTGCCACATATCTTTTCACATCCTCCCAGCCAATAAAAGCGGGTCAGTATTTGCTCCAAAGCCTTTTCATACCCGAGGTGACTGAATGAAGAATGGTATATCATGTGCAAATCACATCACAAGCTTGAAAGGCTTAGGAACCAATAACTGTGTTACGGGCAGCCCTGTGCCCGCAGCGTGTTTTACTCTGTATAGCAGGTGCCCGGTTTTGATGTAGTGAGGATATGTGAGCGGCCAGCTGCTGTCAACTTCCTTCCCCTCAATATACTGAACCTAACCCCTAATGTGCACCAGAGTGAGGCTGTTGCTTTGTGTCCACTGTAAGTCCACATTCCCGTTCCAAAAAGATTAATTCTCTCCCTGTCACACTGACTGTCTAGAATTTAGCCATTGGCTAAACTGATTGTAAATAAACTAGAACATAAGACCATAAGAAAAATTACAACTCAGAGGAAGCCATTCGACCTGACAGTGTCCGTATCCTGGTAGTTCTTTGATCTCAGAGCTTTGTCAAGTTGGATCTCAAAGGATCCAAGTGATTCTGCCTCAACAATATGACTAGGTAGCCACCTCTCTGTGTGAAGGAGTGTCTCCTTCTTTCTGTCTGTTTATCTCCATTCTCCAATGAACATAAGACCATCAAACTAAATATGAATGAGACCAATCTATATGACCAGTTATAACTTATTTGTTTCAGTTGTCAAGGCACCCAATCCTGTGCATGCTATTATTATGGGAGTGTCTTTAGAGCGGTACTGATAGCTTATCATATAAACATCGAGGAGCTGTTCTTTAGTTCTAGTTGCTTACCATGTACAGTAGGTAACACAGGCTAAATAAAAGAGCTAACATCTTTTAGTGATCTGACACTTCCTTTTAAAAGGATCAAGTTTGTTGGCAACAAACTGCTGTGAACTAGACTGTGCCAGCACTTACTAATATAAAGACACTTGGGCTGATCTGTCCTACATTATGTCCATGGCAGGAAACAAAAGAGCAGCCCTTGAACACCACTAAAAATCACTGCATGATATATACGCTGTGTAAAAGTATGACAAACGATATATGTAAGGGTGTAAGTACAAACCTGCCAGTCCTGACAATACTTTACCTGTTAATATTATAAGCACTAATCTGATTTTGCCATACCTCTGATTACCTGGGATTTTTAATTATGCTTGTAGTTGGTTTGTATTTTCTGTTACTACAGTGCAACCATCTTTACCAACGGAACATAATATGAATTAGACACAGCCTAAGGAGGAGAAATTGCTTTTCAAAAGAACTCACTCAAGAAATAAGGATTAACATTGCCCTCTAGTGTCTGTTCAATGTGAATTCCTGTGTTTAAAAATAAGACATTTGTGGTACGTTTATTCAATAACTAATATGTCCCACACATATTTGTTTATATATTCTAACACAGTCCATCTAGATCTTTAAGTACAGCTTCTTCAACTTCTTCATTGCAACCTGTTTGCCACTAAGTCACCAAAAGTAGTTTGTTCTTCTACTTGTACATCTTTAAAGAGACACTTTGTATCTACATCTTCTGATACTTATATTACGTGTTTAATTTCCTGTGGGTTCTCTATATTCTACATGCTTGTTTCTGTTCACATTAGCAGGTATACAACCTATTCCAGCAAAAGCAACATCTATACAAAGCTGAATTTGTGAGTTGGTTTGAAGACAGTTGCCACAAAGGTTGTGCAACTGTGTTTTTGTAGAAAGATTCTCCATTTAATAAACCCCATTTGCACAGATGACAGATATTACAGTTACACACTCCTATAGTCAGTATCTTAAATCACCTCACTCCAGAAATGCAGCTTTTTCAGATGGTTGAAAAGGGTATTGTTGGAGAAGTTACAATCCCAGTTACAAATAGTTACTTTGCAGGCGCAGTTTACATTGTACAGAGATATTTTCTTTTCAGGTTTGGTTAGGCTGCATCTTGAAATATTCTTTGCTCTACCTATTGACCCCACTCAATCCCTCCTCTGATAACATTTCTATCAAGAAATTAGAAAAAGTACAGTCAGGTGACTTGTAAATTTTGACTTATTATTGAAGCGCTTTCTGATTTCCACATTATGCATTAGCCATAGTCCCTTTTTAAATCTAACTTGAGGGTACAATTGCCCTGACCCCTTCACTGGCTTCTTTCCTGTCAATAACCAATCAGCTACTTCCCTTAATGACCGACATGATTTCAGCCAGTACCATGACTTAGAAAACACTGCTGGGTTGATTGGATGGCATTGCTTGCAAACAGAGGTTCCTTTAACTTAGAGTAGTACCAGCTGTTTTAAAATTAAATACAGGTTTGCTATCAATCAATCTTTATTTTATATAGCGCCTTTCATAGTGAACCACCATCACAAAGCACTTTACAAGATGCAGTAACAACAAGAAAATCCATAATACTCAAAATACAGACAAATGCATAATACATGATACACGGTGTTAAGTTATTATAAAATTATAGTAGCATAATACATGAAATAGTAGCATCAACACAGCAGCTAATAGCAGATATCAGGCTTAAAGAGCATGGAAAGCAAGAGAGAACAGGTGGATCTTAAGAGTTGATTTAAACCGAGCAATGGCATCACACACCAAAGCTGGGAGAGAGTTCCAAAGAGGGAGCCATGAAGCTAAATGAGCGTTGGCCAAATGCTTGGGAATAACAAGCAGGCCAGAGTCGGAGGACCTCAGCTTGCGGGTAGGGACATAGTGGGTCAGCAGGTTGAGGAGGTACTCAGGATTTATGTGATGAAGGGCCTTGTAGGTGAGCAGGAGAATTTTAAAAATAATCCTGAACTTTATAGGTAGCCAGTGCGGCTGGGCAAGACGGGGACGGGGGGGACGAGGGTGATGTGATCACGTTTGTTATATCTGGTAAGGATCCTGGCAGTGGCATTCTGCTAGCTGCAGTCAGTTTATGGTGCATGCTGGGAGATCACCATATAGAGAGTTGCAGTAGTCGAGTCGAAGGAAGACAAATGCATGACAAAGTATCTCCGCATCTGGGAGGGAAAGTTAGGTGTGGAGGTGGAATTTGGAGATGTTTTGAAGATGGTAGAAGGAAGATTTGACCACGGAGGAGATGTGGGCATCAAAGCAGAGGTTGCTTTCAAGAAGTACACCAAGGCTTTGTATTATGGGGGAAGGCAGTATGTGGCAGGCTGGTGAGTGGAAAGAGGCCCAGAGACAGACTGCAGTTCAAAAAAAATACTAATTTTATTATAAATAACACAAAATAAACGTGCACAAGGGCAAAATAAAAATCTTTATACACAAAAAGAAAGACAACAAAACAAAACTTACAAAAATAAGGTTTCCAGGCTGGACAATGCCTTCACTGGATTTAGAGATGAGAAGAAGAGGCCTCCTTTTATGTCAGGTGGCTGGGTGCTGATTGATCGTTAATTAACCTAATCAACTCCAGCCACCTGAACATAATAAATCCAGGCAGGTAGGGGAAATTAACCCCATCCCTGCCAATTTAAAAAGGGCAGAGCTTTGCTCTGCCACACACCTCCCCCCGTGTACAACGTACACTGGCCACAATCGGCCAACTCCCCCCCCCCCCCCCCAAGAGTCCAGTTATGTCCCTTGGGTGGGCTGTTTTGCTTGGTGGTGGTGGGCGGGGTTGATGTCAGAGCCTTCAAGCCTTCTTTGGTTGAGAGGGCACCGGATCTCCAAGGTAGTACGACGACGGCGGCCCGTTTCCCTCTGGTGGCGGAGGCGCCGATGGCAGCAGCGGACCCTCGGGAGACGACGGCAGCAGTGGACCCTCGACAACCCTAGAAAACAAAAAGGAGACACCAGCAGTCCCAAGTGATGCAGAGCAGCAGGCAACCCCATGCGATCCAAATGCGTCATCCCTGAGTTGAGCGGGTGTGGCATCCTTGGGTGGTGCAAGGCAGGTATCCTTGGGTCATAGCTCCTCCCCTCTGGGCTCTGAGAGCGGCGGCTCCTCCCTTCTGGGCTTTGAGAGCAGTGGCTCCTCCCTCTCTGGCTCTGGGAGCGGCGGCTCCTCCCCTCTGGGCTCTGGGAGCGGCGGCTCCTCCCCTCTGGGCTCTGAGAGCGGCGGCTCCTCCTCCCTCTCTGGCTCTTGGGACGATGGCAGCTCCTCCCTCTTTGGCTCTCGGGAAGGCATCTCCACCCTCTTTATTGGAGTGGCTGGGGCATCTCCCATGTCTACCACCAGGTAATTAACCACCATGAGGGCAACCTCTGGGAAGGATGTCGGGTGGTGTTGTTCCTCCCACTGTTCCCACCTCTCCCCATCTCAACGCCACAGCTTGTTGATAACTATGGGGAGATTGTGGACGAGGTCTGCCTCAGGGTGCATCAACCAGTCCCAGATATCCTGGGATGGTGGTGAAGGTGTTGGTGCTGGAGGTAGTGGGGTGGCCCCTGATGCCCGGGGTGAACACTGCACCTCTTCTTGGGCCTGGTTGTAGGGACATCCTGCCCAGTTGTGGCCGTCCTCCTCACACCGGCCACACCAGTTTGCCGGTGGTAGTCTGGGCAGGACCGCCAATGATGGTCCTCCTTCCCGCACCAGGAACACCAGGGGAAGAGGCTGGCCGGGTCCTCCAGCGGTGGCTGCAGCAGCTTACATTTTTTCAGCTGCTGCATTTCCTTCTGCCTTTGCCGCTGTCTGCTCTTCTTTCCCATGTTTTGTTTTTTTCCTAATTTATTTATCAAAAAAAAATAATAATTTGGACCTAAAAAAAAAAAAAAAAACCGCTGCAGTACTGCTCTGCTATATCCCACTATCCCACCAAATGTGGCAGGCTGGCGAGTGGAAAGAGGCCCAGAGACAGACTGCAGTTCAAAAAAAATACTAATTTTATTATAAATAACACAAAATAAACGTGCACAAGGGCAAAATAAAAATCTTTAAACACAAAAAGAAAGATAACAAAACAAAACTTACAAAAATAAGGTTTCCAGGCTGGACAATGCCTTCACTGGATTTAGCAAAATTCAAAATTCAAAATTACACAAACACAAACACAAACACAAACACAAACACAAACACAAACACAAACACAAACACAAACACAAACACAAACACAAACCTGCTTCCTCAGCTTCCTCCTCCTCAATGAGAAGCAGAGGCTTCCTTTTATGTCAAGTGGGTTTGCGCTGATTGATCGTTAATTAACCTAATCAACTCCAGCCACCTGAACATAATAAACCCAGGCAGGTAGGGGAAATTAACCCCATCCCTGCCAATTTAAAAAGGGCAGAGCTTTGCTCTGCCACACAGTAGCAGACAGTTTCCGAGGTTCAGGGCAGCTATATTTAGATTCTTAAGTTGAGTTTTCGATCCTACTAGAAGGAGTTCAGATTTGTTAGTGTTCAGTTGAAGAAAATTGGCAGACATCCAGGCCTTGATGTCTTGAATGCTAGCCGAGAGCAGGACCATGGCAGAGGGACTACCAGGGTCGAGTTTTAAGTAGAGCTGGGTGTTGTCAGCATAGGAGTGAAACATGAGGCTGTGTTGGTGGATGAGGTGACCCAAGGGAAGCATGTAGATATTGAAGAGAAGAGGCCCAAGAATAGATCCTTCGGGAACACCACAAGTGACTGGGTTTGCATCACCACTGCGTCTAGCATAGAAAACAGACTGCACGCATCCGGATAGGTAAGAGGACATCCAGGAGAGACTGGTTCCAGACATTCCAGCATACCAAGGCGGTCAAGAAAAATGCCATGATCTATTGTGTCAAAAGCAACTGTTAGGTCAAGTAATACAAAAATGACTATTTACAGTATAATCTTAAATCTCGAAAACTACTCACTTCTAAATCTTTTGTAATCATTTTTGTATTACTTTAGTATAAATACATGTTAATTTGGATTCATATGTTGTTTTTTTATGACTTTATGTGAACAAAAAGACACACATTTGCCCGTTTTTCCATTGGAAATAGTGATATTTTGAAATATCACTGTCCTGGTCACAAAAGCAAAGTTTGTGGGGAATAATAGCCATTTTCTATACTTTTGAGGCATAAGCAATTAGGAAATAACACTTACTACTCAGGAACAAAAAAAAAAAAAAAAAAAAAAAAAATTGTTACACGGTGTTATTAAAGAACTGAATCTGTTACAAGATTGTGCCATTTGAGATGCAATAATTTCTAATTTAATATTGAAACATTATAGTAAAGGAAATGTTTTGTACAATTAACTAGAGAAATGTGTGTACAACTGAGACATATCAAGAATAAGAAGACTGTATCAATAAAGTCCAAATATGTTGTGCACATGGCTATGCATTTGTTCAAAATAGTAAAGCATGCATTGAACAACCTCAGTGAAACTACACTTACACATAGCACTGTATAACTTTTTTTTTGAAATTTCAATATTTTTGCCCCAGTGGCAAAAAATTTGAAATCCCTTTCGAGAGTTTTTGAGAGAAAACGGAGATTGGAAATGGGACGGAAATTAAATAAGTCAGCCAGGTCCAGGGAGGGTTTTTTGACTACCGTCGTAACTCTGGCAAGCTTGAGGGCAGCAGGAACCCAGCCAGAGTCCAGGGACAGTTTGAGAGTGTGCATAATGGAGGGAGTAAGATCAGAAGCATAGAGACGGACAAGGTTAGTCGGCCAGGGGTCCAGGGGGCAAATCATGACAGGTAAGAGAGGAGGATAGACAGGAGCTGGATCTGTCAGTGGCTGGATGTAGGATTTGGTCAATGGTCTTAAAGAGAACATTGGGTTTATTGTGTCCCATAGTTATTATGTCAGAGAACTATTTCACCCTGGCCGCGGCGAGTCTAGATCTCTCTGTGAACAATTAGTCCAGATGACCTCCACTTTCGTGCAAGTTTGCGGCAGGCAGATTTAAGCAGTCAAAGTTCAAGGGTGTACTATGGACAGTTTCGATCTTTCCTGACGGTTCTGGTTGTAAGCAGGGCAACAGTGACAATGATATGAGTAAGGGTGGCGTTGTCATCATCAACTGAGGACGGGAGAGTACCAGTTAGAGGGGATGCAGAGACGCATTCTGAGAGTTTCAGAGGATTCAGCAGATTCTTGGGACAAAAGGAGACAGCAGTATCAGTAGCAGAGGAAGGAGCTGGGCGATTAATATTAGCAGTGATTAAGAAATGGTCAGAGAGAGAGAGACATCTGAGATAGAGAGATTGGAGACATCAAGGCCACTGGTGATGAGCAGATCCAGGGTGTGAGTGGGGACATTGACAGATTGAGAAAGTCCAAGATAGTCCAGAAGTGTGTTGAAGTCTGTCACTAGCGGGGAGGATGGCAAGTCAACATGAATGTTGAAATCACCTAGGAGTAGGATTTTGTCAGTTGGAGTGCAGAAGAGGGAGAGGAATTCTGAAAACTCTGCCCCGCCTCGGCCAGTGAGGCGAGGTTTGTCAAAGAGAGGCTAGCCCTTTGGAGTGGCTAGATACAGTGAGTGCATGTTGTTTACAGCATGCCAGTTTTCAGCTAGACAGAGAAGATCAAGATTGGTATCAGTTATAAGTTCGCTGAGAAGCAGTGATTTGTTAGTCAGAGAGCGACAATTGAAAAAGGAGATTTTCAAGTTTGTAGCAGGCAGTGTAGGGGTAAAGAGAAGCAGGTACTTGTCAGTGTTCATTCTGGGAGTGGAGAACAAGTGAGCCTGCTTTGTCCCAGATGTTAGGTGTCAAGGTAGGAATGAGGCCACTAGTAGCCATTTGGAGGGATTTGGAAAAGGTCCTCGCTACACCTGTCCTCGCTTTCAGCCAGCAACATGACCCAGAAAACACTGCTGGGTTGATTGGATGGCATTCCTTTAACATGAAATACATGTTTGTTATAACATGTGTATCTTTATAAACTGTACATTGAGACCTGCAGTAGTGTGCAAATGTATTCATATCCTTTATCGACCTACCTGCATGAAAACCTCTGGGTCTGAGAATTTCAATCTTTTGGTGAGTAATATGGAAACAATAGGCACATGTGTGAAAATGTTAGCCCACTTTCTGCTTAATTAGGAATCTTAAACAACTTCTAAAAAGTCTCATGCATTTTACCATTTGTGCATATGTGTTCCTTTTTTCTTAATATTTTAAATGAATGTGAAGCCTATGAAAGTTATCAATTAAACTAGACAATCACTAATTTGCCCATTGTGACCACTTTCAGTTAGAGTGGTTTGGTTTCATCTGCACAACAAATCAAAACTACAGAAGCAACGGGGTGTCTAATACATTTGCACACTTCTGTATCTATTGGAAGTTCATCATGGGAAAGATGTATGGAATTCTTTTGTTAGTACTTTAAAAACAACTGCTCTTCTTTGGAAGAACTGGTATCTTTCACTGGATCAGCCGATTGAGGGACCCTGCATTTTCATTGTTTAGTTAGTTGAGAAAAATTACTGAACACAGGCTGTTGATTCGCTAGTTTTGAACAATACTCTTTTTTTTTTTTTTTTTTTTAACAGTAAATAGTGTGAACAGTTGATGGTTTTTAGTCAAACCTTCCTTTTTTCTGCAGTTAAATGATTGTGCTTTTGGCAGCTGTGGTAATATTCACCTCTGGGCATGTCGTGTAATCTAGTCTGGTGCATCTCCTGTTTCTGTTATCAGTTCACCTGTGTCAAACTAGATTGTGAAAGCACATTGACCTTGCCTGCAGTACTCTTAACTACACCCATAAGGAGGTATAACCTGGGCTGGTTCATCTTATTAAGCAGCACTTTGGTAAACAGAGCCATTGATCTATTCTAAAGAAGGAGTCACAAAAGGGCATTGCCTAAAGAAAACTAAAATGTTAAAGGAATGCCAATGATACACAGCTGCAAACAGCTATTCTTGATTCAGACTGGGGCATGAGCAATGTGCTTATTTATAAAACATTGTTTACTGGGTTATAAGGGAGAGTTTTCCAGTGTTATGTTTTCTTAATTAAAAATCAGGATTTTTATACTAGATTTATACGGCATTAGATAAATATTTAGCAGGGGATTATGTGGCAGGAAACACTGAAGAACATGGAATTTGAGTAAATGAGTATATTAGCAACGTAATAGTTTGTAAGTTGAGTAAATCAGTGTTTTATTTAAATTAAATAATTCATTTTAAATACACCTGCTTTAAAACCTTTTATTTGAACCCAAGGGTATACACAAGGAGTTTGTATTTACAAAGCTGGAAAGTGCCTTAAACACATTTGATTCTAGTTTTTTTTCAACGTCAAACCTTTGGAACGTAGGTCAGCTATTTGATGCATCAGCTAGGGGGGGCTACCCGGTAATTTAAATTGTAAATATACTGCCTGTCGTCTAGCAAATTCCTCTGCAAGATCTTGAAGCACATCCCTGTGGGTGGTATCGTCTGATATCGCAAGATCGGAGCATAGGAGGATTAATATCCTTTTCATTTTTAAAATAACCTTTTTTATAAAGCAATTCTTTCAAGTATGTTTTTTTTTTGGGATAATTTATCTTATTTTATTTGCTCTTTTACCGAGTCATCATTTTTCTCTAAATCTTCCTTTACCAGCTTTTAAGTTGCTTTGAGCTTGTCTAGAGAATCCTAAATTCTGGGACTAAACAACCTTCCTCATCCCATTTACAAGGTGACTTTTCAACTGGCAGTCCCACCTACTTTCTGTCTATTTATGGAGGCTGGTAGCTTTTCAGTCCTGGCACTTCGGATTATCCAGACAAGTTCAATGCAGCTCACAGGCAGGTAAAGGCAGACTTAGATGCAAATGAGAATAGCTTAATATTGGAGAAACAGGACCCAGAACTACAGCCTTGCTACCTGACCCAAGGCTGATGGGACCCAACAATAAGTGTTGGGTTCGGGTCGGGTCAGTTTGTTATCAGTCAGTGGATTATGCCGTTTTTAATTTTAAATGAGTATTTTTTCTTCCTGTGTACAAGTGCTTCCTAAAACTCACTTCCTGATTCCTTTTTTGCATGAGTGAAGCTCTGCCGTGAACACAGGCTGTCTGAAGTTTCTAGATTTTCTACATAAAAAGATATGGAGGTGTGAGTGGATAGAGGCCCAGAGACAGACTGCAGTTCAAAAAAATACACTTTTATTATAAATAAACACAAAAATAAAAGGGCACAAGGGCTAAAACAAAGGGATTTAAACACAAAAAGAAAGACAAAAAGCCAAACTTACAAAATTAAGTGGATTCAAAAATCACAAACAAAAAACCCACCAACGTACCTCCTCAGCTCCGTCCTCCTAATGGGAAGCAGAGGCCTCCTTTTATGTCAGATGGCGGGGCGCTGATTGATCATTAATTAAGCTAATCATCTAATCATCTAATCAACCCCAGCCACCTGAACACAATGAACCTAGGCAGGTAGGGGAATTTAACCATCCCTGCCAATTTCTAAAGGGCAGAGCTGTGCTCTGCTATAGGAGGCTAAGGGAGCAAAAAAAACTGTCACCAGGAGAATGTGTAGCAGTAAACTAGAAAATCAAAAAGACTTCTACTTTAGAAAAGAGTGCATGACCACTGACTTTACAGTAAGTAATATCGTTACAGCCATAAGTTAGTCATGGTGTAATATTTGCTGTTGACCGTTAATTTTGCTGTTTGATATTATGACATAGGCTTGTCTAAAATGAGCATGCGAATTTGCAAGAGGCAAATTTGGCTATTTATGGTAACACAGTTTTAAAGAAGCCTGTTATTGTCTTCTTTTAGATGTGATATGATTAATTTAGTGATTTTCTTCTTTATTTATTTATATTTTAACTGGAAATAGTGAATAGACTCTATTCGGAAGGTACTTAGTTCCAGTAGCGTATGTTTGTAATTAGGATATTTGTGGAGATGGTTCGGTCGACTTGGATTCGGATTTGTTTGTTCAGGTCGAGTTTGGATCACATTTGAAATTTAGGCCCGAGCAGACCTCTACCCAGAACCACTCAGGATGATTACACACACAAACACACACCATAGAATTAGGGGAAATATAAAATGACGCTTCATGATATTTGAAGCTAGTACAAATAAAAAGTAAAGACCTTGGTCACTCCAACACTACATTGTGAAAAGCGTTTGATAATCACTTTCTATTTTACCATCATTTACATAATTGACTAATATAGTTTAATGAATACAACTCTCCCCCAGCTCTATAACAATCCCTATTACAGTTTTCAACATTAAAATGAAATGGGATTTTAATTAATTGAATCATCTTTTGAATGCATCCTCACTAGCTCCTAAATGTCATTCTCAATATTTAAATTATAATAACGTACCCCTTTAGGTCACCTATTGCTACTCGCCAACTGTTTAATTACAGTAAACAAAACTAATTATGAATGTGCTCAGTGTTGTTTTTTTCTTTTTCTTTCTTTGCAAATTAAGTAAATCACAATTCAAACTTTTAAAATCACCTTGAATAAGCATGTCCTCTAATCTAGAAGAATGTAATATACATTTGTTTTTAATTTGTCTCATGTTTCATCCCACTGAACATTAGAATGGAAACATCCTTCAAGTTATAATTTGTCTATAAGTAGACTGCTTATGTATACTAATCAACAAAATGTATTTATAAATGTTTAGTTTTAAGAAGAAAAATACTGAAAACAACTCACTTTTTTTTTTACTATTGAGCAGACTTGTGCTCTTCATTGAAACACTGAGAAACCTGTTCATTTTCGCTTTCATCACTATACCATAACGAGCAGGTATATCCAGGTAAACAAGAGGAAAGCCAATGAGTTGGATGAAAAACATACCTATTGACTGGTATACAGAAATAGAGACCAACAGACAGGGGACGTCCCTATACACATTAATTCTGACACCCTTAATAACTAACGAACTTTAGCAGACCTTGTTATGTGTTTAAGGTAGGGGCCGCTGCAGTGTCGTGAGGTGACTCACCCTGATAACTTTGCCCTCCTAATCTTTGAGTGCCAGAGCCAATGCTCTATGTGGAATCCCCAGCAAAGATCTACAATGTCACACAGCCAGGCACCTGCAATCCCCTGACTTTATGACTCCCGGTCATGCCTCTACCTGATGAGCCATGGCACCCCTTCAAACTCAAATCCTAAACATACTTGCTAATTAGAAATATCCCGACCCCCAAAACATGCAGGAATCAGAAGTGGGGAATTGGCAGTGGATTGTTCATGTGGCAAGTATTTAAACATTTAGGCTTTGTGCACTCATGTAAAAGCTTTGTTTGACACAGCAAAGCAACGTCAAAGAGACCATAGAACCTAGAGGAGCTCCAGGCTGTTTCTGTTTCCTACCTTTAAAAAGTTGGCTAGTTTAGCTTTAGAGGTATTTTTGATGGTCAACCTTTCAAACAGCCAATTTTGTCAAGTATTTGAAGGAATTAAAATGTAGATACAGTAGTACTCTAGTCAGATTTTCAATGTTTACTTTGAAGGGTGAAAAACACATGGCCATTTAGAAACGAGGAGTTTGTAAATGTAACTTTTAAAAAACAGAACATCCGTAGATTAGTTTAATATGTAGGCTTAATATTGTGTCCAGTTTTAGCATTAATACCTGTACAATTGTACCATCCTGAACTGCTTTGATAACAGTTCCAATGTGTATGGTAATATATAGAAACAGACCTCAATATACAAGAGGGTTTACTGTGAGCACTAGTACACAGCTAAAGTCTATCAAAAATACAGCTTCCAAAATTAATGAACATAAATATGAGAGCAAACTGATTCAATTTTATTTAAAACATTTTACTGATGAATGACTGAGAGATGTGGATGTTGTTGTTTTTATGTTTTTTTTTTTTTTTTTTTTTTAAGGAAAGTCAACGTGTTTGCAAAAATGTGTGCTAGAAAGTCATACATAGAAATTTTAACATTTAATAACAGGAGAATCCATGCTTTTAATAGACACTTAAATCACAAAGAAATCAGGCCAAGTGCCTTTTGCAATTTCAATAAAAATATGAAATCATTTTTTTTTTTTTTTTTTTTTTTAACATGATACAGTTTTATTTAATAATATAAAAAAGTGTAATACTATTTGGGAAAAACATAATTTTAAATTACAAAAACCAAAAACCAAAAACAAAATAACAAAACAATAAAATAAACAGAGCCAAGTATTGCGAACTTGGTCTGCACAAACATACAGTTAATGTTGTGAAGAAATACTGATCAGTATGTAGGTCGTCATATTAAAGTAAGTGGCTTCTGGCCACATCATGGTCACAGAGACCAGAGTTAAAATGTGTATAAGCTGTCAGTAAGAACTTATAGGGTTAAATGCCCTTTAAATACATGTGCTGAGCTCTGCTTTGTTTAAATACCAATGTATTTTATCAGCTTGTCCACTCTTAAATTTCCTGGTTTCAAATGTGTGAGGAAAAGTTAAGTTATTAAAAGAAACATGGAAAAATTTTGGATTGCGATCATCCATGTATAAGAGTCTCACTGATCCACACAGGACCTCAACATTTGGAAGATGGGAAAAACCTTCCAGGTGAGAGGAACTTGTAGCCATTTCCCGATGGGAGTCTGAGAGGTCTCCCTCCTGGACTGCTGCTTGCAGAAGCAGAGGGTGAGGGAGCGACCACCTTACTAGGTTCCAGCCTCTTGTGGCCATTTGGAGGATCCTTCTGCGGTAAGGTAAGCTCCCCCTGCTGTATGGCTAGTTCTTTGAGTTCAAGGTTGTTCGTGCCTTTCTCCCTCTTGCTGTGCCTGGGAGAAAGGTTCAGCAGACTCAGAACATCTCTTTTGGAGGTGCCGATATTCCCGCGCAATGCTCTCACTGGCCCTGAGGGGTGCTGAGAAGTGCTGGTCCAAAATGTTTTGAGATTGTGAATGGCTTGCACCTTCTCGTCGAGGGCTGCCAGTTTGAGTCTGTCCAGATCAGGAGCGTCCGCAGGACTGGAGCGCGCTGAGCCGGTGGAGGAATACGACAGATCTGGAGATGGGTTGCTTACAGAAGGGGACTGGTGACCTGAGCTGGGGGATATGTTGCTGGGCGACCTCGATATGTGGGTGCTGTATGGAGAAGTTGGATATTTCAGCTTGAACTGGGCTAAAGAGTGGGGATCCGTCGTCGGAGATGGTTGACCTGATCCGTCTTTGAGGGACGTTTCAGAGGTGGCCGGGCTGTTGTATCCTGAACTCACCTTCTGAAGGGAGGAGGTTCTCGACGGGGGTTTGGGCCTCACTGCAATCGGAGACGACTGATTTTTCAAGCTGGCGCTATGCGGCCTGCTGAAAGCACTCATTTCTGAGGACCTGAAAGCAGAGCCACCTGTGGGCGTGGAAGCACCACCGATTGGTTCACTGACACAACTTGTCTGGCTCCCACTCCTCTGAAGACACTCGACAGCAATGAGGTGGCTCTGAGTTTCTTCCAAAATTTTCTGGGCTAGCTCTTGAGGGTCCAGCTTGGTGGTTTTCTCTTCTTGGGATTTGACTGTGCTGTCTGTTTCAGTGCTGGATTGGTCCGACTCCCCAGTATCTGAACTGGGCAGCTTCCCGACCTTCTGGAAGGGTGAGTTCTGACTGGGAATCAGAGTCATTTTAATGGGAGAGGTGGGAGTGCTGACGCTCCCTCTGGAAGACACGGACGCACCATAGCAAGCTCTGGCCATTTCTGACATCGTTTCATTCCCTTTCAGCAGCTTGTGGCTGGCTGGCAATGGCAAGGAGTCTGAATTGCCAGCCAAAGGTTCATTGCTGATGATAGAGAACCCTTCATACTCCTCGTCGTCTTTGTTGGCTGAAATGTTTGCATGGGGAGAGGATCTGCTTCGTGGCACTGACGTTTTCTGAGAATAAAACATTTTACCCCGTTCATAGTCTTGCCTTCCCCTGTGGCTCATATACTCAGAAGTGCTCTCAGCCTTGGACACAAAACTCATTGAGGAGGCGATGGAGCTCAGGCTGTAGACAGAGATAGCGTCTGAAGCCATGCTGTCAGGGCAGGTCGGTGAGAAGGGCGGATTGGGGTACCCCAGGGGCATGGGGTTGGAAACAGACTGAGCTGAGGCCAGGGACTCCAGAGACGAGGAGCTATCAAGGCTGAGGCGTTTGGGCAGCTCTGTAGAATCTAAATGAGAAGAAAGCAAGACTTTATGAAAGTTAAGCCTGGTAGTGCTACTGCTGGTTTACAAACATGAAAGCAAGGTAACTCACACACAGTCCTGGATTTCAGAGCTCAATTTTTTTCAATATTAGTAAATCATCAGGAGCCAGGAGTTTAACCAATCAGCTTCTGGTTAAATAAATAGTTCCACCACTACAAACAGCATGAACAACTCCTTATATGAATCTTATAACTCAGATGAGCCCTTGTCCACACTACCTGAATAATGCACCATCAACACACCTTGACACCACGTGAGTGCCATTTATTGTATTCATAACCACATTTTAAAAATGTGATGATTGCTCCTGATGGTGCACAAATTATTGACACCTGGTCATTTCAATATTTAAAAAGGGCTAGCTTCAGGACTAGTAGTAGTAGTTTTCAGACTTGCCTTTATCAATATTCAGACTATAATTTCAGACACTGACATCATTTATACATTATATAATATGAGCTTTACTGAAATCCAATGGACACTTAAACCAGACAAAGAAGTTTGATGGATTTATCATAATCTGCAGAAATTACATTTTTGTGCTAGAAGAAATTCCAGCACTGACAACAGAAATCAATACAATTATTTTGCATGTTACAGAGGTGACATACAACTATTGTACTGCCTCCTCACTGCCACTGAAGCATGTATTGACGACTTAGTTGAAATTATTTTCATTAGCTGTCTTACCGAAGAGAGCCAAGAGCGACTGCAGAGCGAAATGCATGGTCCTCCGGCTAGCTTGCTTCCCAGTTTTCAGTACAACTTCCTCCTGGCCAACCTCACACAGGTCAAAGCCTACAAAGCAGAGGGGAACGTTAGCCTAAGGGTAACTGGCAGGCATTCACAGCACTGCCTCACTCTTCATTAAAACACAGCTCTGTGAGCGAAATCATAGAAGCAACACTATTGAGCTCCTGGAATATGACACACTAGCTTTTTATCTACTGTTAAGCCGCAGCAAAAACTGAATTCATTTTTACATTTCTAGTTTATCCTTTACATGATCTCAAAGCCCTAGCAGATATCTAAGACCTTTATAACAAATGGTACAATGTTTTAACACAATTGCTATTGATATGGTGGGAATAAAACGCTTATTAATAAATTATGTTTTTTTCAAAAAGATGAAAGTGCAGATTTACACACTGGGATAAGGAATCTGCACCATCAGATAAGTAGGCACTAGTCAGAAAGAATACCAGTGCTGTACAATGCTTACCTATGCTCACTGTGCTCACTGTACCGTTACAATGGTAAAGATTTATAAAGGTAACTACAGTAAACCCGGGATTAATCAAAGCAGTCCTGAAAGACTGGGGTGCGTCTGTTTTTTTCGGTGGTTAGCCCACTCTTCCATCACATCCTTTAGTTTTGCTGAGATTCTGACTGTCCATTTTGCCTATTAGCAGCAGCAGACAGATCTTGACACACAGGACAGGCCCCTCTTTTCTTATTTCTCACATTTAAACGAAAGCTGACATGCACCCCAGAAGCAAGACTGCAGTGAAGTCACACGGCACCATTTTAACACCAATGCTGTCACGAGTGGCTAATTGTGGTCTCATGCTGCCCCCTTTTACACAGAAAGCTGTCAGGGTACTACACTTTTCTCAGTATTGTGTTTTAAGGCACTGCTGTGAATTTCTAGTTAAATCAGATCACGGTACACGAGGGGCCGAATCCTTTTAAAACAAGGTAATTAATGTTCTCCTCTAAATGCAAAATGTACATTTCTAAAACCACAAAAAATAAAAAATAAAACACCAATAGAACCAACCCTCAGATTGTACATTCATTGAGGCAGTGTTTATTTGAATTTTACTGCAGATTTTCTTCCTGTGAAAGCCCCCCTTTCCCTGCTCTGTCCTAAAATTCCAGATGTAATTGACTGGACAAGCCAGCTGCGCCGTATAGGTTAAACAGCAGCTGCTCGAGTCATGGAGAAGACTCAGCAGTGACTGCACCGAACGGGAGAAACTGACAAATCTAATCTCCTTCCTGTCGCTACTGATTTAGGACTTGAGAAGTTCATTTGGAACGGCCATCATTCTAATAATTTTACTGAGTACCGATTGATGGCACTTGCGTCACACAGTGCATTCTTTCAACACAAATTAAACTGGGTTTATTATCTTGAAACACATGACAATTTGGCCCCTTTTGAGTCATTTCGTGTGCCATTATTGCAGTGGAAGGAGGTAATTGCTGCTTTTTCTGGATGTTCATCAAATTTTACAATAACATATATAGCTGGGCTTGGTGGCACAGCTGGCCAATTGACTAGACCTTTAAGCATTTTTCCCTCTGGTGGTTTGGCCACAGGGGTTAATTTGTAAACAGAAAGGTAACGGATCTTAGAATGATAGAAGAGAGATTTTTGTTTCTAGACCTAATGTACTGAACTTGATTTACATTAGCTCCCATATATATTTCAAGATCAGGGTTACGTGCCTTATTGTTCGAACAATACCAGTGGCGACAGACTAATGTGAGGAACAGGAGCGATGATACTGCTGTTTTTAAGGACACTAGTTTGCTGTTTTGCCATTTGGAGTGTAAAAAATAGTCATTTTTATCCTAAAATATTTAGTTACAGTACACTTTTGTCATTCAATTCATTGAACAACAAAATAAGTTTCTGGGGGTTTTTTTTGTCATCAGTTTATTTTATCATTTGAAAACTGTTTAATTGTTGCCTGTCAGACAAAAAGGTATTGGATTTGGGACAAATGATCCCTTGGTTATAAGTACATTTGGTGGTCTCCACTAAGCCCCAGTGGACATTAGTATACCCACATCACAAACAGTAATACATTCTTGTTTTGTGTATTCTGTAGGTCATGTAATCAAAAGTGTAGAATACAACTCAAATGAGGTTATGATGTGGTTGTATAATGCCATGGTGAGACTGTAATTAGAATATTCCAATACATTCCACCCATAACTATTGAACACTCAATAATGCTGAATTTAGAAATGCCAAAAGAAACATAATAAATGTAATGTCAAACGCTCAAGTCTATAAGACTATAAGTTGTTCTCAATGCTCCAGTTTACATGAGTTTTTACAGCTATTCTTATCGTAAGAAAGCAATTGACCCTGCCTTAAAGTCAGGCTGGTTCTTTTGCTGTTTGACGATGTATTCGCATGACAACGTCACACTGTCATGACTGTAGAGTCGATTTTCACGTGCACGTAAACCCAGCCAATGTGTTCAATTTAAGGAAATTTAAAGATATCCGGAAACACATACAGTTGAAACATTTGTCATTGAATATATTATGTTTCTTTTAGTGTGTCTAAAATCAAATCAACTCCTCAGTTTCATATTGTTTTTCCCTCAAAAGGACAACTTGAAAACTAAACATACTATATACAAATGTCCATCAGTGAAAGTTGGTCACCTTTGTTTAGCAAAAGGACAGACTATTTATGAGCATGCCCATAGACACAGTACACCATTGGTTGATCTCCTATAAAAGCTCTATTATAGAGAAGGCCATTGTACCTAGAGCTGCGAGAAACTCGTGACAGCCCGGCAGCCTCCAGAGCTGCACACTGATGGACACCTGGATAGGAGTGGAGGTGAAATCGTGCTCCTTGTCCCCGGACTGCAGCTGAACCAGGACTTGATGAAGCTGGAGAAGAGAAGAGAAGGGCTGTCACTGACCTGGAATGACACTCCATTCTAAATTCGGGCTCTCCCTAGAGGAAAGCATAGTGACCCACTGCCCAACCGCCCAAAACCAGCAGTGGATCATAGGCTAGTCAACTGGTATGTTTCTGTTACAGATTTCAAGTGGACCACTCTGCTACAATGATATGGAGTCAAGGGATTGGTTCTAGTTAAGACATATATATCATTGTACAACACTCACAGTGAATAACTGTATCATCCATAACTATTAAAGACAGCTGAATTTAGAAATACTAAAAGACTTCTATTGGAAATGTTTGTTATTGAATTACCAGATCATAAAACCAATTATTGGTAAGACAAAAATTGATTTATTCAAAACCACTGGGTATTGAATAATATATCTTATCCAATACCACCTTCTTGTTTAGTTTGCCTTTTTAAATCACTTTCTGATTCAGTCATCACATCCTGGTGACTTATTAAAACGCACACGTTTAGATGACTGTAGTAAGGCTATCCTTGGTCTTAGTAATTCCAAGAACTTGATTAAAAAGGTATGAGGGCATTTAGTTCTCAAGGGCCTTCGCTTTGGAACTCACTTCCAGGTTCTAATTAGAATGCTGAGTCAATCGATACTTTAAAAGCTTAAAACATATTTTTATTTACCTCTTATTAGCAAGCAGTTTAGAGCTATTTTGTTGTTGTTATACTGTAGGATGCTTGTACATGAAGAACATAAGTACATAAGAAAATTATTGAACAAAAGGAGGCCATTCAGCCGATCTAAGCTTATCCAGTTCCTCCTAGTAGCTGATTGATCTCAGAACTTTGTCAAGTCAGGGCTTAAAGGATCCAAGTAATTCAGCATCAATAACATGACTAGATAGCCCATTCCATCCCCTCACCACTCTCTGTGTAAAGAAGTGTCTCCTACCCTCTATGTAAGTCTATCTCCATTTTATTTTCAACTGTGTGCTCTGGTCTTAAGTTTCTGTGCTTAAAGCATTACATAGGGTTTGTCAACTCCTTTTAAGATTTTAAGACATGTCCCCCTTCATTTTTCTTGGATCTATTCTGAATAAATTCAGTTCTTTCATTGAAAATTCCTTTAAGCCCTGGGATTAGTCAGGCTGCTTTGTTGGACTCTCTCCAGGGCAACAATGTTCATTTGGTACTGTGGTAACCAGAACTGGACACAGAACTCTCAGCACACTACGTAAATGAAATTGGTTGGTATGGTACTGTATAACTAATATATTTCACACCTGTGCATATTTGCTGATTAAATGTGCTGTTAAAAGAGATACATTTGTAGCAAATTCAGTTTTAGCAAAAGGACAATCATGTTTTAATTAATGCAACTTACCATTCCCACCATATTTTTAACAGCCTTCAGATGGCGGGTTAGGAAAGAAAAAGAGAAGAGGCTTTAGATTCATGCGCTGGTTATTCACTGCAAGATTAGCAAATGAAAGCAACAGTGCAGGCATACACTCCGAGCTCCTACACTCCTAGACGCTGCAAATTACTATACATATTTAAACAGCTCCTGTATATGTTCTTATCTTCCCTAAAGGGTGGATACAATAAAAAAAAAAATACAACACCCCTGTTTTATGGTGAAATTCAATCATACTTTTCAGAGGTGTGGTATATATAAATAGCATAAAGAGTGTCTGTAAAAGCTGAAGCACCCTATACTATATTTTTTATAATATATAGTTCAATTATTAAGACTAATCTTCATGTGACCACAGTCTATCTAATACACACTATCTGATATGAAGACATTTCAGATGACTGTATCACATCAATATATCTACTGTACTGTACATCCACTGTATCTATTTAATATCACTTCTTGTTTGTGATTTGCCGTTTCCTCAGTTTTCAGGTGCACCGTGTTTAAGACGCTTGCTTCTGGCTGCCGGCTCTGCACCCACCCTCTGTCCAGTTACCCTACAGCTGTGTGACTGCAACCTGGATTGAATCTGCCTCTCAGTAATATACAAGTGTGGAAGTATCTGTACAAAGTACAGTTTCTCTCTTAATACTGCAGTCTGACTCTACCTATATGTTTAACAATAAAACTGAACACGGCAGTTGAAACTGTAACTGTATTTCTTCTTGTATGTTTGCTAAGCTTTATTTGGACTTTTTTTTATATATTATATTATATATATATATATATATATATATATATATATATATATATATATATATATATATATATATGACAGTTTAAAATGAGCAGGCAGGCTGATTACCAGGGCCTGCCTTTATTGGCTTTTTGATAAACACTTTCTGTAACTGAATAACACCATTCAAGTTAAAATTAGTAGCATGATTAGGATTTTTATAGTCAGAAATACATAGTTTAAAAGGTGGTCGGTTTATAGTTTTGCAGATGGAGAGGTTTAGTCAAGCTAAAGTAAACTGAGGGTTTTTATAAAGGGTACCATATGATATATTATCAATGTGACAGTAGAAAAAGAGGGGTCTCAAAAGCAGCAGGATCTATACCCGATTGATTAGCTGTTCTCCAGTTTCCGAGGCGCTGATCAGCTTACACAGTGCCTGAAAGGCAGGGTGCGGCAAGCCTGAGGAATCAGAAAAACACACTGTAAAATAGGAACAGCATACTGCTATAGCAACATCAATCAGAAAAACACATTGTAAAATAGGAACAGCATACTGCTATAACAACATCAATCAGAAAAACACATTGTAAAATAAGAACAGCATAGTGCTATAGCAACATCAATCAGAAAAATACATTGTAAATAGGAACACTATTGCTATAGCAACATCAATCAGGAATGTAAAATAAGAACACTACCACTATAGCAACATCAATCAGAAAAAACATAATTGTAAAATAGGAACAATGTATCACTATAGCAACATCAATAAGAAAAACACATTAAAAAAAAGAATAGCACACTGCTATAGCAACATCAATCAGAAAAACACATTGTAAAATAAGAACAGCACACTGCTATAGCAACATCAATCAGAAAAACAGCATTGCAAAATAGGAACACTATTGCTATAGCAACATCAATCAGAAAAACATTTGAGAGCTCTATAGAGGCCATAGGGGTCCTTTTCCAGTTAAAAAATGTGATTTACACATTGATTCTAAACAACAGCAAGAATACATTAGTTAAGATAACCATGAAAACTGTGCTTTGAGATTGCCACCCCTGTGAGTGGGAGAAGTTACCTAGCAGGGACTGCAGGGTAGTGCTGCACTGCTGCAGGCGGTCCCCGGGGTCAGCGGTGGGGAAGAAGACGGCGGCGGGCAGGCCAGTAGCTGTGGGGTCCAGGCGGAAGCCCACTGCGGTCAGGAGAGCCTGCCAGCCAGGCACCCCGCCCACCTTGTTCTCCACACTCTGTTGGGATGTGTACATGGAATTGCGCTGGCCGTTCTGGATGCGCTGCAAAGACTTCTCCACCTGTGAACATCAGACAGGTGAGCCCATCACACTGCTGCAAATACCACCCACTAAACCACATGGAAGTGTTTAAAAGAAACACCTTTAGCCACAGGTTTTCATTTTACAGGTTTAGCTATTTAGAGGTCTTGTCTTTACTGTTAAAAAATATACGTACGTGTATCCATCTCATATTCTCTTCACAGGGGATTTCAACCCCACCAGAGGGTAATTCATGCTAAAACTAAAGATCATTTTAGCAATGTTCCACCTACATAATAATATGTGTGTTCTCTTTAACCCCTTAAGGACCACAATCGTGTTAACACGATCATAATGAAATGGGCTTCTTTAAGGACCGGGATTGTGTAAACACTATAAAAAAGCACTTTGTTTTGATTAATTACAGGGCTACCGTACTTTGCAGTACAGGCTTGAAACACATATCACTGGAAAGGGGAGGGACTGACGTTCACTTCCTGATAGTATTTTGTGTGACGTCACTGAGAGGGGCACTTATTGTCTAAAGGGCGGAAACAGTTTACAGCAGCACAGCAGAGACAAGATCAGAAACAAAACATCACAGAAATGTTTAGAGCTAATGAAAACAGGGGAAACACTGTCAATCTGATGTATTTGACTTATAATTATATTTGAACATTGCTACTGTAAAAAAATAGAGCTTTTGTGATTTTTTATAGGAAGAAAGTCAACTACAGCCAAAAAACGTCTGGTCCTGGGGGAGCATCCCATTGCAAAATGCTTGGTCCTGACAGGGTTAAAAACACCCAAATCTGGTTACATTTTTATATTATTTTATTATTATTAGATGTTGGAACCAACCAGGGCTAATGGGGGCATGTTTAAAGTACAGGTGTGCAGGGCAACTACAACGGCTCATCTGAGAATAATTTTCCAGTGATCTACTTTAGAAAATACTAAAACACTAAGCAGGATATTTATATATGTAAAAGTCACATTAGAAATCATCTAAGTCATCTTTCTTTATAATAACATATTGTTGTGTGTATTTGTAAAATATGATTGCTGTAAAAGTGCCATTTTTACCGTGGTATATAAACGCTCTATTTATGTGGCAGTCAAGCTAACTGTACTGTGGGTCTCTCACGTTACCTAGCTTCTATTCTGTGAAAATGGTAAACCTAAGCAAGCATGTAGTGAACAAATTATTTCTAGTTAAAGAATGACTGTAGCACGGTGGACAGGATGAATCAGCACACGATGGGAGCTTCTCTCTTACCAGGTGCAGCAGCACTCGCAGAGAGTCTCGGGCTCGTTCGGGGTGCTGTAGGATCTCACTAAGAGCCTGACCAATCAGAGACGAGGGGCTGTTCAGCTTCACATCACTCCCAATGAGCATGAACCCTGCAGAGTGAGCGAGAATGAGGGAGGGAGATCCTGTCATCAGACACACCCTAACAGCAGCTCAACATTACAGTACCTAGCCTCAATGTAGCAATAAATAAATACATTAAACTTTTGACATCTATCCCTCGCCACAGCTGAATGTACATAAGAGACATCAGTTTTAAAAATCACAATGACCTACATCCACAGTATGTAAAAATGTGACATACAGACAATGCAGTATCGATATATCCAAGCATGACCAAGTTTCATTAAAAGAAGCCTCCACATACCCCCCAGATTCTAAGACGCAAACAATAACTTGTGTTAAAGAATGCCCTTTGCAAGTTTCATCACACTTGGACAAGCGTTGTGCAGATATGCGTGTTATTCTAACCACCTCCACTATGTCCACTTCCTCAGGGACATGCACACCCAGAGGGGGGTGTTAGAGGGAGGAGGCAGTTTTACCTGTCACTGGCAAGTACTCTCATTTTAACTGATGCAACTTCTTCTGGTAAAGTAAGCAGCTGACACAGTGTAAAAAAGTGCAGTTAATCTAATGATTTATAATGACGATTCTGAAAGAGTGTCTGATTTAATAAGCTGAGGGAAACCATTCAGGTTCTTCACAATACATAATATATAGTCCATAATACATCTTGGCCTATGGGCACCTGGACAGGTGTCAATAAATAGTATTACAAAGGAAAAACTGACCTGCCCAGTTAGAAGGATGAGAGAACTGCTTGCTGCTCTGGACAGTCTTCATGGCTTCAGCTAGGGCAACACTGGCCTTCATTCCATTGAGGAGGGCCGAATAAAAAGCATGGACGAACATCTTGGAGGCAGCCACAGGGACCGGCCACAGAGACACTAAGACACACTGTGCCCCGGCAGCCAAGAAGGCCCGAGTCAGACCGACAACACCGTCGGCAGTCACTTTGCTGTTTGATTCTTGGTAGGACCCCAACACCACCAGCTTGACCGGGAGCCGGAGGTCCAGAATATCAGCCGCTGTGAGCAGGAACTCCTGGAGAGGAGGGCTATCTGTGATGCTCTCCACATCGCTGGCATCGTCCTGCATCTTGAGCGATTCCGGGATGGTGTAGCTGTTTCCGTACGAGCCTTTACCACCTCCACCCCCCGAGGAACCATCGCTGTTTGGCGTCAAGACCAGCGCTGCCAGCTTCCAGGAGATGTGCGTGGCAAAGTGAACGCACTCTGCCTGACTGAGCGCGCTCATCACCCTCTCCTTGGTTGCTGCGGGACCCACGAGGGGCTGGCACCCGAGCAGCTCCGACACCATGTAGGCCTCTTCCTCGGCCGAGGGCATTGGGCCCCACAGCCAGCGGTCCATTATGGAGGAGGGTAGCTTTGGGTTTCCAATGACAGCAGCCATGGAGGTAGGGCTGGAGTAGGTGGGGGCGTTCTTCTTGGAATGTGACTGGGAGTGAGAGAGAGGAAAGCAGTTTTTAAAACAGTAACTTCTTACCTGTTGAAAGAGCTTGTTGGAGGCATAAAACTAATGTATTATTCTACTTGTTTAGATTCATATTCACTATGTGTTCTCTAACTTTAAATAGTAGCAGTCTTGTTAATGGTATTTCTGTGGTGTGTTATAAGGTAATAATGGAACTCCCTTGTTCAAATAATGCCCTCAAATTCCGATCTTGTATGGGGGTCTATGGCCACAGCAATACCATGAACCCTGAATCTGGGTCATTTGTAAAATATGAAGAGCAGGCCTGAGTGACGTGCCTACCTTGGCGGTGCTGCTGAGAGATTGGATGGAGGGGATGGCGATGAGACTGAACCGCTCGTACAGATACTCATTGGAGGAACTCCCCTTGAGCAGAGCGAAGGGGATGAGGTACAGCTCTCCCTCCAGGACCAGGATGAGCTGCCGGTGGCGACCCACAGGCCCACTGGAGTGCATCAGACCCTGGGGAGAGGAAACACACAGCTTACTGTGCGTCACCATCAAGAGCAAACCCTAACAAGCAAGTTAACAATGCACAAGAGCAAACTATAAATAAAACCAGTCACTTTTTAACGTTTAAGACGACAAGTTGGCATCATGGGAAGTCCTGGCAATTTCCCTTATCCTATAAGAAGTACTGTTTGCAATCGTTCTGTTGCACCCATATTAATTGATTTCCCCAATACTGTAACTAGATTTCAGTTAAATTCAGTGTTGGTGTATAATGCTAACTAGCACCCATTGCCTAAGATTTACTCTTTTAAGAAAGTCATGTGTGACTGTCAACTCTAGAACATTGTAGTATAGTACAGTATAGAGCAGCATCTGGTTTCTATAATAATGACCATTAGAATTGTATATCAGCAATGAATTTAGTAACGTTTATAAATAATGACTGAAATGAAAAGAATAATGACTAAACTAGGTTAAAAGCAAAACTTCGAAAACAAACAATGAAATTAAGTGAATAAAATGAAGTGAATACGTGAATGGTATGGTGAATGGTACAGTGAGGAAATAAGAGCCATTTACAAAAGCAGTCGTAATCTTTAGACTGTGGATACACAGTACCCTAGGAAGTGGGACAACATCATAAACCACCTGTTCAGCTGCCCTGGGCCTGTGTGGGGCTGCAAGGCCTACCATCTAAATCAAATCCAGGTGACACTCTGTTAAGGCAGAAGAATCCATCCTAATCAAACACCAGTTATTTATTACCATACCTGTCTTCCTCTTGTCTCTTTCTATTATCTTCTACCTGTCTGGGCAACTGTGCTAAAATTCTTTGGGACTACTGCAGCAAAACAACGACACACAGTTGCTACAGGAGTTCACATAATTGGTACGCATGTGAACCAATAAAGAAAAATGCAGACTTCCATATTGGTCTTTAAGATGCAAAGGCGTACCGTCAGTACATTTTTAACAGGAAAGCATTTTTCATAAAGGCAGCGAAGGTGCTCATGCTTGCAAGGTGAGCCATTATTATTAGCTATTATTGGTTGCTTGAATTTTTATTACATTTTTTTTTCAGAGAAGAGGGATGCAGTTATGGGTAATGGCATTAAGGAAACTTGTTGATTCTTTGCTTCCCAAACTGAGTTGGGATGACAGGAGGTGTCGATGTTTGAAAGCCATTCAATTTAAATGGGAGTTTTATAAAAATATATTTACTTAACCATCTTACTTAAAATACTATATTTTTCACTCTGTTTTATTCCTATATAAATACCGTTGTGCTATCAAGCTAATGTGTTCAACAACACTAATAAAGTGACAGTGATTGGGTTTTTGCTTTTGAATATCCAGGGCTGGAATATGGTAGGAGGCTATTGAAATAAACAGATAATGTGTGACGATTTGTTAAAAACTGTGATAACCAGCAATCCGAACTCCTACTTAAACACTCAGAAACTATTGTTGTGGTCTCTGACACTGCCACACGGAGGAGGAATTGGGGGGGGGGGGGGGGGGGCTAGACAGCAACAGTTTTTTTTTTTTTTTTTTTATTTCTTGAATACTACCCCTAACTGGGAATTAAAACCACACATGGTGTTGTATGAGTGCGATCTTGGAGTCCAATTTTCATAATAACACTTTGAGGACTAATATTAAGTGAGCAGCTGAAATGTTTACCTATACGTGTATAAAGTTTATGTTTTGTGAAACCTTTGCTGTAGGTCACATGGTCTGATTACAGCATGTGAGCTTTACCAACAGCTGAAGTGATTATCTAACAAAAAGGATTATTATATTGCTAGTTCTAATAAGAGGTAAGAAAATTTGTTTTAAAATATAACTCCTAAAAGGATTAACCTTATTGACTTGCGTTGTATGATACGTTTTTCAGCTCCCCACTGCGCAATAAAATAAATAATTAGAAGATATTACTAAATTTTAATCTCAGCATTACCGGCACTCTTTCAGGTGATGTGGGGCCCTGTTTTGAGCCAGGAGTTCTGCATATGGATTTTAAAGAAGCTGGTTTTAAACATACTCATCATTAGACCTCTCATCGAAGGCAACAAAGTGTTTTAGGTTATAGTATTTAATTGTAAGTGATTTTAACATTAAGCAGACACTGCCGAATATTTATATATATATCTATATATATATATATAGATAGATATATATATATATAGATAGATAGATAGATATAGATATTAATATCATACAGCCACCTAACATGTATTTGTTTGATCTATATATTATTACATAACATAATAGCTCTGACATCTTATGGAGAGATAAAACTATATATATATAAAACAGCTGTTACAATATCAGTTCAAAAGGTGTCCACTGTCAAATGCTATCATGAGATGTTGAACATGTAAATTATCTTTGAATCCTGTCTGACTCCCATACCAATCCACAGTAACACTATTCACATCTCAGCACTTCATATCCCACTGTCAGTACTGCGATTCAAACCCATGATCTCCTCGAAGCAGAGGGGTCACCACGCTGGCCCATTTCCTGCATTGCCTTTCACATGCAGTCAGTTTACAGATCAAGTCATTTGTCATGGCGTGAGCAGAATCTCCTAACTCACCATGGCGTGGAAAGAGGATCTGGGACCAGCACTATTTGTTTCTATCCCAGAACCCCCCCCCAGGAGATGGTATGATTATCCCAGCTACGGTGTGACAGGGCAGATAGGCGCAATGACATCACCGAGCCTTGGGAGTCTTTTCTCAGAGCGAGCCTCGTTCCATCCTGACATATTGTTTACAGGAAGGATGTCTCCTTGCGGATCTCAGTCTTGCCCAGGGTGAACCAGCTTGCGTGCACCGCAGTTAAATTCACCATCGCCAGCTCAGATCTGAGTGGGCTCTGCAGGCAGCAAGCTGACATGTTCCAGTGGCATGCCAGGGGCGCTAAGCCTAGCTGTTTTGGAGGAGTCGTTTTTTAACAAATCCAGTCCCAACTTCCTCCTACTGGCAGGCAAAAGCTGGGGGGCATGTGGCCAATCTAGACCTGAGCAGAACTGACATGTGCCAAGGAGGATTGATTTTTCTCCTGCCGCAGACTGAATCAACCCCAGAGATTCACATTTTGTTTATTTTCTGGTGTGCTAGCAATATGCACTTAATACATTTAAAATATCAAATACAAACTATAGGAAATTAAGTCAAGCAGACCTTTTTCAGGGTTCAATTAATTAGACTTTCGTTTAACTTTCGTCTACCCACAGTGTCTTAAGTTTCTTACCGTTCTACCCGTGTATATTTCATTTGTACTGTACTGGATTGCAAAATACACTGACCATGCACTGCCGACTATACTGCCTCCGGCATGTATGTTTAACCTTGACAATGCTCTTCCAAACATTGTTGTCTGTACGTTCCCCTGTAACCCTGCCTCATTCTAAAAGCTGTCATCTAATTTACCCAAATCTAACTGTTTATTATAATCTGTTCATATATCAGATCCTCTTTACCATGCTTTAACCATTGCAGTAAACCATTACAGGGAGACTGCCTATGAACTAATTGAGCATCCTTGTATTTAAAGCACTGACACGCATTGCTCTCCCATGCAATCCTTTGTGTGTCTGCCCTTGTTTTCCCATAGAGACGTCTCAATCTGAAGTAACACTGAGATAGTGGCAGAGGTGCAATCTGTTTCTATTAAAACATGTGCAGGAAAGAGAGAGAAATCCATATCTAAATGAATAAAGCAGGACGGCTATTTGAAATCCAAGGCTTGTTCCTGTTAATAGCTGCTCTGCGGGAGGCCCGGCTCTTCAAGTCTACGCTAAGCCCTGATGAGTTATTTGATTTGCTAATTTTGTTCTCTTTTATTCACCAGAGCGACAGTTAATTCCAGTAAGGACCCGCAGCGCTGCTCGGGGCGAGACTAGAATGCTGCGTTCCTCCCTCTCCACAGGTGACGGAGCTACGGGGGAACAACCGCTTCGGCTTTGTTTCCTTTACTTGGCTCCCAACTACGATAAGGTGTCTGCCCTTCCAGATATAACATATCCTGCACTGCAAGCTTCAGACTGCTTCGTATGCACACCGGCTGTTTGCTTGTGTCTCACTGCGTACACCCTTAGATAATAACATCATGTATATGTGTCCACATCTAAAGGACAACTGAAATAGTTACCTCAACCATGGTAATGAAAAGGAACCTGGTTAAAATGGATATAAAATGCTGTTATTTATTCAGTTTTCAGGACTCAACAGTAAGTACAGGAAAATATCAGTAATGTTTGAAGTCGTGTGTAGCCACAAGCACCTACTATCAACACTAGAATCACTAGATCTAGAATCTTGCCTCACCTAACTGAAACTGAATCACACCAGTTGTTACAACATAAATTACTGTACATAACAATTAATCAGTCTTGGGAGAGAACATAGTGTATTTCATATTCCAATTTATACGTTTCTGAGTTACATTTTATTTCAGTTTTCTAACAATGTAATTTGCAAAGCAATTATATTAGCAACTACAAAGAACAAAGTCTATATTTATACATTTTAGTTTCTTGATAACATACCACGGTGATGCTTCGGCACATCTTGAATTTAATTTGAATGGGGTTATACAAAGTTCAGTGATGTTTTTAAAAGGAATAATCCTATACCCATAAAAACTGAGTGCTATTTTAGACTAGGAAGAAATAGCAAACCACAGTGAAATGCAGCCATCTAGTGGCCTCTCTCTCTCATTGCAACTGGTAACAGAAACCATGGACTGGCGATGCAAATTTGCAGATGTTACATTAAGAATATTATTACAACAGACTTTGCACGCACAAGGGAAATGGAGGGGTGGAGTGTAAACACTTTTACTTATAGGTGTGTTTTAAGAAACAAGACTTTTACTAGAAGTCTGTCAAATGTGTTCCTACACAGGCGTATTTTGTTCACCTGCACTGGGTTGCAGCTGTGACAAAGCTGTTTAAACTGACACATTGCATGTGCACCTGAGCCCTGGTGTTTAGGCTAGTGCTTGTGTTGGGTTGTCTAACCTTCATTTTCTTCTGGCCTGCTGTCTGTTTATGCACCTTAGTGCCCTTCATGTTCTACCGTTGTAAAGATTCTGAATCTCTTGATAAAATACAATAAACAGTAACCTGTCCCACTGCAACACTCCCCCCCATTGGACAAACTAAGCACCACATGTGTACTATCTGGTATTAATTCCATCCAATAGAAGCAGGGAGTTGCAGGGGAGCAGGTTAATGGTTACACTCTGTTGTACCAGCTGTACTGATAGATGAGACACATTTGAGAGCTCTATAGAGGCCACAAGAGTATTCAGAGTTTTACAAAATTAATGAAACAGAAACCTGATACATAAAGTGAATCCAGACATGAAGTAGTTCTGGGATTTCCCATAACCATATCAAGTAGCTTTTTACTGCTTGACTAAACTAGGTTTTAGCTTTTTGGTTTCCACCAAAGACACGACATCTATACTGCATCGCCTTGAGGAAATGTTTAGAAGAATTTCAAAAAAATTAGAATATAGATTATGTGTGCCTTTTCTTGTTAAACATGTAGACACGTGAACAAGAAATGTCACTCAGGGGAAAATGGATGCTTGTGAACATTAAAACTCAATTCCATCAACTACAGAGCCCAAAACACAATTTTACTGGAACACGATAACACATCTGATTATATTCCCACAAGGAAAACCACTAAGCTATTGGCATCTTAAGTGATTTGTATGTTTGAGCACCCTTTTTGGCACTTACACATGCGGTGTCTATTGGATCAGCTCTTTATCTTGTATTACAAATGGCAAATCAAATTGTAACTGCTCAGATAAATGAAACAGTGACTTTGTTTCTCAGCTTCGTTCAGTGACTGTTTAAATGAAATGTGCTCAAAAGCTAGAAACTAATCTTGTTCAAATCGTATTTTAATAAAATGCAACAGGCATGACCCAGAAATGGTTTGTTACTTATTATGTGAATTATTAATATACAGTACAGTATAATGTATTCAGAAAGGGTAATTATTAAATGGTAAAGCAATTACTCTGAAATGACTACTCAACTACGCAATTATTTGCATTAATTATGACGTGGTTTTAACTTTATTACAAATGCAGAATACAGTATAGTGCAGTCGCTATTTTTCTACTGGCTATAAAGTAGGTAAATGTAAGGACACGTTACCTGTCTGTATAACCCTCGTCAACTCCACTCTATAATCATAGCATACATTTTAAATGACAGTATTGTATTGATGATTACTCAGGCAATTAGAAGCTGCTTTTGAGGAGGTGGGAAACGTATTCACAGATTTGGTGAACACAAAAGGTTAGATCTTCTAATACAAGTAAACACGTCACATGTAAGGTGTCTAAAACGGTGTTTGCAGACAGGCTTGCTACTGTACACACCAGCAGTTTTTCTTTATGACGATATGATCCCACAACCACAACACTCCCTCAATTGCACCACTGTAATGTATCAATCCATTTGTACCACTGTATCACTGAGAGATTGGAAATTATGATGAGAGGTATTTGTTGTGAAATTTCAAATTTACTGATGGGGAAACAAGGCAGCCATGCTGTGTTATTGGTTGTGGTGAACTCTTGTCAAATACTTCGATGATGCCGTCACATTTCCAGTGAGAAACCCTGTTGTAATGGGGTAGGGCTCTGTTTTACAGCAGCCATTTAACATTACACATTGTTACTGATGCCTGGTCCCTGCTGGAAACACTGGTATTCGAGATGAAAAGGTTGAAAACCACTGGTCTAACATATTTTGCCCAGTTTGGGCAGGAGGATCCTAAAGCAAAGTTCAGCTGCTCAAACTGTGTAAAATAATTTCTCTTGTAATAAAAGACACCCAACACACAACTTATTAATTTATTATAAATCATAAAAACTACTATTAAACTTTGTTTAAAGTGTTTTTTAACTGTAGAAATGTGGAGTCTATGTTCTGTGCACTGTATTTGCAACTCCACAGGATAACAAAGCAAATTTGTTTCTTATATTTTCATTATTTAATATCTACCTATAGTATTATTAAATTAGGGGTTTTGGAACAGTCCAGATTTTTATAGCCTCCAATACTGCAATTACTCCACAAGAGGGAGCTGTAGTATTGGCTCTGACACCGAGTGAGAGCTGGACTGCTTGACATCTTTGTCAATATGTACAATTAGTATACAGCGGTTTGCAGAAGTATTCACACCCCTGCAAAGTTTTCACATTTTGTTGATTTAAAGTGTTTCCTTTATGTTAAGTTTTTAGGGCATTTTGTCAATGCACGTCCATTTTTGTTTTTCGCTGTTCTACATTTTTGGAATGCAACTGTTCATTGTAACCATTTTTTTCTTTTTACATACCAGTACTCACACACGTTTGGTCTCCATCATAATTGTTGCATGAAACCAGAATGTAATAATCCAGCACCTCTTCACTTAAGCATTTGGATGTCAGCTGACAAGTGTTCAGCTGATAGCCCATCATGCCTTTCTTCTTAAAGGCGTACAGCCTCTATATATGAGCCCCCAATATCTTTCACAAGCACCTGGGTACATATTTTTTACTGTATCACAACAAAAGGAATACGCTTTTTTTGTTTAGTTTTTGGTGCATATGCATAGCTATTATGTACTATATATAACCTTACAGTACAATAACACAACAAAATATTGACTGAATGATAACACCCGAAAATAATCTTAATTTTACTTTTTTTAACGAAGTAGCCGGCGCAAATACAGTATTAGGAGGTGGATTGCGCTGATCGCCAGCTTATTTTGACCCCCTGCATTCACGGTCACTATTTTTGCTTTGAAAATAACCGGTTATTGTTTTACGAATCATTTTAACGTTTTAGCCTCTCAAAGTGCTTAACACAGAAAACTGCCCCTTCAACTCTCTGATTGGTTAAATGTTGTGTCAAGACATAACACAGCTGTCATGTGGTTCCAATTAGTAAGTGATCTAGTCTGCTAGAAGTGCAATCAGTCCTTATTGTTAAAAGCACTGTAGCATCTGCAAGACGTGTGGATAGGGTTTTTTGCAGCCAGGTGGCAACAGCCACTTTACCAGGCAGGAGGCCTGGGGAGAACCCTGCTTATACAGCCAGGTCCAGAAACTAAAAACCCCAGGGGTACCAGAGCCACTGATGTGGTACAGAAGAGCACAGGCTGGACTTACCCCTTCCATGGGTGCGACAAGGAGATCGTAGAGGGCTCTCAGAGGGGGCTTGTTCAGAGAACTCTGCCTTCGAGGGAGAGAGGAGGTGTCTTTCACTGGGGACATGGTGTTACTGAACAGGCTGGTCATGCTCTGGCAGCTCCTGGAATACAGCAAGGGAGAGCGAGAACAGGAGGGATGAAACAAACAATACATATTCACTGGAATAAACTAGCTAAAAAAAACAGATATGTGTGTGACATACATCCCGCTGCCACTGCCATACATTCAACATGAGAACTGTCATTATCACAGAAAAGTGGATCCCCAGGACGTACATCAACAATATGTATGGAACAGCACAATGCGGTACTCCCAATCATGCAAAATTAATGCTCACTTTCATTATCAATTTAATACGCAGTGAAGAATGACCGCCTACACTACAGACCCCTCTGGGGGATAATGATTGCAGTGCCCTCCACTTTTTAAATTACTGTTTTGCTTATTGATCTATAACAAGGACTGAAGACAGTGTTATAACCACCCACTGGTGCAAGCAGCCAAGTGCAGTACTACTGAGTTGCAATGACAAGCAGGTTTCAAGAGAGAAGGAAGAGGTGACTGCCAATGAATGAATGGAATAACACTGTGTAACAATTTTTTTTTTTTTTTGTTCCTGGGTAGTAAGTGTTATTTCCTAATTGACTGTGCCTCAAAAGTATAGAAAATGGCTATTATTCCCCACAAACTTTGCTTTTGTGACCAGGATAGTGATATTTCAAAATATCACTATTTCCAATGGGAAAACGGGCAAATGTGTGTCTTTTCATTCACATAAAGTCAGAAAAAAACAACATATGAATCCAAATTAACATGTATTTATACTAAAGTAATACGAAAATGACTACAAAAGATTTAGAAGTGAGTAGTTTTTCGAGATTTACGATTATACTGTATTTATTTTGAAAAACTACTCACTTCTAAATCTTTTGTTTTTTTTTGTATTACTTTAGACTTTATGTGAACATATGAAAAAAGACACACATTTGCCCGTTTTCCAATTGGAAATAGTGATATTTTGAAATATCACTGTCCTGGTCACAAAAACAAAGTTTGTGGGGAATAATAGCCATTTTCTATACTTTTGAGGCATAAGCAATTAGAAAATAACACTTACTACCCAGGAACAAAAATTGTGTTACACAGTGTAATCAACTCTCCATTTTGAAGTTATGGATGTCAGAAATGATTAAGAATGGACAGAATCTCATTTGCAGCACTTCATTGTACTGAATTTCAAAGTTTACAAAATACTTCACTGTGTTACTGCAGCACGGCAATAAGGTGCAGTATATTATTTTGTAAAGCTGCGTTTCAAGTGAGGATTGGTTCCTCTTCACTGAGCAACGTTAAATACATTGTTTGAGCATTGTGAAAAAAGAAGGTCTAAAGCTAGCTAGCTCAGAGTCTACAACGAGATTAGTCAGTCACACATTAAACCTGATTAAAGTATTCCTTCCCATTACCCACAGAAAAAAGAAGAAACAACTCAGAACCTTATTAAATTACACCTAATCTCTGAATTAGTTATGCAAATGTGTTTCCGCCTTTATCCAGCCACACACAGTGCCACTTTGTTTCAAAACTGGGTGCCTCTGTCAGCCCCACGAGACTTGCAAAGCTGCTTACCCAGCTAAACAGCTGAGCGCTCAGCGCATAGCACTGAGCTGCAATCTGGTAGACAATGTGCCTCAAAACAAGAAGTAGTAGTGTCTTGGAACAAGGTCTGAAGAATATAGTAGGGATTCCAATCTCCCAATCTCAATGCAGGCCAAATCCCATATATTTCACTGAATTAATTAATGGCCATAAATATTTTCATAAATCTACACATACTGTCCGTTCACTATATAGGTCTCACAGGAACAGTTACAGAAGAAACAGACCATAATGCAAAGATGTCTTGATTTTAAAACACAAACTTAGGAAATTATTTGGTTAGTTACAAGTACTTTATTAGCCCACAATGCATAGCTCTCAGCTGAATGTTCAGTTGTGTCTTGTTCATTGTTTAAGCTCCTATGATTTGGGCCACTGTCACACAGTTTTCTTTCCTGTGGTGGTTACTATTCCAGGAACACCATGCTAGTCAATGCAGCCACTGCTTTGAGAGAGGGATACACCGACACCCACAACTATGTGCCTAATGAAGTGTCTGAGCTTTACCAGAATTGTTGCTGAACAATTTTACACTAGTTTATTTAGGTTCAATGAATATCACATACAACTGCAGACATTAAAAAAGACCTTGTCGAAACGTTTGACACTGATTTAAAGTTTATTTTAGTATTTCTAAATTCAGTCTTATACATATGTGTGTGTGTGTGTGTGTGTGTGTGTGTGTGTGTGTGTGTGTGTGTGTGTTATACCTGAAAACAACTGTCCTTTTGTATATGATATTAAGACAACTGCTTATCCAGCAGGTATGAGAATCTGGGTTTATATTTTAAATAGGACTACAAATGAAGCAGTATAGTACATTGCTTGCTCCAACTCAATAACATACAGTAACCCTTTATAAGGACCTTATATAATTATTTTCTATGTGTTTCTCCCGTCACAGCTTCACAAACACACAGACAGACAGACAGACACACACACACACTTACACTTCACACTGCGTCAGTTTGTTGAATGACAGACTGTCAGACTGCAAGACACTGTATCATGCTGCTACAGCAGCATTTGGCAGGCTCGCTTTGGATCTGTCGCCATGCTACCAGACACAGTAATAAAACCCACTGTCAGGACAGATGTAGCTCAGTTTAACTCAATTTTTTTATTGCTTTGAATGGATGGGAAGCCATTGAGACTTTTATTTCCCAAGGGGGTGAGACAGCAGGAGCTCGCATTCACACTCCTGCACTATGTCAATAGCATTGTCTGCCACAGAATAAATATTACAAATAACAGAAAATAAAAAACAATTCAAGAGGCAGAACAGTCGGCCCTTTGTTTACCCTCGCGCATCACCCTGGCTCATGTTTGACTGCCCCCCCCATATATTTTAAAAGGAAAAAAAAAGATTTAAATATACATCAGAACCTAATTAGATTAAACCAGAATGATGTTTTAGAAGCAGTTTTAGTTGTAGTGATTGTAGCTACAAAATAATTTCATAAATGTTACCTGTTGTGCACTTCCATTTGGTCCAGGTTTGATAAAATACCTGCTGCTGTTAAACATGATATCTGGTACTACACTTGGCTAAAGAAACCTCTGTTTGATATCAATGCTTTCAGATAGATTTGCACTTCCTTCGTCATTCTGGAGGGTGACATTTGCCCCACCATTCCAACACCTTTGTTCCAGTCAATAACCAATCAGCTGCTTCCCCTGTTGACTGACATGCACTCAGCCAGTAATTATGTCCCAGAAGACACTGCTGGGGTGAAATGACCCAGGAAGTGCAACCTATTTCCTGTAAAAATACAAAGAATTGAAACATTCTATAACCTAAAGTAGTACCAGATATCATGTTTTAAAATGAAAATACTGAACACGTTTGTTTGCTATTACACGTGTAACACGTTTGCTATTACACGAGAGGCACATCCAGTAAACACCCTCCACTGGAGTGCAAGATGAGCCCTATAGCCTGGAGATCTCCAGTTCCAATTCAAGCTATGCCACTGCCGACCGTGGACGAGAGTTCCTGGGGGAGGCGTACAATTGGCCAAGCACTGCTCGTGCAGGATAGTGGTTTGGTCACATCAGCGACCCCTGTGGCTGGCCGGGCGCCTGCAGGCCAGCCTATACGCAATTCAGAGCTGCGTGGTCCTCCGGCGCTGTAAGTTCTGGATATGGCTGCATGACGGCTTGCAAAGCGGAAAAAAGCGGACTGCTGACGTCTTTGCCTCTCCTGAGTAAGTTCGGAGGTTGCAGCGGTTGAATAATAATTGGACAATAAAAATAATTGTTAAAAAATAAAAAAAATAAATAAAACCTGCACATTTGAGACCTACATAGTGAAGGTAAGAATTATGGGTTTATTTTGTGAGCTACAATTACTTTAAACGCCTGTCTCTTTGAGCTGTTGAGAAATAATTAGAAGCCAGTGAAGTAGACAGGTGATAATTATTAGGGGCTGTACTATACAATAACGCAGGGGTGGCTGACATGCTGTGTGTGCACTATACTGCATTAATTGCTGGAGGACACTGATTAATATAACAAATGATGCATTCACAAGGACATAATGCATTTCAGTCACTTTTGCAATATATTATATGCTATGGTGTTATTTGAATGAAGGGGAAAACTAAAACTAAGGAAATGGGGGAGGATTTGGTGTCTTAATATGACACAAGAACAAAATTCTCCTTAAACACAAATTTACTAACAATGCTGATCAGGTTCCTAGAAGATGATTGACATCTCAAGTTGGGTCTTAAAAGGATCCCGGCATCAACCATGTGAATAGCTAACCCATTCCATCCCCTCACCACTCTCTGTGAAGAAGGGTCTCACTCCTTCTGTCTTAAGCCTCCACTTAATTTCTAACTGTGTTCTCTGGTCCTGATTTCTGTACTGTGTATAGCTTTGCACCTCTAATAAATACATAGCAATTGCCCCATAAGAGCAATTTTAAAGTGCAATTACTATTTTTCCAAATCTTACATAATGTGCAAATCTGTATCTATTCTTTAGATGGAAATAAAATCAACTTTGTAAAAACAATGCTACAAAACAACATGGGCGGGTAGCACATAATAAGATAGAACAACAGCAACCACACTTATACACTTCAGGGTTTTTTTAAGCCAAGGCAGGCAGTTGTTCCCACTGTATGGAGGTTTTGCAATGCTGAAATAAAAGGAAGCATAGAAAAACCTGGAGCCGTACCACTGTTCATTTCCTTTGACACTAAAGTCTAAGTTGAGCCTGTTAAGTGAAAGGCAGGGTTTTATGAAACCACCATCCAAAGGGCCAGTGTTGTCTGTTTTATTAAATTGCACTGGTGCTGAAGATAGCCAACTAAAGAAAATTGATTCTATTGCCATCTCTATGAAGTCAAAATGGTGCCTAAACAATCACAGAAGTCTCTCCCTCTCACACAATGTTAGACTGACTACCACAGCACACTTTCTGATCTCCAACACTCCACATGTCTTGTATAAATTACTCATCTTCTGGTGTTTTTCTTACTATAAATTTGCTCAAGTTGAATGAACAGCTGAAGCAATGCTTCCCTTGTCTGCCCCTTTCATGTATCATTACAAATGACAGCATGCCTTTGTGGTTTTTATCAGCTCTTGTTGCCAGCGTTTTTGCTTTCTCCAAAGAAAATATGAGCTTCTCTTTGAAACCCGCTTTCCAGTTTGCCCTTCTGTGCGTCAAACACACATTCAGCTGTAGGAGGTTATTATTTATATTCTCAAGACTCTTCTAACACAGCAATATAATCAGAAATGAATCACTTTTTCCCCATACTAAAAACATTATTCCAAAAGAAAGCTATAGAGCTAATGTTTTCCACACAATGTTGTAATATATGTAATCAAATACAGTATATGTGAACTATTTTTAAACCATTCATCTTTACACACCCTCTAAGTGGGAATATAAACCCTTGAAGTGTAACAATCTGTTCCTCTTGCAAATAATAGCTCTAAGATGGTCCTTGATAATGACGCCTCTTGTCACAGACAGCTTGGGTGGTGAAGTCAGACCCGAAAGAAAGAACACAACAGGCAGTACTGAGAGGAATAAATGCACTGCGCTGCATTTTAATTATAAATAAAAAGGTCATACAACATAAAACACTGAACAAACAAAATGGCACGTTGGCCAAAATAAACAGACAGACAAAACAGACAGTGGCCAAACCCCAAATAAGTATTGTGTGGGTCCTCCCGCACAAGTAGCAATTGTTATAATACTCTTCATTTTTATTTCTCCTCTCTCCGGTTCTCCACTCTGAACACACCAACCCCGAGTGAGTGATTCGTGCATCTATATATATATATATATATATATATATATATATATATATATATATATATATATATATATATATATATATATAAACTGTGCTAATTAATAATCGTTCACTTGAATCCCCAGCACGTGACAACTAATTTGTGCAATAAACCCGTTAGCCCACATACTAATATACATTGTTATTTCACATGAAGTGATTGTGCACATCCCCATGCCTAAAATACAACTATACATTTTAAATCACTCATGCTACGATGCCCACATTATACCCCGGGAACCAATTGGTTACACACCAACAAACCATTCCTATATTTACCAGCCACCAGTGGACTAACCTGAATACAGAAATATAATATATATATATATATATATATATATATATATCTATATATATATATATATAATCAAAGTATACTTGGATCAGAGTCTTGGGTCACGTTGGGGTGTGATGTCGTTATAATTTCGTCGTGTCTCTGCCACCGCTCGTCGCGCACCTACAGCCCAATGTGGGATTGGCAAGGTGGCTATCTTCTGAGACAGGGGACTCTGCATTTTATAATCCACACACCCTAATGGTTTTCCAAGTGTCTGGCAGCTGCCATAAATACTTAATGTCACTGCAGCCAAAAACAACTTCCCTTTCATGCCACGATAATCCAGCTCCCTGGAACGATGACAATTAACTTAAAGGAACAGTTTATTTTACAGGAACCCCCCCTATCCTCATCTTAAAAAACAGTGTATTTAAAAAGAAATGCTACTAAACTACAAATGTACTTCCTGTGCAACAGGTATTAGGACACCACCTGACCCATCATCCAATCTTTGTTTTGAATATCAATTTATTTCTTGCAGAATTTTTTTAACCTTTGCATTTCACAGCAAAATTGATCTGGCTGGCTGCTACAGTCTGACATTAGGTCAATCAGAGTTATTGACAAATGGCATTTATGGCACAGACATCACAAAGGAGAATTCAAAAAGGGTAACGCTGGCTTCAGTGAAATCTATGGAATTTAAATTCAATTCAGATTATTAACAAACTATAGTGAAAATACACTTATAATAAATATAACAGCAAAGAAGACATTCTGATCCTTCTGACTGGGTCCTATTTCATTACTCAAATTCGACACACAATTTCAACAGGAATAAAAGCACATTTTACTTTATAATAATGACATCAAATACAACGCTACAGAACCCTTGCCTCCTGGTACCTCAGCACACATAGTCTGATTGCAGTGAAGTGGGGAAGCAGTCGATTGGTTATTGACAGGAAAGACGCCATTAAAAGGGTGGGGACAATGTTACCCTCCAGGTGAGACAACCCAGGGAGTGCAGAAGAGTCTAAAAGCACAAGACTATCGGAAAGCATTGCTATTAAACAGATTTCTTTAACCTACAGTAGTACCATACTTTCAAAGCATTTCCTCTATTCTAATTAACTGCACTCTTTTTAAAAGAACAAATAATCACCGTCACAGTGCTCTAGAGAACATGAAACCTATAACTTTATAGATTTGGTTCTAGTTTTATAAAACTAACAGGTGTTTTACCTCTCTCAAAGAATAGGAGTTAATTAAAGACTGGCGTAAATGCTTTGAAAATGTGACCCACCGTTTTCAAATAAAAATACATGTTTACTACTGTTTACCATGTGTTTCTTTCAAAACAGCACATTTGAGATGTATAATGAGCTGAAATGCAGGTACGAATTATGGAATTATTGTTTCCCCTACAATCATTATGTTTAGTAAATTAACCGGTTTACTTTATTGTGGTGCGAATTACCGTTTGGAATAAAAGAACACTCATATATCCCGCTTTCTAATTGTCTTTGTAATTCACAGTTTTCAATTCTCCCCTCAGCTCTGCCCTGATATGTACACAGCGGGCAACTAGGTTTAAGAGCCTAAGGATTACACACCACGGAGGAGTGGCGGTTTCCATGCCGACACACGCACTGACTACACCAGCAAAGACTGGAGCCACACAGCTTAACCCATCTACCCCCTGTCATTCCTCAACATTAAAATGCTATCAATCTACAAGGCCTCCTGCTACCTTCTCCCACACACTTTGTCCCGATTATTGACGGTATGCTTTGGAAGGTAATTCTTAACAATATCATTCTGAGCTGAGTTTATAAGGGAATTCAGGAAACTGTGATTTTCAGAAGTTAATACTACAGTAAGTTATCAGGTTAATATTCATAGGTTTTAGGGGGTGGTGAGAATATGAGAAGAACCTTTCAAAAAGACGTGGAAATATCTTTAATACCGTGTTGCATTTTGACAGCGAAAACAGGATTGAGAAAAACCTGTTCACTGTTCTGTAAATAAAAATTCACTGTAAATATATGTGCACTCATTTGCTTTCCCTGTGCATTGTTGTTGAAGTCACATTATTTACACGGTACCCAGCCTGTAATAAACAATAGTTTCCCACCAAAAATAATATACTGCAATGACTGGCAGGCTGTCTCTTCATTAGGACCCTTATTAAAGTAATTGTGCAGTTTTCCCATAATTATACTAATGCATTTACCATAATTTGCCATGTTTTTAGTATGCCTTGCCCTACATCTCTGGGCACATTACCATGCCTTCAGGGGAGGCCATTTAACAAACAAATAAACTATGACAATTTACATCATCCCTAATAACGTGGGTGCGTAGTAAAGCTTTATCCCGTTCACACAGGAGAGCCTTATTATTACAACTCAGGCAGGAATGGCCCTAGCTTTCCCTACTTGTGCTCGCTACAGCACGGTGCCGCTCTCAGACCCAGTCAGACCCCACTGGATCCTATCTGCCCCTACCTCCAGCCATTCCTGCAGGATTTATTACTGCCACTGATGGACAGAATTCCAAACCAACTGCTGTCCAGTTTACACTTTACTCCACATGCTCAGCCTAGTGAGTAAACCTGACAATAAAACACTGATCAATTAGCAGGGGGACCCTTCCAATTATTATTGCTGTACTTCTCCACCAATCGAGAACCTAGTTCCCCATTGAGAATTCTGGTTGAGAAATGGGGATATTACACATGGAATGCCTCACCAGTTACATTCTTACACTACTTATTACAGTGTCCCATCTCTGTGTAAACTAATGTTTCTAACTGGTGCAAATTTCACGTAGCCATTTTCCAACCTTCCTAAATCTTTACATTTTTCTTACATACCTGTAGCTTCCTTTCCAAACAGTTTGATGCTTTGTTTTAATATTAAAAGCATAATGGTTATACTTGATACACCACTAGATGGCACAGGTGATCTTAGCGTGAATAACAAAGATGCAAAGCATGTGTTAAGAGCTGGAGAGGACTTTGCTGGTATAGGGCAGGAGGGTCACACACTGGCCTTTTCTACCTGTCTTGATAAATTCTCCAGAGTCTCTCAGTCTGGGATAACATTGACACAGATTGGTTTGCAAATCTTTTCTCTGTGTGTTAAAGATGTGTGAAGCTCTGGTAGGCAATACGCCCCAAGACAGCTTCTAATAACAGCAGAGCTTGTTAAGTTCCAGCTAAAGTCTCTATTAAAACCATGATTAAAACATCGAACTTATCAGCCAAAGAGAGGAGCCAGTGCCACCAGTGATCCGATACTTTGACTCAAGATTCTTTGATATATTATAAGTGTATTTTCTGCTAATAAAAGTTGACCCTGGTAAACTTGCCCAGTAATTTTCCTGTGCTCTGCCCTGGTTATATTATATATTTGCCACAGTTTATTTGGGTTTGCTATGCTTTTTTTAATATGCTTTACCTTTGCACAGTGCTTACCTCTGCTTTACCAAGTTTACACTTTGCAAGGGTGGTAAACTGTTATAAGAGGCAGCAGTAAAATATATAAAGACACTTTAATTGATCTAGCGTACATTACATACAGTTGCAGTATAAAGTTTACATACCCCAAATGAAATTTATAATTCTTGAAAATTTCTCGAAAACAAAGAATTTCAGGAAAAATCTTTTGTAGCAAAAGTTTTGCTTTTGTGGATGAGGAAAAAAGTTCCATGAAATAGATGTCTTTTATTATTATTATTATTGCTGAGATTCTCGTTCAAGTACTTGTTACGTCTCATTTGGTTATTGTAATGCTCTTTTTGTTAATCTTCCTGCTTGCTCTTTACATATATTGCAGATGGTGCAAAATGCAACAGCAAGGGGATTTACCGGTACCAAGTAGACAAAACACATTACTCTAGTCTTTAAGTTTATTATAATATACAGTACTATTATGCTGAATTGTAGGTGAATATTATTAGAGAGTATAAAAGGGTTAGGCATAGGATGATTGCTGTCATTACCAATACATCAATATGGGAAAAAATAAAGAGCCATCTGAAGACAAGGCAGACAATTATTTATTGTCATGAAGCTGGCGAAGGATACAAGAGGTTTTCCAAGCATTTGAGTATGCCAATTTCAATTATCAAGAAGTACAAGACTCATGGTACTGTCACAACGCACCCTTGGTCTGGAAGAAAGAAGGTTCTTTCACCAAGAACAAGTAGAAGAATTGTGAGGAATTTTAATAATAATCTGAGATTGACTGCCAAATATATTCAAAGTGAATTGGCGGCATATGGGACTGGAGTTTCCATTTCAACCATGGGTCGAGTATTGCATGGCGAAGGTCTCAATGGTAGCAGGCCAAGGAAAAAACACTCTTAGGAAAGACTTAAAGTTTGCAAAACGTCAGTTAAATGATGGTTATGAGTTCTGGTGAAAGGTTTTGTGGAGTGATGAAACAAAAATCTAGCTGCTTGGTCACGCTGAGTGATTACATTTGGAGAAAGTCTGGTGAGGCATCCAAAGAAAAGAACACCATACATACTGTCAAGCATGGAGGTAGTAACATCCTTCCATGGAGCTGTTTTTCATGAAATGTAGTGGTAAATGGATTGCACAGCATACCAAAATATATTGGACAATCATTTGAAACCTTCCTCTACAAAACTTGTTTTAAAGCACAATTGGACGTTCCAACACAACGACGATCAAAAGCACACATCAAAATCTACTTCAGAATGGTTAAAGATGAATAAAATCAAGGTTCTGGAATGGCTTAGTCAAAGTCCCGGTCTAAATCCAATTAAGAATCTTTGGTATGAGCTGAAAAAGGCTGTGCATAAGAGAAGTCCTCGGAATTTCAACGAACTGGAACAATTTTGAGCTGAAGAATGTTCAAAATCACTAGAATATTATACGAAAACCTCACTGACAAATATCCTAACTGTTAAAAATGGTTATTATTGCTCAGGGTGTCTCAGCTAGATATCAATTTCTTTTCCCTTCTCTGGGTATGAATACTTTTGAATTAGCATTTTTGGAATTTTGCTGAAATAAATAATTATATCTATTTCTTGCAACTTGTTTTGCTCATCCACAAAAGCAAAACTTCTGCTGCAAAAGGTTTTTCCTATAATTATTTGTTTTCAAGAAATTTGTATTGGGGTATGTAAACTTTTGACTACAACTGTATGACTATGGCAGACAAGTAGAACTGAAGAGCAGCTCCTAAACTCAGTCTTAACTTCATAATAAGATAAGGGACAGTAAGAAAAAGTAATGTAAACCTACATGTTCTTTAAAATAGGATTGTCTTTGTTAATCTGAGCAATCAACTGGAGCTATATCTAAGACCTTGGGGATGTATATTGTAATAACACAGTGCTGTTATAATTGTGGGTAGGTCCCTTCATTAGTTAGACATGAGAACAACTCCGTCTTGATTTTCTTTTCCTTGCAACCTTTTTTTTCTTTCTTAATTGACTGCAACATTAATCATAATAATACATCAAAATATAACATGCGAAGGAAACATGTACAATGTGAAAAATGTCTACTACACAAAATGAAAGCAGGTATAAGTTCCTTGCTTATGGAAAATCAGACAGACCATTTTTGTCACACAGACTAGTGTGTTTCCACACGGACGTAATATAGCTTGTACAACACTTCACTGGGTATGCGCCGGTACATTTCGGAGCACATGTGAGGGTACATGATGAAGTCATGTTTTTTGGCTCAGAAGAGATGCTCGAGAACAGTGATTTTGGACATAGCAGTGTGGCATTATGCAGATGTTTGGGCGTATACAGATTATTACACAATGACCAAATATATTCAGAACAGCAAGGTGGGATAGTTTATGTTTTATCTTTTACGTAGTGCTGATGTACCCTTTAATATTACTGGTTATTGCCTTTGGTGGCAGCATATGATTCAGCAGTCTACATAACAAAAAGTAGCACCCATCTATAATCATTCTGGACATTTGTTGTTGAGTGAAAGTTAACACACTGCCAAAATCAGCTTTTAATTAAATCAGTAATACATCCAAAGGGAAAGCAGAATAAGTGGGTACTTCTGGGTGAACATATTCAAAATGATTCCCACGTGTACATGGTGTAGTGCATCAATAATTTGTTTTTGCCTTGTCTTGCCTTGTCTGGTATTCCTTAAATGTAAATTAATTAAAAACTTGTGTGAATTGTTTTGCATACAACAGATGCATACAGTGAAATATGGAATAAGTGGTGCCCTGCATTCAATTAGTAAGGAAAGCTCCTTATAATATAGGAATGTTGGTAACCTTAGAGATGAATTAAAAATGAACATGTGACATTTTAAAAACATGTTAACAGTATCCCTATTCTGCATGAGACAGCTTTCAAGCAACAGTCCTTTGCTTTGGGTTCTCATCACTTCTTCCTCTGCTGTGTACTTTTGTCTATAGTTTGGCCCAGTTTGCCTGAGCCAGTGAAATCCTAAAAACCCTCCCTCTACCCTCTGTACTGAGAAGAAAATAATGTGTGAAAAGGGATCATTGACGTGTTTCACACCATCATATATCTGAGCAGCGACAGCAGCAGTCACCAGCAGTCCACGACGACTGGCTCTGTTCCAGCTAATCCAGTCCCAGGACTTGGCTCGGATAAGAGGCCTCCATGGGAAAGCAAACAGACGTTAGTCAGCTTGACAGGCACAGAATGAGAGGAAATTACAGCTCTCTGTTGAAAAAAGGGAGGAAGAAAGGGCAAAAAGGAACTGCGAGTTCAAGAATGTTTTTAAGATTTAGTTTGTTTTAGCTGAACAAAAAATTCAGGCAAGTAAACATGTAGGCGGCACAATGTGTTCTAGCTTTTCAAGCGAATTGGCTCCTTCACTATTCTACTGATTCAATGCCCCATGGAGGACATTGCAAGGTCATAATTGGTACATCCTAAAGGGAGGCCCTTTGGTCAGGACCTTGTAAGCGTAGCCAGCTGCCCTGATCTTGTTAAGATAGTCTTGCACATCTGAATGTATGTAAAGGTTACTAGAAAGCCCATTTAATTGCTTCTTACAATGATAATGGCTCCTGCAATTAGTTAAACAAAATATAGTAGAACTTTTTTTTGTATCGTGAAACTGGTATTGAGGTGTTCAGCACAGATATTGATTATAAATCATGTGAGTAATAACATTCCAATAGCTGTGCATTAGACATATGCCACAATAATTTTTGAATTGTATATATATTTTTTTTGTTATAAATTTAGTCTGCCCAATTATTTTACCCCCATAGAATGTCCAATCATATTACTCGATCACATCAATCCCTACAACTGGACATCCCACGATCCCACAACCAACTCAATTGCCTCTTTACTCCCAGGAGCTCTACAGAGGATGTCACCGAGCTACCAGCCTATGAAGGACAAAGGTCAGCCCCGCATAGCCAAGCAGTAACAGACTTCATGGGGGCCAGGCAGGCAGGTGGATTTTTCTAGCTCCTTCCTATGTAGCTAATGGTAGTGCAAAATGGGTAAGATTTATGGAATCATTTTGTTAGCTACTTTAATCAGTTAATGATTTTAAACCTGAAGGATTCTGTATCTTGAACGCAGGATTTGTGACCCTCTGTAAACAACTCCTGCATTTGACGTGACTCCCTCACAGCCCACTGTGAAAGAGACTATTAGTATTCATGATGCCTTCGCTTCGTTTTGATTGTACTTGTCTACCAAGTGCACTCACCACTCGAGTGACTAGGCACAGCCACCCACACAACAATGGGAGACAAAGCTTTGCATGTGATCCACTCTGAGAGAGACTCGACCTTACCTGACAGTTACTGATAGACTGCAGCCTCAAGTGCCTCCATCACATATTGTCATTACTTCTATATTTATCTCTAAAAAGCAGGTGACTGTCAGCTGTATTATTGAAGGATGAGTATAACATCTAAGCATATTATCACCCCTGTGAATTTGGTGCCTAGATTTAATATTCTATTAGATGCTGTTTGACAATCACAACGGTGCTCAGTGCGTGCTTTGCTTCCCCTGTTTTTTGCATGCTATATTAGTGATGTTGTTCTCTGTTCAAGTAGGGCAGGTCGCCTGAAGTATGCTGATGTATGGTTCCTCTGTCTGTCAAAGTTTCGGCAATCAAATAATAAGCAAGTCTTGGATCTGAATCTGTTTACTATTAGTGTGCATGTTCATTGAGATTTAAATAAAGAGTGCCAATTGTATCCAAAATACCACCTCTGAACTCATAACCCTGATAAAGGCTGTTTGTCAACTTCTAGTTTTACGTTTAGTGTTTGAATTTATAACTTTATGTACGTGTTATCACAATAGAATACAACAGTCATTCCTCTTAAACAGAAATCCCTCAGGAACAAGCCAATGGATGTTCATAGCAACTTAAATTGCTCATACCAACGTAATGGAATCTGACAGTACACTAGGTTAAATATCTCTGTTTGCAAGCCATGCAGTCCAGCACTTCCTGGGTCATTTCACGTTTCCCCAGCCCTTCTTTCCTGTCAGTAAACAACCAGCTGCTTCTCTTAATGACTGACACGCTTTTTAGCTTTGACCCAGAATACTGGAGTTACAGACTTCTGGGAAGGCAAAGCAAGCAAACTGAGACATTTCTTTAACTTAGTGTAGTACCAGATGCCATGTTTTCAAATAAAAGCAAATGCTATAACATGTGTTTCTTTCCAAACTATACATGGGAGACCTATACAATGAATACACCAGCGGTGTACCACAGGGATCAGTATTAGGTCCTCTGCTATTCCTAATCTACATTAATGATTTAGATTCTGGTATAGTAAGCAAACTTGTTAAATTTGCAGACGACACAAAAGTAGGAGGAGTGGCAAACACTGTTGCAGCAGCAAAGGTCATTCAAAATGATCTAGACAAGATTCAGAACTGGGCAGACACATGGCAAATGACATTTAATAGAGAAAAGTGTAAGGTACTGCACGCAGGAAATAAAAATGTACATTATAAATATCATATGGGAGATATTGAAATCTATGAAAAAGACCTAGGAGTTTTTGTTGACTCAGAAATGTCTTCATCTAGACAATGTGGGGAAGCTATAAAAAAGGCTAACAAGATGCTCGGATACATTGTGAAAAGTGTTGAATTTAAATCAAGGGAAGTAATGTTAAAACTGTACAATGCACTAGTAAGACCTCATCTTGAATATTGTGTTCAGTTCTGGTCACCTCGCTATAAAAAAGATATTGCTGCTCTAGAAAGAGTGCAAAGAAGAGCGACCAGAATTATTCCAGGCTTAAAAGGCATGTCATATGCAGACAGGCTAAAAGAATTGAATCTGTTCAGTCTTGAACAAAGAAGACTACGTGGCGACCTAATTCAAGCATTCAAAATTCTAAAAGGTATTGACAGTGTCGACCCAAGGGACTTTTTCAGCCTGCAAAAAGAAACAAGGACCAGGGGTCACATATGGAGTTTAGAAAAAGGGGCATTCAGAACAGAAAATAGGAGACACTTTTTTACACAGAGAATTGTGAGGGTCTGGAATCAACTCCCCAGTAATGTTGTTGAAGCCGACACCCTGGGATCCTTCAAGAAGCTGCTTGATGAGATTTTGGGATCAATAAGCTACTAACAACCAAACGAGCAAGATGGGCCGAATGGCCTCCTCTCGTTTGTAAACTTTCTTATGTTCTTATGTTCTTAATAGAAGTGCATGACATGTACGATTTATGGAATTCTGTATGCTACAATTACAGTAGCCGAGTTTAATCAAAAGTCAAAGCTCAATTGAATCCATTCTGCTGGTTGCCTAATTCCACAGTAGCAGTGGCTGGACGGTCCCACTCTCACGTTCCTGTGTACCTGTTGAAAAGGTTGTTCCTGCTGACCATTCTGAGGAAGCCAGTGGGGTCGGTCACAGAGTTCAGCTTGTTGTGAAGCTCCTCAAACTGCTGGTCCAGCAGGTCTCCCGCCTCACTCTCTGTCTCACTGCTGGAGCAGGGCCTAGTGAAGATACAAGCCAGGGGACAGTGAGGAACAGACCCCAGTGTACAAGAACAACACCACCCTCACTGCATACCTGAATCACACCACCCTCACTGCATACCTGAATCACACCACCCTCACTGCGTACCTGAATCACACCACCCTCACTGCATACCTGAATCACACCACCCTCACTGCATACCTGAATCACACCACCCTCACTGCATACCTGAATCACATCACCCTCACGGCATACCTGAATCATACCACCCTCACTGCAGTGACTGCTGTGTCTAGCTGTGGTCCTTGTTGACTAAGTGGTGTGGTGTGATATCAACGGAAAGTCATTCTATGGATAATATTGTTAAAATTGTAATTTTGTAATATTGATAATAATATATTTGAAAGACAATCGATCAATACATATTTTTGGGTGCACCGGAGACACCCCCCCCCCCCACACACACACACACACACATATATATATATATACACGGACTGCAGTGACAAAGCTGTGTCACTTTCCTCAGGGTATTCATTCCCAGTAATCCAGCCAGCCAACAGGGCTTGTGCCAGCATCTACATCCCTCAACCTCCCTCTTCAATAATTTTACAGCTCGACGGGGATCTATCCGTATATCTCAATAATTTTACAGCTGCCCCAGGGAGTATTCATTATAATCCATATAGCCAACAGGCTCCAGCATATATATCCTCTATATTTTACATATATACACTGTGTGTGTGTGTGTGTGTGTGTGTGTGTGTGTGTGTGTGTATGTGTGTATATATATATATATATATATATATATATATATATATATATATATATATGCAGCTGTAAAATTATAGAAGAGGGAGGTTGAGGGATGGAGATGCTGGCACAAGCCCTGTTGGCTGGCTGGATTACTGGGAATGAATACCCTGAGGAAAGTGACACAGCTTTGAGTCTGTCTCTCCCTGCAAACTACTTTTAAGATTCAGTGGAAATACAGTACTGTGGGATAAAGAAGCTAATGCATTCAGAACTAACAAAATGATTCCAGTAAATGTTACTTATTATGAATTACTGTAATTGCGTAGAGCTCACAGTTTCCTGTATAAAATATTCACACATTATACACTGCTTTCAATGGTGTTTTTCTCAACTGGTAGAAAAGAAACCAACTGCAGATTCAAAGGTTTTTAATTGTTATTGTTGATTGCTCGTATTCGTTCATACAACACAATATAAAATGACTGTATCTAAAGATATCATGTAAAGAAAATTAATATCTGAAATAAAGAAAAGATACATTGCAATATGTAATTTCATGGGGTAGCAAGTTTATTTTACTTTAGATTTTTTACTGGAATGTGATACGATTAAACTTCTAAGCTAATTCAAAATCCCAAACTATTTGCATATTAATTTCATTTTATATCCAGTTTCTGGAACTACCTGGAAAAAAAGGTGTGTCTGGCCACTTTGTGCAGTGGTTCAGGTGCTATGAACAAAGTTCAAGCACTGTGGGTGGAACACACTCATCCAGGGACTGCTTTTAATAATGCACATGCAGAAAGAGAAAGACAGAATAAAAAAACTTGAATAAACAGTGAATAAGAAATGATATGACAGGGTGGCCTCTGTGTGAGTTCTAGTACTATCTGAGGAGATCAGGAAACCACTTGCAACAGACAAGGAGTTTAAACACACAAAAGGGGAAAGCTTTGTTGCCATCTGTTCCCCATCATCCCTTAATAACTCCAGTCCCTTAACTTTTATGATATGATCCCATGGAAGTTTGTTTTATTGTTTAGTTTACATTGTGGGTTTCTAAACTGACACCACAGTGAACTTGACTTGGCTTGGGTTTGGGCTTTGAGGAAAACCACTTTGATAGAACAGTACCAACTGTGTGGTATCGCTCATCTTCATCAGCTGTGCTTTTATGTTTACTTGTAACACGTGAAAACATTTTCCCAAGCTGTAGACAGGGTGTGGGTAATCCACTGACAAACAGAGAGATACAGGAACATACAGAGCCAAACCTGACAGATAATTGGGAAATCATAGTACAAGTAAAACAAAGTATATGACCTAAAAATTACTGGTGGCCAAACTAAGTTGGAAAGAGCCTGTTGTTTTAGTTGTGTTCAATTCTTTTAGTGTCGTTCAGAACAAAAACAAAGCTTACAAACTGGTTTGAGATTCAGTCCAACAGCAAACTAAAGCAAGTATGGCCACCGAATGCTCATTCACAATACATGAGGTCAGGTATAAGGATTAGGAAACTGATCTTTGTTTGACATTTTCTACGAAAACAAAGCATCAATTTGTATAAGTGCAGTGGTCTGGACATTAAAATTCAGTAACTGAACAGGCTTTCCTTTGATACACTGACAATATAACATAAAGAACCAAAATACAAAGGAATACAGTTAGTGGTTAAACATGGAAAGAATGATCTGTGGGCTCTAGAGAACATGCTTTATTCATTTAATTTAATGGGAGTTGGAAAGACACGTTTTTAGGAACTTGGAAGCAATTTACATCTCATTCTCTGTAAGTGATATTTTCTTTTGTTACATTGAGAAATTCCAAAGTTTAAATACCCACAGCTTGTACCCACACAGTTTACTTCAATTATGTTAAAAACAAATTCTTAAAGTCATTTTAGCTGACAACACAGCTCCATAAAAGTTCTCTGCTATGCAGTGTTGAAAGAAACCATACTATAGCAAACGTGTATTTTCATTAAAAAAAAATCTGGTACATTAGGTTAAACACATCTCTGTTTGCAACACATATTTTTAGATGGTCTTGTGCTTCCTGTGTCATTTTACCTGGAGGGTAATACAGTCCCCTGATTTAGGTGCTGTGAGAGGAAATATTCTAACAAGCACCAAACTTGGCATGTACTGTTTTTTTCTATTTAAACAAGCATTTCATGTAACGTTATACCCTATTTTTTTGTAATGTTATAATGAATATACAGGCTGTAGCTGCATAACATCATTATGTTAATATCCCTGCTGGTTTGTGTGATTTGTGACAGCAGGCATATTCACCCTGCAGAGAACCACTGGATTTCATGCCAAATCTTGGCATGGCTCCCCTGCTGCCAGTTTCTGCCCAAGGAGAACCTGAGTAAAAATGAAGACCCTGGTCTTTCTCAGCGGGAAATGAGACCTGTTTGAGACACAGATAATCTATTTTTCCTAGTCCCCTGGTGCGTTTGGAGACTGCATGTTTATCAATGCAGCACACATGGCAGAGTGATGCTAATCCACACACTCTACTGACTGCACTGGGTGGAGCCCATGCCTTACTCATCTTCCATCTATTAGAGAACCTCAGGTTTTGTGATGTGGTTCTTGTCTCTTAGCAATTACACTCATTTCATAGGCCCCTGACTGAAATAAGTTGGGTTTGAGATACAGACCACTGGCACCACCAAACGAATTTCATGTGTGAACTGAGCTGTACTGAAACACAGGCCTCCATAAGGAAAAGGTGTAGTAGTGAATTAGCCTTATATTAGACTTCAAATGTAATTCAAATTGCTTTTTTTCATTCCCCTGATTATTTTATGGGGTTCTCAATGTGAGCGGTTCTAAGTTCTGTCGCTCCCACATCGTATTCTTATCAATCTTCTCTAAATCTATGTTTACCCAACTCTGAGCTTGTACCAGGATTGAACAGTCTTCCTGTTCCATTCAAGTCATGTGCCAACATGACTGATCAGCTCACTCCAACTATTATATCAAGACAGAGAGAGTCGGGGGACTGACAGAGTTGAAAGATTACATAGTCACATGATTGGAATGGAATGACTGTCAGTCCCAGCACTCTGGATTCTCCAGACAAGGCAATAACTCAATATGGGACAAACAGAAACCAGATGCACTCAAAATAATCACAAACACCATACTATAGACAAGGAAGTATACAAAACTCAATTCAAATCACATTTCCAACAACTTACCCTTGTACTCAATAATGTATATTTGACTATATATCAGCCAAAAATGCACGGTACTAAAACATATAAAAGTGCACTTATTAAAATACACAGAAGAATGATTGTGACAGAGAAAGAATTAATTTTGGTGATAAATCTCCCTCCTGACCTGTGAGGGTGCTGTGTAAAGGGAACAAAGTGCCCTGGACTGGATGTCTAGACAATTCATTCCCAGGATTAGGTGGAAGTCTGTCATCTAGAAAGGGGGCGGAGCTACAGCTGCCGCGGATTGGAGGAGCGGTTGCAATCGTTAACCAAGGGGCCGTGATTGATAGTATATAAGGGGACGTAGTGAGGTCATCTGTTCCTTTTTATGGTTAACGCTAAACCGGAAGGAGAAAATAAGTAATTAGTGAGTGTTTTGTTTGTTTTGTCTTGTCTAAAATCTACTTTGTTGTTATTAGACGGCTAACACGATCCAGAGCTGTCACTACAAGCCATCACAAAACCCAGACAACACTGCGCTTGTTCACGACAAATTGTATTTTCACCACGAGCACTACAGCACTCACTTTAGACTTGTGTTAGCAATGTGTTAATAACAGAAAAAAGATTCTTCAGCAAATAGATACATTTCCCCCAAATCCAATTTAAATGCAATACATATTCAATTAGAAAGGGTAAGGTTTTTACTACACTAAAGGATTTAACATCTGTTCAGTGATAGCAGATTTGGCAAGATGTCTAAAACAAACAAAAATGACAGAGAGAGAGATAGTGAGGAAAAGAAAAAAGGTACAAGAAAAATGATTCTAACTAGTATTGGTTTTATCTAAAATTGAAATATTTTCTAAACAGGCTGTTAATTAAGATACAATGGGATTAAAGGAAAGGTAGACACTAATCAGGTTTGTCTCCCTTATTATTATATGGCTCACAGGGTTTACAGAACAGACACCATCTCCCACTCAAGCCTGAGGAGTTGAGGTGCTCAGTACACAAGAACTCTTACAAGCATCTCTACACCAGATTCCAGAGCCTGAACCCCAGTATTGTCTGCTACTAACTCACATTCCAAGACGTCTAGGATTCAATATTGCCATCGCTAGTTGTTTGAGGTTTGGTGATTCACACTGGGAATGTTACCATATAACCTATATTTAGGGGCCTTATTCAAAACTGGGGACCCTTATGCACTGATCGTGTCTGTATGTCTGTCACAATCTAGAAGCACAAAAATGGCCTTGATTTTCCACCAATCTTCCTCAAACATTTATCATGCACTAGCCATACATACTTCGGATTGAATTTGACTATAATCTGTCTAGTATACATGCAAACATTACACCTTGCAATCCGGATTTGTCTAACTGGAATAAAGAAATGAACGTACTGGGCTGAGGGTGGTGCTCAATTCAAACTGTCTGGGTTGTTCAGATTCTCCAGGCTCACCAGAAGAAAGATGTTCATGTTGTAACACACTCATCACTGTCAGCTACCACACAGTGTGGGGAAGCAATCAAAAAGGTAAACAGAATGCTTGGGTATATAGCCAAAGTGTATAGTACAAATCAAATGAGGTTATGATGAGGTTGTATAATGCAATTGTGAGACGCTACTTAGAGTACTGTGTCCAATTCTGGTCACCACAGCACCAAAGGAACATTACGGCCCTGGAGAGAGTCCAATGAAGAGCAGCCAGAAAAATCCTACACTGGACCGAAGTACGAAGATACGCTGAAAGAACGGAATCTATTTAGCCTGTAACAACGAAAAATCGAGGAAGACTTGATTGAAGTCTTTAAAATTGTTAAAGAAAGATGGAAAAGCTAACTCTAAACAACACTAAAAACCAGGGCCTCAGGACACAATTGAACATTAAGTGGAGATAGACTAAGTACAAAGGGTAGGAGACAGAGAGGGGTGAGGGTATGGAATGGGCTACCTAGTCATGTTGAGGCAGAATCAGTTGGATCCTTTTAAGACCAATTTTACAAAGTTCTGTAATCCATCAGCTACTAGGAACCGGACGAGCTTAGATGGGCAGAATGACCTCCTCTTCGTAAATATTCTTATTTTCTTATGTTCTTTCTTATTAACCATCTCTCATATTAGAAATGCAATACAGTAAAACAGTCACAAACAAAAGTGCTAACAATGACATTCAGAATAGGTCATGCAACACCATATTAAAAGCAATTGTTTGCTAAAAGAAACACACATGTATTTAGTTACTAAGATTACAGAATGGTCTTTCATTTCATCACATGATCTGAGCTGGTTGAACACATATAACAAATGTTTCAACAAAATTGTCTATTATATTTAGATGACAAGGTAAACTTATTTCTCTAGTTTTAGGTCAATAATGTGCAAAATGCTCTTCTGACTGTGTTAATTAAAAACAGTAATAGATTACAAAGCAGGAAGTGAGGCACAATACCTGAGCACAACAAAATTAGCAACGGTTGTTTATTGTCTGTGTCATGCTCCATCTTATGCTAATTTCAATTTTTACCTCTTCAAGACTGGTTTAAAATATAATATTAGCATTTCTTTTTTTCCGGTGAAGCATATGAATAACATTTAGTTTCCAATATTTGTTTCTTCACAGTCCAACACTCTTCTCAGAAACAATGACACAACTTCCTATGTTTTCCACATACCTGGCAATCAATTCAGTGTAAATGCACATGATTTACTGTCAGCTTTCTCAAATACAGTTGCGGTATTTCATTTACACCGTACAATATTATGCATTTGACACCACCTGTTTTAAGCAAAGTAACTGTATAACTGATGACTTTGACAGAAGTTGTCTGTTTACAGGGACTTGATAACTAAGTAACTTTGCATTGACGCATATTTGCATTGACTTTTTACGGCATGTAAAACACAACTATAGATTAATAAGAGACCTTTAGTTTCCAACAGGGAATACCACAGCATGAAAACGAAGATACCAGCATCAGAAAAGGGGGGTCCAGTCTCACTCAGGGAACCACGCTAATCCCTTTTGCAATACAGAAAGACAATCATTTCACACAGCTGGGAACCTACAGTGGCACATTCATATAACAAAGAATTGGAATTGCTGCCACTGTTATAAATGCTGTATTGGGCTCGGCTTCTAATATGACGGTAATATACAACAGGACAGGCTCTGAATATCAATCCCCGTGGACCAGAGGTAGGTTCAGCTTACAGTTTCCATCTGGACACAATACCCCAGGGACCGTGACCGCCTCGTTCTAATACTGTCTCTCAGCACCTAGTCCCTTCTCTTGGCATGCTCTGCTGTAAATACACGCTCGGTGCTATTGGAATGAATTGAGTGAAGCAGATTATCACAGTCCTAACAGTGGCAAATAAAGCGTGGTCAATGCTTAACTTGAGAACTGGCTCAAGAGAAGAATGGCTTTCATTTTCCTTTGCTTGCAAAAACCTTATGAAAGTATGTCAGCGACAAGCTCATAGCCAATTCTGTAAATGCAAGCCTGCAGATGAATCACTGGAGCTATCAATTAGGCAGCTATCCACTGATTGTGATGTACATGTAAAAATGTAAGTGTGATTTACATATCAGCTAGTTTAGGGCTGTCAGTTAGCCTCCAAATAGCAATCAATTAATTGGGCACACAAAATATAATCTTTTAAAAAAATACTGATGATTGTACAGCCCAGATAAATTGTAGCTCCCCCATCCCAACAATGTAATTATTTTAATACCATTGCTGTTCAGTAAAAGCGTGAGCAGCAGTGGAATGCGAGGGCTAGGTAACTAATACAGCTTTGCGGCTGGTACTGTAGGAGTAACCGGATAAAAATGTTTTATCAGCTGCCACGACACTGAGTGTACTTACATCAACTAGACGTGATCATCAGTCATGACACCCAGACGGATCAGCAGCCCGGTTTGAAATATAAAAAACAGGATTACTCCCCGGTTCAACAGTTCATTTTGAAACCCACTATACTGCGGATTCCGAGATATTGTGCATGCCTTAGCTGCACTATATAGACACTTAGAATTACTGTTCATTTTATTTCGCATTGCACATCAAACAAAAATATACAAAACCATTAAAAACAAAACATGAATATCGTACTGTTATTATATGCACACGTATTGCACAATAACACTAAAAGCAAATTCAATATCTACTTGCTGAAGTGGTTTTTATTTTAGCCAACTGTCACGTGTGGCAGCAGTTCACTAGCCAAAGTCATAAGGCAGTGACTTCACCTCCCTAGCAACAAGCCTCCTATGTTGGGAATAGATTATTTCAATGCAGCGGGTTTGGGCATTTGAGAAAGGAGAGGAAGAGTCATGAAATTAATTGGAGACTGAAGTTGATGAGAAGCAATTACCCTCCACAGTACAAATTAAAACAGTGTGTTGCTTTTTATATGGAAAATGAGAAAAAGCGGGTTGAGGTGATGATTTATACTGGACCCTGACGCCCCTGATAAAACGAGGGAGTGGTTGTACAATATTTATTTGTTAGCTTATTTGTTTTTCTATGCGCCTCTCGCTATATAACAGATTTATTTTGGACCGCGACACCTGTGATATATCGAGTGGGTGGTGTATATACAGTCAGTTTTCTTCAATGTGCACTATTTATTTACATGTTGTTTGCCAGGAATATAAGCTTGTTGACCTGCTCTGGATCCAAGGCAGCATGATTTTGTTTACACTGAAAACACAGAGGGTGTGTACTTACAAAGCATTTTCAGCTGATTCGCTAGAAGTTAGGATCAGACCAGCAAATCAGATGCTAGTTAACACTTCCACAAAACCACGCCCACTGCTTGTCTTCGGCGTTCGGTGCAGTTTCGTTGATAAACTTAAATAATGTTAATAACTATGCGGGAGAAGGAGAAGGAGAAGGAGAGTGAGGATTTGATATTAGTCCTGCGTGGTATAATTTTGTGTTTGGGGTAAACGGGCTTCGCCTGTCCCTGTTTAGTTAGAATTAACAAAAACAAATTAGTTAGTGCTCCAATGGGTGTTTGTTTGGGTTTTTGTTTTATTTTGTGTTTAATAAAAGTGCACTCATTGCTTAAGATATACTTGGTTACTAGGGCTTGTTTATTGATGCACCCACATAAAACAGTGATAAAGTCCCAGACCTGATCTGACATGAAGGGGCTTTACCACAGTAACTTACCTGTAGATTTGCAGAATGTTTGATGAAAATGAAATTTAACCAGGAGTTGGTGGATGCTTGTCATCGTGCTTTGTCTTAATTAAATCTTAATTGTCTTAATTATCCATAAGGTTTTTTCTGAATGCTCTGTATTCACCCACAGAAACACATGTGTGCCAGTAACTCTATTTTTTTTCTAACTTACAAAGGATGTATTGTGTGTACTGCTTAGTACTGTAGTAAATGTGAAGTAATTACTCTGTGTAAATTTGAAGCAGTGACTTGGGTTAACTTTATCTATACCACCCTTCATTTTTCTATGCTGAAACAACCTTCAGGGCTGTACAAAATAATACTCATGATGTAAGTGTGGCATGCATACTGTACATCCTTAATTGCATCTGCTTATCCTTTCAGATTCTGACACTTTCTAACCCCAATCCATTTGCACTGCATGCTACTCCAGCTCTCATGCTTGAGATGCCTGCCCACACTGACCTGGTGTAGTGGGACTCGATGCCCAGAGCCTCCCTCACGTTGCTAATGTACTGCTCCAGCATGGAACTGCTCACACTCTGCAGGCTCAAGCTGCTGCTCTCATGGGGGTCAGCACTGCTCTCCACCAGCCCCTCTCCCAGGTACACCTCGTGGAACTTCAGGATCCCTGAGGGAGCAAACACAACAGGGAGCTACTGTCACACGTCAGTGTCGAGACAGGACTCAATCGACGTCCGGGGCAGGCAAGCGGGAGCCGAGCAGGTGACTTGCTGCTTCTCTAAATTGTGTTCCCTGCAAAAATAAGAGCACTAACAAAGAGCTAAGTCCAATGAATAGGCTGGCAGGAGGCTTTCTTATGCTCTAAGACCAGTGGACAGACCTCTCTTAATATTACTGAAGTCAGCTGCCAGAAAGAGTTCATTACAAGCATTCCAAAGGGACAGATTTGCGTAACACTTTACATTAAGTGTCGCTATTTACTGTGTATTTAAATAGTAGTTATGTAGTAAATACACGTGCACTTTTACATAGTTTAAATGTTATTATGCATAGTTACAATGTACTTGATGTGTATCTATTTTTTGCATTATATAACCCTAACCTTAACTCTAAACCCAAACCTAACCCTAACCAATTGTGTACTTACTTATATCAGGCAAAACCAACTTGACAAAATTTGGAGCTCAATCAGCTACCAGGTACAGGACAAGCACAGATGGGCCAAATGGCCTCCTCTTGTTCGTAAATGTTCTTGTGTTAATTATTAGTACAGTCTTCAAAGGTTTTGGATAATCAAAGTTTTTACTATATAGGGCTCCACTAAATTTGTTAAGTTTACAATAAACAGGTTTGGGATCACTTACTTTATTATGCTACTTTCAAAAGTACTTCTGATCTCTGTTATGAAAACATATGGCACAGGTTACCAGTACTATATAATGTAGTCTTCTTCAGCACTTGAAATGGGCTGCTACTTACTACAATATCCCAAGAGATGGTCCAGCCGCACTCTTGTGAAAATGTGGTAGCTTTGTTTTCGTTTGGTGAGAGTGATTACACTGAAACAGCACGGCACTGTTTATAGTGCGCACCTGTTTCTTGTTTGCTTTACTAAACCAGAAAATCCCCACTGAGATTAAAATGTTTCGCCTCCAGGTGGTTCTTTAATTAACTAAATGGCAGGTTTGTAATAAAAACAAATGCTAATTTTCTTTTATTTTTACCTAAAGGATTATATTACCTGGCTGACTAAACATTAAGTTTAAGTACATTTTCCCATACATGACCCAGGCCATGTGGTTAATATTACACAGGGAGCAATGAGAATTAACGTTAACAGTAATGCAACTTTTAATCTGAGGGAACACAAAGCCACTGTGTGCCTTGGAACTAGGTTTCAGGTCACTGCACAGCACACCAGAGGAGACTTGGGGTTTGATACAGCAAAGTTGCCTCAAACTAGGTCTCCTAGAACAAGGTAACGAGCCTCTGTTCCTGAAAAAGTGGCTTTGTGTTCCCTTAGTTTTATAAGTGAATTGATACAGTTGACCCTGTCTCTTATGGTATAATAGTGTCTTCTTGTTAGTGAAAATGAGAAGTGTGAAAATGACACTCTCATACCATAAGAGTACAGGGTCAACAGCACATATGAACTTCTACTCCAAAAAAAAAGAATACAAAACAGTTCATGCCTTGACTGGCATATTGACTGGAAATGAGCCACAAGACTAGCACTAGACACTTTCAGAAGATGTTGCAGGGTTTTATTAAGGATATTTGCAATCTAGCCTAATAACCGCTTATTTCTTCTGTAGCATCTCCAATAATCTTTAACCAGAGTTAAAGAGGGTTCTATAGTATGGTACACAGTGTCCCTTCTTATGATCTTCTTCATCTCCTACATTGTTTCATGCAAGTATAAAGTTGGACAAAGAAAGGATAAAGGGGTGAAGGATAAAGTTCTATAAAGATTTTGCCTACAAGTAACAAGTCGGTTTGCTATCAGAGTTGTTTCATCTTTAGTGAAATTACCAGAGGGTATATTTGCAATAATAAACTTGTCTGTTGCCACATGCTTATTGTTTCCATGTGTATCGAATCCTATGTAAGTCATTTCTCCTACACTGCATTTGTTTAACAACTTAATCTTTAAAAAGTTGTATCAGTTAAAAAGTATTGTTCTTATAAGAGGTTCTTCTAATTGATTTCCTTCCTGCAATAATCAATGGTTTCTTTAGTAATTACCAAACACCTTCAGGGTAAATAAAGCAAGGACTGTAGACCCCGACTTTCCATTCCTAACACAGTTCAATGCCTTCAGCTCCTATGGAGAAAATTACACAGGACTGTCACTTACATCTGTAACGCTAAATTACCCTATGAGGTTGTGCATTATACATAATAAATCTCTGGCTGTAAATGCACAACTAGAGCTTGAACCTTGCACCAGCACTGCAGTCAGTCCTGGGTTTCAGAACTCCCCTTGTTTAGGTATTGAAATGAGCACATGCCAGGAGTTTAAACGATCAAACCCCTGGTAAATTTGCTCTCAATGAATTACACTTCTCATCACAGCTTGAATTGGTCTGTAGGGTTACTAACAGAAGGTGTTCATGCAGCTATAGGGAGGGACTATTTATTTAACATCAAACTACTGGATCTTTAAACTACTGATTATTTAAATAATATACTTATCTGAAGTTCTGAAACCCAGGGCTAGTGTGAGTTTCCAGCCATGGTTTCACAACCATAACAGTAACACCCTGACCCACATCCACTGAATGCACAAGACAAACAGACAGAGGTGACTCCATTAACCCCATATATCCTCATAGCTAAACAATGTTCTGAACACATTTCATCACAATTGGCTGTGAGCTTCTCTAGATAGATGTAAACATGTATGTGAAACATACAGACAGACAAGCACTTCTCTAGATATACTTAAAAATGTGGACTATACAGACAGGCTCCGATATACTCCCAAATTCTCATACGCTCAATATCTTGTGCATCTCTCTAAATCTCTTTAGTATGACATGCATATGGTTGCCTGCTCTATTTTCCAGTCGCCATGTATAATAATTGTCTAGATTAAAAAACAAAACATATAAATGTTTTCCATGAAAAAGGCCCATTTTCTAAGCTGTCTCGAGCGTGTCTGCATCCACACCGTAAACACAGCAGCTTACAAAGGACCCAAGAGAGTGGAGAGGATGAGGCCCTTGCTTACCTGCCCCTGGCGCCAGGAGCCAGCTGTAGAGATAGCCAGCCGCCAGAGAGTAGTAGAGCACCAGTCCCCGCTGGCTGTTGACTGTCTCCAAGATCTGGTCGATGGTCACTGGGGAGTAGGGGTCCGAGTCCTGCTGACCGGTCTGCCGTTCTACCAGCAGGTCAGCGAAGGCCCGAGTGCGGCCTCTCTCAGCCACCGCCAGCGCTTCGTCATGGTGACCTAGTCAAAAACAAAACCATTCAATACAGAGGCATAAACAAACCAGCACTGGGATTACCCAGGATAGGATGCTAAACAGAGGTCCTGTTCAAACAAATTCCTGTATGTTTTCTTTTTTACTATTATAAATATTTGATGTAGAAAAAGATTTTAAAAACACAGTTTCCGAGAAGGCAACACTCTTTATGTCCTATCACAATATTGTACATTAACTTCCTGTATTACAGGAAATACTGTAGCATCAACAACATGGCTTAATAATCCATTCTATTCCCTCTGAAGGAGTGTCTCCTACTCTCTGTCCTACTGTAAATCTATCGCCATCATGTTATTTCCTATTGTGTCCTCTGGTCCTGGTTACTGTGATGCACGTAAATGCACTGGTTAGGGTTAACTTTGTAGACAATGGAGTTCTTTCTTAGAGTAAAACTGAACCTGGAACACAGTGCTAATGCATAACATTGGATTGTACTGGAAGAAAGAAGCTTTACATACCGAGGGTAACCAGAACACGTTGCAGTGCTTGATAGCAGGATGTTTGAAGATCAAACAGGGACAGCTTGTAGTCAGTGCTGTGCTGGGCTTCATGGCGAATCGTTTCAAATAATGCTGATGCTCGATAAAGCTACAAAAAAAAAGATCAACAGGGTTAGGCTTTATATATTATATGCCCTAGGCAAGGAGGAGAATGCTTTCAGTAATCCCATGCAAACACAAAGGCATACAGAAGTTGCACAAGAATAAGATAAGCAGTTCTGCAGTTTCCCCACCAGAGGGTACCATCTCTCCTCTGGAAATGACACTATAATGTTGTGTGAGATAAAGATTTAAAAAGTGGCTGCATTGGCTATTGGCTTACCCTTTTCAAAGCCAGGATAAGAGTTTACTTTCTGGGAGCAAAATTAACTCTGATAGTTTGTAACTTGAAAGGATGGATCAGGCTAGTTGGTTTAGCTCAGATTCACTGGCAGTTCTTCATTTTTTTCCAGCAGTGTTGCAGGTATAGCAGACGCAGTATATAGCTTTAAGGTACTGCCAAATCCAGATGGCCTGTACAGAACAGGTAACATGAACTTGTGAGGTTCTGTGATTGACTGTGCAGTATATCAGACCTATTGTAGTTAGCTATAAGCTAGCTAGCCATTAATAGGGGCATCCATGTGGACCACTGTGTTACCCACATTAAGGGTTGACAGAAGACAACTGCTGATTGATCTATGCATGGTCAGAAGTGTTGTTGATCAGGGATGATGACTGCTGCAGAGGATTGTGAAATCTCAGAAATCTATGTGATCAGTGCACAAGGAATCACACAGTGCATGTTAAACAATGACTGTCCAGTTCCTAAGACTGATTGATACCAATGACTCAGCAGCAACTAGGCTTGGCACCCCATCCCAGACATAAGTGTCTCCTGCCCTCCATTGTCCTAATTCTGACTTAACTCAATTTACAACCGTGTCCCCTCTAGTCCTTGATTAAAGTCTTTTAAATCTTAAAAGGAGTTGACAAAGTTAACCCTTGCCAATACTCCAGCACAGGAACCAGGACCAGAGGACACAGTTGGAAATTAAGTGGAGACAGACTTAAGACTTAGGACCAAAAACACATACATCTTGTATAAGGATCATGTGGCTTGCAAGTGGCTATTCACATTTTACTGTTCTAGACTAAGTTTCAGTTCAATAAGGTTCAGTTTCCTTGTAAGAGTAGTAGATTTGTTCTGCAGGATAATGATAAGAGTAGAGGTACAGTTGTAGCATACGGCAACATGCATGCAGCTGGCTGTTACCTGGTGCTGGGCTTCCTCAAGGTTCCTGCTGGCCCACAGCGAGAGCCCCAGGCGGTGTCGGATTTTGGCCTCATCCTCCCTCCGGCCCAGCTGCTCCGCCAGCCTCAAGCCTGTTGGAGAGAATCCATTCTACTTAATGATGAGACTAAAGACAAAACATTTTAAAGGGCCGTTTGTCAAGGTAATGGCTACCTTCACATATCACTGCTACTCAATACTGCAGCCTTTCAAAAGCCTACCCCCTTCTCATAATGAAATGTCATATTTCCTTTTGTGAGGTTGAGATCCTGCAGCTAATGGGGATTTTATGATATTGATGCAGGTCTTTATTCGAGGGGAGGAAAAGAATCGCCTGCCAAAAAATGTAAAATAAATAAATAAATAAATAAATCCTTTCTGAGGAATTATTCTTGGTGAAAAATGACTTTTTTGACAGCGCTGTGTATTAAAATGCATTAACTGGAACATCTGTACCAGACACTTAAACTGCTTGTTTGGCTGAGTTGCGTTTGCCTCAGAAGCAGTGTGGAATTGTTTTTGGTATAAATGCTTTCTACTAAATGTATCCAAGTCAAAAGGGTTCAGATTGAAAATGCATTCGTTCAAGATCATCTTTTAATTCAAACTAGATTTGAAAATCCAACAGGACTCGACATTGTACAGAATGCTTCCTATGCAATATTTAATGTAAATGGATTTATCAATTATATCCAACTGAAAATACTGTACTTTAAATAAGGTCTATGATATGGGAATTGTGCCTACAAGTGCCAAAAATAAAATATATACTATGGAAGTTGTTTCATCTTCAGTTAAACTAACATAGGTTATATTTACAGAAATTTTTGTTTGTTTTATTTTGCCCCACTCTGTACTTAATCTTATGTGGGCCACTTGTGAAATTTTGGCAGTTTTAAGGTAATTTTTCCTACCTGGCATTCATTTTATAACTTCAGATAAATACAGTATTTTAAACAATTTTAAAATGAAGATGACGCTCACCTTTAAAACTGATGCAACTGGAAATGTTTCATTTTTGTCAGTCAAGATTCCTACCTTCTAGACTAAATAAACACGTTTAGTCCATTTTGATTATTGATGACATTGATGACTGTGCTCCTTTAAATCTCTCAACTCTAAATAAAGACAATGGAGCATGTCCTTGCAGACTGGCTTCCTATGTAATCTCAGGGAATGTGTTCATGTTTCCCACACACAAACACACACACAGACCTTGTGAAACCTTGTCATCACTAATACCTTTCAAAGAAATCTGCTGCTGCTGCTGCATGTGGAGTAAGTTATAAAAACAACATAGGGAGTACCAATCCTAATTTTATACTTAAAATGTAAAGAGTGTTAAACAGGGAAAGTGAAACTCGAGACAAAAGCATTTGAGTTTCAATCAACTGAATACCATCGATCTGGATCAATGCTGTATATGGCTTGTCTTGTCTTGTATTACTATGCAGTGGTGCCTTGAATGGACTAAGCGCAAACATACAGCTATTCTCATGAAGACAGGACAGCTTCCTGCACTGCAGGTCTTAATGTTATGGAAACACAATGTTGCTATCCAGCTTCTGCACCTGTGTAATGAGCTGGATGACCCTTATAAAGGTCTCCCTTAGTAAATGCATGGCAAAGTGTAATAAAGCACAGTGCAAGCATGGTGCAGCATAGCCAAGCAATGTAAAGCACAGTGATGTATGGTAAATCACATTCAAAAGCAAGGCAAACCATGGTAAGTGCACAGTATAACCATTGGAAAACTGCTAAATTACTGTGTCTGAACTACAGCAGTTTACATTCCCACTGACTTCACCTCAGAACAGCTGTGCAAACCACCCGGCAAAACCGGCAGATACAATTGTTCGTTTATAAGGACGAAGAAAAAAATATTCATATTCAAGAACACATTGAAATAAAATGGATGGAGGCAATGGCAGACACCAAGCTACTGAACCTTGGAGGAGGGGCTCAGCCCGGGAAGTCTCAATAACTATATACTCAATAACGCATGCTAAATAATGTTAATATCAAGTTTAAAGACAAGTGGATAAACGCGTTTCCAGATATATGGAGAAATCTGTGAAGTGTGACTTGTGTATCACAGTACTCACTCTCTCTCCCCTGAAGGATAATACGCTTTTTATAATAAAGCTGTGACACTGGTCTTACCACAGAAGAGGGGAGACTGAATTCAAGTTATTACCTCTATCCCAATTCAAAGGAAATTGAATTATTACTTATTATAACCTGCAATTACCTTGTCATAACCTTTATACGTACACACTGTACATTAATAAAACCTAGTCACCAAGAAAGAAAAACAATCCTAGTGTCAGTTTCCCCTGCATAGCTGCTGTTTATGATCAATCAAAATCCACAAAAAAAAAAAGTTCAAAACATTACATCTTCGCCTCAGTAGACTTTTAAAAGCCCCCTTGTTGATTTAACTGTCCAGGATACACTTTTGTATTTATGAGAACAGCATCATGGTCAAATTCACTTGCAATTAACTAGGTTGGAAAAAATTCACTCATCATAAATTAGCTTTTTTGTATCTGTGAAAATCATGACATAAGGGAACTGTTTCAAACTACTGCATTCTCCTCAGTAACTACAGTAAGGTAGAGCATATAACTATTCTTGACATCTTACTGTAATAGAACATTTGTACGGCTTCTTTGAAAGATCAGAGATCAATTAATTTTGAGTAACTGTATAAAAACTACTGATATGAGATATGCAAGCCTTTTTTGTCTTAAAACAAGATGAATAATCTTATCAAGATATTCTATTAGGTGTTCATACTCACTAAAACAGCACAGACGTAAACCCCTGGGCAGTACACTTACTAGTTTTCATATTATACGCTGTTCTCCCATTGTTTTCTATGGAGGTCAGCCGTTCTTTTATTGCTCAATAACAGAACAGCAAATAAAGCATGGCTGAGACATACTGTAACACTGCGTCGTGACACCTGTTATAAAACCAGTGTCTCAAAGTACAGTTTCAGCCGAGGGTAGAGCAAAGCGAAGATGAGCTGCTGAAACTGTGCAAAATTATATCTCTTACAGCTGGACAACAAAAAATAAGACACCACACACACACACAAATGATTATAAATCCCCCAAACAAAGTTGTTGTATTTTAACTTTAGGAATTGTATGTCTATCCCTGGGGTGACGTCTATACACAGATGGACTGGAATTTGACACATCTTTAATGGCAGATGGTTGCTTTCTTATACACTCACTACAGTGAGTTTTGTTCTATAATGTTGCATATTATCAAAATTAAGTAGTAAATATGCATTTTAAACCATTTTTCGAAAGAATAAAAGCCGTTGACACTAAAAATGTCCCTCAGAAAAGCTGCCCACAATGATGGAGATGCAAGTGTAGAGCTGCACAAACGAGACTCAAGTCTTCCAAATGCAGCGCTGATTAGCTCTGGTTTCACTATGTCGGCTCCATAACACTGGAACATTGCTCCCAGTTATTTAACTTGACATCAGGTTCTGTATCAGTGGTCCCTCAGTTCATCTAAATAACCAATTTGAGAGGTATATATTCATCAGGGAAGGAAATAATAAGGAAAGCACTGCAATTCTAATTCCCACACTTCTCAAACACCAGGCTTGACTGTGCTGTGTTCCAAGCACAGGCTTCACCAGCTGGTAGCCTACAAGAAGCGTGCTCTCAGGTTTATGGCCAACTGAAGTCAGCAACACCAAATGTTGTCTGCTGTTAAACACAATATTTGGTTTTGTCACTGAGGGTAATGCATAATCTTGACTGCCAGCAATTTAAATGTAATTGCATATTAAATAAACATGATCTCATGTTGCATTAATCTGAACCAGTGGCGAGTGCGACAGACAATCCTTGTGCAGTAATAAGATATGACCTAGTACACATGGTGACTCAATTCAAGGCCGTATGGACTTTTCCCCACTGTGTAAAACTAGATCTTTAAAAAGATGGCATAATAAAATGCTTGACAAAGCTACTATGATAAATGTTATTATCCATACCCACAGCTATGGCCAAAAGGTTTGCATCAACCTATAGAATTAACACATTTTGCTTCATAAAATTGGATGCAACCTGCTGAATAGTGTAACGTTAACATATTGAATTGCATAACACTTTGTAGTTTTCCATCTACTTATAGGAAAATTGAAAAATGTGATCGTGGCAGGGACGGGGTTAATGTCTTTGCCAGCAACCACAGGTGTGGCCAATCTCCAGTTAGTGCAGACTGGTGCTAATTGGGGAGTGGCCATCTGCATAAATGCAAGCAGAAATCCTGTGTCTGGGAGAGGGAGTCTGGCGTGCGTGCGTGCGTGCAGCTCTGTTCAGTGAAGGCGAATCCCCCGCCTGACAGCAGTTTTTTTACTCAATTTAATTAAAAATGTAACTTAAATAATTCTTTATTGAACTGAATTTACACCCTTATAAAAGTTTACCATGGTAAATGTGGACAACACTTCTCAGGCTTTATTTTTATATTATGTATTTAACCTAGTTTTTCTTTATTTTACTATTGCTCTGTGCTTTACCATGTTTACCCATGCTTTAACTGTGTCACACTAGTGTAACTGCACAGCAGTAATGCATTTTCTGTTTTCTTTGAATAACCAGAAAGGCACTGTTAGACTATTCAAGTCCATAGAGGAATCTGGTCTTAGTGATAGTGGGGCGTGTAGAAAAAGGCAGACATGGGCACAAGTGAGTGTGTGGAGACTGCTGTAAATTCCAAAAGAGCACCTTAGTGTTACTGAACCCCCTGCAGTGCTGACAAGAAACGCATTACTTTACCTTTGCTGCGTCCCATGTTCTTCCTATTGCAGTAATAATATTTTTAAACAAATCATATTTTTATTCGTAAATTATGGGCAACCAAGGCATTCCTTTTCTTTTCAAATTTTTACTCTGGAACATTTGCCATGGTAACGATATTTTCTTCACCGATTTAAAGGAGTTGTCGCATTGTGGGAACAGAAAAGCAGCACTGTTGCAGGAGGGAGCATGATCAGGATACACGACAATGCTTAGCAGAGAAATCTTCTCTCACCCGGCAAGTACAAGTTGAAAGCTATCAGGATTAGGTTTAAAAATAAATACTGATGCATGGATAACACTGATTTTTGGGTTTTACCCGATTTAACCCGATTTCTACCCCTGAATACTTTTTTTCAGCATTCAGGTTAAACCCAAAAACTCATATATGGTGACGGACTGCCCCCTGGTCACACATTTTCCTTCTTCAAATAAACACGTTTAGACACAGGATGCCAGGAAATGCCATAGCATGTGTTTATTATTTACAATAAAAAGAAAATAAACAAAACAAAACCTAACCCGATCTCGGGCCTTATCTACACAAATGTTTCCCTAACTAACAACATGGTAGGCTAAGCCTGTTACCTCATCACCAAAACCAAGTCGTAATCCAAATACCTTTCCAATAGTTCATTGTCCCATCTCCACAGTACACACAATAACCAGCTTACTCTCCCACTCTCCCAACCAAACTCCTACCATCACTAATTAATCCACAAATTACTCTATTGACTAAACCTGGAATTGGTCCTGACTCCAGTAACCTCTACTGGGTCCCCCCCCCCCCCCCCCCCCCGGAATTACTTTGTTTGCCATCCAGTTAGTTTACATTGTCTTTTCCACATTTTATCAAATTGTAACAGAAAGGTAAAAATTAGTACTATATAATGATATATATATATATATATATATATCTATAATTATATATATATTAGATTTTTCTAAATTACAGCAATATAGCTTTAAGGTTTTTGCTTTTTTTGCACTTTTTCTCCCAGTTATTTGTTTTATAAGTGTATGTTTAAGCCAAGAGCATTTAAATATAACAGTCGATTGTTTCTCTTTGTAAAACAGCATGGAGTAAAGTTGTTTAGTTTTCCTGTATGTTCTGTGTGCAGTTATACTTGCAACTCCACTACAAAATAAAATTTGACTGGAACAGAGAAATGCCTCAATATACAGCTTGTGTGTGTGAGAGAGACAGAAAAAGAGAGAGAGAGGGGAGAGCGACAGATATCGTCAAAAGTTTGCACACCCCAAATTTGGAAAAAAATGCCACCCGAAAATCAGGCGCCCTAGTCATAATCCATAACATCAATGCATCACACACCCCTGCCCACTATACAGTTAGGAAGAATTAATGAGGAGCATTACAAATGGTACACTGCCCTATTGCAACAACTATTTTTGAAATGTGACAACCTTTAATATGTTCAGTAATTTCATTTCTGATTCCCGGCATCTTTACAAAGTAATCGCAATCCAGCTGCTGCCAAGGCAGTCCTTGTGAAATGCGTAGACTCCGCAGTGATAAACGAGTAAGGTCTCCCTGTCCTCCAAGGTCATATGCAATAGATAGATCAACCCCTGACAGCTTGCTGTACTCCAGTGCCAATCTACAACAAGCATGCATTCGGCTTCCCAATAGACTGCCATGTCAATGGCTGGGGAAAGTTATTTGCAGGAGGATAACAACCGCTTTGAAAATGATCAGATAATATCTAAAGGAAATCAGGGAAGCCATGGTTAGTTGCTACACATTTTAATTATCTCACTAATTATTCTAATTATCTTACTTAATTGAATTAAACGTTTCTAATCTCAGTAATTAGCGTAGCTGGAATTACATTTTTGTGATGTTTTGTCCCCACGTTTTTTTCAATTTTCTTAAACGGGTTACAGCTAGCAAAATAAAGGAAATCTTGAAATTCACTAACGTTTTCTTATAGATAACAAATAAGTAGCTTTGAAAGAAACACATGTTATAGCACTGTAGTAGAAATCTGGTACTATACTAGGTTAAAGACACCCCTTCAATATCGTCTTTCCTGTCAATAATCAATCCGCTGCTTCCCTTATTGACTGACATGATTTCAGTCAGTAACATGCTTTGACCCCAAAGACACTGCTCAGGAGAAGTGTGACCCAGTAATAGATTTCCTCAAAGTGAGGCAAGTAAACTGAGAACTGTCTTTTACCTGGTCTATTATCATGCTTTTAATTGAAATACAATTTTGGTAGATGCGTTTCTTTCAAAACTGTACATTTGTGACCCATCCAATAGAAAACAGGTAAGATGTGTGGAATTCTTTTGTTAGCTACAACCACTTTAATGGTTAATTCGTTTATGGTTCAAATCATGTGTCCAAAATGATCGAGTGTTGAGAACTTTTTCACACCGCTGGGAGACAGGAGACGTCAGGTACAATTGGATGCATTCGGGCTAAAGGAAAACGTTGACGTCAAGAAGGTGTGCTCCAATCTCCCAGCTAACTGAACACATTCTCAGCAAATTCCCCAACTCAGCACAGCTGCTGCTACAGAATCAATTTCTACACAATAAATCAGTGCTTATAACCTCTAGCACTTTTCATGGCAATTTACACTACAGTCACACCAAATAATAGTATGCCTGGAGCTGGTAATGCTATGCCTGGGGCTGGTAATGTTCTATTAGTATTAGTCTGGCCTGCCTGTACTCAGTCCGTGTGACAGTGGGTGGAACTCCCCTCTGTCCCACGGCTCCAGTATTAATTTAAGGAATGGCTTGTGATGGGAATGTTAGCTTTAAATCAGGGTGCAACTCTCATAACCTTCTTTATTACAGGACTGATTGAACCGAGGGCACTGGGGGTCAATATAATGTAGCACAGCTCTCCAGTGAATTAAACTACAAGGCTGGGGCTGGTTAGTACAGTAAATTGTGCAAGTTAAGAGTTTCCATCAATCCCTGAATTCTTTAATTTTGACTTGGATAAAACCACACGTTCAAATATATGTAAATGATATGTGCAAACTATCTCACAAGTGCAGTTTTATGCCAAAAAGAATTGCGAAGAACGATGAACAACTATGTGGATATCTGTTCTTTATTTTACCCCAAAAATGTATTTCTATTTGACTATATTACTCCATTATAGAAAACAACAACTACTCCTAATAACCAGTAGAACATTACTGGAGATGTTGTTAACCAAAAACCCTGTCATTTGAACTGTAGTGTAAAGCATCTGATAAAACTACTTCCCATGCAAAGCAGCACATGCCTTTAAACTGCATTGAGCTCTTCCAAAATTCCAGTCAATCCTACCTAATTAGCACACATTGATAACATCATATCATTTTAATGTTTGTTTTTCTGCACACCTGCCACACCACTCCGTTGTAGTTCATGAGATTAAATGAAGGAACACAGCGACATTGAAAACACACAAGTCATTCAAATAGCAGTGATCAGTTACTGTGAAAGAAAGCAGTAATTTAATGTTAATTATTTTAATTTTAAGTTTACCCTAATTTTTATATTATACAGGAAAGTGTGAGATCTACACAGTAATAGAAATGCATATTTGCAGAGATCAACTGGATTTTATTTGGCAATCGACCACTAATATTTGCGGATATACTATGAGGTGTCATGTGTAAAAAAAAAAAAAAAAAAAGCATAAATATTTTAATATGTTAATGATAAAATTTGCATATTTCCCGATTAGCATTACAATAGCCAATCAAATTGCATGAAAGCACAAAGTTGGAGGGGCTTATTTGCATACAAACTTTAGATTTAGCTGGCCAGTTAAATATTTAACTAAATGTTAAATCTTGTTAAGAGATTTAATATATAGTTACATATTTAGCTAAATGTTAAATTATATGTATACAAGTTTTAAGTTAAATATTAACTTTTTTTACACATGGCACCCCATAATATAAAGTATAGAACAGTGTGTGTGTGTGTGTGTGTGTGTGTGTGTGTGTGTGTATATATATAATATATATCTTTAAAAAATATATTTTAAAAAATTAAAAAAAAATTAAAATTTAAACATACCTTCTTGTAAGTACATGACTGCTTGGGAGTAGTTCTGCAAGGCATGGTGGGTCCTTCCTAGACTGCTGTATGCCACGGTTTTGGCCACCAAGTCGTTCATTTGGGCTGCAGTGCTCAAGTGCTGCTCCTGGTAAACCATGGCTCTCTCAAAATTCCCCAGTGATTCGTAGGTGAGCCCTAGGTTCCCGTAGGCCCGTCCCTGGCAGGTGGGGTTATTGGTCTCCTCTGAGATCTCCAGGTCAAGCTGGTGGTACTGCAGGGCCGTGTCGTACTCGCCCATGTGCTGATAGACCCCGCCCAGACCACAGGCGGCGTCGCTCTCCAGAATGCGGTCTTTTACCTCGCGAGCGATGTTCAGTTGCCTCTCCAGGCAGGAGATGGCCTGCTCATAGTTTCCCAGTTGGCTATGCAGACTCCCCAGCTCCCCGTAGGCCTGTGCCTTGTTAAAAGATTCTCCAAGCTCATGAGCCACCACCAGCCGCTTCTCAAAACACACCAGAGCCTGCTGTAGACTTCCCATCGCCCTGCCGAGACAACACATGACAGTAAACAGCTGCAACTTACATGATTGCTTTAACCAAGATAGGACCAACAATTTTCTGTGCAACACACTTGAAAATTGATGAGTCTATTGTTTCAGTTAAATTATTAAAAGTATCAGAAATAAACAACATCAAAATACCAAAGTAATTACTGGTACAAGTACTAATGTTATTATTGGTATTTAAATAATGCCTAATGTGGTTACTTCTCGGTTCAATGGCTGGATTTAGTTTATTCATTTTGTAAAATGTTAACAAAACCATTGGCTGTTTGTACAGCTTTCAATACTATTTTCATGCAAAACTAACACAGTTTAATGAACAAAAACCCCTGCAATAACACTGTCAATACTGGAGTATGGTCACCATATGCAACAATAGAGCACTGAAGTCTGCAGTGGGTTACATTCTTCTGGGTGGTCACCATTCTTCAATGAATACCAGCTTAAATTTATTCAGCAAAGTGGAAATCTGCTATTAAGACCAATAGTCATAACTCTTCAGTACAAAAGCACATCTGTTGTCTTGCCCATTGTGACTGAAACTATGATGCAACAGGGAGGTGCAGCTGTTCACAGAATATATGTCAGGGGCTCATTTTTTAGTTTTAGTTTTTTTGCCAAAAAAACGATTCTCTCATAATTTTAATCTTCATATTTGGCAGTAAATCTAATTCTTAGAATTTCAGCAGCTTCTACCCACCATTGCGTTTTTATTTAAAACTGAATTATTATTTTACAAAAAGGAGCTTATCATTGGAAGTCACTTACCGGTGTCCATTTCCAAGCCCCCGGTAAGCCTTTGCTTGATCTTGCATGCGGTTCAGGCTTTGTGCTACAGACAGATATTGTTCATAGTACTTAATGGCTTCCTCATAATCACCCAAGGCCTCGTAGCAATCCCCCAGATTCCCATAACCCCTCCCTCGGTCCAGCACAGCCTCATTCCCATTCAACTGCTGTAGCATCGCCAACTGCTGCTCAAAATACCCAATGGCTTCTTCCATGACATTCATGTTCATTTTGGTGATGCCCATGTTCCCGTAGACCTGGGCCTCTATACTCGGATCCTTCAACTTCTGCCCCAGTTCTAGCTGCTCTTCGTAGCACTTAAAGGCCATTGTGTACTTCCCCAATGACATATACACAGCGGCGAGATGCCCATGTGCTTTGCATTCCCCCTGTATGTCACTCAGTTCTTGATAGACCTCCAGCTCTTGTGTGTGGTATCCCAAGGCCTTATCATATTTCTGGATCAACCTGTAGGCAGCCCCCAAGGCAGCATAAGCACTAGCCTCAAGTTTCCGTTCCTTGACCTGATGGGCCAAAGCCAACTGCTGCTCATAAAACTTAATTGAGCCGTTCACGTCTTTCTTACACACAAAGATATCTCCCAGGTTGCCAAGTGCCCGAAACCTAGCCTGCGAGTTGTTTAACGACTGGGCCAGGGAGAGAAGGTATTTCTGGCATTCTTCTGCCTTGTTGTAGTTCCCAAGAGCCTTGAACGCTAGGCCCAAGTTGCAGTAGGCCTTTGCCTGACTCAGTTTGTCATGCAAGTCCTTAGCTAAAGCCAGATCCTGCTCGTAGAACTTCACAGCCTCTTGGTAGTTCCTGAGGCAATAATGGGCATAGCCAAGGTTATGACAGACCTTCCCTTCGCTTTCCATGTCCTGTAGTTCAGCAGGCAGCCGTAGATACTGCTCATAGTAGGGCACAGCCTGAAGAAATTCCCCTCTGGAGCAGTGGAAGTTGCCCAGGTTGCTAAGGGCCCGGGCCTCACTCTGAATGTCACGCAGCTCTCTGGCAATGTTGAGGTGGTTTTGGTAGTGCTGTAAGGCTCTGTCATGGGCTCCTAAGGCCTGGTAGGCTACTGCTAGATTCCCATGAGTAGAGGCCTGCGACGCCCGGTCATTCACCTCCATGGAGATCTGCAGCTCCTGACGATGGTACTTGACAGCTTGGTCGAAGATTCCCAAAGCGTTGAAGGCATTCCCCATGTTGCCGTAAGCCCTACCTTGGGCGGCATAGTCACTGAGCTCCTGAGCGATGGAGAGATGAGTTTTGTGGAGTTTCAGTGCAGTCTCATAATCTCCTTTCATCTGGTGGATGATACCTGTAGAAGAGAAAACACAACAGTGTTATACGAAGGAAAAACTCAAACTAATCACTCAGTAGACAAGTCAGCTGCCTGTCACTGACAGCTCAAAACTTAGTATTTTAATATGCACTTATTCTGTACTTCTTAACCTTATTATATGTTATTAAGGTTGATCCAGTGTTGTTGTATAAAAGGAAATACTAGCTAACTTTAATCTTATATAATGCAACCTTGGAGAAAACAAGATGAGAATATCACGTAACTAATAAAATCGAATACAACAAATGACTAAAATCCAACAACAAATATTTCTCATACCAGTTAATCGTCAAAATCAGCCCCTCAATACTGTTACATTATTTTATATGCTTTGCGGTACTGTGGTTATTTTTGAAAAACAACTTTCGAACAAGCTAATTAAAACAAAGAGAACTGTGCTACACACGAACAAACATTAAGACTTGCAGCATGCTGATAATTAATGAACTACCATCTAAAGCTTTCTTTGTGCAATTTTGTCTTTCAAATGGCACATCACATGGATTCTTCAGTTTAAAAGCTTATGGAGACGGACTCACAAGGCTAAACAGCCTTTAAAAAAAGCTAAATGAATACTGTACAACTAATGGATACTTATTAAGGAAAATGTTTTGAGGCAACAGTGGTTGAAACATTAATCTTGGTTACTGCCACTGAGCCGCTGACTCCCCTGTAATCTCCTTTCCCCCTCCCTTGCTGCAAAGTGGTGTGTTTAAAATAATGTGGATCAGCAATTTGCTGCCATCTGCAAATTAAAAAAAGACCTAATTGCTAAAATCCAGATGCATTTAGTGGGCACTAATGTCTTGGTAAAGTAAAATATCTACAGATATCCACTTTGACCAAAATGTGTGTTTTGTACCTTTGTTAGTTCGTTTAAAACAATTTTTTTTTTTTTTTTTTTTATGACTAAGGATGTCTTTTTTAGCAACGGATTGGTCAGAAACCATTAGAGCCATGCTAGAAATAGCATGAAGTGCTAGAAAGCTGCCCAAATCAAGTACCCATTTATAGCTGCAAGCATAGGGTGGGGTTTACACACAACTGTGTTCATTTTAATTATCTAAACAGATGCAGATCTTAAAGGAACACCCTCTTATTGTTCTATTATGTGTGCTTTGTATAATTCTCTACTGCTGTTTCTGCTTAGATTATTATGTACCAGGCTTACTAACTAGTGGGATTACTGAGTTTTACAAATAACTAAGGGGGTTTGCAATGATAATTTTGATCCCATCTGCAACTGTGAGTTAGTAATGTAAAATATACAACATCATAAAAAGGACAGAAATTACTGTATTCTTCAAACCACCTAAGAAATCCTAAACAGATTCAGAGGCTAGAAAAGTACATTTTAGCTGGAATAGCAAGCAACTGAAAAGACTGATCTGCAGCTGTTTATAGCATTAAAATAGAGCCCATCTGTATATGAACTGTCAATCATCTATAGACATTAACAGCTGCTGGAAAATCTAATTCATTGTTGTTGCCAACTTTCACATTGATCAGCACATGCTGTAAGCCTGTCTTCATTGGTGATTTATACTTGTAGAAAACTGGGGAGAATCTGAAAATTGGCACATCTACCTCAGCCCTTAGCATAAGAACATAATAAAATTTATGAAGAAGAGGCCATTCAGCCCATCAGTGCTTTCCTAGTAGCTGATTGATCTCCAAACTTGGTCAAGCTTGGTCTTAAAGTATTCCAATGATTCAGCACTTCACTAGGCAGTCCATTACATACCATCACCACTCTGTGTGAAGAACGATCTCCTACCCTCTGTCCTAAATCTATCTAACTTAATTTCCAACAATTTCTGGTTCATTTTCTACGTTAGGGTTCTGGTTAGGGTTACCATTGTCCACTACTTATAAGATTTTAAAGACTACAATGAAGTCTCCCCTAATTCTTCTTTGTTGTAGGCCTAGTAATCAGCTCACAGTGAATTATTTTAAGCCCTGGGATTAGACTGGTTGTTCTTTGCTGGCTACAATGTCCCTTTGGTAATGTGGTGACCAGAAGCGATTCTCTAAATAAGACGTAGACTACAGTCCAACAGGGACTTGAACCATGACCCCTCACATTAAAAGTCTGATGCTCTAACCCTTATAAAACTTTACCACTGTACATTTGCACATTTCCAATGCTTTTCCCATGACTTTCCATGTATGTTATGCTTTACTGCTTTAGCGTGCCTCACTGGGACTTACAATGCTTTTACTATGGAAAACTTTTATAAGGGACTGAGCTATCGGGGCTGAGGTTGAGCTGTCTTCGTCTCTGGGGATATGGTGCCCAGAAGCAGCACGTAGTCTCCTAGTTTTGCCAATAAAAGGTTGGGAAAAAGTAATTGAGTCAGTCCTATAGATATGCATGTAAACAGCAGCATGCTGGTGTACCGCAAGCGCGCATGGCAGCTGTGTTCCCATACCGAGAGGCAGTATAACTACCACAATGACACCGAACCACAGGAATTCTGCTCAGACACCAGCGACAGTCCCGGAAGGAAAGAGGGAATACACAGACCATCCTACAGAGAACAAAACACATTTACTGAGTTCTGCATCAAATACTGGGTGATTTAAAACCAGGACATAAAGCAATTTAATACAGATTTTTGTTCCACACAGGTTTCAATAATTTATACGCTTCGTATTTGACTGTTCATATTTGTTTTGGTGTCTGGGGCCCTAAAAAAACCATGCTAAAAACTCACGGTTGTTGCGTGTGTGTGTTTTTAATAGAATAATATTTCAATGTGTTAAAATGTGTATAACAGAAAAATGTGTTCTGCTCCGTAGGGTATCACATCTAAAGTTAATAATAAGTATTGAGAAAGGTAAATCATAGCATGACAGATTCCCATAATTTTCTTTAAATTTTTGGTCCCATGCAGGTCACATTCAAAGATCTTGAAAAATATATTTTCTTTCTTTACACTGATACCATAACTTCGGTTCACTAAACCAAAGGTTAAACTGATACAGTAAACAAACATTTCAGCTGGTGCCTTCATCATTTCAGTTTTGCCTCACATTTTCATACATACTGTACTAACAAATTTATTTACTTAGAGGTGAAACTTTTTCTTTAAACAAGCATATTCTCAAATATTCAATGTTTCAAGTGTCAAACTTTCTCCCTGTTGGTGTCCTGACCCTGAATTGTCATAATCGAAAAAGTTCTTCAGACAGTTATCATGTTAGATGCCCTGTGACACTGCCACCGATCACAGCCAATTCTAATGTCACTATTGCTGGGATCTCAGCCAAGGTCCCCACAAGTCTTAATCACAGCCAGACAATACAACCTTATAGCCCTTTTAAGAGCTGTAAGACCATGCATCACTTTCTGCATCTTCAAATCTCTTCCAAGGTTTTGGCATGTTTACAAATCAGATTCACAGACAATCAGAATAATGACTCTTCCCTGCAGAGCACCAGCTTCAAAAGAAAAAAGAAAGCAACAGATTAATGGACCATGGACAGTTTGGTAGAGATTCATATGCATAGTACATTAAGATGAACTGAGTTAGACTTCAGGCGTCTGAGGGAAGGATTTGAGTTTTGTGCCTGGGGGTTGGGGTAGGTGTTTTTTTTACATGGGTTAAGGGTGTGTGCCCCAAGGATATTTGATTTTATAGCACTGGGGCAGCTATAACGACTATGCAATGCCTGTCATCTGATATAACAGTACAGCTTAGATACTTTATATTGTGTCATAATGTTAGTTTTGTTACAAAGCTTGTTAAACAGAAACATTTTCCATAAGTAGAAGGACAATGGCACCCTGACGTCAGACTTTCTGCTATTCAGAAAAGGCATGGCACAAAGTACAACTGCATTTTGCACTACTATTATTAAGAAATAAGTATGTCAGTACATATCTTTCACCAAAGCTGTTATAAAAAAACTATTTTGTAAAACTACTACTTCTATCAGTAGGATGAGAAAGTGTCATTTACCACAGTATGCAGTTAAGTATTACAAGTGCCTCCATATATCCCCAGTATCTGATACTCTCAATAACAAGTCCTAAAGAATCCCCTAACCAAGCTTCATGACAACTGGATACACGTCTCTCCAGATAGATGTAAAACTTGAAGTGTGATGCACAGGACATACATACAGCCTGCACAATTTCTCTGTTGCCGGGGACTTGAGTCAACTCGTCAGTAATGCAAATTTTAAAAAAAAATACAAATGGTGTTTTTGAGGAAGCATATTGTGTACCTCTGAACTGTGACACATGCAATTAATTTTAAATAGTCAAAGAAAAGGAACACATAACCGCAAATGGTAAAATATGAGACATTTTAGAAGTTGTTTACAATGTCCTAACTAAAGCACAAAGAGCTCTCACATTTTCATACACCGGTGCCTATTATTTATTTCAATAATTCTCATACTCTGAGGTTTTCATGCAGGTAGGTATATAAATGATACACATGACAAATCTTGAGGTGATCTAATACATTTGCACACTACTGTACATGTCACAAAAAACAAAAATAAACTGTGGTCCCCTGTGGCTCCACTCGAAAAAACACTGCAGCCTGGAGGCCAGGGTGAGTCATGTGAACATGGTTCAAAGTTTTGATCTTGGGGGGGACCCACAAGGTTGACTGTTTTTGCCACCAGGGTTTGGTAGGGACCAGAGGTCACGCAGTGATCACCACACCTCCTTATTTAAGTGGGTTGCAGTGGCATGGTGTCATTCTAATTGAGCAGTTAAAATTGGGTAGATAAAATTGAAAAATATATTGAACCAATCATTGAATCTACTGTACATGAATCCTTATTAAGGTGCGTCTCTTTCAGAAAGCAGCGCGTGGAATCGTGTGTGCAAGTATACTGATTTGACCAGCAGTGGGACATGGGTAGACGTTGGGGTTTGGAGTAGCAATGATTAACACAACAGTACTAATATCATTTTACTATTGCTGTTTGTTTCAGAGGCTGAAGGAAATACTGTGTTTTACCTGATACTACTACTGAGTTGTGAATAAAGAGAAGTCTAATTTCATTTGAATCAAGACTTGACTGAATTACTTGTCTTACTGAAACAGCCAGAAGGTGAAACATTTATCCTGCACCATTCTTCACAATGGCACATAGGTGCATTATTTCTGTATATATTTGTATTTAATCCTCTGAGGGGTAGACCTCTCACAGAACAGTACAGTGTACTTTTGAGGCGGCCTGATTTTCCCTACCTTGAATGACTGTTCTGTTTACTGCAGATCTCAAGGAGCTGGACAAAGATCGCTTAACTTAATTCATGCAGGACGTTTTAAATCTGTAGCTTCTCTGTGATTTATTTCTGCATGGGTTGCATTTAATCTTAAACTAATTAAAGCCATATCCATTAAGCAAATCAATGAACACGCCTAGCTATCGGTGTTGTAAAAAGCTTACCATCTCTAAAATAATAGAGTGAAACTTACTTATAACCATTAAAAAATGCTTATCGACCGGTGGTCTTTAAACGCAAGTGATAAAACTTGGGAAATATACACTATTAGTAGTAGGATTATATGCTAAAGTGCAAGACTTTGTGTGAAAGTAAAAACAAACTTATACTTTCTTATAAAACTAGCACAACTGAGGCATATTATTGAGTCCTGAAATTAATCTTATAGGCTGATTGCGACCAGTTTTGTAACACAGCTGTAATGTCCCAATACTTGTTGGAGACAACAGGTGACAATGTATGCTATTCAAAATTGTCACAAATGGGTGGAGTTTGTACTCTATCTTCCCAGCAGGTTGCAAAACTGAACTCCAGAGCAGTCTTTATGACTCCAGCATTGATCCTCTTCACAACCACGGCTTCTGTTTCACTTTGAAACTCCTCTGATCTCCTCCTTCTCAATTCCAGAGATCACGGCCCAACTGCAAATGGCATTCTGTACTATCCCTTTCATTACATGTGCTAGCTGGGTGATGAGCATCGACACCACCCAGAAAACACTGTAAACCACGGGGAGACATTTTGCAAGGGTCCTTTCACAACTAGGCAAGTACAGCTAGCTGGGGATTCTTCCACGTGCTTCGAGAAACTAGTGCACAAACTATAGGGGCTGGCATGAATGGACACTCCTAAAATCTGCCATGTAGTTCTGTTGGGGCTTCTTTCCCAGGACTGCTACAAAACATTAAAGGAGAATATTAAAGAAGTACTGCATTTAGCTAATGAATGCTGTTCAAAAAACAGTAAATATATTAAAGACTCCAGACATAAATTAGACTTGTGGTTCTCAAAATATGATTTGTCCAACAAATCAGATGCCAGAAGTACAGCAGCACAAAACAGTAGGTCACCATGAGCTGTACTTGAATAATAGGTTCGTTGTAATGTATGTTACTTTATTGTCATTTTAGAAGGTGCACTAAATCTCATAGAAAGAGACACTACACTACTGGAAATATCAAAAGCTGTCAAACTTCCAAAAGCCACAGAGGCCTGTCACCTTACCTCAAAACAGACTCAACAGAGATCAAACACAGAGATTTGGAGCAGATCTGCTGCAGTGGGGTTATACAAAAGCAAAACATGTCAGAGTTATCGCTTAGAGAAAAGCTCTATTAGATATGCAGGCAGCTCAACATGCCCATTAGGACTCTGAGTTTTAGCCACTTTTCGACAGCTGCAATCAATTCCGATCCCCCTCTGCAACCTCACAATTACATTTTACATCAGACTGGAAATGGAACTTTCACTGGCTGTCCTTTCTTCCTCCATCCCGAGGCATGCTGATGCCTTCCCTCTTAAAAGACAGGAATTTCATTTTCCTTAGAGGAGTAAGAAACATGAGCTATTTCTTATTTATTCACAAATTCCTCCAGACAACCCATCTTGAGTTCCAGTTTCTTACACGGAAACAATGAAAATACTTTTAGTCTTGGATTGCCTAGATTTATGGGTGGAGGGAGATTTCGTAACTGAAACAAGCTTTTTCTTCCAGGGTTCCAACTTGGAATTCATTGTTCTGACAGGATCATGCCAGCCCTGTCTGAAACTGCAGAAAACTGCAGCACTTCTAAAGAAACCCATTTACATGGACAGATACAGATAGACTGGTAGCAATTTCTGGCTGATTCAAGTACCGATATACTCAATGTTCTGCTGTACAAGAGTGCTAATCATTTCTCTGAAGAGAGGGCTACAGCCAGAACAAATCTGGACCAGCTCCATATAAAACACAACTCATCATTTAATCTCTTTATCTGCATATCCCTTTATTGTGATTGTCTCTCGGCATTGTATTCAGTCCAATATTGTTGTGATTAGTCAAAGGGGTTTCAGGCTGTGATTCAGCCTCCTGACAGTAGATGGCATCAAACCAACTCGGGACTTCCCTTACCAAAATCTCGTGACTATGGCAGAAGTCATCTTTTTGAGGGACGGCACCTTGGTGAGGGGCGGAAGTACGAGTATGTAAATTCCAGCCACTGGAGTCAAGTGAAGGACAAGGACACTTGTCGGTTGGGGATTGGTGTTCCACTGACTACAGAGGCGGGACATTACGTACTACTGTGTTCGGGGTTGGTCCGAAGGTAAAATAGGCGGAGTAATGGGTGGAGGGAGAGACTAGTTTGGAGCAGCGGGATTTTTGAAAATCTTAACTAATATTTCTTTTGTCTTTGTTTTGTTTATGTCCAATACACCACGAAGACGATTAAGGAAGAGTTCTCACGATCTGTTTTGGATTTTTACCCCTGCACTCCCTCCCTTACGCCATTTTGTTTGCTTTTTGTTATTAAATTTTTTTGTTGATGTGTATAATAAATAGAAATAAATTATTTTATTTCTGTACACATAAATTACTGTCTGGACATTCCATTTAATACATTCTCGCCTCACAATTGTGTATTACAGATGAGGTCTACGATGAGAGTATTAAAATGAAACTTACCACTACCTCAATTTTCACAATAATTAATGAGCAAGCAGCCATTTTATGATATATGCAACTGTAATGAATAATTCTAAGAGACGTAGCTCTAATTTGTATTGATGTTTCATATGAGCTGGAAATGTGCTTTGAACTGTTTTGAAAAGCCCAGCTCCTTATTCAAATTTGCCTGCATTTTTAACAAGCGTTCATAATAAAGATAATGCTTTGCGGCACTTTACTGCACTGTACTTGCCTTCACACTCAAAATGCTTGTTCTGTTTTAAGTGAGTTGATTAATTTCATATCTAAATGACCTCTGAGGGGAGGATTAGCAAATTGAGGAGTTAGGTGAACTCACGCTCGAATTCCTCTCTGGTGTGAAGGGGAGCCACACTCACTATGGTATTATAGTCCAGTCTGAAAATGGTATTACTAAGCATGGGGAATAACCATTTAAGCAGGAGAGGCAACATTGTATCATTCAGAATACACATAATAAGACTAGTACGAAATGTAACATTAGGAAAATATAAATTAACCTTTTAGAGTGTTACAAAACCCACACATTACTTAACCTTTGCTATATGCCCCAATATCCCCCCCCCCCCCCCCCCCCCAACATATTCTAGACTGTTTTCCTATTATTATTCACACATCACAGATAGATGAACCAGGGGATTGCTTTTTTTCAGCTCTTACTCAGGAACTTTCTACATCGCAGTGTATCCAGATCATGCTCCGTCCTTCAACTATGCTTGTGCTCTGGTGCCTCTAATACCGTAAATTGGCTTCTAACCAGACACAGTGAAATCTCATTAAACTGCCCTTCATTAAAATGCACAATGTGTTGCATCTGAAGGGATGTATTGGTCCCAAGGGCAGCGAGTAAGACGACTATAATTCTATAACCAGAATATGCATTTAATGAGCTCAGACATATCATAAATATATATCATTATATGCACTGTTACTGTGTATTGAGACTCTGGACTTGTCCTTATGCTGAAGAGGGAAAAACAAATGAAAGCTGCATTTACAGTACTACATGTGGAATGAACAGAGTTGTGGATGATGTCATGGAATCTTTGAGTACCATCTGCTTCTAAGCAGGTCAATGTGCTGTAAAAAAAAAAAAACACACATGCCCTGTCCACATCCAGCATGTTCTTGAGGCACATATATTGCTGGCAAATTCCCTTTGTCCATATAACTACATTGCCAAGGAAACCCCCCCCCCCCCCCCCCCTCAATCATACAGTATCATTCAAGGAGCAGCTGGCTATTGTTACACTTAGGATTTGCTGCTTAGCACATTTTGGTGAACATTTTGTCTTAAAAAAAGAGAAATGTAGGGCTGAAGTTACTGTTGATTCAGACCTAAGTGGCTGCCATCAAACTCAGTAATCTCCATAGCAGGTCACATTTCACAGAAACGGCTGAACTGAAAACTACCTTTTTAATAAATGATGAGTGCATAAGTAAACACTATTGATGTCTCTGGTGTTTTTTTTTCCCTCCTTACCTCCACTGGGATTACTAGTCAAATCAGGATAGATGTAACACAATTTTTGTTCCTGGGTAGTAAGTGTTATTTCCTAATTGCTTATGCCTCAAAAGTATAGAAAATGGCTATTATTCACCACAAACTTTGCTTTTGTGACTTTTCATTCACATAAAGTCAGAAAAAAACAACATATGAATCCAAATTAACATGTATTTATACTAAAGTAATACAAAAATGACTACAAAAGATTTAGAAGTGAGTAGTTTTTCGAGATTTACAATTATACTGTAAATCACTTTCACGAATCAGCCCCCAAATGTAGTCTCCCACCTTGGTAGCAGCGTTCAAAGTCCAGTATATCCTGGTGGAGGCGCTCACCCTGCTCCTCCGAGTACGCTCTCATGTTCTTCTTGAATTTATCAATGGACTTTGAGGGACATCCTACAGCCCATTGTGCCGTAGTTCTTCACCAGAGTCTCAGCCAGCTCCACATAGTTTTCGGCCTTGTGATTGCCCAGGAAGCCCCGAACCACTGCGACAAAGCTGTTCCAAGCCGCTTTCTCCTTACTAGTGAGCTTCTTGGGGAATTCATTGCACTCCAGGATCATCTTTATCTGTGGTCCGACGAAGACGCCGGCTTTGACCTTTGCCTCAGACAGCTTAGGGAAGAAGTCTTGAAGGTACTTGAAGGCTGCTGACTCCTTATCTAGAGCTCTAACAAATTGTTTCATAAGGCCCAATTTGATGTGCAGTGGTGGCATCAGCACCTTCCAGGGGACCATCAGTGGCTCCCACTTGACGTTGTTCCTCCCCACAGAGAACTCGGTCCGCTGTGGCCAGTCCCACCTGTGGTAGTGCGCCTTGGTGTCCCTGCTGTCCCAAAGGCAAAGATAGCAGGGAAACTTGGTAAAACCGCCTTGGAGACCCATCAGGAATGCCATCATTTTGAAGTCTCCTATGACCTCCCAGCCATACTCATCATACTTCAAGGCGTCCAGCAAGGCCTTGATGCTGTTGTAATCCTTTTTGAGGTGCACCGAGTGAGCCAGGGGAAGAGACAGGTACTTGTTACCATTATGGAGCAGCACGGCTTTGAGGCTCCTGGATGAGCTGTCTATGAAGAGGTGCCACTCATACTGGTTACAGGCGATTCCGATTGCCTCAAACAGACTGGTCACATTGTGGCAGAAGCAGAGCCCATCTTGACAGGTGAAGAAGCTGGAAAAAGGTTGGTGACGCTTCCTCTGATCTGTGACTTGCACACTTTCATCCAACAAGTTCCATTGCTTGAGCCTAGATGTCAAAAGCTTGGCATTGGACTTGGTGAGACCAAGATCTCTAATCAAGTCATTTAGGTCTTTTTAGTTGGGGTAGTATGGGTTTCTCTCCTCAGCTCCACCTCTGAAATTGTCATCTGGATCTACAACGTCTTCCTCGCTCTCTGACTTGCTGCTCTCTTCTAAAGACGGCTGCTCTCTCTACGGAGGAGTGGGTACGGGGAGCTCATGGCAGTGTGGCACCTGGCGAAGGATGAAGGAAGGTCCGGATACGTGATAGCAGGTGCATTCTTGCCAGTGACATTTGGAAGGGTCCACCATGCAGAAGTAGCAGTTGCTTGAGTGGTCAGTGGGTTTCCGTCAAATTCTTGGGATAGCGAACTTCATGGCTCTCTTTTCCCCTCTGTACCATCCTACAAAAATACATTTATTTCACCCATGACTAATGTGTAAGAGATTCTCGCAACATTTTTCATATATGATTGTAACAGGGAGAGATCTGTGCTGACTCTGCTGGCGTGTTCACGGGCTGCAGGAAGAGGGCGGCAGTCGCCCAACAGCCGCCTGTGAGTCATGGCAATGGCACGGGGAGGTGGGAAAGGGTGTGTGTGGACTTTCCCCCTCTCTGAATGGCTGGGAGGCGGGTCTTGGGTGATTGTTGGTCCTATAAAATAACGCTCTGTTGTTTCCTCAGGTCTGCCCACTTAGACGCACCAAGAGTGCGGAAGCTTTGATTCAGGACCGGGAATCAGTCGGGAGAAAAGAAATTCACAGTGAGAAAGAGAGAGAGAGCGGGGAACCCTTGGGCAGACCCCGGCGTATTGTAAAAGAGCAGGCTAGATAGCCGACAGAGTAGGACGGTGATCCGGGTCGTGCGGGTAGCGGCGACCGGGATAACGCTGCCGAGTGCAGCACCTTTTATTTGTAGTTTTATTACTGTTTTATTTTCCCTTGTTCTTTTCGCCTTCTGTTTTCATTATTATTTTTTTGAGCACCTGCGATGCACTTGCTGTTCGTGTACCAGCTGTGGTATTTCCGTGGTGCTGTCTATCATCGTTGATAGGCAGCACACGGTCAACAGTGCCCTCTGCCGGAGAGAAATAAGAACCGGTCTAAAATAAAACTGGGCACCTGTGTGGTGTTTCCAAATACACCTGTCTGTCTCCTGGTCAGTGAATTACCCACATCCCTTCCACAATGATATATTTTTTCAATAACATTGAAAATTGTAAAACATTTTAAAATTAAAAACTTTTACAATTTTAAAAATTTTAACAAATTTTATAACATAAAATTCCGAGCAACAATTATCCATCTTACCTTCCAGAGATTTTTTTGCAGTGCTCGCAGGTGAAATGAGGTGCCCAGGGTTTGTTTTGATCCCCGACAGGCATGCCAAAATATGCCTTGTAGGCCTCACACATCTTAGCAGATGCTTCCACAAAGTACTTTTTCGCTCTTGTCTTGATACATTGGTCGCAGACATAGCAAAATGCGTCTGCCGGATGCTTGCAGCCTCTTGATGCCATCTCAGAAAAATGCAGATATGTATCCACTTAGGCAGCTGGAACTGAACTGAACTGGTGGACTTAAGGCCTCTGTATTTATACTACTATTTATATTACTGGAAAGTTCTAGAAGTTACTCCAAGTTTACTCAGCACTGAGTCTATCTGGAATGTTCTGGAAAATAGGTAAATTTCAAAATATCACTGTCCTGGTCACAAAAGCAAAGTTTGTGGGGAATAATAGCCATGTTCTATACTTTTGAGGCATAAGCAATTAGGAAATAACACTTAATACCCAGGAACCAAAAAAATAATAATTTGTTACACGGTGTTATGTTTGACAACAGGTACAGCAGTACCACATAGAAAAGCTGTTCTCATTTACAAGGTCTTGTGTCCTTCATGAAACAATAATGTAGCTCTGTACTTAAGAACATTCATGAACAAGAGGGAACATTCATGAACAAGAGGAGGCCATTTGACCCATCTTCGCTTGTCCGGTTATAGTAGCCGATTGAACTCAATATAAGATAATAAGAGGTAGTAACAAAAAGTCGTGTCTTAAAGGATCCCAGTGGGATCCCAGTGATTCAACATTGTTAGGCAACCAATGCCACTCTCTGGGTGAAGAAGTGTCCCCTATCCCACCTATCCTGTCCTAAGTCTCCACTTCCAACTGTGTTATACTAGTACATCACTTAAAATGCATATCTGGTTTGCAATTTGGACTCACAGCATCACAGCAATACAATTTAGAGTGAAATAGTTTAACAATAGTTTCCATATTCCATTCTGAAATCCATAAACATAACTACTTCAGGAGGTGTGGTTTGAGTGGGGATGCAGAAATACATAAACTATGTATTCTGACACTTACGCTAACTGTAATATTTGTGTGCCACTGCATAGTTCAACACCTTCCTGGAGACTTGCACTAAAAACAAAGATATGACAGAAATGTACATATCTGTAAACCAAAATATAAAAGCAGCATAGACTTTAGGGGCCTTTGGCAAAACATGATCCTGACACAGCGTTCACAACCAGCAAAGCGATCAATACAATCTCATCCAAGATGCTAAAGGTCAGCCCTCACCTCCACATGAAAAAGCAATACAATACCATTACACTTATTCGTCCTCCATTTGAGATAGCTACATGGTTCTTTTGTGTGTGTGTGTGTGTGTGTGTGTGTATATATATATATGAAAGACACTTTCTAGATAAATGTGTCTCTTAACCTATAACTTGCCTCCCTATCTCTGATATTGACAACAAGACCACCCTCATAATGCATGATGTTGTGCCCTTAAGTTATGTTTTAGTATCCGCAATGCATACAGTTTGTATGTCTCTACACAAGTGTCAGTTAGTTGAAAACTCATTATAACCCCTCCTATAAACAGACATTGCTTACTTCTACACTTCTCTACAGTCCTTATGTAAGTGTATTGCAGAATTTTAAAGAGTCCTAATATTCACAGTTTAATTAGTAATCGTTAATAATAAGGGGGAAATCCATACAACGGGTCATACTGTACATGAGTGGGTTTATTGAAACTCACTGAGCGGATATCAACTGACATTTCTGCAGGGCAAGAACCAGATAATTGACTGACATGATTTTTATTCTACGGCCCTCTGTTAAATATGAAATGATTAATTACATCACCCTAGTGCCTTGCTTAAAGCCTTACGTCTGTAGCTGGCTACCCAGTAATGTTTCTTGATTAAAGCGCTTCTGTTTGTATTTGTTCTGAGAAATGGGCAGAATTCAATGTTTTCTTGCTTTTAATAATAATGTTTTCTCATTGAATGCTAAATGTCTGAATATTGGCAAATCTCAAGGTTTACTGGTAAGTGTCAGAAATAAACATGACGTCATTTTAGTTCGGACATTTAACAGAACATCTCAAAAATAACCAAGTGCCTTTACCAATAAGCTTTCGGTAAATGTCCGAAAAGCAATTTATTTCTTCATCAGTCCAGTCATTTACCTGGTAAATGCTGACCGGTAAAACTTAAAATTTGACAGAGTCTGACTTTTGCCATAACACATACATTATTTTTCTCTGTCTGTATAATAAGTTTCACTTGCATTTTAGTTTTCTTGGAAGGTTTTAGTGTACATGTTTGCTTCGTGCTTTTGAATAAGAAAGCATTCTTAATGCACTGATTACTGTTGATTATCCCCAGTCCCATATTCCATTAGGAAATCAGTTGCTGATTGCACCTCAGCAACATGATACTGTTTATGCCATATTCACAAAAGAAACAACCTGCTAATGTTACAAATCCTTAAATAAATACAACCAGAAGCATTATTTCAGGAGTTCCAACAAGCACTGAAGTTACAAAAAACCTTCTTCGTGCAATTACTGTTTAATGATGGTGAGTCGACGACATTTAAAATGAAATTATTATCAATTTGAACATCAATACTATTAACACTCAGTCTTGTTTTATTTGTTTGTGTAAAGAACAAAGCAAGAACAACCACTACCCAGTAATTAAAAGAATGGTGCTGCCACTAACCTCGCCATCCTGCCTTATCTTCATTATTCAGCAGCTGACGAATCAGCTATTAAAAGTAATTAAGCAATTCATCAAGCCTGTTTCAATTACGGGCTCATGACAGAACCAGATTCCAATCATGAGATGAGAATACCACAATCACAATTGCTCAAATACAGTACACGCAGCAACATACAGTATCCTCGAAAACTATCACAGCACTAGAGCAACAACGTTCATGCTGCCAACGAAGGCGTTTGCCAACATGTCTACTCAAGCTGTTTTCCCTCTGGGGACAAGTAATATATGAAAAAGAAAATGTTGGCAGCATCACACTTATCATATTAATTGATTAAGATGGTGGCATAGAAAGCATTTGCTGTAGAAATTATTAGGAACACATTTAAATATTCAAACAAACACTGCTTGAACGGATTTGGCGACAAAGATGTTTGTGTTTGTTTATATAAGAGAATTCACAAATGAAAGTGTGAAAATACATCATGTAAAGGAAACTAATAAACAATGTACTATAAAGAAGAGTTTATCTTCTTTCACAGGCAGCAGGGTGCCAGGTTTACTTTACTCCAGAGTTTGTGTTTTATACCTTTCTATGGTATGAATTATACTTTTGTTTTCCAGCTAATTCAGAATTTCGAAAGAATATTTGAACATAAAAAACAGATGTTCATTTGAACATAGAAATATGAGCACATTTATGACCCTCAAAAAACAAACAAACAAGCATATCATTAAATAACCTAAAAGCAAAGCAGTTGTAACCAGTGGTGTAGTCCTAAATCCACCAACAAAATATAGACCTCTTAAAAAAAAATTATTTGTTCATTGAGCTTGAGGTAACATTTAATAGGTAATGCATGTGTCTCACATGCGACTTTTACAGGCTACTCCCCTAGTCAGTGCTGCTAGATTGGCAGTTTTCCACCAAATTTGTCTTGTTTTGAAAGCATCTTGCAGGTAAATATTGGTCATTTAGTTATTTTTATCGTGCATGTTCTTTTTCTATTTGTTTAGATTATGAGGTTATCATCAGTGCAGAACTTCAATCACAACGCCTTGTATAGTATATCACGTCCTCCCTTGTCTTTTTTCTGGAGCCCAGCATCCAATAAAATTACAAATCACACAAACGCTGTTATATTTTGGCTGCTTTAAAAAATTAAAAAAAAAAAACAATTTGGCTACTTCATCAGCATTTTTACTAAAAAACATTGTTAGCCCTATTAAACTTTAGCACTTTAGTTTGTAACTCCTAATGTTCTCTTCATTGCATCACAAGATGGAGGTGCTCTGTGCTTCCCTCAGCCCATTAGATGCACACTTGTGTACTTAACACTTAACAGCACTGTTATTCTCTACATCAATAGACTCTCCCTGTTCTATACTACATGGTCAACACAACCAGCTTTTATTTGACCACACTGGAGTCAATTATCTCAAACAAATCTCACATACAACCAATTAAAACAACTGTAGGCTTTTCAGTCAAATGGCAATCCTCATGTCAACTGTGACCTCATCACTAATAGTACTGCACATCATCAAACCAGTTGCACCAAAATATAACCTTTCAGTATCTTTAGTTGTATGCAATATATTAAAGTGTGGCTAACAAAATCATTTCTTACCTGTCATGCACTTTCATTCACTATATAGGTCTCAAATGTGCAGTTTTGAAAGAAACACACACTACCACAAAAACTTCCATTTTCATTAATAATGTGTTGCAAACACAGATTATTTTTAATCTAAGGTACAACCAGAAATTAATATACATTTTTGTTAATATATGTGTTTCTTTCAAAACTGCACATTTGAGCCATATAATTAACATGCATGGCAGGCACATTTTACAGACTATTTTACTAGCTATAATCTCGTTAAAAGGGTTAATTAAAAACAAACTCTCTTTCAGGTTAATACCTCTTATTATCTTGCAGCAGTATAGGAATTGTCGTAAGGACACAGATAGGAGGTTATAGATTTTTTTGCCTGTTGCAAATAAAGACACTCCTAAAACTTGGCTTTTAAATAGCTAGGCAGGTTATCGATTCCATTTGGTATATTTAGTTACAACTTCTTCCATTGCTCCAATATTCAGTGCTCAACATCAAATGTATTGTATCATGACAATCTCCTATGTGAAAGAATAGCTCAGATTCTTGTCTGCTGAACTCCATTCAACTCATCAATGCTTATCCAAGTAGTCAGTTGTTCCCAAAACTTATTCAGTGTTGAACTCCAGTGATTCAGCATGCTAGGCAACCCATTCCACACCCTCACTGCTCTCTGTGTTAAAAAGAGTCTCTTACCCTCTGTCTTAATTGTCAGCTGTGATCCAGGTCCTGGTTTTTGTGCTGCATTTAAAGTATTGGCTAGGTTAACTTTGTCCTTTAAAGATTTTAAACAATTCAGTCAAATGTCAGTCTTGCATGTTGTATTCCACCACACATCAAAAACAACCCCCTTTCATGCCATTAACCATACCATATTGAGCTTCTGCTGTACTTTATGATAAGCTGTACACCTTTCATATGACATATAACATATATAAGAGAACTTGATAGAGATTCTAAGCTGCTCAAACTGTTTGTTTGTATGATATCTGTACACGGGATGAACTGCACTAAAATTGTGTCGAATCTGTAACAGTGATTGGTTGATCTCTTATACATGATTTATAATTGACGTCACCTCTCAGAACTCCTTCTAAACTCCCTTTTCCCATATCTCAGACACTGACTGGAATTCCCTGTATCAACCTTGTCCCTCTTTTGTATTGACGTGAACATGGAAGGATATGATTAGAAACCCTTCTAGTTGGACGTTGTAATTTCTAGATGGATACCTAGCATTAACTACAGTACACTTACACTTTTGTTACATGTGATACTGTGTGTTATGTGCATTTACAGTAGTCAATATTGGTACATTGCAACTACAGTGTAAACAGGTACCTATATACTGTATATTTTAAAGTTTATTGACAGCTGTATATATTATATTAGAATATGTGTGTAACTTCTACTCATTGTCAATATCATACACAGACGTTCTCAGTCTAAAACCCTGTATAAACTCCATGCATTTATAGATCCCCAGCTTCAATAGTTTCTCCATTGATGTGCACTAAATCACTGCACCAAATTCCAGTTACAAATACTCTTAAATTATGATTAAGTTAAACATAATTGCTTCTCTTAAACCCTACAAGTTGCCTGTGTGTGGAGGGGAAGGGTCATTTAAAGATAACTGATTAAGTTCTTCACAGCTGAATCCCAGTTTAATAGAGTCCAATTAGAAAAGTCCACAAGAAGAATGGCCGGGTCCAGAATGCAGTGTCTCATGACTAAACGCTTTTCAAAGCAGATTTATATGCTGCTGGTTGAAGGCTGAAGGCATTGGACTCTTGCTTTAACCACTCTTACAGAAAAGAACTGTAACAATTAATTATATTTGAATAATTTGAGGTTTATGCAGTTCTGTATTCTTTTTTCAGTGACCGCCCTGGATTCGTTGATGTCACAGATGTGGTTTGTCGTGTGTTGTGGTGATACGGCACACAGAACTGGCACTCCGAATTGCTAGATGAGAATATTTAACAGCTTTTAATAATGACCGTTCAGCTTTGCTTTCACCGTGAAGCAGTTGAAGTGAAGGATGTTGAAAGCTCTTGAGGAAGAGCGATATGCATTATTAATAACAGCTATCTGAGCTCTCCGCCAAAAGACACTTATAGACAAACGAGGTCATGAAAACAGTAAGCCCAGCCATTCATTAATCTAATAGAAGCTGTTTTAATGCCTATTGTACATTGTTCATGCTTCTTTTCCTTCTGAGTGAAGGAAAAGGTTGTTGTATCCTCACACAACACATTAAGCAATGCAGTGCTATGCGGTTTACCGCGATAAATACAATGAATAGGTAAATGCAATTTAGACATGGGTTTTAGAAACTAGCAATATATGTTATTTAAAAATGATTCCTACAGTTGAAATGGCACTTGGTGTTAAATGACACGTTACTGAAAACTAATTATTCTCAATTGAATAATCTATCAAGCTATTCATGAACAAAGTTACAGGAGTGTCAGTAAAAGCAATGGCCACGAAAAGAGTATAGTAAAACAAAAAGTCAACGCTTAAAGGGGTTGGTATCTAGTACCATGAAAGGTTGAAAACAGCACTTCGCGTGCATGTGTGACTTTACAATACTTGCAGGTAGTCTGCTACACCCACACTTACTTCCAAGGATATTTTACCTGGAGAGCAAAATTCTTTCCACATCTTCAACACCTTCTTTCCTGCAATTAACCAACCAGCTGCTGCCCCTAATAACTGACTACTCATATCCTTTGACCCCAAAGACATTAGAAACCACCTAGGAAGTACTAAGGCTTGCAAACTGAGAGCTTTCTGTAACTTGTTATATACATTTTCTTTAAAAAAAAATAAAAAACTACAAAACGTTCAAAAACTGCACATATGAAACCTAGTGAATGGAAGTGCACAAAAGGTCAGACTAAAAAGATTCTTTCATTACCTATTACCTTTTTGATGCAGAAGAAATAATTTTTTATTGCAAACCCATGAATACTGAAATCTGATAGAGGTGTAACAATTTATCATGAACAAATCAATTTGCGATACTTAGTTCGTTACACCCCTGGTAAATGTCTTTCAGTGCCACTGTAGTTCTCTTCCATGTACAGGTCTAATGTGCAGTAAGGTTGAGGGTGTGGATTTGCTTCAGCTCACCCAAGTTGGAGGATGCCCTTCCCTCCGCAGCGCGGTCCTTCAAGCTTTCTGCGATGCCCAGCTGCTGCTCGTGGTATTGCTTGGCTCGCTCCAGGTCCTGCATGCAGCGGGCAGCGTGGCCCAGGCCGGCGTAGGCCCGCATCTCAATGGGCTGCTCCCCGAGCTCCTGCGCCAGCTCCAGCACGTGGTTGTGGTAGGACATGGCCTTGTCGAAGTTGCGGCGGTAGTGGTAGGCGCTGCCCAGGTTACTGTAGGCCCGCGCCTCCTCTCGCTTGTACCCTAGCTCCTTGGCAATTTTCAGGTGCTGCTCGTGGCACTGCACGGCGTTGTCGAAGTCGCCCATGGCAATGTACACCGCTCCCATGTTGCCCAGCTCCCGCGCCTCCGAGAGCTCATCTTTGGATTGCTTGGCGAGGAGGACGCACTGCTTGTGGCTGGCCAGGGCGTTGGGGTAGTCCCCGATGGCTGTGTAAACATGGCCCAAGCTGCTCAGCGCCGAAGAGGCTGCCTGTGAGCAACAAAACAGAACGCCCAGTTAGTTTCAAGAACATAAGCACTCAAATTGCCTTGATGCAATGATGTTATAATAATTTATTCATCAGAAAAGCCAAATTTGGTCCATTGTTGTCAATTTAACTTGGTAACAAACTTAGTTATCACAGAAATAAAACACCAAAAAACATAATCATCAATCAGATTTCTTTTCCATTGCGTTTATCACAGGGACGTAATGCATATGTTGCAGTGTCAGGATCTTGTAATTTCTCTGGTGACAAATGTGGTAACCCAGTAACAGCATGCTGCCCAAGTGCACAATGGAATGAACGCTGAAGCTTACAGGGTGATAGGTGGCACCCGCTACGGCTATATACCCACCAGCTATGGGTTTCCACTTTCCAATTGCTTGGGTTGTACCCATTCACCTGATCATTACATTTCTTACTAAGTGGACCATTTTATAATCACCATGTACAGCTATGGTTAAATGTTTTGCACCACCTAGAATTTTAGTATTGAGGCATAATTAAAAAAAAACCTGTATGAACATAATTTTTGTACAGCATTTCATGTTAGATTTCTAAATGTCACATTTTTCTTTTTTTTTTGTCAAGTATATGGAAAACTATAAAGTGGTATGTAATGCAATACGTTAACGTAACATTATTCAACTGGTTTAATTTGACTTCAGAAAGCAAAATTTGTTAATTCTATAGGGTGATGCCAAACTTTTGGCCGTAGCTTTACATGAACTGTCAGACTGTTCCAGGGCATTCAAACTGGGTGGGCCCAATCCACAGTGAGAGAGAGCACCGACCACGACAAAGCAAACACTGCATCAGACAAACTCTTTCAACAAAGAATAAATGAATGGATGTCTAAATGCTAGTATCAGCAGTCAAGTCTGCTACAGTAGACAGTTGTGACATGGAGACAGGGAATATAAACAGGGATCGCCTTCTTATTGCACAAGTCTGTCTCTGTCCAGATATGGTACAGACCGGATATATTTGTATACATTCATCTTTACACAGCAATTACAAACTGCAGGACTGTTAGAAGGTGTTATTTGTTTTTAAAGAGGTTTGTATTTAAAGAGACACATTCTTAAAATATTTAAGCTAGATAGCATATTAGGTTAACACACTCTTCATCTATTGTGACCTGGCTTTAAATTCACAAAACCTACACACAATTCTCAACAAATTCCAGTGCCAGGCTGTCTCAAAATGCGAGGCCATGGATTGGATGGGCAAGGAAACTTAGCTGATCCCTGGCCCCCTAAGAGGAGAGTCCCTCAAGGGCTGGTTTGAAATATGCAAAAGCTTTTAAAAGAAGGATGTTTACCTCAATCAGCAATCTAAAGCAGCAATGTCAGCAGAATCAGTCAGCAGCAGCCCGACGTCTATTATCATAATATATAGAAGTTGTTTACGGGATACATTGAGTTTCTTTTTTTTATGATAAATGGACATGCTTTCCCTTCTACATGACAGTTACACATTTATATTGGAATCTTCTATTTATAAAACATTTATATTGGAATATCTAATGCAAACCGTCAATGCTTGATGTGGTAGATGCATGGGGCTGTACATTTTACAACTTTACAAACTGTCAAAAATAGGCCCTTTGTTTTTGGTTTTTATTGAAGTTTACTCAACTATTACCCTAAACTATCAGTTCAAGCTATTTGCTAGCAAGAGTGCTGTTTAACAGAGCTTGATACTGTGTGTCACTTTGATCTTGTAGAGTCAATGACAACTTTGATACATCACTTGTCAATAATCCATCAGCTTTCCCATCTTGCACAAGGATTGGTATCTGCTGGAGTGATTAGTTATTTTTATAGTGTCAATAAAACATAATTACTTGTACATTGATTAGTTAACAGCAACTGCACAGGGACTAAAACAGGAATATAAATAATAATACTAATAAAAAACAAACAAATATGTCCCGGAGATACAACATATTACACAAACAGTAAAGAATGGTTTGAACATACACTAAAAACACCACATTAGAGGGGTCTATCCACAAACCTATTGGGTCAAGAAAGACTACAAGAAACTTAATAAATTCAGTGCCTATAAATCTTTTTCATTGAAGACATTGAGAAAGACTCCAAATGTTTGTCACCGAATTTGTGAAGCTTCTTTGAGTATTCCTGAATGTACCACTATTAGGTGTTGTAGTTATGGATAAACGAGTTTGGTGGTCTGCACACATCCACATCACAAAACCTTGTAGTCTCTGCTTGAATAAGGTCTGCAAGGGACAGGTTCATGTGTGTCTCGTATTATTAAGGTCATCCTGACAATACATTGAAAGATCGTCTTCAGTGGATTAAATGCACACACAAAATGCAAAATATAAAACACAATACCAAAAAAGTGAAATGCAGATTTATCGAATGGTGCAAAAGCAGAGATTAAGAGCGCAGGCTAGTTGAATGTAATGACTTTCTTAATAATATATTGCATTTTATGTTAGCTGATGCTTCTGGCACAGCTTTGAGGATCGCTGTGCTACTGCCACTGACACTAATGCACATAAATGACATATTAATGTGCCAGTATGACTGGTGATTGAAGCAACACATTTAGTTAGAAACTTGGAATATATTAGTAAACCACATCTATATTAAATAAAAGCTCAATTTTGATGTATCACAAAAAATTAAAACCCACTTTATTTTCCAATTTCTCTAAATGTTAAAGATTCCACAAGATATTTCATGCTGAACCCCACTGAATCTGCACCACGGGAAAGCACACTTGCCAGGATCATTCATTGTCGCCCGACAGCCTCCTTGACTGCTGTGCTGGTGGCCATTTTTCACCTTGGATATCCCTGCAGTTCTTAAACTTGTTGTTATGGGGCTTAACCTACATTGCCACAATTCCCATAACTAATCAGTCACATATTCCTTTGGGGCTTTGGAACTGGCAGCTGTTTGATATTTCTCCAAAACATATTTCTTTTGTTACTGTTTGTTCTTTAATCCTTTAGTTTTTATAATTTTTTTAAGATGCTGCAGAAGGTTCAATGCAACAGCCAGCTATTTAGAGAAACCTAAAATGAAAGCTGGGGTCAGTCTTCCCTGGAATATCTCCACCACAAACACATCTGCCTCTCTTAATCACAGATTCCACTTCATTGTTTATTGTCCTTCAGTTGTCACTGTATGTGTTGTGGTTGTATGCAGTACATCGAAATCAGTCATGGTGGGATACCAGCTGAATCCCTATCAGCAGCAAATAAGTAGAACTGTAGCACTCAATGTAAGTGGAAAATATTCCGATTTGGGGAATGTAAACAGGGTGTAGCTTTTTCTCTATCTTTCCAAATCACAAGGAGACATGGATTTAAAACTGAAGTTAGGTTTCTTGTGAAGTGATAATTTCACTGATCTGAAAGTCAAGCTTTAGAAACACTAAAATAGGGTTTATCAGTCAAAAGCTTCCATAAATCATTGGGAAATAGCGTAAAAATAGTGTTCTAATCACACTTCCTATTTTGAACTGTCGCCAATGGTTCTTTTACCCCGGTTTTCTCCCCAATTTGGAAGGCCCAATTATTATTTGTATCCCACGTCCCCTGAAACGTGCTCCTGCCAGTCGGTAATTTTTCGCATTGTGGATCCACAGCGAGGCCACCAGTCCTACAGTGCCGGAGGGCAACACAGATGGATCCACTGCAGAACTGCAGGCACCCTATCGGTCACAGGGGTCGCTGGTGCGTGGTGAACCATGGATTCCCCTGCCGACCTAAGCCCACCCTACCTGGGCGGCGCTCAACCAAATGTGCACCACCTCCTAGGAACCCCCGGTCATGGTGAGCAGTGACATAGTCTGGATTCGAAACTGCGATCTCCAGGCTATAGGGCGCATCCTGCATTCCACGTGGAGCACCATTACTGGACACGCCACCCTGGGTTGAACTGTTCTTCTTAAATAGGGTTGGTTCGCTAAATATATACTATTAAAGAACAAAATGGTTTACTTATTATTCTACAACGGGTGTAATACGTATGTCACGTGTGTAACGTGCTTGTACAATATTCAGTATTGGATGGAAATGTATTCAATATTTGTTGTAATTTTCACACATTTTTTTCAATGTTTTTACATAATGTATGATGCTTAAGAGGTATGGATGATAAATACACTATTAAATATTGAATAGTGCTACATTTAGAAATACTAAAAGAGATTAATTAATTTAATGACAACTGTTTCATTGAGAAAGGCTTCTGGTATAAATGTTTTTCATTGAACGTATTAAACTTCTTTTAGTATTTCTAGACTTCTCTTATATGGACCGGCACTGTCCTATAAGGTCTAATCTTTATGCATTCCCTTAAATCTGACATTTTATTTAACTAAAAACAATTGCTGAACACATGTTTCACAATGACAGTTTGCAATGCTGCAAATATTGTACATTGACAAACACTGAACATAAATAGCAGCATTTCTACCACCTTGATATTATAGAATGTTACATCTTAGATAGATTTTGTCCGGGCCTATGGCAAATTTCTCCTGCCTTGGGAGCTGTTTCCTTGGCAAGAGAAGTGTATTACTGCTTATGGAACATACAGTAGGGCCTTCATTTAATGCTGTTTTTTAAAGATTCGGGATGTATAGCACCTGGAGCCCCTACTCTATCTCCCAAACAGATACTGCTTCATTTAATACAGTGCTGCTCATCCACAACAGTTATGCCCAGGTTCAGTTCCCCCTGCTCTGCATGACTCATTCCATTGGATCTGCAAGGGATACATCTGATTTCCTTTTAGGATCCAGATGAACTAAGTTCAGGTTAATGAAACTCAGAGGCCTGTGGAGAGCACTTGCCAAAACCATCAAAGCTACTGATTGGTTTGTTCGAGCTTAGAGCGGCCAAACAGAGATAATTGGAAGGGTTTTTGCTGCAAAATATTGAAGTGGGAGAGGAGAAGCCCCAACAGCCATTATTGACCTGCAAAATACTTTATTAAAAGAGCACTGAACATCAACCTCCTTTTCTTCATATACTGTAAATACACCAAATGTATCTGTGCCCTGACTGTAGTTCTTTTAAGACTTTAAAATAAGTTTAGCATTTTTACTGTTCTACTGTAAATAGGCCTTTGCAATTTTACTTTTTAAATTTAATTTTTAATTATGGATAGACAGATTTTTTCTTTATGAACTGCTCTGTAGCAAAATATAGTTTGTACTTCCTTCTTCCTGGTATTATATCACTTCTTATGGTAAGAGCCAGTTTCCATGGTGTGGCCAATTGGCTTCACTTCTATTGTTCCAGCCTCACGCTGGTATGTAGGGATGTGACGGTATAAAATTTAAAGGTATATACCACGGTTATTGTCATACCACGGTATAATGTCATATTTTTGTAATCCGTTTTTAAATGGCTATTTAAAGAAATACACTGTGGTCAAGTAATTTTTAACAAAAAAAAATAACTAAAGTTTTAAAACAAATCTTAATGTTAAATTGTTGTAGTTAAAGTTCTGCTACAAAACTTGTTGAAAATAAAAAGTTTCCAACAATTTGAAAAACCAAATAAATATGTTAATGCATTTACAGCAAGTTATTTTAACAAGGAAGTTCGCTAGTCAGTGTACTGTTAACAGCAACATGACTGCATACTTATTTTATTACAGTATCTGAGTTAAATGGAACAGCAAGGCAGACAAATTGCAGATATGAGGATTTACATTTTAAATCAGCAATGTTTATTAGGCAGTCAGACATTAGATCTGCATAAAAGAAAATTCCCAATTCAAATGTTCTCTTGTGGAGGTATTTAATCACAATGCACACGTTCTGCTTCATAAAGATTATGGTGAATCCACTAAAGTTAAAAAAAAAAAAAAAAAACACATGATGAAAACTCGCTTTCTGTGTGCTAACAGCCTGACTTTCAAGAGGCAAAATAAAAACTAGGTTGCAAAGGGGGTAGGGTATCTACAGTTTACACATGCTAGGTAAAAACAGAATTTGATTTATATATTCCAAGGACATTTGGCAGCTTACTTAAATAATATACATAATAATAAAGTACTTACTTGCGTACTTATTGTTTATAAGCCACTTCTCTCGCGCGATTTTTAAAGAATATATTCTGTGGTAGTAAGGTATAATCCTTATGCAGCTGTATTTTCTTTAACATGCAGTAGCAATATGGTACGATCTTGGCAAAATCGAACATGCAACGCAACGTTTTGTTTAGGACTAGGACAAATTACGCAGCTTCAATTAAAACGTATTCTATACACATCACAGAATTTATAAATGACAATATAGAAACTACCACTGCATCAATGAGGCATGAAATAAATAAAAACATGCATTATTATACTTTATTCAAATTAGTGTTCAAACAATTTTCTTGCACACAATCTCACCCGGAGTTTATGCTGTACTGTAATCCTAGAGTTTATGCACATGCTGCTGGAGAGCCTGGTAAAATAGTTGTATTCTTGATTGTTTTAAATGTGGCGTTCCATAAATTAGAGATTTCTTTTTAAGGTTTGCCATCCAACATCACAGTTAGCAAAAGCATAATAGAGTAAATGTTGTCTCTCACAACAGGTGCTGATAGTATAGCTATAGTTTGAAACCATGAACGTCCGCCCTTGCATAATATTGCTTAGTGCCAATTGGTTGAAATGCTAAATGCCAGCACCCACACGGCAATTGGCTGAAACAGTTGCTGCATCACTGTCCTGCTCATTCATAAACTAAAATTATCGGGAAACAAACAAACAAAACCGCAAAATGCGAGTAAGGCTCACCAATGGACAAACAGTGAATACACAAACGCGCCAATACTGTGAACTCGGTAATCATGGTATAGAAAAATGGTTGAGTTTTTCCAAAACCGCGGCAGTTTATACCATGGTTTACCATAAAACCAGTATACATCCCTACTGGTATTCCATTTACATTCGGTATACAGCAAAACCTCACTATGGCCAGTCGGGCAAATCAGGACTGTAAAAAAGTCTTGCGAGGTGTTCTTATGTTAAGGTGGCCTCAAAGCTGTATCCCAGCCTTAAAGCAAGGTTTTACTGTGAATATGGCAGACTGGTTCTGGGACTGCAATACTATCAACAAATCTGCTATGTAAGGGCAGTTACGGATATGATTATGTCACAGTGAAGGCGTGAATTTTGCCATTTATTTCAGAGACCGCTAAACCAGTGATTAACAAGAAGTGCTTTGTGGTTTGTACAATGCTGCTCATAATGGCTGACCTTTAGCTCAGTATATTTGGCCCAAATGAAGCTGAACACCTTAACATTTGAGATTATTGTGTTTATTGTGCCAGGCAACAGAGTGGACGCAGAAAGATCCTTCTCATATTTTCAGAATGTGCTGCTCACAGATAACAAACATTACATCAAAAGTGGCAATCTGTCAACTTTGTTCCAAAATCACAACAGTTTATAAAAGGGAATTTGTCAAATAGGATATCCGAGTTACTTCTTTTTATAAAGTTTAAAGATAAAAACTCAGCCATTATGGTTGTTTTAAAAAGTATTGTACAAAAATAAATAAATAATTCAAAAGATTGTTTATTTTTGCAAAGAAAAGAAAACTATATTCCATTAAACAGTGTTTGCTTAGTAGTGATATTACACTATTATAATGTACTGTTTTAAATAAATGTATATTTACGTTTACATTCAGTTGTCATTACACAATTCTTTTTTACTGTGACCATACCGTGAAAATTTCACATTTATAGCATGACTGTGCCGTGAAATATGTATACATTTACCGTGACAAAATCATATCCATAACAATAGTACTTGTAACAATATTAGTGGGCCTGCATATCCTGTTTGTTCACTCTGTTGACATCTGTCATAAAATCAATATTAAAAAAACGACTTGCTGCTGCTATCTGGTGAAACCAGATATCAGTAATCAATATGTTTAATCAAAATGAAATGCAGTTATTTACTCTGCAAATATTTTACCCAGGGAGGCCTTCAGAATAGTTTGTGATTTGCAGCAGCTGGTCCTTTGTCACATTGACAGTGTAATACCAAGACCCTCAGCACTTTTGGATTAGTGTTTACTTGGTGCTTCAACACCAATGACCACCTATATATCTAGGTTTTATAATACACCTTTAGTCAGGTGCTGAAATATAAAACAACCTAGCTCTGTTTAAAGGGCCTTAAATACTTGATGTTTTTTTTTTTTTCTAATTTTGAAAACAAAATGTACATTGTAATTAACAACAGTGTTTTTTTTTTTAGCAAAACTGCTAAAAAATACATCCAGAGATGGTCACAAAAGATCAATAAATAGTCTTTTTTTTCATTTTGTTCAATTTACTATTGTCAACTTGACTTTTAACATTGTTTTGTGTTTTGAATCAAAACTCATTATCTGGGTTGCAGTGGTTATTTCACTTCAGGGTCAAAGTTCAAATCTGGCTTCACAATAAACATGTCAAAACTGGGAATTCTCTGGAAACAATGCTGGCAGCTTTCGCGACCATCAAATTGATGTACACATTTACTATGGTATTCCGTGGCAAAAGCATGTCAATTATACATGCTAGTACAATAAAACAAGCATTGTTTAACAGAAAAGCTTTCTTCATCAAACAAATGAAAACCATGATAAAAACATTTTAAATGTGTTTTATTGTAAGGCTGGATAATCCATAACTGCTGAATTAAGAAATACGAAAATTAACCAAAATTCCAAGAAACATTGACAACTGAAGACATTGAAGAAGACTTCTAGTTGAAATGTTTGACATGGAATTGCAGTTTCTTTTAGTATTTCTTAATAGTATGGAAGGAGAAAGCACTATAACCAGCAACATTTCCACACAGATCTGCTATGGTAACAATGACAGTATGCTTTTATGAGGATCATGAAGGTTGTTAAGAGTAAGGTTGTAAAAATGCTTGCCATCTGTTATTTTTTTTTCTGAGTGTTCGTTTTTTATTTTAAAGAAATTAAACCCACATAATAAACGCAACACTGGGCTGACAGCTGCAGGAAATGGAAAAAGAACAGCAGGCCTTATTTCTGATCCATTTCATCACGGAGTCTCACAAAAAACCAGTCCAGCCACTAATCATCAGATCTGCTCTTTTTATATAAGCGGCAGAGACACATTCAATTGCTGAGCCATTTTGACATTTTCACAGATTGGAGAAAACGTAATAATCCTGGCATAACTATTTTTATTTGGATTAATTTCTATCATGTCAGAAATGAAATGTACATGATTGCAAAGAGGTCAAAGTTAAGGTCCCCGTCACATTTTGCCAGTTCAAGGTCTTTAAACCTGTCTGCATCACAAACAGTTTCTAGAGGAAAATCTCTGCAATAGTTTTGTGCAAATGTATGTGTTCCTTGAAGGAAGCCTATTTTCCAAGACGGTAAAAACAAACATTCTCAAACTCTGCAGCCCAATTTTCTTAGCTAACTAAAGCTGTATCCAATATGGTTTTATTCCTTATTTTTATTATGGGAGTTTCACACTGTACAGTGCAGAAAACAATGTCTTTCAATGCCTCAATGTGTCATTCAGAAAGCCTCCAGTTTGCTTTCAAATTAGAATTCTTGCCACGGTCACACTACCACTTACTGCCACACTTACATGTCGGAATTGAAAATGTCCCTGGGTGTCCTTAGGGTGTCCATACCGTTCGACTGCTTGTGTCTGGATATAAACACACACAGACACACACACACACACACACACACACACACACACACACACACACACAGCAGAATATTTCCTTCCTCCTTCCTCACATCCAGCACCACTGGGAACCCTAAAAGGCCAGCACGTACAGCTAATGCATTAAGTAAATAGAGGGCAGCCTCTTTGGAGCTACAGCATCGCTCAGATTGCTGGGAGACGTCTTGTTTTTCTTGGGAAAATATCAAACAAAATGAATGCTTGTCGAAAATCCAGTGCAGCTACTGGCAAATATGTAACTTCTGGAGATGAAAAGAAGGGGGGGGGGGGGGGGGGGGGGGAGGAGGCAATACACCTATAATTATGTCATTTATCTCACTAACTAGAAACAGATTCCATGCAAGGTTAAGCCATGGTAATAACATATTTGAAAATAACAGCAAATTGGATGCTCCAGAGTTCTCTGTGTTTTCCTAGCTTTTGACCAAGTAAGAAGGGTAGCTGTTACCTTGCTTGTTTCAAAGGCCAAGCAAACTTGGAAGGGAGGAGATGCTTTCCTCAACACATTGCACCTCCTTGAAGACCAAGGGCATTGCTTGGTGGCTAGCATAAGAAAGGCTCCTATAAATACTGTGCAATAACAAATTCAAATAGCTTTACAAAGCAGCCAAGTAACGCAGCCTACAGCTGACAATGAAATGCAACTTTTAACAGCTGTGATATTTAAATGAGCAGGTTAGAGCAGAACTGTCTATATCAGTGGTCTAATATTAAACAAACTCAAAGGGAACTAGCATACAACTGGTTTGTCATTCCTTTGCGAATAACAGTATTTATAATGCTGCTGTTGTGTTGGCACTATCACAAAATAGCATGTCCTGGAATCCAGCACTTGTAAGAGCAGTATTCCATATGTGAAATTCAATCATTCTCATTTCACAGGAGCATAGTCTAAAGTGGGGTTTGCCAGTCCACAAAACATGTCCTACACGAGCCAGCAGGAACAGACATTTCAAAAACAAGGTATAAATTACCAGAAAAGGGGATATTGGCTTTCAGCTGCACTATGGGGCCAGATGCGTTCAATTAAAAAAGGTATTGACTGATATTATTTAAAGCAGGTAAGATATTATCTTTGTGATCAAGGTATTTGCTTGCTACTGTATTTATCAAATATAACTAGAATATTTTTTGAAATACAGAACAGTACAAAAATATAGACTCAGAGAATCCAAACTTTTGGTTTTTAGGGATGAACACCACAAATCTGACAATTGTTAAAACCGAATTGTAGGAGTGAATATTTAATCAAAATATCCACCAACACATATTTAATGTGTTGTAACATAAGCTTTTACTATGTTGCCAACTAATTAACTCCCAGCAATGCAATGAGGAATAACTATCCATAGTTTAAAAAGGTTGCTATCAAGGTTGCCACATTTCATTATTATGGATTGCTTGCAACCTAGTAACATGGTAAGAATTGTACAAAGAAAAGGAGGTCATTCAATTTGGTTCTCGTATCTGATTGATCTCCAATATGGTTGATGGGAGGCCTTCAAGACTTTCTAGCATCATGTGAGTCGTTCAAGACCTAGCATCATGAGAGGCCTTCAAGACTAGCATTATGGGAGGCCTTCAAGACCTTCTACATAGGAAGCAAGCTTTACAATCCACTTAAAAAGTGAGGCCAGGGCTAAGGTGATAAGTTCACATTCTCAAAAATATTACTCTGTTGTTCCTCAGATCTGCCCCTCTAGACTGACAATGAGCTAGCGGAAGTACTGCACTACAAGACCGTGGATGGATAGAGAAAAAAAATACAAGAAAACCCAAAGAGAAGAAACTAAAGCAGAGAACGGAGAACCCTTGGGCAGACCCCCAACAGTGTCTATGAAAAGGAGGACGGAGACCCGGGTCGTACAGCTAGTGGCGATGGGGGAAACGCTGCAGAGTGCAGCATCTTGATTTTGTAGTTTTATTACTGTGTTTTACTTTCCCTTTTTCTTTTGCCTTTTTGTTTTAAGTCATCGAAAAAGAGACCAACAAAAGAAAGAAAGAAATAAAACTGGGCACCTGTGTGGTGTTTTACAAATACACTTTTCTGTCTCCCATGTCAGTGAATGCCCACACCCTTCCACATACTCATTACAGGCTACAACGCTGATATAAAACCATGGGTAATGACAGTTTGTTGGGATTCAAACACATGGAAGTGCTTTTGCCTTTGGGTTTCTATTTAGCTTTACGCAGTAATGAATTGGTCAATTAACATTTGCAACCCAACCACCCATACATGAATCACACATTGTCACAAAAACACAGTTTATATATATATATATATATATATATATATATATATATATATATATATATATATATATATATATATATATATATATAATCCTCTCTTCTCTCTCCTTTCCACTGGTAAAGGGATTGAAAAAAGTGTGCCTTTTCAATATATAGGAAAGGAGAATTGAAAATATTTGTGTAACTTATGAAGCTGTGACAGGGAATGTGATAATGCACATGATTCCAACGAGGCTAACCCTAGCCACTAGCCAATAAGAATAGCACAGAGACCAGGACCAGAGGATGCAACTAGACATTTAGTAGACTTAGAACAGAGAGTATGAAACACTAAAGCAGAGAGCAGGAGACACTTCTTTATCCACAGAGTGGTGAGTCACGCTGCTGACACTAGAACAGAGAGTAGGAGACCCTTCTTTATCCACAGAGTGGTGAGCCACATTTCAATCAGCAACTATGAAATGGAAGAGCACTAAATTGCACTTATGTTTTTTGGCTATGAATCAGGCTGAAATTATAAGTATATCCATGTATTACTGTATATATCAGAGACATCAAACAGCAAGACAAATGGTCACTCTACATTCATCAGAATCCTTGAGCTTTTACAACAGGTATCCCCATAACATACAGTGCAACGGATGCATACACTCATTGGCAAAGCAAGCATATTTCTGTAAATCTCACATTGCATTAAAAATGATTCTCTCAAGATGTTATAAGAATGTGGAAAGAGAGTGGTGAGCTGGTAATACTGTTGACATTCAATCTATCTACAAGTAACAGAAGATTGGATTGCAGGTTTCACTCAATGCATTCTAGCTAGCTGTTTCTGTTAATTAGACACATGGAAAGAAAGGGTATGGAAGTTGCCCAGTGTCTAATAGCCTGTGAGCTGTAAAATCATCCTGGCACTTTTAATTTTATTTCAACCTGCCCCTTTAGGTGGGTGGGTTGAAGGATTCACTAAGTAAGATTGGAGCATTAATCTGTTTATTTAGTGTCATCTCCAGCTATCAGCTCAACAAAGATTGTAGCACAGACATACATTTAATTATCATGACGGGAAAAGCTGTACTTTAACACAGACAGCATGCTAACATCAGTTTTCAAAGGCATGTTTTTGTGGAGGAATTACCCTACCAGCTTTTTAGCGCAAGATCAGTCACTCTAGAATAATTTTTTCCAACCTTTTCTGAGTTCTGTTTTGGGGTTTCCACACTTACCAGCATTGTATTAAAACAAGTGCAAACTGTAGTCACAGTAGAAAATACATCTTTAAAACTCTTCAAACTATTTGGATAAATAACAACTATGATTAATCGATTACTGATCGATTACTCAGTTAAACATTCATAATAGATTAAATCGTTCTGTGACCTATTTGGAGCATCTTCTATTGACATGTGTTCCTGCTTATTTTCAAAAATGACATTTTATAAATGTATGCATGATATTACTATGTATAATGATATTAACATGCATGTTGACAGTTATATTCAAAGGCATGTGTGAATATACTGTTGTGCCATACAGATGTGTTTGTTGAGATGGGCAGCAGAAATTACACCCTAAACCTATATGCAATATGCAATAACAACCTCCAGTGACCACCTCTACCGATTTGCAGCACTAGAATGTTAGTCAGCTAGTGTGAAACCCGATCACTTCTAATGCTGGCTTGTGAGGCACATTGAACTCCTCCCCATGCCTCTCAATGCATGTAGAGTGGCTCCATTGCCTCTTCACATTGTACAGTCTGGGGAATCTGAAAGGTTTAGGGACAGGTCGTTACAAAACTAAGGTTTTTTATTTTGTTTTTTATTTATAATACTGCATCTTTTCAAAATCCACTTTTACCCTCCTTTCTATACGAAATGCCAAATTCAAAAAGCCTCCTAAACACTACAATCCTTTTACCACACAGGAAGACTAAAGATCATTGTGTAACCTCAGTACCCACTTACCTACCAAACTACTGAACCCTGAAGGCAGCCTGGGAAATCTGCAGCTGGTCTTGTTGGGTGTCTGACCAGTAGTGGTCACTGGAGCGTGATAAAACAAACTATTCACATCTAATTTTCCCACTCTAACGCCATAGGATTATAAAGGCCAAGGCAGCTCCAGGTCCACCACAAAGGCATAGGAGGGTTTTAATCCATGCTTCCATGACTCATGCTGCAAACCTCAGTGCTGTTCCTAGCGGAGCCAGTAGGGACCCCTTCAATATAAAAAAAAAAAATTTACATTGTACATAAAACGTCACAATCTAAATCTACTGGCCTTTAATCAATTAATACATTTAGTAAGTATACTTATTTCGGTCAATTCCATTCTGTATGCTGTAAAGTTGTCTTCCATACTTTGCTGCAGTTCAGGACTACAGCATGATATGTAATATTCCTGTCTCTACTAGCTGTTATCGCTCTGCTCTAGAAAATAATTGAGACTCCCTCCATGGACATGGGTATCTTTTTAAGTATGCAAATTTGCCAAGGCAGGTCATTTACAAAGAGCATGGTGGTGTGTAAAGTTCACAGCCTGGTTAAATATGAATCGGGTACCATTGCAGCCATCTAGCAGCAATGGGCTCAGGTTTGATAAGCTAATAGATCACTAAGCTTTTATCCATTTTTCCTTGATGGGAGCCTAACATTTTAAAATGTATTGGCAAAGCAGTCTCATTACACACATGTTGCGCTGAATACACAAGAAGGCTTTACAGTACTTGAGGAATGGGCTGGTGGGCAGTAAGAAAATGTTTCTTCACAGTAATCAACCCAGCCTGGCTGCTCCTCTTCATTAAGTTCAATAAGAAGAGAGACTTACTCAATTACTAATCTTTGCACGTCTGAACCGCTTGTCATGTTCACAGACTGATGAATCTCAGCTCCACGTTTAATTTCATTTTGAGATGTTTTCAGAATGTAACCACTTGACTTTCACTCAATGTACCACATATGTCCTCCTTGGATAATGCAAAAACATTTTCTATACTCTTTTAAAATGTAAATATTTCCCATGAATGAACCTTGACTGTTTCAATTAACTGGTAAATTGACTTGTAATTGTGCAAGGGACTATTGAAATTATTAAAGTCCTTATCTGCCATCACTGAGCAGCTTTGCTTTGTTAACATTGCAAATCCCAGTCCCATAAGGAAGCAAGCAGCTTGAACTGAAATGAGATAATGATGGTGATTAACTTTATGAACACAGGTGAATCACTTTGACCATTATAGCCATTACTTCTGTGGCAATCAAAAATAAAATAAATCAGCTTTAAGACCTTACAAGAAAAATATGTATAACGGTGGCAAATTAAGCTAACATGGAGCAACATTACTGAAAACTTTCTTAACAAGTCCCTAACACTTTTAATAAGCACCCTCTCCACTAATCTTGACCTAAAGTCCTTTCATTACTTTAATAGTTACAATACTGATATAACCCATAACCCTATGTGTCGCTATGTGAACTGTGGATCATATTTGTATTGCATTATCAATGGTGTGGTAGCTGAAACGAGAAGTACAGTACATACAGTACAATGTTGCATTAGTTTCCCAAAATGCTGCTTTCTGCTAATAAGTTAATGAACTAGAACCTTCCTGTATTGTCTTTGATAATTGTGGGGCTTGTGAATTGAAGGCACAGGCTACAGTCAGGCACAATGCAGACAAGCACCTTGAGAGAGACATCTCACAAATCTAGTGTGTATGGTTAGGGTCAATTCCAGTTCCATTTCAAATTCCTTTTAAAAATCAATTCTGAATTCCAAATTCCCATTCCATTTTAATCAATTTCAATTGTAATTCCAAATCCATTGACGACACAAGCTTTATTATTAATACGACATAAGCTTTATTAAGCAAACATATATAACTTGTTAAACACATGATGTACAGCTTACAATACAAGAAATGATCAAATCAATTCAACTTGCTATTATGGAAGATGCTAAAAAGCCTCTCAACAGGTGCTGATGAAACAGATATTACGAGGCACTTGCAGACCAGTTTGGAATGGCTACAGTACCTGTGTATGTGCATGCATTTACAAGTTCTATATCTGTTTGCTCAATAAAGCCTATGTCGCAAAATGATTTGGAATTGATTTAAAGGGAATGGGACTTGGATTTGAAATTGGGAATTGATTTTAAAAAAGAATTGAAAATGGAACCTGAACTGACCCCAACCCTGCAAGTGTGCACACTTCAATCTTCAACTGAGCCCCTCCATTCAGTCCAGAGCTTACCCAAGAAGACACAACCCATTTTGTGCAATTATATCAGCTTGCTAGTTATTGGATTAGCCTGCTGTTACACTGCCCCTTGGGGATTGGGGACCTCAATGGATCAAAGGTAAAAGCAACAAATAGGACAACTCTTGTAACCTACAAGAACTGTACAGCCATTTGTTAAATACATTTAAAAAATCCAGAGTATGTTAGCCTATCCATTGTCAATGTGACTTAAAAATTGTAAAAGAACGACAAACAAACAGCATTAAATAAATATTCCTCCAGAATACATCCAGCCAGAATATGATGCCTTGGTCATGTGGTACAATTTCACCTGTCATTAAAATACCACTGCAATGCATCTGGAGGGACTAAGTGGGACTTAATTTAGTTCAGTACATGTCCCTGTATTTATAAATGAAAAATAACCATGTTTCATAGCAGCTTACTGTAGATTTGACCAGCCCCCATAAATCCATAACAGATCCACTCCATCCCCAATCCCCTCTTTGCAAGTACTGTGAATCATAAATGGCTAATTAGTTGGACACCTTGTGCTCAATTACAGGGTAATTAACGTCATGCCAGGGCAGTGGTGTAACTTCCAGATGCCAGGTCCTATTATTAAGCTGGGCCAAATCTGACACCGATGAAAGGATTAGACACAAGCTGGGACGAGGATAAGAAACACAACAGACAGGCAGATTAATAGATAAAAACAGACAAACAGACACGCAAGAGTCTAGTAACACACCGACTAAAAGATTACAACCCATTTGTCAAGTTTCTGAAATCAATACGATTTGCTGAATAATCTATCAAATAAATTCCGGGCTACTGCAACAACAGAGATGGCCCATTGCTACACAGGAGCAGTTCAACTCATTATATTTGTAACCGTTACCAGTTGTCAGCTCAAATTGATTTTAGGTCAGCGTTACTTTGGCTGGATTTCGTGGCAGGCCACAGAAATGAGAGAATGGTGCACTGGCTTGGAAAGATACCTCCTTGATTAACAGAACTTCTACTGAAACATTACATGTCTGACCTGACAGCAGATAACTGCTTAACATTTCAAACCTTTTCCAAAGCATGCTGACAAATCAATAAAGGCCGGCAGTGCACTGAACTCTGGACGAACCTATCACTACACTATGGTTTATATAGGAGATAGGAGGTAAAGTGTGCAAGGATAGGACTACTGAATAGTTCAACCTTGCGACCATTAGAGCAGGCTGAAAGAGGCCATAAGAAATAAAACATACCCTTTTAGGCGTTTTTGATTGTGGCTTGTTGAAGTAACACAGATACATCATTGATATCTTAATACAAAAAATGTTGATGCTCTAAAAGTCTTGGGTTTACCAGGGATCTGATATTGATGAGATAAATCCAATGTCACACATAATATATTTTCATTGAACAGAGAACCAGTTGATAAATCTACATGATAATACACTGCATGGTTTATTAAGGCCTAGTTGAAAGATAAAAGATAACAAAGCCCTTACTCTCAATTGCCCTGCTCTCTGTTTTGGCAGTTATTTATTTTCATTAAAATAGTTAAACTAGGATAAACCCTTCAGATGAAACCATATCATTTCAAGAGAGTCCTGGGGAGAAAGCAATAAGACACAACATTAAAAATGCACTTGGTACTTAGAGATGTAATGATATGCTAATGTAGTGATTCCCTATCACAATATGCAGGTGGCAATACGACATGTATCTCGATTCATGTGATGGTCCTGAAGGGCTACTTGCATTATGCATAATAAGATCAAATGATCATTTAATAATGAACTATTTTGTTAAGACAAATATTGATCAGGTGAGTATGCATCCATACCAACCATAAAACACATGTATTCTTCACTTAAGAACCAATTGGTAAACTACAATCAGGTAGGTCATGCTTTTGGTCTTGTACCACAATACAAGCGATGCTATTACTATATGATACATCATGTAACAAGTGTATCATGATTCATTGATACAGAATAAATCATTACACCCCTAATGGTAAAAGAGCATGCAAGAAAACATTAAAAATGCAGACAATTGGGTCTTATTCTTCCAACATAGAACCTGAATGGTTAAAAGTAGAGAAACACACATCCACTTTACATTTCAAGTCAGTTTTGAAAAGTGAGTGAGAAGACTTAAATGTTTTAAATACTCTTGTTATTGCTTGTAGCACACAGTACATTACAATACTGTACCAACCCATTGTGCCACCAACAGCAGTATCAGCAGACAATGGCAGAGCACAAGCAGGCTGTGTTCCACTCCCTTACTCATTCATTCGATTCACTGAACCATCTCAAAGGGATTGACGCTGCTACATTGCAAACAGCTGACTTGCAATAATACACGCGGGGCTAACATTCACAATAACCACTGATACTCTGGATAGACATTTTATAATAGGAGGGGGTTGTTTGTATAATCAATTATGTCAATTCTGTGTGACAATAAGACAATAGGCATTTCCCCACTGGTAAATTCTTAATATTTCATACCTCACTGTCATTATGCAGAGAAAAAAAAAGACATTGACAGTGCTTACTGTGGGTAATGGTAATTTGTAATGTTGTAATGTTGGTAATTTGTAATTGAACTATGTCTATTCCAATGGGGTTGACCCCCGCATTTGTTCTTGATTTTCTGAGGATTCGTTACAAGCACTACTAAGAGCATAAACACTTGAACAATTCGTAAAATATAAGTAGCACTTTGAACTAAACTGGATCTGACCATGCTTACACACACAAGGAGAATGCACTCTCCAGTGCTGGTCTTCACAGATCTACTCCAGGATTAGTTTTTTAGACCGACTGGAAAAAGTACATCATGAAGTAGGACTGGTTACTTTGGGTGTGTCAAGTGGACTGACTTCTCCAGAGTGAAGAGAAAGACCACAGGACCACCATTCAATAACATCAGAGCGGACTCCATTAAGCATTGCTATCATGCTATGAGGCTGCTGCTTTCTTACAGTCCTCATTTGTTATCATCCTTTAACATTGAACCCATACAAACAGATCTGTATTAAGTACACACTTCAGACACCTGATGTTGCCTCATATGGAACAATCATTGTACACTTGACTTCTAAGAATTTATTTGAAAGCATATGGAACCTAACCTAGGACTGCATTTCAATTATGGTAGCGCTATCCTTATAGTACCACATAACAAAACAAACAGCATGTGTGCAAGATGGGTTTTGACCTTGGGTTTGTGAGTGTTGGCATTGAATAATTGCACCACAGCTGTTGTACTATAAGAACAGCAGAGTCATCACTAAAATGTAATCTCAACAGCGTTTTAGTCTGTAATAGTACTGATTTTACTACACATTTGTGACAAAGATAGAATGATTCTTGCTGCTAAATCTCCCTCCTGACCTGTGAGGGTGTTGTATAAAGGGAACAGAGTGCCCTGGACTGGATGGCCAGACAATTAATTCCCAGGGTTAGACGGAAGTCGATCACCTAGAAAGGGGGTGGAGCTACGGTACACAAAATCATCGACCCGGAAGGGAAACGAAGAGGCAACATCAGATTGGAGGAGCTGTTGCACTAGTTAACCAAGGGGTCATGATTGATGGTATATAAGGGGACGTAGCAAAGTGATCTGTTCCTTTGTATGGTTAAATACTGAACCGGAAGGAGAAACGTGTATTGTAATCGTGAGTGTTTTGTTTGTTTGTTTTGTCGTGTCTAGGGAACCACTTTGTGTGTTGTTATTAGACGGCTGAACACAATCTGAAGCTGTCGCCAAGGGCCAGCACTTATCTGGATTACACTGCACCATTGTTCATGATAAACTGTATTTGCACCATGAGCACTAAATCACTCACTGTGGACTTTTATTTGTGCTTTGTGTTACATGTGGGTGTTTAGGAACGGGACTGTTATTATTTCGGGACCAACCCATAGATTAAAACAGAGCAATACACGCCGCTGTATTTCCTATTATCATTGTTATTATTTACTGTGTCATCAGACCAATTGCAATACAAATAAAATATCAATGCACCTGGATTATCGTTCTCTGTCTGTTTATTGATCACCACTGCATTTCGGCACCTGTGCATTGTTAACCATTTTGTCACACCTTATAGTACCACATAACGAAACAAACAGCATTTGTGCAAGATGGGTTTTGACCTTTTATGCAGTGTTGGCATTGAATAATTGCACCACAGCTGTTGTACTATAAGAACAACAGAGTCATCACTAAAATGTAATCTCAACAGTGTTTTAGACTCTATAAATACTATTGTATTACTATACCTAAACGCTATTGTTTAAAACAACAGGATCATCAGTTCTGTGTCCTTTTAAAGGAATTAACATCCTTTATTGAGTATCCTTCCCTAGACACAAGGTGGGGATTGCTATCAAAGGATGGCAGATTAAAATACAATGGAAAAAATGAGATTGTCCGTTTTACGATTCGGGTCAAGGGAGTTCGTTCTGTAGCTCAATGTGGCAACAGGTGGAATCCTACTGCTAGCCTGCTATTGCCAAGCTTACAGCTATGGTGAAAGGTTTTGCTTCACCCTCTATATATAATGAATTAATTCTGCTTTATAAAATCAAATGAAGCCTACTGAATAATGTTACATTAACATACTGAATTACACACCTCTTTATAGTTTTCCATATACTTAAAAAAAAAAAAACTGATAAAAATTTGACATTTCGAAATCTAACATGAAATACTGTCCTACTATTATGGCTTCCGGTAGACTTTTTTCGATATCATTTGTAGTTTGTTTGATTACATGATGTTAAATGGAAGATTTAAATTATGTTCATATCTGTTTTTTGGGGGGTCTTTTTCAGTTATGTCACAATCCTAAAATTCTAGGTGATGCAAAACTTTTGTCCAAACTGTAGGATACCGAAGTCTGTTCCTTAATACAGTTCCCCACGTTCCTGTTCCCCCATTAGCCTTTTTCCTGCTTGTGTGATGCCTGGGCTAACTTGTAACAATACCGTTGCTTTGAGCCTTTCAAATTAATAAACCAATTCAGAGGTACAGTCAGCTGTGGTCTCAGTGGAAACCTTTAGAATCAATGCATGACGAATCTCGCTCTGTCTGCCGAATCTGTGGGACGCAGTCAGCTCGCTGTCCAGTATGCAATGTTAGAAGTCCCAATTACGCTGCATTGGTAATACATTGGAAAACAAATGCAGAGCTTCTCTGAATTCAGCTGTTTAAATTAGGTTTATTTTACATAAACTGTACTTGTCACATAAACAGAATACTGCATGAAAGATGATGGAATGCTGTGGTTATTTCACTCAGGCATCACCCAACCTGATCCCTCTGAGGGCTGAGTAGTTATTCACCCATCCTGCGCATTGATGGAATTGCAATATTCCATACACATTCATGAGGCATCTTAAAACATTAGTAATTTGCATCATAATTGAAAATGCCATTGCCTAATGTCAACATACTATAGTTAGTCCACCAATTCTTAGCAAGTAAGCCTAGGCCAAGCTTGGCGTTCCTGAAATTGGGTAGGTAGACAGAAGATTATAATTCTTTTCAGGTTTATTAGGTTGTTTCTTTGATTGTAATAAACATTTGTTATTATTAATAATTTAAGCGAGACTCAGACAGAAACAAGAGCAATTGACCACTGTGGGCATCTTCTTTCTTTGACCAATCCACAGTTTTCAGCTGAACTGGAAAATGAATCAGTTAAAAGATCAAGGGATGACATCATAGAAATGTTTAAACAAAAATAAAATGTTGTGCAAAAACCCTAGAAAGCTCTCAAAGCAAAAATAGGGTTGTAAAAATACACATGATTTAAAGAAAACAAAAAGGGAATACAAAAAGCTGTCTCAGGGTGCTGAATGGGTAAACAAGCAAAACTACGGTTCATTCATCTTTTACAAGAAAAAAGACTCGAGACTTGAACCTAAACTAGTGAGTCGGATGCACTTTGCACGTGCGATTAAATGAATTAATGACAGACTCAGGAAGGTATTCAATAACTGTGTCAAATCTCTGTTTCAGGTGAGTGCTCCACAGAACTTTATGTACACATCCACACTGCTTGTGACTGATCTCTTTAAACACTTCATTGGTGCTTTTAATAGAAAAAAATAGTCCATGTTGTATCATGTGATTTATGATGCTCAAATATTATAGCCATGTTTATTAAAACGATGCAGTTTCTGATTAAATGAGCTGGGGAAGATGGATAGGGCACAAGGACATTACTGTGCAAGTTTGTATTTTAAATATTTGTTTATCATGATTGTTATTAGGAAAAATATACATTCAGCATTAGCAGCCTGGCTTGGTAACCCATTCAATATCAATTTCCATGTAAGAAAGAGCCTCCTCAGCACCCTGTCCTAAGCCTGTGATCCTGGACTCTGTGCTTAAATATAGGCTAGGGCTAACTTTGTCAACTCCTGTTTCATAGCTCAATCACCTTCACAACACATTGCTTTTATTCCTTGGATTTGTCTGGGAACTCTTTACTGCACTATCTCCAAGGCTACAATGTCCTTCTTGCAGTGCAGTGACCAGAATTAAGCTTAGTATTCTAAGTGTGGTCTTCCCAGTGCGCTTAACAGCCCAGTCATAATCAAGCATTCTGTTTGCCTTTCTAACTGCTTTTAAGCCAGAAAACAGTCTGATAATCATTTTGCTAGGAGAGTAAACATAAGGACTACAAGTATTTTCTGGTTGGAAGCTTGAGGGCACGGGCATAACTACACTGAGGATCATATCCAGCTTCCTTACCAGGCAGGATATAATAGGAGCCTTAAGTATTAGTGAGCCAGAAGATTTGTGCCACTTTCTGACAGCTTGCAGCACCATGCATATTTCATCACTTCTACTAAAAAATGGTTTCGGTGGTTTAGAGGCGGTAAATCCTCTTGAGATCTCTGACGGGATAGCTCTGCACTGATATATGACTTAATTTACATCCTCTATAAAATCTTAATTGAAACTGCTTTACATACACTTGATGCCAATCTAATGTAACGTATAGGCTGGATTGAATACAGCAAAGTAAGGGTCTGTCTACAAAATCCTCAGTATTGAACAGACTAACACATCTTTAGAAAGCAGGCCATTGGAGTTAAAGCTGGTGGGCCACAATCTTGGAAACATACAGACAACACAATTACAATACAGGGGAGACCTAAACACTCAGAACAGGCCTAAGAGAAATGTCTAATCTTTATCGACAAAGCCGTTTTGGATTTGCCTGTCAATGAAAAACAAGAAAATTCAGTCCTTTGTGTCTGAAAAATAAAGCACATATAACTATAATTGTCTCAGCAAAGAAAATCATCCTAATTTAGTTTTATTTTGATGCAAATATTATACATAGTATAATACAAATATTTGTTTCTGTGATATTAAAACTGACAATCAACCAGCTCAGCTACCTCTGTGCTCAAATGTTCTAGAAACACAAGTGAGATTTGGCACTGTTTCTGTCGCATTTTTTATGTTGTTCTGAATTGAGTCTGAAAACCAATCATGGTTAACATAAATTCAAGTGTCTGGCTTATTTACTCTTCCATTAAAGTGAGCTGACAACATGTGACAAACAGCATTGGGGTTAAAATGCTGCTTGATGTTTACAGTTCTTGGATTTTATACACGTTTATTACTAGTATACTAAACAGCAGCATTTTCCCGTTTAACAATGGCGGCCTTCATAGTATATGAGTTGATGACAGGGTTGTGGTTTGTTGTGAATTCAGCATGTTTAAGAGTAAACAGTAGTTTAGTTTCGTGCAGTTAGTGTAAATGTTTACAGACGCCCTACTGTGAAGTGTGAATATAGCACAGGCTTACGTTGAGGTTAATTTCTGATGCCGTAAACAACAGGTTCAGTCACTGTTGCTGTCTTTAAATAAAGACACACAGAGTAAACATATATGCTACAGTCCAATGACTATTACCCAAGCAGCTAACATTTTAAAAAAAAACTGTGCAATATACCTCAGCTAGTGTACAATATCTAGTGCAGAAGAGCTGTTGCTATGCATTTTACAGCAGGGATAGTCTTAGCATTTGCTGCGGCAGCTTTAACTGACTGACTCTGCACATTTCCACACTGACTTCCAAAACCCAATTGATTCTTGTTCTACTTAATAATCCAATACTTCCCATTGTCTGTCATCTTCCCAGCCACCCGCTATTAAATCCCAGGCATCCTGATAATTACATGTGGGCGTCATGATAGAAACTCGGAATGAGGCTCACAGAAGGCTCCTGGCAGCCAGTGACATGCCTGTCATTGGTTTCTATAAAGTTGCAAATATTGCAAAATTCGCAATAGCATAACCACTGAAACCAAGTCTGGGACCTGGAAACAGTTTAGTTTTTTTTTGCTGGCTTATTATATATTACTATATTGCTATATCTAGCAGTCTAAAAACTCAACCTATATCTGTTTATGAAATATGAGGGAGAGTAGCACTGGCATGCGCTGCTCTACAACGGCACCTCTACCTTGTCCTGAGCACCCCCTCCCATTCAGTCCTGAGCCCCTCTGAACAATGCAGACAAGAAAAAGATGGCACTCATAATGCCCCCCGAAAAAAAATTCATTTTATGATAAGCTTCAAGGCATATTGGAATATAGATGACATAATGTTGTTTTCATATTACTATGCATACCTTTTCACAATCTTTAGAAGCATCGAGGCAAAATATACATAGGATGCATGTTATATACAAGGTGTACTGTACTTGAACACAATTTATATGGGTATCATAAGTCACAAGCTACATGAATACTTAGACAGAGGCACATCCAACAGTTTCCACTTGTGAGTATATCTGAAATCCTGGTGATGGGTATGAATGATAAATGAATTAGCCCGCAACAAAACTAATTTACAACCATCACAAACAAAAAAAAACTGGGAGTTTGAAACGGCATGTAAATTAGAGATTGAAATCTGCACTTGTATGAAAGTAATTTTCATTACTTCGGGTCACTGAGCTTTCAGTCACTTTTCCACACTCCACCTTCATTAAAGGCCCTTTTCATCGCTGTGCTACTGATTCAAAGCAGCACACTACATGCAATCCTATTATAATTACTGACACTGTAACAAGCGTCTCATCAAACAGACAAAGGTCGGGCTCCAGCGGGCACATTTTAAGGCAGCATACCTGTGAGGAAAACAATTTAAGCAACACACATCTTAATTAGAACTGGGGGATCCAAGTAATTTCCTGCCCTTCAAGAATGTGTTTAAGTCTATTTAACAGTAATATTACAGAGCAGTTTAACATCAGCAGAAAAGTCACACCATTTCTGAGTAAGCAAAATCAGAGCCGAGTAGCATTTCTGCTTACAGAGATTGAGAAAGTACACTTCCTGCTGACAGTGTTTAAATGTCCACTATGGAGGGTCCCACACTATCTCAAACTCAGTAGTTTTGCTTGCACTTTGGTCTTAGATCAGGTCTGTTTGTCCTTCATATGCCTGCTAACAGGCTACCAAATTATTTGAAGTATAAGACAGCTAGGAGAGCTTAAGTGGAGACAATTCCATCAAATGACTTTTATAATCCGTTTCATTCTGGATACCCAGTAGAGAGCCAACTACCAAAGGGGAATCAATAACACAAACCAACAAAAATTGATTTTAAAAAAGCACACACACATACAGAAGGTCGTAATAATTGCAAGTACCTGAAAGATTACAAATAAAACCAGTAGTTTATCGACGTATAGACAGACGCCATCTGAAACGTCTGTAAAAAAAAAATAAAAAACTAGGAGTGTAAGATAAAAGTTTGCTGAAGGTGCAAAATCAAGGTTGTTATCGTACTCACCATGTCGAGTCTGAAAAGACAGACAGACAGACACCATCAGTGTATACTGGTCCCCATTTTTTTAATGAGGACCCTGTCTTACTATGTGTACATTTGTAGGTGTCTTCCACAGAGGCATATCCAGGATAAAAACAATATTGTTGGTTTCTGTTTTTAAAATGTAAGACATTCATACACTTGTATGACTGCAGGATTATGCAGCTTGACAATATAATCAGCCAAGGCAGGTCAACAGTTGCACAGATGCCTGTATGGATTGGTAAATCTGTTCAGCAGACAGGTTGGCATATTGTCTTGCACCTCCTGGAACCTAAATCATCATTATGGTGTAAGTCAGGGGGGGCGATAAACTCAGATTAGACCTAGGTCACTAGACACTACACAAGCTGGCCCAATTGACACTGCGTGCCTTCAACTGTAATCAAGGTTAAGGTTGCCTACACAGCCAGTTTCTGCAAAAACAGGGCAAACTAAAATCTATAAAGGACATCTTCAAATATCTGAACTGACGTATCATGTGTACCCCATGAAACTATGTTGAAGCCAGGTTGCCTGATAGACAAGTTCCAATGCTACAGAAAAAAGCTCTACACAAGAATCAAATTATTTATTTCTCTGATGGGCATATTGTTTTACACTTAACTTGCAGCTGGTTTATTTCTCTATCTGCAGGTTAACCTCTTGCTCTGGGTATCATGATCCACTGCTGGTGAACTAGTAACTAGCAAGGGTTGGAGATCCACATATACTGGTTTCTTGGATACCTAGCTGGTACATACAACTCCAGCTCAGCTTCACTGCAATTATTTTAATGTATAGACACATAGGGCTGTATTTAATTGTTCTAAACAGTTGCAGATCATAATAATAATCTTAGATCAACTGAGTAGACCCTTTGGTCTCTTGAACCAGCATGACTAGTTGAAAACCAGTACAATTACCGACTTGGACAGGGATAAACCAGTGCTTGTCATTTCTAGTATTCCCAACATGGCTTTGCGGTTTTTAGTTTATATTAAGACAAACCATTACAAGGGGTAGGCCCTGATTCTGTTCTTGCATTCAAGACTGTGTTCTGGTTGAGTCTTCTCCCTCACTTAAAAAAGTGTCACAATACCGTGACTGGAGACCCAATTATGAAAGGTAAACATGAAAGCCTTCTTTCGGGACAGTGTCATAGACACTACCATATAACCTTTGGAAATACCATGCTGTTTCAGAGGCAATCCATCTTCTAGCAATAGTGGGGTATTCACTAGATATCTTAAACCTGTTTGCTAAATACAAAATGGGATTTTGTAAAATAATCAAGGCCCTCTCTCAGAACAAAGGACAAGCATCAGGGCTTTCTGCAGCAGGCACTTTTAACCCAGTACTTCTTGTTAGTCTGAAACCTGTGGGGGATGTTGATGCTTGAAATCTGGCAGTGCTTCCCGTTGTGAGGAAGCAGCTAAACATTAGACTAGCAGACTGTAAACCCACTGTGAGGAGAAACCTGACAAACTGCTCAAACTGCAATCTCAGAAACTGCCTCAGTAAGCTTAAATGGTGCCAACACCATGTACTGTATACATATTAATGGGAGCTTGTGCAGCTTTTTTAGAAATGAGCAGACACAAATATGAATGGGTATCATGTAGAATACTCTAGGCATTTAGCACAATGTCCCACCATAGCTGTAAATTCAGCATGAGAGCTATCAGTTTGATGAAGAAGCCGATGACCGTGCAACAGTATGTACAGAATAGTATAGAATAAGACAAGCCAACAATATTGTTATCACAGTTTGCTAAGCAGTTCTCCAGATATATACAAAATTATAAGTATGAAATAAAGACGGATGGCTTGAGAGACAGACACTTCACATATCCCCAGAATCTGATACTTACGCTAAACAATGTTAATACCAAGTTTCATAACAATTGAATAAGTGGTTCTCCTGATATATAAAACATGTGTTATTGAATACATGTATTAACCAACCATCAGCTTCTCCTAATAACTGACCTGTTTTTTTTTACTCAGAAGACATTGCTGCACTGCCTATCTACAACTTAAAACTCAATCTGAAAAAAAAATGGTTTACTTTGCTCAGTTCTTCTAAGTTTTACCTGAAAACAAGTGTCCCACAATAATGTTCAGTTTAATTAAAACAGGATTCCTGGGTTAAATGGTTATTTTGTACTTTACCTCAAAATAAACCAGACCTTGAAGGCTGTCCAGTCGGTTTCTATAACCTAAAGGCAGTTTAAATGCTTACACTCAAGCTTACTCAAAGCCTCTTTGAAACCTTCTTGTCACTGAACTAAACTGTCAGACTACCTCCCATATGTTCCTACAGTGCCAAAACACATGATAAGTGGAAGAGAGAAATAATAGAAGGTGGAGGTACAGACACCACTTCTTGCTTAACCCTTGGAGAAGTTGCTTGGTACACCAAGACAAATCTGGAGTATGGAGGGTAACATTATTGTATAGATTTCAAAACATACATAAGCTTTTTGCTATTAGATTGCACTGAATAAATAAACTAAACCCTGCACCTTTTAAACACATTCTTTATTGTTTAAAATAAATGTGTGTTGTCAGCTGCCATCGTCACTAGAACACACAGGTAATTATATGGGTAATGTGGACCCTAAGTCTTTCCGACTAAACTGCAGTAGGAAATTCTGAAGAGTTACTACCTCAAGTAGAATTAATCCAATCATGTTATTTATTTGAGGTTATCGGAGATACAATCCCAAGCCATGCTGATGTTGATTTATTTTCCTGCCTCTCACATGAAGCACACGGGCTAACTGCAGCAAACATTCTTTGATGGTTCTGGGGAGTTTATTCTGCAAGATGAGCTGCTGTGTTCTGGGTTAAAGGACAAATCAAAGTATAGAGTTGAAAATCATTTGTAGAGGAGTGGGGAGAAACAGCTAAATGAAGCATAAAAAAAAACATTACAGAAAAGCTGAAAAACCTTCTTTGTGGGAATGCAGAAGGAGAATATTTTATGGGACAAGAGAGCTGGGAAGGAAATAAGCAGTGCAGTCCATGCACTACCTCAAAACAACCCATTTACTAATTAGTAGGACTGTCTTTGTTTCACTGTAAAAAAATTGATTATTTCACGGTCTCAAAATCAGTATTTCAAGATATTTCAAGATTAAGCATAATACTTATTAAAGCAGAAAAAAATCGCATTGTGTCATTCAAAATGTATACTTTTCACTAGAGTTATTATACAGCAAATCTTCCCAAATATTTAATGCTTACCTGAAAAACTAAATTGCTGAATATGGGAATTTAATGGAAAACTATGTTACACGATACTGGGTTCATTTCAGGTGATAACCGCACATTTCAGATCCCTGTGCATTTCAGTAGGTCTCCTGCATGGTAATTTAAAGCTTCCCCTTGCATTTACTACGTTTTTTGTATGAATTTACCATTTTTGTATACGTTTTACCATACATTGCTGTTCTTTACAATGCATTACCATGCTTTTTCTATGCTTTACTACACAGTGCTATGCTTTTACTACGGGAAACCTTCCACAGTATATACAATAACATTGTCAATGAGGAAGAGCAAAGCTCACCAGAACCTTTATGTATTATAATATATATGGTAACAGAAACATTTCTTTCTCAGAGAAAATGGAGAACCTAGTGCTTGAGACCAGCGACTTCTAAAATAAAATAAAAATTGACATGAAAATATTTTAGATGTTAGGTCAGGGTCCCTTCTTTACTTTTCCGTTTGACTTTACGAACCCATATATCGGTAATTGAATGCTTGAACTGTTTATAGCTAGTAAGACGATGACAAAGATTGACAGCTACTCGAATGGATGAGCCTGGACGGACTTGTAAAAGAACAAAAATTATGTTTTTATATTTTTATATTGACTGTCAATAGTAACGACCGGTTTACCTTTGCGTGCACTGGAACATTGCCCGTGGTGGCACACCGTGGCACATCGCGACCGTGTAAACTTCAAACTCATGAAGTCAAGCACCTAAATTTCTTCGTACGATTTAAAGAAAGGATGCTCCTTTAGGTTGATAACGGAAATCTTCTATAAATGACACAGAAGGAAGATAAAAGAACCTTTTCGTATTTCTTTGAAAAGGTTTCAAGACTTGTGACAAAGTCTGAAGACGTTTCCCTTTGCATTGGGAAAACTATAGGGGGATCATGATACATCATATATGATATGAAAGTTCTGTGACCGTCTGCACCGACACTGGACACTTAGTGGCTGTGAAATGTGAAAGTAATTAAAACTTAGACATTAGGAATAATGGTCACACCTCGTGTAACATATTCACCAGGTGGACACTTGTGAAAACCTATGGAACACTGTTAATGTTATACACGACAATATGCATCGAGGGAGTTCTGACTCAACCGCAGTGAAGATCTAAAATGAGAATTGATACGAGTAAAATCTGACCAGAAAAAAAAAGATTGATGATTTTAGCGATACTGTCATAAAAACTAGTGTGACATATCCTGCTTTTTTAAGATCATACTTCTTTTCTAAACGCTCAAACTGAGTTTTTTTTCTAGTGAGTCCCGGTGGCAGATAGAAACTTTTCAGTTTCTTCTAATGTTTAAAACTATATTGAAAAGGGTTTTAGTCATAAATCCATGTGATTCATGATTTCCAGCTGGTTAGTTAAATTTTAACTATTAAAACTACATACAGTTTTAAAAACAAGTTAAAAGTGTAATTTCTGTATGAAAACTTCAATGAAGTAAAAAACAAAAGTCTCAAAAGATAGAAATCCTAGACCAGTTAATAAAGTACAATCAATAGAGATAATAAACAGCAAGCTCATTACTTCTTGCAAAGATGTTCAAAAAGGTATTTAGGGAATTTAAGGCTGACATAAAGGTGTTTTTATTGCCTGGATGCTGACACTAATCCTCTAAAGAAATGACTCTGCTGTCAGACATTTCAACAGAAGCCAAGACCTACAATCTTCCTTTATTTTAAAGACTGTAACAACATCACAAAGCCAACAAAATCATTGTGTAGGTCAAAAAACTGTTTCTTCCTGGTATCTGGGTCACTTTCTGTGCAGTCAAACTACAGCAAGACCATTGGAGTAAAACTGAGGTAAATCACAGGAAGTGATTTAATACCAGGAAGCAGCAGCAACTTTCATTTCTATTGCATTGTCTTTGTAGTACCTGCATATTCCAAACTGGGGATCAATGATAAGTAAAGCTGGCATTAGACCATTAATATAGACCCTGCTGTATACTGATGTATTAAGACTTCAATTATGACATGATGCATAACCAAAACCATACTTCAATGGTTAAAACATTTCAATTATATTTGATATGAATAGATGTCCCACATTATCTCAATTACTGCATACCAGTATAGGCCATACAAAGAAGTCCATTGATAGACTAATGTCACAATATCATGTAGTTAAACCTCTTGCACAAATGGGAGTCACCATGCTGTTAACAATTACAACAGATCCATGTTAATTGCAGTTGCAGTTTGATACAATTAAGTGCCGGTATGTATCAAGAACAAAGATGTGCATTTTGATAAAGCTGTTCTTATGCTTCATTACTAACATCCTTGCAATTGTAGCCAACAAAATACTTCCCTAATGTTCTCTGCCATGAACTTCAATTCATTATATAGATTTTGAATGTGCAGTTTTGAAAGCAACTATATTTTTATTTTAAGACAGGATATCTGCTACAACTCTGGGTTAAAGAAATCTTTAACTGCAAGAAATGCGTTTAGACTGTCATTTCAACTACAGGTTGATGTTGTCGACACCCCTTCACTGGCTTCTTTCCTGTCTGTAACCGGTGAGCTGCTTCCACTATCGACTAACATGCTGTTAGCCAGTAACATGACCGTAGACACTGCTGAAATAACCCAGAATCCACAAGAGCAAACAGAGAACCCAAGAATAAGGCATATAAACTGAGAGCTTCCTTTAACCTAAAGCAGTACCACATATTATGTTTAAATTAAATTATAGGTGTGCTATAACACATGCTTCCTTTAAAACTGTGCATTTCCGACGTCTTTAGGTAATGGAAGGGCAAAACAAGATTTTATTTGTATTATTTTGTAAAACCCATGCAAAGCAACAGCGAATTACAAAAGAAAGCAAACTCAAGAAACAGAACTATCGAATCGTGTGACATTGGTATGCAGTGACGGACTGTCATCCCCAAGCAGTATAGTGGTTTGATAATAACAGAAGCATGGTTTATTGAAGAGCTGCTCCAGTACACAGTAACGAATTGGAAATGCAGTCATTATAAACTTATAAACGTATGAGATGCAGCAATTATAAACATCTTCAGTATGATAGTCGATACCAAGTGCCAATCAGTCTCCATTGCCAGCCAGCTGCTTATTAATTTTCACCAAACACTTCAGTACACAGACCCAGTCTGCTGTTGATTGACTAATCACTCATTTGCAAAGAAGACTTTCATACAACTCATTATTCCAGGAAAACTATGGAAATCATAGAAATCTGTTTCCATATCCTGGTACAAGCAAATTAATGTGTCAGTACAGATTTATGTATTTGTATTTATTTATTTATCTATTTATTTATGGGGGGGGGTAAAAATAATAAACATACTCTTCTCCATTGACAGTAATTTGGAATTAAGCAACAACAACAGCAACAACACAATGCAACTTGTGTCAGAGATACTTCTGAGTGCTGTACACATACAATACTGGACACAAAACTACTGGTTAAAACACAGGCCCAAACAACTGCAATAGCTGAAACATTACCTCCATATTGTGGAGGTAACATGTGTCACAAAGACGGCTGTAGTGGATGACGTCAGACCAGAAACAGGGACCAACACAGAATAGACAGATGTGGAGTTTGGTGAAGCTGAGCGCTTCCTTGCACTCAGCATTTAATAAATGAACAAACAGAAAATAAAAAGGTCGTAACAAAAAAGCACACGGCACTTGAGGCCAAATTAAACAGGCAAACAAAACGACAGTCAATAGACACTAAGAAACAGGGTGGATGAACGCTGAATACAAAACAGGTACTGTGCTTGTGCTTCCAGCACTCATTATATTTACTTTTCTTTCTTTCTTTGTTTTTAATTCTCTCCTCTCCACCCGTTCTCCACTCATCAAACACAGTTGAGTGAGTGAAAACTTTTATGCAGCTGTACCAACACTCAATTGCTAATCAATCATTCAATTGGAGACTCGGTACAACTGCACGTGAATTAATTAAGTGCAATTCCCCTTGCTCACATATTATTACATTTTACCTGCATGTGAAGTGCTGTGTAATCCTCATGCCTAAATACAAATATACATTTTAAATCACTTGTGTTCATTAGCCATATTATATCCCGTGTACCAACTACAATACACCAACATTAACACACTACATGCAACATACAACACAAATAAATAGCCCAGGGGCAGGGCACTTTGCCACACATTAAAAAACAGCTTTCTGTGTCAAAGGTATCTCAGTGCGTTGCATTATCGTCCACAAAACGAATGTTATAAAAAACTGACCCAAACAGTTGCTTAGGCAAGATACAAACATAATAAACCTTAATTTTCTAAAAAGCTGCTGTAACCATAGAAAACTCAGCTATCTGCAACAACACAATAACACATACTGGGGAAAATCTATTAAGCTACACTAGGGAAATAGGCCATCAACTTCATAAAGGTAAAAGTGAACCAGGTGCTTAAGAATTGGGGGGTATGACTCTCTATTTGAATAAACTGTGATGGATGGAAGCTAGATGGAAGGATGAACGGCTAAATCACACACAAACCTGGCAATATAAATTGATATCACTCTTCATTTTAGACAGATAATAAGTTGCTGTCTAAAGGGAAAAGCAGTATATTAAAATGATAAGCATGTCATCTTGAGAAACGGTTACTTCAGATTAAGAAAAATTTGCATAAATATAATCTATTTCTTTTGCAGTGGAAGAAATTGCAAGTGCTTCTTCACATTTTCAGCTGTATAGATATCCTGACTCATGGCTGAAAATAAGGCTCCTGTTGCTTTGCAGTTGAGTAGATTTTACCATGATCTCAATATGTAGCCTAAAGTGCTTAAGGACTAATTCATATAAAAATCACTCATAGGATAAGATTCTTTCAAGTTTCCACATTTATTTCAGTTCATCTAATTATTCTTTTTTTTTAAATACAAGTTTACCATAACATTTGCTTGATTATTTTGCAATTCTCCCATACTTTTCCCATGATTATACTATGTATGTACCATAGTTTATCATGGCTTGCCATGTTTCTTAATATGCTTTACCATACCTCTCTGGATTTTACAATGCTTACACTTTCACAAAGCTTTATTATATTATATAGTTCTAGAAATAAACAGTTCCTAACTTCTAGACTCTATCTTCTACCTATCTCTCAGTTGTTAAGTGCAGCCATATGAAGCAAGGCACAGTATACTATAATGATTCTTTCAATCTGTTCATGTGTCAAGGTCAGAGAATACCAGACCAATTCTCCCAATAGGAATAGAACCGATGGTTCAACAGTAAAAACAAAATTGGGTGTAAACTGTGTCTGAATATCTGTGATAAGTAAAAAGTCCTCGATAGGCATCGAAATGCCAATCATTTTTCAATTTTCTCACAAATTAAGAAGAGGTCTACAATAATGTTGATTCAGGTGCAATTGCAAAAAAAGTTTGGTTATCAGTAATTCTGTTAAACAAAAGAAGGTCCCCCATTTTTGTCAAAACACAGTTGCTGTGATGATGTTGTTTGTCTCATGGCTGTAAATATGAACGGAAGAACAGAAGTTACGATCGAGAGGAGGCCATTCAGTCCATGCATGTCCATCCAGTTCCTGATAACTGACTGCTCTCAGAACTTTAAGGGACCCCAATGACTCTCCACTCTCTGTGCCTCCTGACCTCCATCCTATAGTAAGTCTGTCTCCACTTTACATTCCCTGGTCCTGTTCGCTGTACCGTGCTCAAAAAAGTGATGCAGTCAACAACATTAGTTACTAAATGAACAAGAAATAGCCTGTGATCATCCAGGTATAAAACAGAAAAAAAAAGAACAGGTTATATAAAAGAATGAACGATATAAAAAACACTGCAAACAATAATAACAAAAACACTCAAGATGAAGAAATTGCATCTGCGAGACAATCCCAGGGCTACCACTTTAAACAAACAAAGACGCACATCCACAGTGTTTTCAATAACCCATTCAAGCAGAACCACTTGACTGTAACTGCACTGTTGAGCATTTATTGGGTTTAAATGCATCCCTTTAATGAAAACCTTACACACACCTACATTGCACCTGATATCACTGTCTGATAACCCCAGGGTATGCAATTAAAATGCCCCCCCCCCCGCCCCCCATCCCATTTGTCTAAGTGACAAATAGCTATCGATCTGCCGAGAACAGGATGCAATTCCAACCTTAAACTACTCCTACGCTACAGGCAAAGCTAAACTGACCTGGAAACCAGTCACTTACGAACTCAATACACACAGAATATGTAATGCACTTTGATCAGCTCTGTTTCAGTGCCAGCCTATGTAAATGTTCCAGTGCAGCTGCCCTGCAAGGTCTCTGCACATCTGAATACTGTGGGGGTCAAAGTGAGCTAAAGTTTTGCTATCTACAAAAATCAAATACATCAGTTTAAAGAGGAACTACTTTAAACAAGTATTTCAAAATACAAAGGTCTACCTTTTTTCACATTTTAGTTTTTGTTATGTGAATAAAAAAAATGATGGTGTCTCTTTATGAAAGAACTGGTCTAAGACAATGCACTATAAAGACAGCAAGTAAAAACGTGTTAGAATTGTGTAACAACTGTTAAGTCAATGAATTGCAGCTATTATAGCAGTAATCTGTTTTTTGAACATTATGTTGTTTGCATTTATCTGTGTAAGCGTATGGCTGTTATGAAGTTGATTTAAAAATGTGATGGGGGAACATAACATGCACAACAGCAGACTCTTAGAATAAATTGTTCCCTATTATGAGATCTATGAAGATAATTACTTCCCAGTGCACACAGGTGTGATTTGCTATGTTAGAAAAACAACCTTAGTCTTTTGTTGGTATGTCTTAGACCTGTCTGCATAATTGCTCATAAAAATCAACTAGTTTAACGAGCCTAAAAACCTGAAGCATTTGTGATCTACATTACATAAGAACATAAGAAAAATTATTAATGACAGGAGACCATTTGGCCCATCTATGCTCATCCAGTTCCTAGTAGCTGATTGATCTTAAAACTTTGTCAAGTTGGGTCTTAAAGGATCCCAGTGATTCAGCCTCAGCGACAGAGGTAACCCATTTCATATCCTCCCCCACTATCCGAAGCAGTGTCTCTGTCCTCTGCGCACTTCATTTCCAACTGCGTCTTCTGGTCCTAGTTTCTGTGCTGCACTTGGAAGTAATGGTTAACTCCTCACTGCAGAGCAGTCAGAATTCAAAGACTGGCATAGAAAACTGTGAAAAACTGTTTGATTTGAAATGCTAGGAAGATAAAGACAATTAAAGCATTAAAGCATGACCCCAAATGATTTTTACAACCGTGGCCCTTCTCAGATGTTTAGGATCACTGGTTCAGTAAAGAGAAACATCAAGACATGTACAAGTTTGTGTTCTGTAAGTAGGTTCTGTGTTCTTTAAGCATGCCAATTGTGTAGCATTCTCGTTCGTTATAAGACCTTCTTCACTCACGGAATACCAATGTTTTCCCACTAGCTGCCTTTGCAGTCTGCATCGACTATGACAGCCTAGGTGCCAAACTGAGATACTTGTTTAATGTCACCAGTGCCTACCATAACTATCACTCTTTTGTGAATAACCCTTTTGAGCAGGAAGATTGGTTTGCCCCTGTGTATCTCTAATGGATCTCAAATGGTTGTAGCTGTCTAAAAGCTCACTGGCTCAAGGATAAATGTGTCATAAAATCCCTAAATGCTTCTTTTAAGAATAACACTATCATTTCTGGGACCTCCTACACATTTTTAGGAACTGTCCCTGGGTATCACAAAAGGTCTAAAAGTCTGTTTGGAAATGTCAGTGTGTAATATAAGTGTCTGGTGCACGTTACTAGAGATCTGGATACTGTTGTTTTGTACACTTGGACAGAATTTATATAATGTACAGGATTTTAAAATGCCTTTGTGTTTTTATTTATTAATTTTTTTAACAGTTATTATTTTCACAAGTACCATTACGTGGTAAGCCACATTTCCATCGGCACCATGAAACCAGTCTGTAAAACTCAATCTCATATCGTTCCAATATCCAACTGGGGCTGCAGCTGGTTCCATCTGCAGTCTACAATCTGCAATCTGACATTACACAAAAATTAACATGTATCTTGCATTTTTAATTATTATTTCTAAATATATTCACCAGCCTCAAATGTTTATATGTCAGTAAAATATATTCACAGCCCTCATGTCCTATTTACTGTACATATGGTTTTTCTGCAGTCAGAGATTTTAAATTTGCCTCTTACTGTATGTCATGTTAGATCATTTCCACCATCTGTGCTGGAAAGATCTGCCAGCCTGCAATTCTGTCTGAGGCTGACAGAGTCCCAATTGCAATGGATTTGATCTCAATATCTGCTACTGATGAAACAAAGCATTAGAACATAGAAAATGTACAGACAAGAGCAGGCTATTCGGCCCATCAAAGCTACTTAGTAGTTGACTGATCTCAGAACTTTGTCGAGTTGGGTCTCAAAACATCAAAGTGATTCTGCCTCAACAGCATGACTGGGTTACCCATTCCACACCCTCACCACTGTGTGTGATGAAGTGTCTCCTCTTGAAGCCTCTGCTGTCAGAGAAGCCATCCACCTCACTGGCAGTGTCTCCTTGATCAGCCTGTGTGCACAGGAGCCGATTCCTGGCTGTGATGTAATACCACAGTGGACTTCAGTACACTCACGCAGCACTGCTCACTCACTGTTACAAACTGGGAGCAAGGAACCGGATCAGTAGAAGTCACTGTGCCAACATATAAAGGAATGATAACCCTTTAGAATTGTCAAAACTATTAGCACATCATCTTTTCCCTTTTCTTGTGCTGAGGTGGTTCTTTGTATTATTCAAATACAATGCTAGAAATAAAAAGTTTAGTTTGCTTCTCTGACTCTATTTCCTGTGCTGTAGGTCAGTCTCACTCAAATGGTCTAGCAGTAATCAGATGACCTAAAAAACATAGGAAGATATTATGTTTCAGGAAACAGCAATGTCACTTTTAATTTATGCAGCTGTATTTGAAACATCAGCACAGGAATTGAGTCACCAGTTCAAAATCAATATAAATCTGAATACAGATCTTTAAGTTCTGGTTTGAAAAACAAAGCCTGGAATGGAACAGCTTTCAAGGTCAACCACAAAGGTATTATTCTTTTTTCAACTGCATATTATTCATATATAATATAACATGATGTAAAATAGATAATATTGCAAAGCACAGCAATTCTTGCTATGTATTATACACAGAAATATAACCCACACTCACTGGCTGATTAAGTATATGACAAGTAAACGGTAACCTAATCTCTGGGTTCAGCATGATTTATAACCATGTAATCTACCTGAGCAGCTTCTTCTAGATTTTAAACTGTGTCCCACTGCAGAAACATGCTCAGTATCCTAATCAGAAGAATAGACATGGTACCGTGGCTCTCAAAAGTATTCACTCACCTTGGACACATTTTATTGTGTTACAACATGGAATCAAAATGGATTTAATTAGGAGTTTTTGCCACTGATCAACACAAAAAAGTCCATAATGTCAAAGTGAAAAATAAAATCTACAGATTGTTCTAAATTAATTACAAATACAAAACAGAAAATAATTGATTGCATAAGTATTCACCCCTTCAGTCAATATTTGGTAGAGGCACCTTTGGCAGCAATTACAGCCATGAGTCCATTTGGATAAGTCCCTACCAGCTTTGCACATCTGGGCACTGCATTACAGTAACGTAACACCAACTTCATATCTGTTTATTATAAACCACACACACACACACACACACACACAGAGTAATGTAATATCAAGTTCATATCTGCTATTATAAACCACACACACACACAGAGAGTAATGTAATACCAAGTTCATCACAACTGGACAAGCTGTTCTTCAAACATTTAAGTGTGACACACAGAGGTGCTTCTAACCCTCCACTGCCACCACTGTGATAAAAAAAAAAAACACTTGATGGTAATATTTATTATTGCTAAAATAAGCTTGTATAGCTGTGTTGTTTTGTTTCTTCCTTATAACTGAGTTACTGAAGCCAGGGCCGGCTTCAGGGGGGGTGCGAGGGATGCGACTGCACCTGGGGCCAGCCTCTACTGGGGCCCATACCAGAGAGATTCTAGAATATCTTTGCCCATACCATTTTTTTTTTCAAAGTCCATTATCGAAAAACAAAAACAAAAAACTCTTCTCCTGGTGGTTTAAAAATAAACCGTGGCAAAGTTGTACTGTCAGTCAAAATACACATTATCAAATCAGAGCTATGTAGGCGGGAATCAGCGGGGAACTTTATAATAGGTCAGTGTCAATTAAAAAAACAACAGATTGACTGCCAACCTCTTCCTTGCACAAAAAATAAACAACAGTAGAGCCAGAGGAAGGATGTGACTCAAATTGGAAATGTATAAGAACAGGCTACTTCACACTCTTGCACCAGGGCCCTGTGGATCCTAGCACCGGCCATGATTGTAGCTAAAGCACTCAGCACCCAGATTAGAGGCCATTCCCGCCTGGTACTTGACTGTGTGGGAAAAGGAAAGCCTGCACTGCGAGCAATGTAGCTACTGTAGAGACAGCTACAAGGCAATAACCATATTCAGGGTTTACTGCAATTCAAATTGACAGGTTTATTTACCTGTCAAGGGTTTTGCTTTCTTTCTGGTTTTCTACCGGAAAGTTATGTGGTAATCTGTTGTGTGATAGTGCCCTGAAATAAACATTTTTAAAACATTTGCTACTTTGCTGCATACTGTATTGCTATTAAACAAACTTGTTTTAGTTCACTTTCACTTGGTGCTTTCCACATAATAACATATCTGAACAAAATTCTTTGAAAAATACTAAGCTACTGCAACTGTAATAAAAGTAAACGTCATCTTTGAATTAAATGTTGTAGTTGTTTTGTTCTAGTGTTGTAAAATAAACACATCTTGTTGGCACCTGAGCGTTCTCCACAACGCTTTCAAATTAGACTTTACATGCAGAATCTACATAAACTACTCCACATTGCTAAAGTTAAAATATGCATATAAAATATAAATAAGTAAGATTTACTGAGAAAAACAAAATAATTTTCAGTTGCATAAGTATTCAACCCCTTTGCTACTGCAGTTCTAAATCTGCTCAGGTGCAAATGATTTGTTTGAAAGGTCACAAAATTAGTGAAATGGTTTCAGCCTGTGTGTACTCAAAGTGGTTTAACTTGTAGATAGTTTCCTTCAGGTATATACAGACTTTCAAGCTGCAACTCACATAGTGATCCAACAAAGCAACCATGAAGACCACGGAGATTTCAAAACAAGTCACGGATAAAGTGGTAGAGAGGCACAGAGCAGGAGAATAGTACAAAAGGCACTGATTATCCCTCACAGCACAGTGAAGTCCATTATTAGGAAGTGGAAGATGCATCATACCACCCAGACACTACCCAGAGCAGGTCACCCTCCCAAACTGAGCAGTCGGGCAAGCAGAAAACTGGTTTGGGATGTCACTCTGAACCCAACAATGACCTTGAGAGCTCTGCAAAGTTCTGTATCTGAGACGGGAGTCAGTGTTCACATATCAACAATAAGCCGGTCCCTACACAAAGCTGGCCTGTATGAACGGTTGGCAAGAAAGGAGCCATTACTCAAAAAGCCTCTTCTTAAAGCACTTATGGAGTTTGCGAAAAAGCATGTAGATAACATGTGGAAAAAGGTTTTGTGGTCTGATGATTGAACTTTTCGGTCTAAATTCCAAGCCTTACGTCTGGCACAAGCCCAACACTACACATCACCCAGTCAACACAATCCCAACTGTCAAGCATGGTGGTGGCAGCATCATGTTATCAGGATGCTTCTCTTCAGCAGGGACTGGGAAGCTTGTCAGGATAGAGGGGAGAATGGATGGTGCAAAGTACAGGCGAATCCTTGAGGAAAACCTGTTTGAGTAGCCAAGACTGGGGAGGGAATTCACATTTCAGCAGGACAATGATCTGAAGTTCAAAGCCAAGCCACACTGGAGTGGTTGAACAAGAAGAGAATTAATGTTCTTGAGTGGCCCAGCCAAAGTCTTGACTTCAATCTAATCGAAAATATATGGAAAGACTTGAAGATGGCAGTCCATCGACGATCCCCAATCAGAACTGGAGCAATTTTCCCATGAAGAATGGGCAAAAATGTCACCATCCTACTGTGCAAAGCTAGTAGAAACATATCCAAAAGGTGCTTCTACCAAGTACTGACTGAAGGGGTTGAATACTTATGCAACCAGTAAATTTCATTTGTACTCATATAACAGTGTTCAATTTAACCACTACAGCTTTGAATAAAAAATATAATTTGAAATACTGTGCACACATTATTTATAATTCAACAAAATGTGACATTATTGGTAGGGGGTGAATACTTCTGCAAACCACTGTATATTTAGGAAACCTGCCCAAATAAACAGTGACCTATTATAACGACTGTTTCACTGGTTTCTCTGATGTATTTCTAAAACCTCTGCAAATACGTGCATCAGAAGTCCCTCATCACAAATAAGAGAGATGCCAAACACTGAAAGGCTCTCCTTTATTTGTCAAGATTAAAAAGCAAGAAGCAGAAGGAATGGCAAATAAATTTCTTTTTAATAGTTCCGCTAACCAACACAGCAAGAAGACATGTTTCCAATGACCTGACAAAGCCCTCCAGGTATGATTTATTTTAGGGTATTGCAAACATGTTTTCTTGCTCTTTGAAGTGTGATGACATTGTTGACCACTCAATTTAAAGCACTGGCTTAGTACTTTTACACAGCACACACACACTAGTGACCATATGTTGTAATAGCGGCTTCCTTAAGAGAAGGTATATACATAATTACGGTGGACACAGTGGCGTAGCTAGGGGGGTGTTTTCAGGGGGTTTTAGGGGGTTTAGGGGTTTGACACCCCCCCCCCCCCCCCCCCGCCAAATTCATTATTCAACGACATGGGAGAGAAAGAAATATCAGCCACCTGTGATACTTTAACCCCAATCCTAACCAATGTGAAGCTGTTTGCTTCACTGCCCAAATAACCACACTTACAAAAAAATAAATCAGTCAAACACATACTTAGTTGTGGTTGAGCAGAGTCCTATAATTTTTACACCAGATTCAAACCAACATGCAAATAGACGCCAAGTCGAATATTAATATAGAAATGATGGCCTCAGCTAATACTAGCATTACAGGAAAAGGAAAAAGGAACAAAAAATCCGTGATTTTGTCATTTGTCCTACTGCCTTTAAACCAGTGGAATTTGTATTGATATCTGTGAAATTTTGTCCCGTTTCAGTATTATGATACAACTGATATAAAATTTCCAGGGTATTCGCCTCAAAGCAATACCAGCCTTCACAATAATAAACCACAATAATATATTAAAATTGGTACAATCTGTTCTGAGATTCTACAGTTCAGTAAAACACAGCGATTGGGCATAACCAAATCCGGGACAGGCAATAATAGAAATCGTAATTGGTGACTCTTATAAAATGAATGCTTTAAACAGTGCATTTGAAGATATGTATGAAAATACATATCACTCAAAGGACGAATGGTTATCCCAGGTCATAGTTTACAAATGAAAGTGCTTTCTCTGGACACAACATCGCATTTCATTTTAAATTTACCGGCTTTTGTTGATAAAAACTAACCCATGTCTGGGAGGTTACTAGACGTCCTCTGCTTTTGACCAACTCTGAGGAACCTGTTTTTTAGTCCCATGCAAATCATGCTTAAACGGCTGCTGTACAACCGACAAGTTTGCAATGGAAAATAGGGATTCTAAATGTCATTTAATGTGTATGTTTGATAACTACATAGTAATGTTTCTAAATGTGATTGTGAGATGAACCAACATGGTTGTTAATAGGACGATTTCAAGTTCATTGCAAGTGTAGTTCATTTTTACTTACAGAATTTTTTTTATAAATTATTATCCATCTGTAAAAATCTCCATCCTCCACCGAAACAAAATCCTGGCTATGCCAGTGGACACGCATTAAAGTCAGCACTAAAAGTAGAACTACCAAAGGGAGCTTAATAAACTCAACGACTAACATTTCAACTAGAAGTTTTTTTCAATGTTTTTATCTCTATATCCACAGTATGGTTCACAAATGCCGTTTGTCAGTGTAAATACATTTCAACCACACAACAGTGAATACAAACTGGGAGTACAACTAAATCAATAAGGCTGCATCAAGCTAAATGAAGTCCTTGTAAAAATATAACAGCCAAATGGACAAACACATTATGGTAATGAATATCATGCCCTCAAATGTCCTCATCAAGTTTCAGTTTCAGTTGGATCAGCAGTTCTTTGTCCTTACAATGTGTCTTAGACTGGCAGCACTGAGGGGCCTGCTTTGAAAGTGTTTACGATTAACTCCAGTTAATTAAAGGTTTAAGCAAATTTTGTCACAGTTACTTACAGCCTAGGCCTGCACAAGAGCTACAACAGATACACTCTATAATGAAAACCCACTGGCAATCCACATAAGCTTGTAGCTAACTGCTTTGGTACACAAACCACATCCACATCTTTAAAACAAATAAACAAGTTAATGAGACACGCAGAAGGGTTTTAAAACTCCAGTGAAACCTAATTAAACCTGTGCTTCGGGTTACACGGCCGTGCCAGACCCCTGCAGTCCCTTGGCTGGTGCCGCTGCCTTCCGACGATGTCGTTCTTTGGCAAAGGCCTTTCACACAAGCTCTCATATTATTATAGCTAGTTTATGATTTTCCATCATTTGTCTGCTATTTTTAAAATCCAGGGCTGTAATCGACGGCGTCTGAAGGCCTCAGAGACAGGAGAGCCATTACACTGTCGAGTTTCTGTGGTAGTGATGGTATTTGGAAGTCAGGGATTAAAGATGCAGTAACGCCTGTTGGAGTGCATAAGAGAGGGAGAGGGGAGGGGGAGTGAGGCTGGCAGAAGGGACTGTCTTACTGTCAAACGAGAAACACATTGCTTTACTTTCCTTCAGAACATTTCTTCCTCCCTACAACTTGTCTTTATCTGTGGATATCATTTTAAAACATTTAATATTAAACTTAAACGTATGTTCATCTACGAAGCACCACAGAGATAGTATTTACCTACAGGAGGCCCACACAGGTTTACTGGTTAGCACTGCAATGGTAGTTATCTATGCAACACTCAGATTTGACACTTTGTTTTACAGGAAGTCATGTGTGTTATGATGTAGGAATTCAATATTAGGTTCAAACTCTTAAGAAGACACTTTGCTAATATAGCCTCCATTATATAGGCCTACGGTGACAGAAGTTGGTAAATAATTGCTCTTGAATTCCAGGTCAAAGCTACTTAACACAGAGTAGAACTGCAATTGAATTAAACACCATGTTGAGTAACTGGACCAGAATGATTGAAAACATCATAACATTTGAAGAGGACAGGAAGAAATATATTTGTTGAAGTAATGTATGCTACTGATACTTTAATTATGTACTATAGTAAACATTAGGATCTGGTTTCACTAGTTTTGAGCTTTCTTACCTAAAGTAACATTAGACAGTCCAAGATTAGTGCTAATCAGCGACTGTGAAACCAATTGTAAAAATCTACGTGTGTGTTGCTTCTGAAAATGAGAACATAGCAATATGGAAATTAGATCTGTGTAAAACACTATATAAAGATGAATAAGAAATATATTATATCTCTATATATATATATATATATATATTATATTATATAATTATATATATATATATTCTTTTCACTGTACAATTTTTTCTACAATCTTTTTGTCTTAAAAACACTTGAATAAAAGTATGATTTGGTTGTAAAAATGTATGTTCTGTTGCAGTTCAATTCATTGTGGAAGTGACAGGGTTAAAGTTCTTTGCTGGTAATCGCTAGCCTAGTGCAGCAGGCTGCCAAGTGCAGGCCCCAGCCCTCACCCACAGCCACTGCCTCCCCGCTGTGCTCACAGGATTGCTTTTTACAAGGATACTTATCCAGTGAGAGTTTAAATAAAGCATTTACCACTCTCAGCCTTGAATTTAAACAAGAGCAACTCCTAACAACCTTTCAGATCTCCGCACTGCCAAGGAACACAATGCTGCCCCCTTCAAACAGCCAGAAATAACTTACATCGGAAATTACCTCACTGCAATAAAATATGAAATTAGCTTTAAAAATGATATTAATATTTACTAACACAACCATATAATACTAATCAGCTATCTGCACAAAAAAATAACTGGCCACACTTCATGCCAGTATATATATTTTTCCCACGTTAAGAGAAAACAGTGACAGTGTGGTCAGGATGATGTCATCAGGAAGAACTAAATGAATTTCTTGTGGTACGCACTCAAGAAGGATATCCAGGAATCAAAGTGTTTACACAAACCATTTGGTGGCTTCTTGCCACTTTAACATTTAATTATACCAGTCGCCTGGATAATACATTTAGAGAGCTTAAAATAAATACAAGAAGATTATTGTTATTATTACAATGATTTCTGTGTTTTATAGTAATAACATAAAGCAAGGGGATTTGCACTTTTTAGTTTTTCTACAGGTTTTTGGGTTAGAGAAACAGTCTTTACAATTTTTATAAAATGGGGTTTAACCTGGCATTCTTTCCAGGTGCACATTGAGTAGGAGACAATCAGGAAAAACCTGGGGCTAACTTAGTAACCAACAAGAAAACATGAATATGCTTCCATTTAATTCAAGAACAAGTTTCATTTCAGATTGCTTTCAAGTCAGTTCCAGTGACAGACTCAGATCAGGGAAATACTTTCAAATGTTTTTCTGCTAATGTATTTTTTCAAGGCAAGCAAAACATCCATATATTCAAACTCTAAGATAAAACTATAAAGTCAGTGTAGACAAGCAATTTGGTTAAGGCCTTCATCAAGGAAGGCATTAGCTGGCCCATGAAGCTGCCGAGTTCTCATTGTCAGTCAATGCACATGCCGCTGTGCATGATTAATTCAGTAACAGCACTGCGAGGATGAACCCGGCAGGCCTACCTCTCTGTCCTTCAGCTTCATGGCCAGGACCAGCTGGTGTCGGTGGTTGGTCAGCGCCTCGCGGTAGTTGCCTTTTGAGAAGAATGCCGATCCCAGGTTACCGTGGGCACGACATTCGCCCGTCTGGTCACCTGAAACAATCAGAAGACACAGTGAGCTCCCCTCCCCACCTATGCAGGTTAACCGGTTACACACTGAACACAAAGACACAAGGAAGAAACAACATGTAGACAATTCCTCTGGGAGAGTTCATCTTGTACAGTTTAGAGAGAAACTTTGAATATGGGTTTTGTGAAAATATTCCTCACAATTACTTTGCTTACTGATGTCAAGCACAAAAGATAAGGAACCGGTTTCCTGAATGTTTAAATTCTAATATTAAACATGTTTAAATGTTTTAAACTTTAGCACAGTTTGAATGTTGGTACCCACTCGGATAACCTACAAAAGAAGCACTCTAGCAGAGTACATGTGTACAACACTAATGTGTATATAATACAGCTATGGCCAAAAGTTTAGCATTACCTGATTACATTAACTAATTTTGCTTCATAAAGTTGAATGAAACCAGCTTAATAGTGTTACATTAATATATTGAGTTACATACCGCTTTGTAGTTTTTCATATATTTTATGAAAAACTGACAAAAAAAAAAAAAAGTGATGTGAAAATGTATTTATTTATTTTTTTTAAATTATGTCTCAATCCTAAGATTCTTGGTGATGCAAAACCTTTGGCCAGAGCTGTATGCTGAATAAAAACGGAATATTTAATAAAGGACCTCACAGTGTGTTTCTATATGTGAGCGATACTGTACAAGTGTCTTCTCCAGTGTGTTTCTGTATGTGAGAGATACTGTGAGCGGATCTTTCAAAGCCGCGGGTAAAGGATCCATAACTTCAAAACACAGAATTCTAAGCTAAGACTATAAGAAAGTCGAGAAGTCTACTTAAATTAGTTTCTTAGGGCAATATTTCCTACACTCTTTATATCTCCAATTTTGCAATATAGATCTTAGTTGTATGGTTATAATTTTGTAAGATTAACAGGTGTTTGACCTTTTTCAAAGAATAGGATACACTACAGACAGGAGTAAACGCTTTGAAAATATGCTTCATTTAAGAAACACCTGATAGCCGACTAGAAAAGTGACAGTAGACCTCAGAAACTGGTAGTTAACTAATCACACGCTTCAATTTCAAAACAGCCGCAGCAGCAACACAAAAATACTACTGATGTATTTAAAGAGTGTGCTAGTGGCAAACTATCAATATTGTAATTGTATTTGAATTATTATTATTATTATTTTATACCATGCAGTGCAGTTGCAATCCACTAACATAAAAATGACATTCTAGAACAGTAAAAAAAAAATCCAAAGCAGCTTTAAAATATAGTTCATAAGACATTGTCAATTGCGTGATTTTTTTTAAAGTGGCGACTAGTAGGCGACTTGTACCTTGACTATTCAACTCAAATATGCTTGTTCTAGCCAACAGAATGACTACTTCTTCATTGGGCAATAGCTGTTAAATATGTATTCAAGAAGAGCACTGTTGTTATAAATGGAATTGTATATTTAAAGGTTTCATTAGGAAGGCTATGATGATATTCAATCTGGCCTGTAATGAGACTCAGGGGTTTGCGTTGAATCAATGCTGCATATACACAGCACACTGCCTCCACTGTATAAGTCATTAAGTGGAAGAGGAAATATCACTGATGCTAACCTTTAACACTGTCATGAAAACAGCCTTCATAAAGTGAGTGTGTAGGATCCTGAGGAAGAAATTACTTCAAATTACACAGTTTTCAAATCACTAACAGGCCAGCAATTATAAACCGGCTATTATGGAGTTTAAATCCTCACTTAGATGTATATTTTAGGAAACGCCTGAACCTACCAGAATAACACACTGTAAGCCACATGAAACTCGAGCTCAAACAATTCCTTTAAAAACGCCTTTAAATGTCAAATCCTGGCTTCATAGCCTCTTCATAGTCAAATGTTGAGATACTTTATGGGTTTTTTTAAAGATTATACCATCTGGTATTTTCTAGTAAACCAGTGAAGACCGTTTATTCTGTCACTTCCTGTCTAGAAGGTATTTGAACCCCAGCTCTCAAACTAAAGCATAGTAAGAGAGTGTCAAATGAGGTCTTAATAGTATATCGCTGCCCAGAAAATGGATTTGAGTGTGGTAACATAATCTTAAAGAACAACTTGACATGGGTATGAAATGCCGCTCACAATTTATTTTAAGTGGCATAAATAAACATTTAATTCATACACAATTAGTCAAGTTTAGTTACATGTTAATAAACAGTCAATAGAAAATGCCATGCATATGAAATATGAGCTCAAATGGCAGTTAAATGATAGATAGACACACGCATGGCATATCTATTGACTGTTAACATTGAACTGAACTTCAGCAATAGTTAAAAGCATATGAATTAAATACTTATGCTACTCAAAATAAAGAGTTATCTTATATATTCTTGTTTAGATACACTGTATCATTTTCTGTTTCAGTTATCACATCCTGGTCACTTTTTAAAAAGTTGAAAGCAGCCCTGTGGCCTCAGTAGAGCTCTCCAACATATTACCTCTAAAAACACTCGAGTGCAACTATCAACCTTTCGCCCTGCAAGCACTCTTCCTCTAGTCTATACAAGAAATGCATACATGAGAAATGTATCATATAACAAATGTTGTACTTTCTATATCAACAGCAGCAGGTTAATGGGGGCAGGTCCTATTGAGTCGCTTTAGTGTTTTTAAAATGTCACCAATATGGGACGACTGAAACAATAAATGACATACAAAGCGATTCTAAACAAGAAGAGTGAATTAGTCAACCTTTGATTAAATAATACAACTAAAGTAACAGAAAGTACAAGTCAGGCTCCAAGGTGGCAAACCATCATTTAGCTTACCTAAAGTTTTTGCTACTTCCAAGTCCTGCTGCATGTAACCAGTGCTCTTCTCTGTGTTCCCCAGCGACCAGTACGCACTGCTCAGGGCCGAGAAGACAGACCCACGCAGCTTCAGGCTGCAGGTCCCAATCTTGAGCGCCGCCTCCAGGACAACAACAGAAGCGCCGTGGTGGGCAGCTGTCAGGAGCTCCTGGCCAATCACAGACACCACCACGAAGGGGCTCTTGTCCAGCTTCATCTTCTGGAGCTGCTGGTACGTGGGCTCCAAAGAGTCTGTGATCAGGAGACAACAGAGACGGAGTCATGCTTCAGAAGAATCCAAGAACATCATGACATTTATGAACCAGAGGAGGCCATTCGGACCATCAGTGCTAGTCCTTATAGCCGGCTGATCTCAAAACGTTTTCAGGTTAAAGAATCTCAAAGATTCTGCATCAACTTCAGGGCTAGGGAACTCATTCCAAACACTCAGCGCTCAATGTGTGAAGTAGTGTTGTCTAGCCTCTGTCTAATCACCTCAATGCAGAGGGTTAATTAGACTCCCCATTAAAGGGGGTCCTTCATTTGGTAGCTGTCTATGAAAAGTTCCTTAAAATACAATGTTTAGTGCTGGCATGTAGTTTCGTCAAACTGGAGGGAGCTGCAAAACCTGAACAGCATAAAAAGAATTACATTTCAAAACCATTTCATTCAAACATTACTGATCTAAATATTACAGAGCATGCAGTTTTACAAATATTTAAAAAATTTGAAAATACAAACACCACATGGATTTCTGGACAGCAAGACTCTTTAGTATATTGTTAGCAAACATATCAGGGGTAGACCGGCAAGGACGATGCATATATGTGTGATTTCAGCACAATACATTGTACACTGAGTTACATTGCAGTGAATGTATCAGTAACCTTCAACAGGGGTATTTTGTTGTTTCTGCCATTAGGCTACAATAGGCTTCCAAGTGTGCCACAGTACAGTATATGAGGCACTGCTGCCCACTGTTGACTCAAACTGCAGTTAACCTTGACTCTTCAAACCTCCTGACATGAGTTCAAAATGTGTAAAATGGGTTCAACCATAACCACTCACCCTTGTATGTAAAGTCTGGGTGGAATTACCTCCCTTTGTGAAACACTATGCCCCATTTAGTTTAGGTTAAAACCTTGTTTTTTTGTTAAAACTGAAAATTTGCCGATCTACAAAGCCTTGGTCAGTCTCCCAAAGTATGTCTCAAACCTACAAGGCACCTTGTTTGTATAACTGTCCTTTGGAGGAGGAGTTGAGAGACAAAGATGAAGGAGTCGTGAGGGAATGTCGGTGCTATGTGTATTTGTATGCCTAAACAGCTTGTAATGGGGCTCTACATGACACTTAAAATAACACAATAAATCAACTGGAAACACTTCAAACACATAACAGCACCCAGCCTCCTAAGCATGTACTAAACCAACCTTACAATGAGACTACAGGCTTTCAAATACCATGAAAAATAAGAGAGCTCTCAAACCATGTTATAGGTTGAGGCAGAGTCTGTATAATGAGCAGTTCAAATGTGTTACTAGCTTCTTCACAAGAACGAGGCTCGGTGGTGATAACTATAACACCTAACTTATAACTCTTCCAGGGTGCTAAATGACTGCTTGCTTCCCTGCGCGCCTGTGAAAATAATATTTACCAGGGAGAAAACTAAACTCAGGCATCATTCCCTCTGTTATGTGGGTCAACTACAGTCTTTCAATTCACAAGTTAGTCATTTGGTTAAGAATTTCATTTTTAATTTCGATTTTACAACACTGGACTGGAACTTGACAGATTTTTCATGAGCACAAAGCTTCTTTTGTTCACAGTTTTAGACATGCCATCTAAAAAGTGTCAGTATCTTTTGAAGTTCAGGAAGAAAACTGTATAATTATGTATTATATTTATCATTGTCTTCAATATTGGCTAAATGTGCTTTTATCTGCTACCAAAATGTAAAGCTGGGGGGCGCTGTGGCACAAGGAGGAGCTTGTCTTTCCTGAGTGCCATTGAGTCAGTGGCTGAGCTCAGACTTTAACAGTGCTGTGGAAGTTACTTTTAAAAAGTAATCCTGTACAGTTACAAGTTACTTGAACATAAACATAACTAGTTACAAATAATTATTTGTCAGGCATGTTTACATTTTACAGAGATTTTTTATTTTTTTAATTTTTTCGGTTTGGTCAGGCTGAAGCTCTAAAAAATGTGAAGATCCAGTTATGTGACATGTAAGGTTTGTGGTCCGTAACTGTGGTCCGTTAGTACTGTAGTTTCACCTTGTTCTGAAAGATCTCACTGACTGAAGCAGTGCTAGAAAGCGCTTACTTTGAAATTAGCAGGTTAAGGTGTACGTAAGCTTTGTTTTAGGTATACGGTGCCAGTTACTAGTTTAATTTGTGAAGTCTCCGCAGCAGGACAAAGCTGGCCCGTTTGCCTTGCCTTCCAGTGACTCTGAGTTCGGCTGTGCTGAAGTAGGGGAGGGGGAGTTCAGACTCTGAATAATAATACGTTTTGTTGTATGTTGAATATGATAAAGGGGTTTCGCTAAATGAGATGTTTTTCAATGGCATAAAAAGTCTGTTTTTTTTTAAAGCACAAAGGTTGATTTCACACATTCTCTGCTTGAATTGAAAAATAAAGATTTAAAAAAAAAAACTAAATTCTTTGTAAAATCAACATTGATATTAATTAAAATCTAATAGTAGCAAGCCTACTTATATTATACACTTTTGGGCATTTTCACTTTGAGTACAAAAATGAATAATAATCTGTCTGTTGAACACAGAAACTGAAATAACCCAGCTCTGGGTGCCCAAACCGCTAACCTCGTAAAGGGGACTTCATGGCGGCCTCCACCATGCCAACCAACAGCTGCAGACTCTTGGGGTCCTGAGCCAGGCCCGAGGCAAACGCTGCCAGCGCGTCTGCATGGCGCCCGAGGTACTGGAGGGCAACACCCTGTCGGAAATATGCCTGAAAACAAAGGGAGAAAACTCAGTCATTTTTAAAGCTTAAGCTTGGCTATTGTTTGGAGCATTAATACAGACATAATACCATTGTTTTGGCTTGTGAGCCAAATCCACGCCGATTAATTAAAAAACAGTCAGGGTCTGTGCCAACAGCTGGACAGTCAGACCTTCCTCTTCCACCTTATTTCCAGTTAAGTATCTACAGGCTACCATACCCTATGTGTACATTACAACTCAGAAAAGAAATATATGCTACCTAAAGCTGCAGCACAGTAAATGCAAAGCCAATACTCCACTGTTCTGATATCACAAAGTGATAATTCACTGCTCGGAGGTCAGATCCATGAATTATTAACCTCATTGTCAGAAACAAATGCTCCATGCATCTACTCATAAACCTACGATAATCCTAACCTAAAAGACAATTTTACCCCAAATCTTTAACTTAAAAACACTATTAGTTTGCTTTATACAACACATGCTAATCAAAGCGCAGATGTTCCCACATTTTGCACTGGATGAATCGACAACATGCTGATAGCACAGTATGAGCTGTGTTGAATGCTTACAGGCAGTAAAGCAGTCAGCACATGTTTATTAAAATTCTGCTTAATGCATCTTTAACAAACTTTTTTCTTCCGTCTATATTAAAAAAAATAATAATAATTCTTTCCAATCCAACTCATTGGTTCTCCTTCTAATGTCAAAAACAAACAGGGGCAGCGGTTTTCACAGAATATCTCAATTAGTTATTTTACATCACTGGACAAGACTGCAAATGCAGTACCCAATACATGGCAAACTTTTTTCTATTTTTCTACAACATAACAGTTGAGTTAGTAGTCTTATCATAATGGCCATTCACACATTTATAACAAATATTTCACTGATGCAATGTCCATCTGGCTGCCAAACACAACAACTCTAACTTGCTTAAGATGTCATAATTATGTTTTTTTTTAAAGGCAAACACAGACCTTCATGTTGTTTTATGCTACAGAGCATACAGTTTTGAGCAGTTACCATATGTTACCAAGATCATAAACCACATAAAAGGTTAAACGCACAACATCTTAAATTCCTGTGAAGTACAGATCAACTATAGATTCACAGGCTTGTTTTGGGTAAATTCCCTTTACCTCTCACACCATCACCTCCCTCCAGTAAAACAAGACCGTATTCTGACCTTAAAAGAGTGTCAATCAATACTTACTGTATTACTTCTCATCAGCATTAGCATTCTGTTTAAGGTCTTTTTGTGTTTTATACTTGAGTATTTCAGACCACGTTATATGAAAAGTACCGTATTCCTTCGAATTTAAGCTTTTTTAGGCATTTTTTTTTTCAGAACTAGCCTGCATCTTGAATTCAAGTGCAGTATAGTGATGTGTCTATTAAAATCACCAACAAACAACAACGTGACTGACTGCCGAAAAAAGACAATAAAGGCGTCGGCCCGAATAGGCAAGCAGCAACGTGACACTGCTGGAAAAAAAACAAACCAAGCTTCCTGAGGAATTCCGAGAGAAACGTTTACAATTTCAGCATTTCCAACAAACAGTACCAGATTGGACAGATCGGAAATGCTGATCAGACCCTTTATTTCACGACATGCCAAGCAATGTTCAGTGCTGTTGTGGTTGATGGATTACATGTTGCCTGATGCCATGGAGTGTTGTGCTTGCTGTTGCAAGGATGTGCGATGCCGTAAGTGCGCAGCACAATAATCAAGCTCTGTGGTTAATCAACAACAACACTGTTTCGTGTCAGTTTTGTAGGAAAAAACAGCATACTTGAGGTTGTATCTTTCTGAATGCATATTCATTTGATGATTTATTTTTTCCTCAAATTGAGGGTGGTAAATTTGTGCTATGTCTTAAATTCGAAGGAATACAGTAACTGCTGCTTGACACTAAAAGTATCAGGATGCTATTATTAATGTTATATCCTAACATAGTGAAGAACTCAAATATTCCCTATAAAAAGGGGGCAGTGATAATGTAGCTAATAAAGAGGCAAGGAAATTGATTTTAAAGCATTGGTTTAGTAGAGTACTTTAATAAAATGTCCCTGCAGTCTCATGGCAACAGGTGAAAATCTAACTTTCTGATCTAAAAGAGCTTTGAATGAGAGCACACAATTTACACACACTTTGATTCCAATTACAGAAAACTAACCACAAATGAGCCAATAATCAAGGTACATTAACGAGATATTCCTGAAACTGTTTTCAAATGAAATGCAACTAATCTGTAATTAGCATCTAACATAGTTTTTCATTAGACCTTTCAAGCATACCCCCCCCCCCCAAGTGGAGAAGAGATTAGGCAAAATCAGACATGGCACAGAGAATTTCTGAACAGTACAATTAATTTCCCTTCCTTCAGGGCCAGCCTTGATTAATTATATTGGAATTGGATTGAGATCAAATTAATTTCATTAACCTTTGGTCTAACCGTGTTATTATTGACCCATGCAGACCACCGTACTGGCATAACCAGTTCAATATTAAGTAGGTTCCAAGTGGTCTGAATCCAAAGCAGAACAAAACAAAGCCAAGGGTGTAATGCCCCAGGGAGAAAGACATTTCAAACCACTTCTCTCCTTGATTAGATTGATTGTATGACTGTTCAAATTAAAAGGGGGGGGGGGGGGGGGGGGGGGGGGGTTCTTAATTGTTCGAAGTGGTAGAATAAATGCAATGGTTTTAATTGACATATTCAGAGCTTGTTTTCAAGCTACACCACAAGACTGTTTCATATTCAGCAGTGTTAGATTGACAGATTCCTCCACAGATTATAATAAAGTTCTATTAAAAAAGAATGTTGAAAGTACATTTCATCACAATTGGATAAGTACATCCATTACACCTCCATCACTGGGGATAAACATACCTTGTCATGTAAGAACTTTGTTTAAGAGAGGTTATTACTCTTTTACAACCCCTTGGAGTCTTAGAGGGAAACGTGATGATAGGACATCCAGAAATGTATGGTGCGAATTCCATTCATCTGCAATAATATTCCATGTGGTGGTGTACCATCATCATTTCATGTGACAGGTGTTCTTTGTGATAAGATGAATATCTGAGTTTACTTATTGGAGAATCCATCCTGTTAAAAGAATGAAATACTGCAGCAGGGATCGAGCAGATATGTTTTTAGAACGTGCTTTCTAACAGCAGCCTGTATTTGCCTCCACAAGACACTGGTAGAAGCTGGTATTCATTCCTACTTACTGTCATGTGAAAACTGCTTCACAGCTATAAATGTGTCAGAAAAACTCAGAAATATTACCTTATAGTTACACTTCAACAATGGTGGCTATATCGTGGGGGAAGCTCAATAACATTTGTGCGCACGACTGTTCATAACTGTGTGTGTGTGCTGTATTGAGAGCTTGTTAACCACTCATACTGAACTTCTCCAAGGCCTACCTTTGATAAAAAAAAGAATGAAAACACCTAGAAAGAGCTTGCTGAGCTGAAATCTGTACTTCTCAGGCAAGTTGTGGCAGTGTGAAAGCCACGTAATACATGATTAAGTGACTAAGCAGGCTCCAACCACAGGTGTGTAAAAAGGGTGATCACGGGTGTTAGAATTAGTGGAGACATAATGTTGATGATAGAGGAGGAGGTTTGTGTTTTGTGTTGCTGTGCTGTGTTTATGATGTCTGAGTTTTGTAGACCTTTTTTTTGGCCCTCGTGCCATTTGTTTTGTTAATGAGTTTTGTTTAGTGTATTGTCTTTGTTTGCCGTTATAACTCTTATTAAACGTGTGCATTCGCACTTAACCTGCAGCTTCTGTGTCTGAGTCTCTCGTCCTGGTAGCAACAGCTTTGCCAGTGGTTCTGTTCTGTTCACACAGGTATTACAGTTTACATGGTTACATAAAACTAGGCAGATTAGAACCACCTTCACAGATCCCACTGCCAAGTGTTGCCTCGATAGTTGAATGACATCTTGTGCTTTTCCATTAGGAATTGCTGCATTTTGTCAAGGAGCTAATGGGTGTGACAGTATGACATCTGTATGATTCCTTTGTTTTGTGAGGCATTACACTAGGCTCATAGATACCTGGATCATGCCGAGTACAAAAATAGTGCAGGCACAAATATTCAAATATTCAAACAAACACTGCTTGAAATATATCCGGTAGCAAAAATGTCATAATTATCATTCATAATTTATAAATGACTTGAAAGGAAATCAATGCATACATGATGTCTGAAATAAATAGCACACATTATACTGCATAGAAGAGTGCTTCTCTCTTTTTAATCCACCTTCTTGTCCTTAAACTGTGTAACTTTATTGAATTACAGACAAGGCTACAGTGAGGCACAGTGCTCAGGAAGTGAGTGCACCTCAATCCCAACCTGAACCCATTCACTGCAACTGAAATAAAAACATTTGATAACTACCGGGAATTAAAAAGCAGCTCTCCCAGAAAGTACCTTCCAGGGAGGAAATGTTTTCCTAAGCTGTAGAATCAACGAGTACAGTTCTTTTGCGTTTTCAATAATGACAAACATGTCTAGTCAGACAAGCCCTGAAATCCTTCTTAATGGAACAGAAATGAAGCTGCTACGGCTTTGGGTATGTGTGTGCTTGCAGGGTAATGAACAAAATGCTGGAATTGGAATCACAGACATGTCACCTTCTTTTAATGAAAGCAAGCAGATCAGCTCCACACAAAAGCCTACCTCAAGCCTTTAAATTCCCCTTATATTTATATCCTGTGGTTCACAGTCCTGGATAACTGTACAAGGGGAAACAGACAAAGACATCTAAAAGCCAACTGTTAGCGCTAACTTTTCAGCAAGTCTGGTTACCAACAATGACTGCCACCTGTCAGTGTTTGTAGTAGCTGTGGGATGCTGACAGCATGCCACTCATTCCAATAGCCTACTCATAATCCACACTTGTGCCACCCGTTAAAGAGTCTTGCTAGCAAAGTGTAGACAGATTTATTGCCAGCTGCTGGGCAACACTTTGTGCACTGTGCGGTTTCTTTGTTTTGGATGACGTTTTCCCCTTTCTTTGGCTTCTTAATTTTGTTATGTGATTGGAGGACTGCCTGTTCCTCCCACTATGACATTACAAACAATCTTCCAATACTGTGGACATCCATGACAATGCAGTGGTTTTGGACTGGAACAACGGTAGCACAAGGGCAGCTGCAATAGTGGCATCATTGTGTTGAACTTGTGCGCACAAATATGGATGGCCTTCATATGAAATAACTTAATCTCTAGGCTACATTTTGTATTAAATCAATAATGAACTTGATTATGCCCAATCCCAAGGGTCTACAGGAGTCTCTGATAACCCTTTGGAGAAGATTCAAGGTAAGTACAGTATTTAGTTAGAGTGGGGTAGATCCAGACAGACTGGGTCAGTACATAAGGGTTCTCCAGACACTGCTTATACTTTACACAAGAAAAATACCAAAAATACATTTGTTGTGGTTAAGATAAGGCTTACAGAACCCTACTCTAACTTCTGCATAGAACAGTACTGCATCACTTACTCAGTAAAGCATTGCTCAAATAAAGGACATTCCACCACAGTAGATTCATGCTACTCTACCCTATAAAAGGTTGTATTATTATTAGTATTATTATTATTATTATTATTATTATTTATTATTATTATTATGTACAGTACAGAATCCCAGTGGCATTCGACAAATGGCCCAGCCAGTCACATTAAAAGCACCAATCTTTCACACACAATCAATCTGCAGCAGCAGGAGCCAAAGATAATTCAACAAAGGTTCCCCTGTGCTACATGAAAATGCTTCGATGCTTCAAGGGGGGGAGGTGACTTGTTCACAATATAATTATTTCCACATGGCTGATGCAGACACCTACCTAAACCACTCACTAACCAAAGTAGCATTGTTTTGTATAATTATTTCCATTTCGGTCAAAAGGTCAGTTTGCAATAGGGCAGGAACCTGTTTATTGGCAAATATTCTGATACTTAAAGAACCACATGGGTCACGATATAATACAACAGGACAGGTTTAGCATGGAACTACTACAATTAGCACCCAGTTAATCCACAGTTGTGGAGGATGGGTTATTCCTAATAAAAATCAAACATCTGACTAAAGACAATGAAATCAGATACAATTCAGCAATAACTAAAAGAACCGGAACCAGAACTTTAAAACAACACAATGGATGCAACAATACATGAAGCTGCAATCCCTTCTCATTTAATGTATTGTTGTTTGTCTTTTCAACTAAGTGTAAAGAGCATAACAGTTCTATACATTTTCTCTGCCATACACATCCATTCAATATATCAGACTTAAATGTTCTGTTTTCAAAGAAACACACATTACAACATTTTAATTAGATCTCTAGCAAGCCTTGGTTTTAGAACCGCACTGTCAGTGGCTTTTTTCCCCTTGACTGACATGCTTTCAGCTGGCAACATGGCTCAGAGGACACTACTGGGGTGAAATGACCAAGGAAGTAAAGCAGTAACTTCCTGGAAACTGAGAACTTATTTAGCCTAGTGTACTACCAGACACCTGTCTTAAAATGAAAACACATGTTTACTATAACACGTGTTTCTTTACAAACTGCACATTTGAGATCTATGAAGCTAATGGTAGTGCAACATTATTTTGGTAGATACCTTTTTTTTAATACATACATTGTAAAGAAAATGTGTGTACATTGCAAGTATAAATTCACTTTAAATACAGGCATACAATGGCTCAGATTAAGACTAATCAAGTAGACTAAAAATTAATTAAAAAAAAAAACTTGAAAACGTGTTATAGTAAACATGTGTTTTCAGGTTGGTTACTGTGGAAACCCTCTCAGGCACCAGCAAGCTCTCTAAATGTCCTCACTACACAGTAAAGGGGCAGTGTGGTTCCACAAGTAGATTGAAAATGCCAGTGTGACCGCGTTCTGCATTACAGGACTGTCATTGCACATTGTCCATCAGATATCAACTGCAGCTGTGGTTTTGGAACCTCAATGAAGCAAGAACAATGGAGGCTCATTTCAAGCCTCTTCTGGTGAGTGGAAAGCAACACACACAGAAGGCTTTGCATGTGTATAGTTACAAAGAAACAGCATTCAATTAATAGCTGTACTATACTGCAGTATACAAAATCCACACTGATTGGAAAAGTCAGTTCCAGTCTGAAACATTCAGAGCTTCATTGATTCTCCACATTACATCTCTGAGAAACTGGGAGACTCACTGGTAGGTACAAAATGTATTTTTTATTTATTTTAAATTTTCATAATTTTTTAAGATTTGGTCATGAAAATAAAGAGACACTGGTGCTGGCCACAGTCAGGCATAGTGCCTGGTGTCACAGGAAATTGGTTGACAGGGAAATATGTTGACATCATCTATACTGCGCATGTGCAAATTTCTGAATTTAAAGAGCGGATTTGTCTCTAAATTCAGCCAGTCATTGATTAGTTTTTTTGTTAGTGGAACAGATTATTTTAGTACATTAGTAAAAGTAGAGCTTAGTTTTACTTTTCCATTGCATCAGCTTCTTTGCAAATTGAGCACAACCAATTAGTGTGTGTGTATAAACAGAACTATTTAGTTCTTCAGCTGGTGTACAAGTTTACAAATATTTATAAACGTGGAAGCACTTGGCCAGGGTGGCAAGTGTAAAATAACAGATTTCGAAGTGGAGTACAGTCAGCGGCGCTTTATCAGGACGCCTCAGGAGAAGTAAAAATATCCCAGATAAGTGACTGTCCCAATTAAACAAGAGGCATTTGAGATGACCTTAGACACACTTTTTTGTTTCTAAATGAAAAGAAAAAGGATAAAATCACATTATGATTAAATGTTAAATAACATAAAAAACCTGAGTCAATTGTTTTTTTTTTATTCCTAAAATTTCTTCATGAAATGAAAAAGAATGAAATAACATCTTATCACAAGGTGAGGCACCTGAGAAGTTGACACGCCAACCATAGGAGACTCCAGCACCTTCAAGAGCTCAACGTGGTTTACGCAATTCATGCAAGTCACAGCATAATCACGCACTCACTGCACTCTGCTATAGGAACCGGTCTTGCTCTGAAAAGCGATCTCCGTTCATCAATTGAAAATACTGTATCCCAATTAAACAAAGAGACGTCCCAATTTCACAACATGCAGAGCATTGGAAGAACCGTCCCCCAGAGTTGTATCCCATTTAAGCAGAAATCCCGATTATCAGGATCCCGATTAGGCGGGGCTGACTGTACCACCACAGTCTTTTAAAATGAACTGCATTTCTTTTGGTTTACGACACCACGTGACATTGAAAAATGTTTTAAGCTGACCAAACTCTTTTTGAATCCAGACACTTAAAGACATCAGTACAGTATGTAAAAGACAGATGGATCAAGCTGTGACAGGCAGGTTAGTGAACAGGGTAAACTGGAATGATGGATAGAACCGAAGCAAGAGAAAGTGAGGGCACATTCAATAGACAGAAAGGCAGACAGTTCACGGACCAAACGTTACTGCACTTTAATTGGAGTATTCAAATCCCAACCTGAGGCTCAGCACTTTTAATCTAATCATTAATGCAGAACCGCTATCCTGGTCCTGTAGGGCCATCCTATTACAAGTTTAAACGGTATAATGATACAAATGAATTACTTCAGGACCTGGTTGAATTAAACCATTTAGAACAAATTATAAGAAAGTGCACAGGTTAGTTTGTCTACCCCCTGTATTAGATTGCACTAGTTAGGCCTACACATTTTAGACAAAGCTGAAAGACAAGAAAATCTATAGTTACCATATGAACCAAGAAGAGATTGCGGCCCTGCAGAGAGTCAAACAAAGAGCAACCACACGGTCTACAGGGTACACAGTTTTAAATAAAGTGGAGATAGATTTAGGACAGAAGGTAGGACACACTTCTTCACACAGAGAGTGGTGATGGTATGAAAAGAGTTACCTAATCATATTGCTAATGTTGAATCATTGTGATCCTTTAGGCCCAACTTAAAGTTTTGAGATCAATCAGCTACTAGGAACCGATCAAGCTTCGATGGAGTGAACGGCCTCCTGTTCATATGTATTCATTTAATCTAACACTGAAATATCTATACTATTACAGCTTGCTGTATATCACAGTTTGCAATACCTATACTACCACAGCTGGCATAACTAAAATTGGAAAATCTACCAGTGCATGTGAGTCTCCTTTAAATCAATTGAATATATTTCAATGTCTATTATCTGGCATGTATAAAACATGCTTCAGGTTTTAAAAAGTTTTTTTTTTTTGTACCGGACGACATATGCTTGAAACAAGTTAGCATCTCCCATTGTGATAATGGCCTCTTGGCTGAAATCTGTGAGGTTGATAAGTATTATTTTTGCTTTTCCCAAACTGCTGATGCTGCTTTGAAAACCTCAGAACAGTACTGTGGCCACATGGTTGGAGGTTCCAACAAATAAGTTCCTTTAGTTCTATTCAAATGTTGTTTCAGAATAGCCAGATGTTCTGTAAGTGCTCTACAACCCTACAATAATCAACACTTGGGCAACAAGCTAACCATGAACACAATCTGAGTGCCTTTGAAGGCAGCTTCCACAGCAGAGAGACTTTGGCACATACACACCAATTGTGATCTGTCTTTTGCAGCTGCTCGATGCAGACAACCAGGCATAATGGATCTTTTCAAGGGCAACTCTGTGCGAGTAAAAAGCTAAAAGAAACAGTTTATAAACAGGACAGCTTCCTCTGTGTTGGGGCTCACTCCTCATTAATTCAGATTATTATTCTTCAATTGACTTCCAAGGTCAAATGGAACAGGATTTCTTGTCTTTGTATGGCTCTTTGAGATCTGTTTTTGTTTCTGCAGGAAGTTTTTGAATGGAATTAGATATCAAGTCTTGGGATTTGCTGCCATACTAAAAGAGAAGGTCGCCAGCTATTAACCTAATTGAAAAGCATTTGTCTTCTCTTTGAACAGCAATTTAATGACCAAAAAAGGCTGTGATGTAATGCTAAGCATCCAGAACTTTAATTTGTAAATTCCCCCAGAAATGGTGCTGTAATACAGGGACTTAGAAGGCCATGCCAGGAAGGTAAAAGTCTGAGACAGGCAAGGACGTTACTATAGAGACAAGGCCAGCTACTAAGGTAACACCCAATAACCAGGGTTTTATTGAGGTAAGAAATTGATAAACAGTGGCTTTATTGTTATTCTGCCCATTTTCCAATCTCTACGTTTGTTTGCCTTTTCTTTCCTTCCATTTCGCTTTTTTAAAGCTAGACGTTCAATCAGAACGTTCTGCAGTCAACTCAGGTGTGGTCGTGCCCTGCTATGATTGGTGGATAACCATTTCAAATGAGTTAATATGCCCGGTTTCTGCTGTATTTTATAGCTAACTCTTCTCTACTAACTGAAAGTAATCTATAGGCTGCGATTATTAGGGACGTAAGGATTGTTTACATGATATATCATATTGTAATTGAGGTTTCTATAGTGATCACAACATAGCCCATTGTAGTTCACCAAGAGGTTCTTGAATAAAAAATAAGTGTGTTTTATAATTATATTATGATTTGATCATATAATGCATTATAGCAGGACCATAACATGTAATGTGATACTGATATGTATCGTGACACTAGTGTATCGCTACACACACAGTGATTTTCAGATAATTTATTTACTACTATATAACAAATGTCATCATCCAAAATATGAGGATAAATGATGAATTTATTTTAAATTACATCAGGAAGCTGACTGCAGACGTTTGAGGACAATTAACTCTTTCATAGACTCACAGCACTGCCAGCAAGCTTAAAATAAAATACACACTCCCCTAATACCGCAAACAAATGAAAGAAACTGTAGTTAAATCCAAGAAACCTGGTATTGTTCACACCTTTGAGCAAAATCAATACAAACTACAAATCAAATGTAAGTCTTTTCTTTGGTGCACAAAGGTCATACACCTTTAGGCATAATCAATTAAGTATAGTAGTCATCACAGCTCCTAGGTTTGTAAGAAGAACAGTTACTACAGCAGACATAATCATTAAGACGGGTACAGCATAGATATATTTCAATAGAAAGCTCATGGGTATAATGAACAGAAGCATAGCAACAGGCTATTCAGGAGGAAACCATGGTCAGTGCTGGAAGATTCCATTGTCATTTAAAGACCATAATAGCCCAGAAACTGAAGGCCATCGGAAGGGGCGGCTCACTGTTCTTTTATAATTGTCCCTTGGTGACCCAATTATAAAAAAACAGCAGTAATGGGTTGTCTTACTGTTTGCCATTGCTGCTGGAGAGAAATGCTGAGGTAAAGCTGTGTGAAAGAGCAGGGGGCTTGGTGCCAGGGCTCTCAATTTCCCCTAACTTGCAGCAGCTTTGCCTTATAAGGAACTCTGACCTGAAACATCAGATGTTGTAATGATGAAAAAAAAAAACACAGCTGAGCAGCACTGAACACGAGGAGGGTGAACATTAATTAAGCCCTGCATTAATTGGTAACTACTAATTACTACATTAACTGGCACCAAAGTGCAGGCTAGCATTGATATTTGTCAAAAGGTACAATTCCACGGCTAATGCAGTTCTCAAAGTAAATGTACTCCGCATTCATTCACTCAATGGGATCTCTGTATCATTGTTCATGACTAAGCATTCAGCAAGCTGACTAAGGCAATACAAAATGTACAGAATGTGTCATCAGGTCCCCTTAATCATTGCTGTACTACAAAAAAGAAGCATGTTATAGCAAGCATATTGTCATTTTTTAAAGAAGTGATACCTGGTACTATACTTAGGTTAATGAAAGCTCTCCATTTGCATGTCTTACTGTCATATAGTCCATTATATTAGCACTTCCAGGTCATTTCACATCAGCAGGTCAAAGGATGCTGCTGACTGCAAAGCATGCCAGTCATTAGAAAACGAATTGATTGACAAATGCAAAGAGCTTTCCTTAATGGGTCCTGTATGTATACCCGTATGATACATGTATGTTACATCTTTTAAAATGTACATATATTTGCTAAACACATGCTTCTATAGAAAACTGCATAGTGAGTGGAAGCACATCATTTGTAAGATTTGCGTAATGCTGTCATCTGCTATAACCCTTTTAAATACCAGTCTAGCACTTGGTGCAAACAAAAAATGGCATTCATCTTCTAAGGTTGCGAGCCACTGTAGACAGGAGTTTGGTCAGGTCCTATAGCTATTATTAGGGTAGGTAAATCTCAAATCGCACAGAGCTAAGTGAACCATAAAGAACAGAGACAGGGGCTGATTAAAATGGTGCATTACAGTGATTAACCTTCCTTCTCGAATAGCTACCAAAAGCAACTTCAAGCCAGAGACCTTGGGAGTTTTATAAAAGCAATTGTAGAAGCCAGAAAAACAAAAAAAAGTTGTCGTCTCTTCTCCAGCTCCTTCCAAGCTTTAAGTTATTGTAGCTCCACAGCATGATCGCTGGAATGCAGAAATACAGATCCAAACAGTGATTACAAGAGAAATGCACTTTAATTCAGAACACGTGTGTACTGCCCTGTAGGTCTACAAATACTCAAACCAGTTCTCACATATTGTACTGCAGTGCTAATTAAGGATCTGACTTCAGAGCAGAGAATGCATCTCACTCTCAACAAATAACTTCAAACAAACTCTGTAGTGGGGAGAAAGCTGACATCCTACACAAGATAACCCTTTCCTTGAAAGTTTCTTTCTGCATTTTGAAGAAGGCTGCCATCAAATGGAAGTAATACAAGTATTGTACTATCACACAAATTGGCCTCACTGTATTTGACACTCATACCAGGTCTTAAGGTAGATGTTACGAAGACATGTTGAGGATTCTAAATCTATTTAGCCTAGAACTAAGAAGGATTACCCCATTTAGTTTTCATAATCTAAAGGGAGTTGGCAAAGTTAACATTAGCTAACACTTTAAACTCAGCACAGAAACCAGTACCAAAGGACACAACTGGAAACAGACATATAGTAGAGGGTAGAAGACTCTTTTTACACAGAGGGTGGCAAGGGTATTAAATTGGTTACCAAGCCATGTAGTTGAGACTGTATAATTGGTCCTTAAACCCAACTAGATGAAGTTTGAAGATCAATCAGTTACTAGGAGCAAGATGAGTATTGACAGACTGAATGGCTATAACGTATGTAAGTGTTCCCGTGTTCTTTGAGAGTAACACAGATGTGCTAAGATAGACTTGTACTACTGCTGTAATACCCTGTGGGTCTACCCTGAATCCCTGTGCAAAAAAAATCCATGACTACTGTATTACTGAACAATAAATTTTTGCACAAAAAATGAATTACTGTACATGGAAAACAAAGATATTGGGACAGCCCAGAAAACTTGAGATCAGCAGCAACAGGCCACATTGAAATTCAATGTTTTTTAAAATCCTCAAATGTTGTAAAATATCTGTATCATTGACAACACCTTTCAAAAGGACAGTTTCACACCAATACCCTTGACTCCAGGTACTGCATATGTCTGCAGTCTGCAAGCCTTTAAGAAAAAGTATTTTGCATTCAGGTAACATAGTGTACTGCCAAGAGATTCAATGACTAACATGCCATTCCATTACATCTGGTACACAGTGGAAGGGTTTTATTTGACCAGCATTTCCTGATTTCAGAATTATTCTCCATCCAGCACATTCCTGGGAAATAAAACGCTTGTCTCAGCAAAACCGCTGCTGAAAAGCGTTGAAACAGCTGACAACACCTTGAGGCCGAGCCTGCCATTGTCTTTCAGCAGGGCAGGTTTGTTTTGCTCTGGTACTGTTGAGAATTGAATCTTTCATGGTGCTGTAAAATGAACATATAAAATGTATTTGTCTTCGACATGTCACTTCCTGACTGGATAGTAGTTATTCTTGTTGTACTTGGGAAGGCAGAAGTACAAGGACTAAGTACGGATCTAAACGAGTTATAGTTAATAACACAATGCCATATACCAGGGCTTCTCAAACTTGGTCCTAGGGACCCCTGTGGTTGCTGGTTTTCAAACCAAGCTCTCAGAATTTGCTTAATTAGACCTTTTTTACTTGTTTTCAGGTCTTAAACAGTTGCATAGTTCAAGTTACTTATCAAATGCTATAGCTAACTTGAAATATGCAATTGTTCAAGAGCTAAAAGCAAGTAAAAACGTCTAATTAAGCAAAATATAATTAAGGGCCTAGTTAAGTAATTGAGAGCTCAGTTGGAACAAAAACCAGCAGCCACAAGTGGTACTCAGGACCGAGTTTGAGAAGCCCTGCCATACACCCTACCGCTGTTCATTTCCATTTACTAGGTCTCACATGTGCAGTTCTGAACTTGTAGTTTCATTTTATTAAATTAATTTGGAAATGTACAAGGTTATACTTTTAGGTAGGCTGTTAAACTACCTACACCTTCTTTGCAGTCATTAACCAACTAGCTGCTTCCCCTAACGACTGGCATGCTTTAAAGCCAGAGACACTGCAGAATACTATAGGACAGGGGTCTCCAAACCTGATCCTGGAGAGCCCCTATCCAGCAGGTTTTATAGGTGTCTTTACATTATCAGTGGCTGAAGATCTGGAACACCTGCTAATCTTGACTAATTAAGACAATAATTGGTTCAATTAAGTAACTGAGAGATTGGTTGAAATGAAAACCAACAGCCCCAGTAGCTCTCGAGGACCTTTGTTTGAAACCCCTGATCTAGGAAGTGCAAGTATAACAGACTGCCTGAAAGTAGACTACAGACTAGTGCTGTGCAAAGTAACACTTTTCAAAATGAAAACATGTTTGCTTTAACAAGTGCTTCATTCAAAATCTACATTGTGAATGGAAATGTATGACAGGTAGGGTTTATGTAATAATTTAAATAGCCAGAATCATTTAAAAACAAACAAACAAAAAAAAACACAAAAAAACACAACACTCTCTCACAGGTCACACATTGCTTTGCTAGTGATGCTTTTGCATTTCAGACTCGGGTGAAACGTATTTTCATGCCCTTCCTGCTCACTTCCTATGTTCCCACGGTCTGTGCTGCTCATAGGAAACTACAGTGTGGGGTCAGATGGGGTCTGTAACACAGAAAGTGAAGAGGAAAACAAGACCTTCTGACTACCTCTCACAGTGTTGGGAAAGATAAACTGTGTCGACGTATAGATAAAATCTGGATTACACAAACCCAGTGACTTACGTTGCTATGGTACTGACCCACTACAACGCACGCTGCAATAAAACAGATTCATCTGTTAAACAAAACAATTTCATATCAGTGGTTAACATTTTTACAGTACCCATTCAAGAAGTAGGTTCCCTCTGTCCAATTGCTATCAGTATACTGTAGTTCAATGATACTCCATTTTGTTGCCTTTTCAGTTGTAGACGCAAGAGTCATTTTAAAATGCATTGGTGGAAGCCAAAAGCTTCTTAAACTTCCAGGTGGGTTGGAAAATCAAACATGTAACCATTTCACTTTTATATACAGACCAACTTTTGGTACTCTGTTCTCAAATCTCAGGTTTGTCTCGTATCATAAATTTAACATTTATAGGCCGATTTTGAAAGCTATTTTTTTTACTTTAGTGAAAAAATGTCACCTCTTTTTGCAAATGGAAAGAAATGTCTGTTTACATAGTATAACACTGAAATAAAACTTGAATTAAACACCTCAGGGTATTCCTTTAAGTCCTCAGAGCTGTTTCCTGTTCTCCAAAGGGCCTGAAACTGTGCCATTTTGCCTCATCTTTCAAGAGCTCCACATTTACAAGCACAGAAAGTAAGTGTTTGGCAAACTGAAGCAGGAATGCCACAGAGCTTTTGGTATAATGTGTTGAGGACTGCAGCTACATTTGTCAAGTAACCTGCAGCGTGATTATACCACAGAAAGAAACCTTAATTAAAACTCCCATGTTAACATCACAAAGGCCATCCATTCAATAACAACATTCGTTCTCATGAATATTAATTTGAGCTACAGTAGCAAGGTAATCAAACACTATTCATCTATTTGAAGTTCTGTTTTCAAAGCCAGTTAATTTCAACATACAGCCTGGTGACTATCACTTTATCATCGCTCACCAGTTGTTAGAAACTAAATTATTCCATACAAGCAGAAGTAGATTTCTCTCTACGGCATATGCAAATGAAGGCTCAAAGACAACCTGAAATGGAAAACAGTAAGAAGCAGCAGATTGTGTTGCATTTCAACCAAAAGGAGTTAAGTGCTTTGATCACACATACAGTAAGAACATAAGAAATATTATGTATGTGGCCCATTCCGCTCATCGATGCTTGTTCATTTCCTATTGGCCAATTAATCTTTACCGAGTCAGATTTAAAGGCTCCCAATGACATAGCATTGGAAAGGTAATTTGGTATCTCATTCCATGCCCTCAAAAAGTGCCCCATACCCTCGCCTTAGTCTTTTAATCATGTTTAATCACGACAATTTTAATTCTGCGTTCCCTTTCCAACTTCCTCAAGCAAGATATTAAATAGAGCTGTGCTTTTTTTGTAGTAAATTTCACCTGCTTAGAAACTTGAGCCTTACTTCTATTTGACATTCTACAAAGTTTCAGGCTGTTTTGTGAATATGTAAGAGATAAAAAAAATGTACCATCTAATTCCTAGCTTATTGTTCTCAAAACTTTGTCAAGCTGGGTCTTAAAAGGATCCAAGTGATTCTGCCTCAACAACATGACTCGGTAGCCCATTCCATACCCTCCCCACTCTGTGGTAACAATGTCACAGCACCATGTCAGAGGCTGAATGACACAATGGTCACTATATAAACACTCAGAAGTATACATTAAAAGGAAATTTTCCTAACACTGCATATAACCCCACATGCACTGTGAAATCAATTCCTTATGGGTCAGTCACTAATTAAAGGAAAATGAAAAACTAAAAATACTTTTGAAACAAACATGAATATATTGGACTTTATGTTGAATCTATTTTCTAATATTGATTTCATAATTACCCTGAACAAATCCCCTGATGCCGAAAACTTAAGGGATGAGACTTTGTATAGGAAGATGTATTTTTAACTTGCTATGAAGTTTAAAACAATCTGGCTTCTGAATGAACCTGCTGGCAAATGAGTTAACCCTTCCTGTGGTTGTCTCATGGTTGCTAAGCAACATAAAGGAATATAGCCTTATGAATTATAGTAATTTTGTTCTAAACCATAAACCAATACCCCTGATACTTTCATACAATAAAGGGTTGCAATTGTTTCGATATTTAGGTAATTAAACTGAGTTAGGAGAAATACAACTGTACAGCTTGTAACATAATTTACCAACTGTATGCAAATAGTACTCTGTGTTAAATTAAATGGGGACAAAAACACTTTTATAACATTAGTATGTTGCAATAGACTGTGAAGAACTTTGCTTGAAAAGACCATTCAGCCCATCTACTCGTCCAGCTCTTAGGAGCTGATTGATCTCAAAACCTAAAGGATTCAAGTGATTCTGCCTCAACAACATGGCTGGGTAGCCCATTCCACACTCACACTACTCTCTGTGTGAACTGTCTCCTTTTTAATTTCCAACTGTGTCCTCTGGTCCTGGTTTATGTGTTGCACATAAAGTACTGGTTAGTGTTAGCTATGTCAATTCCTTTTAAGATTTCAAAGACTTCAATCATGTCCTCCCTAATTCTTTATGATAAAGTTCAGAAATTGGGTCAGCTACTAGGAACCTGACAAGCACTGATGGGCCGATTGGCCTTCTCTCTTCCTCTGTTCTTATGTTCCTTAATTCCATTCATTCATCACCACACTGACTCAAACAAAGGTATCTAAAGACTGATTTATAGAGAAATGGTTCTGCCATGTTGTGGTGATCTAATCAGTTTCCATGATAAATAGGCTGGAGATAAACTATCCATGTATGTCAGGCTTTCACATTTTCATCAAAGAGGAATGACTATGGGTCAGGAACTGATATAATGAGTACAGCAGGCAAATGAAATTGAAACTCACAAAAGTTTAACAGAGTGCAATGCCTTTGCCCTCACAGTGAACATGAAACGCCAGAGCTTTCAGTAACTCATTGACTTATTAAACTATAGATCATGCAGACAACTCCCATAGCAAGGCACTTCTTTTCTTACCACACTATATTTCTGCCCTATAATGTCGGTGTTCCAAATGTTTTAGGTCTTTTATTTAAAAATGCCCTTCTATTTTCGCTCTCCCTTACTGGTCACAGAGACTTTCATTACAATCCAGTCTCAGATCTACGTTGTATTATAAATAACAACACGTTTCTCCCATTATGAAAATAATAATTAAAGATCTAAAAAAAGTATTGTTTTTTTTCAAAGCCAGAAGCAATGGTGTTTTCTGAAATGCCACTGTATGCACAATTATCAGTCTCTGTTTATAAGAGGCTCCAGGCTGAGTGGCAAACTCTGGAGCCCGCTGGCACTATGCCTGCACTACATTTAAACTAAAAAACGTAGATACATGAACAATATACATATTTATGTACAAACCTAGTTTGAGCATGCATCTGAAAATCCCTTGTCAGAATTTTGAAGGCCAATGGTATACTAAACAAGGGCATTTGCAATGCTGCTGCAGCAGCCACACAGTCCAGACAGTGCAGAGCAGTGCCGGTTACAGAGAGAGGTGCTGTCACACACGGCAAGCTCGCTGCAGAGATTTGACAGGAACAACACCATGATGTATGGAGCCATTTACTGAAAGACAACTCGGCTTCCAATGGGGTCAATGCAATAGACCAGACTACCTTCCAACACAGGATATTATTGCATTGGCCCAATACACTTTTTCAGATCCAAGTTTTATTAACTATTAAACCATTTGCGCTACGAAGACAATCAAAGGTCTTGGTTATAAACCATGCCTGACTACCATGCAAACACTGACTGGCAAAGCAGGAATTTTCATTTGAGCCTGGTTACCATAGGGGTGGGAATTTCGAATAAAAAGATATTTGTGTATGATAAGTAAGTATACCACTCAACCTCTAATTACTCATAACAGTGACAGGTCTTTAGAATGTATCAGCAACAACCACACATAGGCATCTAATGTAATCAAAGTGAAAAATGATATAAACTAAGAAATAAGAATACACAGCAAAGGCATTGCATGATGTGCTGTTATTGAGTCAGCCCAGGGTTTCTTAGGGATCTTTGCTAATGCCTGCCTAGGTTGATGCAGGGCTGAATTTGTGCAGTCAAATGCACTTGGTCACCTCATTGCTTATCCTAGAAAATGAAGGGCAATAATTGCAGTGGGTTCAGGAAAAAATAGATCTTCAATTCTTATTATTATAGCCTTCATAGCTGCTGCCTAAATGACAAACCTGCAGCACGCGAATGATTTCAGAGCTGCAGAGAGACACAGAAACCTTTATAACCTCAGGTTTTAATTAGCTAACAAAATCACCTGCACTCGTAAAAGAAACAGGACGTTTTACAAGCACCCTTGTGGTTTATTGTCCTAAACAGTTGTTTTGTGTTGTTCATTATGATACAGTTTACTTTGTTACAAGCAAATTTCCATTTCATTAAGAAGACGTTGGCAAAAGAAGAGGACACAGCATAATATTTATCAGCGAAATTAATGAGCTGACTTACACTATAATAGCGTAGCAAGCTATGAGGCACCCTATGAGGCCTGGGTTAAAATCATACTAATAATTATTTTGGGCTGTTTTACACGTTGCTTTATCGCAAATAAAAACACATTTCATCCCTTGTTGCGTGTGCACATTAATTCCCAAGTGATATCTCTGGAGTCTTTACTGTCACTGCAGGCTACAGCGACACAGACTCTATTTTTATTCAAAAGTGCAAGTGCCTCTGTGATTTTTCATGGCTGGCTATGGCCCTGCTGTGTATGAGCCAAATCTCTTCATCAGAATTGTGCGTATTATATATCTAAGCATCAATATATCCACATGTCTCCTTTCCACATCACCGCAAGATTGTAATACAAATGGCTTTGATCAAACAGCTAGCCCAATGCATTCCTTGTGTGTTGTAAGTGCATTGCCCTCTACTGCAATATTCATTATATTTAGTGTTCCCCCCCCACCACATACGTTTGAATTACCATAACCTCCTTTACTAGAATCAGCTGGAATAACTCTTAATGGTACCGGAAAACTCTGATCCCCTGAAACATAAAACAGCAGCTGACCAAACATCATTATCATCCTGACAGACACCACCTACTTACAACATTCATAGCTAAGCAACACAAAACAGCTTCAAAAATGCAGTTCTTCACCAGGAATAGCATGTTTGTAATCTGTAGTAATTTGCCCGTCCTCTGGGACAACTTTGTCGACACAATGCTCCATCTCCACTTCTACCTGTTAACAAACTCAATAAATAAATAAGTGGTCTTAAATAATATATTGCTATACTGATTTAAAGCTACCCCTGGCCAGTACTGCTCCCGCTGTGAGATCCAACAAACAGTGTCTCAGGTTTAAGTGGATCCAGCTTCTGCTATCGGAGATGAGAACTTGCACTGACCCTCAGTAATTCTGACAAGCTTTATTGTCAATGCACTTTGGCTTTCGTTTTCTCTTTTCTCAATACAGAACATTGAGGATTAATGCTACCCAGCAGGATTCTGAGCAGTTCTGGACATTCTTTCTTTCATCCCTGCAATCAGCGTGTTGTGAGATAAGGGTTGTAAGCTCTGCTCTTTAGTCTTCTCACAAGATTGGTGTCTTTGTAAAAGCCTCATTACCAGCCTTATGGAGATCAACACTGGCTAATCTGGGAAGAACTACCATCAAGGTAAAAAGTGTCAGGGACCATAAACTACAGCTATTACTAAAGTCTCTATGCATACCATCTAGAAACGTAATATTGCACACCAATTATACATCATACAATGTGCATACCACCTAGAAACAATGCTACACACCAATTATACATCATACAATGTGCACACCATCTAGAAACATACAATGTGCACACCATCTAGAAACAATGCTGCACACCAATTATACATCATACAATGTGCACACCATCTAGAAACAATGCTGCACACCAATTATACATTATACAATGTGCACACCATCTAGAAACAATGCTGCACACCAATTATGCATTATACAAAGTGCACACCATCTAGAAACAATGCTGCACACCAATTATACACTATACAATGTGCATACAAGCAGCCAGTCTAGGTACAAACAGATAACCCTTTTATAGATCTTGTTTCTACTATATATATATATATATATATATATATATATATATATATATATATATAGATATAGATATAGATATAGATATATATATAGATATAGATAGATAGATAGATAGATAGATAGATAGATAGATAGATGGATAGATAGATATATATATGCTGTTTGGGTGAGCGGTGTAATCTCCATCATATTAATTTTCAGAAGCTAGAAATAACTCCAGTCACAGAGAGAAAACAACACAGAAGTTGTGTTTGGCTAAACTTATATTTTCCTAAACCTCTGTTCTCTTCCCAACCATGTCTATCAAAATCAAATCATTTAAAGACACGCTGAGTTATGACCAAAAGGCAATAAAACACAACACTCTTATTCATAACTAGACACTGTGGTTTCTGTGAACCCCAGCTCAAAAAGATGGGTGATGTTACATTTCATCTGTTTTCACAACACTCACAGTCTGAATGTCTGAGATATGAGCTGTTGAAAACGTGGCACTGGCAGATTTCTGTATTCAGCTCACTACAGAGATGATCTGTGATAATAACGATTTACACAGGGCCTCATGTAGGTCACTTTGTGCAGTTTAACTTTAAATGCTCAATCAAGAAACAAGACAAACATTTCCATTTACCGTGATGTATATGAGTGATCATTTTCTTTGTGTGGTTATATGCTATTTCACACACTGACAGTAAATTCTCATTAGGAATGTCATGCCATTGCATTACTACTATAAGTTTCTTTTTAGCACCAATGCATTCACACTTGGCATATACAATGAAACATTGATTGATTATTCTGTATGATATGACAAGTTAACAAAATGATTAACCCTAAAAGTCTCTGATTTTCTAATTTGGGCAATTTTCCCATCTAATTCATTTAGTAAGGATGGGGTCAATTTATCTGAGATATTGTCCAAAGACATTTAAAGCACCGTCTTGCACTGTCTGAAACCTTTCCAAAGCCTGCAGAAACAGAGTGTAAAGCTAGACTGTCAAGGTTTGTCCTAAGCCAACAATGACTGACCTGTAGTGTCTCTGCACGCCTGCCTTCATTTCTACCTGACCTTTAAAGCACTTCATTCTCAGCTCTCCCGCATGACCAGCCTGCCAGGCCTTCCACACAGCCTACCGTACACTTCAGGTGTCTTCACATCTGCCTGTACCGCTCAATCTCACAAAAGGTCACAAAGTCAACTTTTAAATCTTCACCAGAAAACATTCCTGCTGACAGATACCTTTTTCTTAAATTGGGTGTCAGGTGTAACCCTTCATTTCATGGTTTGGTGACACCAGCGTACTGATACATTCACTGGGTAAACAACCATTCGTGAAGTTTTGTTTTTTGAAGGGATGGGAGAGGTTTAGCCATGTGCAATTTAAGAACTGGAATGGATTAAACTGCTAGGGATTGGGAGTCTTATTTCCATCCCTGTTCTCCTGTCCCTTTCAAGCCAGGTAAAGTGGATATTGCACTAATTGTTCACATCAAGATGTAGCACACCTTCATTACTGTACATGGGATTTTTAACGGAGGGTTCTACAGTATGTACTTCAGAAGTATAATCTTTTTTTTTTTTTTTAAACTGCTGGAATCTTAAAATGATTTTAACACATTCCAAAACAAATACTCACTATTTCAAATTGATTTTAAAAGGAAGAACCGCCTGTCAGCTTTTCACTTAGAAATGGACTAGCAATAAAAGCCAACTGATACACAGTATTAATTATATGTACAACACAACTGAGCCAATACACCAACAAATATTATGTGAAAAGCTGACAAAAGATGCTGTACTTAAATTCAGACTGGTCAACAAATCCACATCCCAGTTGATTTTCAGCTGGCTCCACTGAGCTGGGATACAGATATTACTTCTGTAGGGTTTATTTGCAAATGCCTTGGGCTCTATAGGGATGGGTGCAAATTCAGTTCAGACCAAGCTTTTAAAACTGATGCCCCTAAGTGAGCTGGATTGGGTGCACAAATGGTGCAAAATACTGTTCTAGCATGCATTCAGTGTGGGGGGGTTTACTTGTAAAAAGTAATCCGCTACAGTTACAAATTACTTAAACAAAACTGTAACTCGTCAATAACTTATTACTTCGAAAAACATGTAACTAGTTATAAATATTTCTCAAGGGTGGCCAATTCCTGTCCTGGCAGACTCAGGAGCCTTGTCCGTGCCCCGTCCTCTTTTGCAGTTCCAGGCCGCAGGAAATTAAGCAAAGCATTGTTTCTTTACAGGGAACTCACTATAACCGTTACCTCAAATCATATAAATATCAAGCTCATTTTAGGTGCTTCCAAAACCAGACTAAATCGTCAATTGAATAGCTAGTTTCTTATTAGTCCCATGATAAAGAATACGTCGAATGATCAACAAGGAAAGGATTTATAACTTGCAGCAATTCCTTACGTCTCCGCTGTGTGCCAGAGTTTGCCTCCTCCTCCCCAGCCTCCATCTGATTTTCTTGGCTTTGTTTAACAGCGAGGCTAAAGGCCAAAGAATGTGGTGTAAAATATGTATATTGTAGTAGTGTTGTCTAGTCTGTTTTAATACATCATCTATTGCATGAGGTTTCTAACTGAACTCTGTGCACTCTAAAAAGCAAAACAACTGTACATAAATAATGATAAGCTAACGCCGAGAGTTTGTCCATCTGGATCACAATCAAGAAAGCAGAACCCAGTGAGATTTGCACAGAAATAGTAGTGGTATCATTCAAACACTTTGCTTTCTTCTGCTTGTTTTCCCTTTGTGTTGTTGTTGTTTTTAACCCTGAGACAACTGAAGACCCTCGCTGGCTTCCACTGTTGTTAAAAGCTTTTGTCGCTTGTTAATAAAAGTTAAAACCACAATTTTTCTCACTGGATTTCCGTCAGTTTAAGACAAAAAATGAAACAAAAATCTATAAAAGCGCCAGGGAAAGAACGGATTGAGGTAACCCAAGATGCTCAGCCAGCTCATTAAATTCACAAGGCTCCATATCCCAGTAATTAAAGGAAACCCTTGGTAACCCTGTGGACTCAAAAGAAACCTGATCTGGTTTAATAAATGTCACCCAACTTACCTGCCAATTAATAGCACTCTTTAAGAGCCTTCAAAATGGTATCTACTCGTCGTCTGGGTGATTTATACAGCAGTCTCTGAAGTAGGTCACCAGCTTCAAACTAGTCTTCTATTGTGAACAAAAATAAAGCATCCCCTGGGACATATTCTTAGGGTAAGGTAAACATTAAGTCAAATATAATTGAATGGGAAAAATAAGTAGTAAAGTCGAAGTAGTAGCTGATCATTATAATATCTGATCATTTCTGAAATATGACAAAATGTTAAACAATTGTGGCCACAAAGCAGTTATTTTTTATCAATACCTAAGGTATCTCTCTCTCTCTCTCTCTCTCTCTCTCTCTCTCTCTCTCTCTCTCTCTCTCTCTCTCTCTCTCCAATTTGCACAGTCATGTTGTAAAATGTATATACCTTACAGAACTTTAGAGTAGCAAGATAATACAAATACAGAAACATGGGCCGATCTGCAAGACAATAGTTACAACAACCCAGCACCAGTGGAACGATCAACTTCAATGGAAACGACTCTCCCAAATTACTAGAGTATGCTGAATCAAGGAGTACGCCTGGAAATACCAACATTATAAACAAAGGTTTTCTGAGTCTTGTAAATAAGATACAAGAACGCAGCTACATTTAAATGGTCTTTGTAGAAATCAATAGTAGGTGTCCCTACATTAACTAACAGTATAGTCAGTTTCATTCTGTGCACTAATTAGGGAAGGTAAAATACAGTCCAAGTATTGGGACAGAGTGACTAATAAATGCAGAATGCATTACCTTGTTCTTATCTCACAGTATAATTATGTTTGAGTTCAATTATGTATTACAATCTTAAACCCACTACATACCACTTTGAAAAATATATTCTTTCTGCAATCTGTAATATAGCATGTATCCATCTGTCCCAATAGTTTTCGGAGGGCAGTGTACGGTTCTGTTCTTAAATACACAGGATGGAGTCATCACTGAAAGAATCTCTCCAGTTTAAGTACTCTGTACCTGTTTTCTATTATACAGCTGAACAAACTTGTGGTTGAATTCACAAAACACTGCAGCTGCAGAACATAATGGTTAAATCACTGGCTCTGACTTTAACTGCCAAAATGCTTAACCATGGATGTACTTTCTCTCGGACTAGTGGGAAGGCTTATTCCAGTCAATTAGCATTAAGAAGATTGCATAACTAGTCTGCCACATGTGAAGGGGTTTACAATCCCAGACCAACCTCACCCTTCAAGTACAGCTCTGCACAGCTTGAGCCAATTAAAAACTAAAACCAAGGCTCAATACCTTGTCATCTTCATTCCTTAGCTCATGCGGAATTGGGTACTAGTAAATATGACCCGGATAGTCATTCTCACTGACAGCTAACAGTCATCGGAGAATTTCAGAGATATAAAAATCGCCAAAACGTTTAGACACTTCGACTTACAAAGCGACTTTATGGAACCAATTGTATCGTAAGTACAAGGATTGACTGTATTTAAAAATGCACCACTATTACATTTGACGTTGCTATAAAAACACTAGTTAACCATCATACTGTTTCAGGACTTTTTTAATGTTTTAAACTCAAAAATCTTTTTGCAATTTTTTTAAAAATGTTATTTATTTATTTATTTATTTTTTACAATAGGCTTAAAATGTAATTCATCCTGCAAACCTAAATATTCATTTTCCATGCTTGAAATTTGGTCCGGGCAGGCGGTGGGTGGCAAATTTTCATAGGCTGCCAACCCCCCGCGTTCCATTACTTCTAGATTCAGGACTACACCACTGTGTTACTATGTGCAGTTGTTGGTGTGTCTATGTACTTTTGCTTTAAAATATCAACTTTCTGAGACCGATCTGGCGACTTTTAGATCTGAAAAGTTGGCAACACTGACTGGTACACACACACACATGCTGTTCGCAGGCTGCTATACACAGAGCATCAGGTTCCCCATTAAAACCAATCCCATTTTATATATATACAATCACAACAATATACAAATCACAAAAGCCCCCTCCATAGCCCCAGCCTTGCTACAAACCGTTATTAAAGTCATATTAAATACAATGCTGGTATTAAAAATATTACATTTACATTTATATCTCTTGTATTTTACTAAATAAAGAAAAATTATGGTCCACAGGTGGAGGGTTTGGGGCTTCAAAAATTTTATTTTATAAAGGTACAATGTTCTTCATTATATTTAGTGAAATACTGGTGACAGCTATGCTGGAGGGAGGGACCGGGACTGAAATAAAATATCTTCTATTTTTTGTCTCAGCTTGTGTATCTGTAAACGGTTGACCTAAGAAGTCATACTTACAATGAACCAGTTGTTTAAGCCCAATACACAGCTGATTGTTTCTGATCTCTTATGGCCCTGTCCACATTTGCTCCTTTTTTCAATTTTCCCAGTTTCTACCCACTTTGAGAAGAATGTTGCCTCACCGCTGACACCCACTTATTAATCAGGAAGAGTGGAGATCAACTCTGTTCCTGATGTTAAGTCATTGTTTCACCGGCTGAACCAACAACCAACAGAACAAGATGTCCTGCACCCCACAGTAGTGTTCCACTGGGGGGCGCTCAAAGCGCAGAATCAATGAGTGACCCTGACCACCAGGGCCTTACTGCTGGAGCTAACTCTGTATAACTGTACATATCCTCCCCACAACTGTAAATGACAAAGCATAATGACAAAGCAGAACACCATGTGTGTACAGTACTTAGATATGATGGACAGCATCCCGATATTCTGATAAAATCAATACCTAAATAACGCCCTTACTATCTCTCAATATATGTAAAAATGTAACAGTGACACCCCTGTGGTGGATAATATTAGTTGTCCAGCCAATGCTTTTTTGCAGGTGGAGCATATTGCCCATGATTTATAATGTGCATTCATAGGCATACAGAGCTCTGGTTTTAGATAGGGAGATCAGTGCCAGGTACAGAAGCATTATCTGAAACCCCCTTAAAATCTCTCTGAGACAAGAGACAGAATAAAGCATTGGGACCTTCCAAGATTTATCGTAATGAAATCTCTTGCTATCTCTTTAAACTTCCTCCCACACAGTCCCTCAGACATCATTTGAGCACTGGGACCCGCGTGGTTCTGCTGAATAATTGAAGATCAACTAATGAAAACCTGGAATGCCAGAGACATAATATTGGTTTTGTGGAATCCATCACAGAGCTTGTAAATTCACAAGTACGACGTGATTACTTATTGGCACGGTCGTCAATACTTTAATGTGGGGAAGGGGCACCAGCTGTGCATTTGCAAGATATGTTAACCCCCCCGCTGTCTAACCAATCTGCAGATGCAATGTACAATAAGGGCTGTGGCAGCTCACATTATCTACAATGAAGGGCAGCAGCCCATGTTAAGGTTATCTTTCTAAGCAGGTTTTATAGGCTGCATTTCATTAAAACACTACATCTCAGTTTAACTTTCTGAACAGGATAAACAACAATGATCTTTCCAATTAGGATATTATACTATGAACAAACAACTGGAAAACAACCAGCTTTCACGCAGCGTAGTCTGAAATGGCTTGTAATTGAAACGAAGAAAAATTACATTGAGGCTACTGCTTTCGTACACAATTCTAGCAATAAATAAATACTGTCAAAACATGGAAAGCAAACTTGCCTTAGGTGGGCCACTGAGACACACACATACAAGCTATTTAAAAAAAAAAAGGCACATACGCTAAAGTTTTTTTTTTAAATTGTCACTAATTTCTTTGTTTACATGATTGCTTTCCTAGCTTAGCTGTATACTATGTGAAATGTGCTGGATGGTTTATGAAATGAATGGAATAGCTCTCTGTTACAGAAATACAATGATTCTTGGTATGTAAATGTAAATGTAAATCTACCTCCCGACCTGTGAGGGCGCTAAGCAGCGAGAACAGAGTTCCGTGGATGGGTTGGTATAACAGTTCATTCCCAGGGTTCAAGGGAACCCAGCCAGCCTGGAAGGGGGCTAGACTCCATTGCAATAGTGCATTGACCCGGAAGGGAAACTACTTGGCAGCCGCAGATTGGAGATGGAGTTGCACTAGTTTACCAAGGGGTCATGTGTGACAGCATAAAAGGGATGGATTATCGTAATCTGTGGGACTGTGGGACTGTGGGAGACCCCATGAGAGATAAAAAAAAAATTTTAAAAGTCTCTAATTCTCTTGTTTTGTATATTACTAGATGGCTAAACACGATTCTGGAGAGTCGCCAAGGGCCAGCACTAACCTGGAACAGCACTGCACGATTGTCAATAACAAACTGTATCACCCACCACGAGCCCTAATGCACGCACCCAAGACTGGTGACCATGTTAGTATTATTGTAGGGCGAATATTGAATGTATTATTTGGGATGGCAACCCGTTGTTATTTACGCCGCGCAATACAGATTGCTGTGTATTGCCAGGGTCTTATTATTTGGTCACCAGATGTGGACACAATAAAATACCTTTCCAACTGGAATATAATTCTCCTTGTTTGTTTACTATGCACTGCATCACTCCTGCACCTGTACACAATCAATCACTTTGCCACACTTCCTTACTGTGTGTATAAAAGTAATGACTATGAAATTCTCTTTGTCAGTTATGCCACATCATATACCTCTGTACTACAGAAACAGGATCCAGCACAGAGCAGTATACTGTGCATATGGAGAGCAGGGTTCTGGTTCAAAGGAGTATACCCACCTTCGCTTTTCTTTGTTTCCACTATTCCTGGCAAATACTGGACTGTGCCTGTTAAATCAACCATTCAGCACTGGTTTATCATTGCTCTGGTGATCAATGTACTGGTTTTAAACTGGTCATACTGAATCGAAAGTGCAATTTGCACAATCGTGGAAAGAAACACTGATTCCTCAGCCAAGCAAGCTTTCATCTCCTTCATGACTGAGCTGGAGAAGTGTCACCACTGCAGATTGTACAGGGTAGTCATTGTTAAACCATTGGTGTCCTGACATTATGCTCAAAAGTCATGTTATCCTGACATCTGTATTTCTTCCAGGAGGCACTGGGAAGGCTGAACTTTCACCCGGGCTGTTCATCCAGAAAACATCTGACAAAAGTGGAACCCACCAGCTGAATATAGATTCAAACAGCACAATCTCACAGCTCAACAGAGCAGGAACCTCCATATAATAGATTGGTCACAGACAGTAACACCAGTTTGTCTGTTTGATCTTTCAGACTGGCGCAGCTAATTTGAATAGACAGTGCGCACTTTCCTGAGACTGCAGTACATGGCTTGCTGTCTTTGCTGGCTTTGAAGTGGCAGACTCACAGCTCACCAGCCTTTGTCAGCATTCCATTTGGAGTCTCCCTATCCACTCTGACAAGCATTGCTCTGTCAAAGTTAATGCCACCACATGCATGTTGATTGGTGACCGACAAGCTTGTTTTGACATGTGTGGGCAGAAGGTAGTGAATAAGAGTCTTCCTAAGATACACAATGTAAATTACCAATCTTCATTTAACCGTTTTCTAGTCCCTACCAATTTCCTTAGGCATGATTCAACAACAATAGGAAAAAGAACTTCAATCTGAACCAAGAACTCTTGTCCTTAACAACTGGCATCACACTTCGATCAGTAGATCTGTATACACGTAAAACTGTAAGTGCAACACATGTACAGGACAGATGGATGTATTTTGTATAGCTGCCTCCACTGTATCCCTGTGGTCTCTTTTTGTATGCTTTGTTTTAACACCAGCATATTAACTGTTGCTACCTTTACTCTGAGTGCTATGTGCTTACTATGAGTTAGGGAGACAACATTCCAGAGTGAAATTATTCATTAGGATCTCTAACAAAGGGAGAGAAAACAGTTATCTGTTAATATAAACAACTCAGACACACTTCAGAATTCTTAACCCCACATATATATATATATATATATTTATGTAACTCAACCCTGCTCTTGATACCAAAAATGAAATGAAAGATCTGTCCAGCGATACATAATGCACTGGATATATGACATGGTGGCTTTGAGTCTGGATCGTGCACACAATATGCTGCAGAGTGAGGCAAACGTATCGTATCATAAGTGACACGCTGCTGGGCATTACAGGGTTGAATTTTGCTTCTTGTTAGATTTGTAACAAAATACAAAATGTACTTTAGCGTCCAGTTTTTTAAATCTGGCCTAAAGTGTCATTTTTATTTCCACTGTGTGCAGCAGCAGGGCAGCACAGAGAAAGAAAAAGAAAAGGGGAAATGTGTTCCTCACATCTTGTGTCATTGCCCGTCACAACTCAGCAGTCTTAATTTCAAGCCTTTTAGTTAGAAATAAAGTAAGAAGGCAACCCTGTTCACACACAAGGCTGAATAATTAAACTTGCCTTGTATTTAATCCGCCATACCATTATGCCTACTGTTTTACAAGGCATAATGGTAAGGAAATTAACCAAGACCTCAACAGCATTTCAGACAGTCTCAAATGCTCATGCTGGAGGCACCAGACATGGAAAGCAATGGCTGTTGTAATTCTACAAGATGTGTTTAAAACCCATGAACACAAAAAGAAAAATCCACACATAAATCCACATTTAAACAAGGAACAACCCTCTAAGGTTGAACTACAAAATAGAATAACATTGTGGCAGAGCAGAGCTCTGCCCTTTATAAATTGGCAGGGATGAGGTTAAATTCCCCTACCTGCCTGGGTTTATTGTGTTCAGGTGGCTGGGGCTGATTAGAGTAATTAACGATCAATCAGCACCCAGCCACCTGACATGAAAGGAGGCCTCAGTTTCCCATTAGAGAGAGGAGGGAGCTGAGGAAGCAAGCTGGTGTTTGTATTTGCTGTTTTTGGTTTTGTGTTTTTTTTTTTTTTTTTAATTTTCTCATCCAGTGAAGGCATCACCCAGCCTGGAAACCTTTATTTTTGTAAGTCTTGTTTTGTGTCTTTCTATTTGTGTTTAAATCCCTTTGTTTTGGGCTTATTTATAATAAAAGTATTATTTTTTTGAACTGCAGTCTGTCTCTAGGCCTCTATCCACTCGCCAGACTGTCACAAACATCAATTTTGAATATGAGAATGAAAGTAGAAAATTAGAAACAACATCATTTTCCCATTGTCTAGCAGTTTGATTGCTGGCTCCAAAAACAAAAAAAACAAAACCTTACCTGGTACAATTTAGCTCCTAAAAGCCAGAAATGGCTTAAACTGCAATAGGGAGTTTTAGCTCCATCCCTGACTGTGGCAAACTGTTTGATTGTCTGCAGGTGCAGGAGTGATGCAGTGTGCAATAAATAGACAGAGATTTGTAATCCAGCTGGAAAAGGGATTTTATTAACTATTATCCAGATCTGGTGACCAAACAATAATTCCAGGTAATTTCAAAACAATCTGTAATGCACTGGAATAAATAAACGGGTTGCAGTCCCAAATAATAAACACACACACATCTTTCCCACACTATACAAACACGGTCACCAGTCCTGGGTGCGTGCTGTAGTGCTCATGGTGGGAGATACAAGTTTATTTGTGAGTAAAGTGAAGTCCTCTTCCGGATTTTGTGCTGGCCCTTGGCATCAGCTCCGGAATATGTTAGCAGTCTAATAATTACAAACAAACAATTATAAACAAACAAAACAAAACACTCACAGTACTTTTTAATCACTGGGTTTTTCACAAGTCCTTACAGGTATAAATGCTCAAATCAAAACGAAGAAACAGATTATGATTCTCCATCCCCTTTTCTGCTGTCACACATGACCCCTTGGTAAACAAGTGCAACCGCCTCTCCAATCGCCGGCTGGCACGTCGTTTCCCTTCCGCGTGAATGCGTTATTGCAACTGAGTCTCGTCCACTTCCAGGTTAGCCGACTTCCCTTGAACCCTAGGAAAGAACTGTAAGACCAGCCCATCTACGGAACTCTGTTCTCATTGCTTAGCGCCCTCACAGGTCGGAAGGGAAATTTACAACCAAGAATCATTGTATTTCTGTCACACACTGACATAAATATTGGTGAATAAATAACTGCACTGGCTGTGTAGGTGAACTGGAAGCAGGTTTATTCAGCCCTATTGCAGACCTTTGTAGCTTGACAATCCATCTGTAGTCACCACCATTCACAGGCTCCAATAGGTACCCTAGTCACCTTTTCTTGTCCTAGTTGGAGACAAATGCCTTTGTTATCCTCTGTCTCCTCTTCCATTTATTCCTGACTACTGCCTTTTGTACTCCCAAGACACTGGCAGAGAAGCCCAGGTAGCCTCAATTGTATCAATCTAATTACCTCTCGTTAAAGAGAAGAATAGGAAGAGCTTTACTGGTTAATTAAATTGTCAATCAAGCCTTGTTTTGTGACCTTATGTATTCTGGAGAATGAAAACATGCATCCGATGCTGTACTGCAATATGTTTTATGTACACAAAAAGCTTGAACTCAAAGCCCACAGGCTTTCACATTAGAGATAACGTAATTTGTGCACAGGAGATAAATAGATCACTGTACATCCAGGTCATAACATGCAAGACAGGTCTTAGAAGGAGAGGGAGGGCTAGGAGTTTGAATGTGCTGTGGTTCAAATAAAGTAATGCTGGGAGGCCAGTGTCACATGCATTCTCCAGATCTAAACTTAGAATATTCCACTTCCACCAACCAGGGGTGCCAAACTCTGGCCCCTACAGGGCCATTTCATTTTAGGTTTAGTAGATAAAATTTAATCCAGGTAAATACTTAAGAAACTGTACAGGGGTTAAATTGGTTCAATTAAACATTAAGAACGTGTTGGCACAATCAGCTGGAATTGAAGAGCCGACTTTGCCCACCCCTGGGTTAGAGTTCCAATAATCGTGCCAGCCTCCATACTGCCTTACACATAATAATCCTAAATGTGCTGTGCCGATAATGCGGAAATAGCTAAGTCCCATTATGTGGGCTTCATTCTACCTTAGAAAAAAAATACACTTGGCAGAGCAGAAGCCAACATCCTGCCACAGTCTTAGTCAGCTTTGCACATCAAACGAGGATAAGGTAGGAAAACAGTAAGTTGTAAAATGGGTTGATTAAAGATATTGCTGCAGCTCATTAAAGATTGAACTTTCTTTGAAAATATGTAGCCATGTGCCAGAATGGTGTATATTCGTTGGTCGCAGTCACGTTTAATCTTTTCCAAAGTTGGAAAATTGCATTTTTTCATGTATTTTCTTCATCACAGGGAAATACAGAGAAACACAGTCATAGTTGTGAAATTATTTACCCAGGAACTAACATGCAACATCTCGTTTCCATCTCGTTTTCCCCACTGTTTACAGACAGGGGAACTGAAGGACAAGGAGATTCAGGTAATTGAACAAGGTCACCCAGGAGCCAGTCCCTCAAACCACACAACCAAACTGCCTCCTGCAGCCCACACTGCCTCCCTGATTAATAGTCCAACCATGATTAATCGACTCATAGCCCTGAAATGCCCGATGGCCACCGAATGAGGTATGAATTTAAAGGGAACGTTGTGGCAGGAACCCCCATCGTGTATTGCTATTAGTATTCATAAAATCCCATTCCTTTCTGTGTGTGTCCTACACATGGATATCAGTGGCAGTAGTGGCACAATGACCTTCGGGTCAGACCCCCTGCCACGGCTGTCAAAATGAGAGCTATCGGTATGAGGACAAAGTAGATCACCATGACTGACAGCCACAGTGTGTGGCTATAGATGTGTCACATGCATGTGTGTACAGACAAGTACCTCCATTCAACACCAGATTCTGATTCTCTCAAGAAATAACTTTACCAGGGACATTGGAATTATTCACATATGTCATCTCCCTGGTTCCACAGAGGGAGTGGTTTCTAGATTTATGAGAAAATTAGGCATGGCATATTTACAGATGGATGAACAGGAGCCTCCATCCTGAAGGTCTCCACTATATCCCTGTCACTGCTGACATGCACCCCCCTTTGGGTATAAGAAAATATAATAGTGCATTGTGTATGGTGATGGGAGTAGGAGTACTGCATTGTTCGAGGTGCAGTCCCTGTTGGAAGTTAATCTATCAATTGCAAAGGTGCTGACTCCAGTTTCCCCTGATGGCTTGTCCCTATATTAGTACTGGTTCTATATCTTCAAGCTCAAAGTGGAAGCAGTAGCACTGTTGCTGTTTTAATAGAACATGATTTTATGGAACAGACTTGTAAATACAATGGACAATGGAAGACATAGATATTATACAATGCTGATACAATATCTGGCCTCTTGCCCTCTGGACTTAGTGAGATGATCACCGAACAGATATTTTTTTAATTGCGATCAGAGAGGCTGCTGTAGAGGCAGAGGGATGCTGATGATTACATTGGGTCTTATAGTCTTACAGAAATGAGTAGATCTACACCTTTATTTCTAGCACAAACAGTACACAGTGCATGTTTCTAGGAAGAAAGAATTTTCCTGTTCCATTTGCAGCAACTTCCCAACCACACACATGCAGTTTGCAAGAAGCACATCATGGTCTAAAATGTATTGCATGAAGTGGTCTGCTGAATGCACTCAATCTTCAACTCTCTATTGCTCCCACTGTATTTCTGAATAAATACTAAAACACAGGCATTTTGGTGTCCGAGTGTGTCTTTAAGAATATATATATATATATATATATATAAATATATATATATATATATTGGTATATATATATATATATATATATATATATATATATATATATATATATATATATATATATATATATATATATATATATATATATATATATATATATATATTATTATATTTATATATATATATTTATATATCATGTTTTTAGCAATTGAATTGTATATCTAAAATATATTTTATTAAAACAAAATCAAATACATTTGCGGTCCATTTCATAAATATGAATGTCTCATCTAAAAAGCTCTTTCAATTAATGTTCAATCGAAAGTTTCAAATACTTTCCCCTATAAATAGTAATTTAATACTGTATTGCTGATATCGAGACTATGACCCTAAAACAGGGGTTAAACCTTGATATTTATTATTTTCAACAGCCACTGGATATCAAAGAGGTGCTATAAAGTCAAAGAGAAGCTCTCCTTTTATATAGCCACATTCATTACAGAACTTTAAAAATATATTGCTCAAAGAAATTCTCTCCAATGATATAGGCCTTAGTCCAAAAAACAAATGTCAACTTATTTTGTCCCTTGTGTATAATTAAAAAGAAACTTCCAAAGATAGCCTGAGCCCCACCCCTTGCCGTTTACACAAAATTACTGCAGGCCACAGTCAAGTGTACAGCTGTGTAAACCGACGAGTTCCACTGGGGTTTAATTATTTTTAAACATTGAGATCCCACATGTCTTTGGAATTATTCACGTATTTCCTCACCCCGGTTTACCCCACCGTTCCTATAGGAGTGACTGGAGGACACCAGGGGAGTCATGTGTAAAAGTCCCCCTGACAGCACTGGTGGCGGAAGGGGACCCAGTGGAGTCTGAATGCCTGAGCCCCCCCAGCCACCTGCTCTAATCCTCTAGGCGTGAGGATGATTATCTAAGCAATCCCTCCCTGCAGTGTCTGTTTAGCTAACTCTCACAATGCAAACGGTTTCTAACCCTTTGAGGCCTGAAGTAGTTTGTAACTGAATCTGACAGCTCGCTTTAACCCAGTACCTCGCTGTGTCTGTCTTGCACTCACAAATATGAAGCCTTCCCTTGAGACGTTTTTTTTTCCTTCAGAATTTCTTCCGTCCCAAAACCTAGACGTTGATTAAACATGTGTTCATTCCACAGGTAAATATGAATACTAAAACGAGTGCTAAGGTTTTGAAATCGATTTTCTTAGCAAGTAAGAAAGCATTACACTATGTAACACAATTTTTGTTCCTAGGTAGTAAGTGTTATTTCCTAATTGCTTATGCCTCAAAAGTATAGAAAATGGCTATTATTCCCCACAAACTTTGCTTTTGTGACCAGGACAGTGATATTTTGAAATTTACCTATTTCCAATGAGAAAACGAGCGAATTTGTGTCTTTTTGTTCACATAAAGTCAGAAAAAAACAACATATGAATCCAAATTAACATGTTTTTATACTAAAGTAATACAAAAATGACTACAAAAGATTTAGAAGTGAGTAATTTTTTTGAGATTTACAATTATACTGTAAATCACTTTCACAAATCAGCCCCCAAATGTAGTCTCCCATCATGTTCTCGTTATACTGTCCTTGGTAGCGGCGTTCAAAGTCCAGTATATCCTGGTGGAAGCGCTCACCTTGCTCCTCCGAGTATGCTCCCATGTTCTCCTTGAATTTATCAAGATGAGCATCAAGGATATGGACTTTGAGGGACATCCTACATCCCATTGTGCCGTAGTTCTTCACCAGAGTCTCAGCCAACTCCACATAGTTTTCGGCCTTGTGATTGCCCAGGAAGCCCTGAACCACCCAAGCTGTTCCAAGCTGCTTTCTCCTTACTAGTGAGCTTCTTGGGGCATTCATTGCACTCCAGGATCTTCTTTATCTGTGGTCCGACGAAGACACCGGCTTTGACCTTTGCCTCAGACAGCTTAGGGAAGAAGTCTTGAAGGTACTTGAAGGCTGCCGACTCCTTATCTAGAGCTCTGACAAATTGTTTCATAAGGCCCAATTTGATGTGCAGTGGTGACATCAGCACCTTCCTCCCCACAGAGAACTCGGTCTGCTGTGGCCAGTCCCGCCTGTGGTAGTGCGCCTTGGTGTCCCTGCTGTCCCAAAGGCAAAGATAGCAGGGAAACTTGGTAAAACCGCCTTGGAGACCCATCAGGAATGCCACCATTGCAGCCTCTTGATGCCATCTCAGAAAAATGCAGATATGTATCCACTTAGGCAGCTGGAACTAAACTGAACTGGTGGGCTTAAGGCCCCTGTATTTATACTACTATTTATATTACTGGAAAGTTCTAGAAAGTTCTAGAAGTTACTCCAAGTTTACTCAGCACTGAATCTATCTGGAATATTCTGGAAAATAGGTAAATTTCAAAATATCACTGTCCTGGTCACAAAAGCAAAGTTTGTGGGGAATAATAGCCATTTTCTATACTTTTGAGGCATAAGCAATTAGGAAATAACACCTCCCAGGAACCAAAAAAAAATTTAAAATTGTTACACGGCGTTACCATTTGCACACTTTTTCGTATCTTGGTTCTTTGCTTGATAGATTTTTCAAGGCAAAGACATGTTTCCTCTCCACATTTACTTAATTTGTTACAACTAAATCTCACCAGACCCTGCATTGTTTTCTATGTGAAGCATAAACCCTGAGTGAAAGACAAGTCTGGGCCTGGGCCCTACCCTTATAAAAGTCTCCCATAGCAAAGCTTAGCAATATGTAATAAAGCACAGTGAAAACATGAAAAATCATTGACAGTAATTGTAAAGTCCAGAGAGGTATGACAAAGCCTATTAAAAACATGACAATTGATAGTAAACTACAGTAAATGCATACTACAACATGGGAAAAGCAAGGGAAAGCTATAAAGTTGCCATGCATATTTACTGTGGGTAAACATTTATACTTCCTATAACACAGGAAGTGAACCTATAGAGTTGCATCAGGAAAAAAACGGCAAAGTAATATTTTTTTTTTTAAAAAAGACAGAATTTAAGACCACTGTAGTACTTGTTAGGTAACCACAGTAAAATGTGTTTTTTTTCCAGATACAAGCTGAGCTTCAAACACAGAAATCATTACCCTTGAGGGTTATGGCTACCATTACTGAGTATCAACTTGGCTACGGCTGGTACATTGGTATACTGTACCTTGAATTCCCCTTATTCCCACAAGACATATCTGTGGCTGTCTGTTTTTCATATACTGTGCATCATTTTCACAGAAGAGCACGGCCTCAAAAAGTCCTCCCTTAGATGCTTCACTGACCCTGCAAAGGGGGACATGAAAGCCAAACCCATTTAATGACTTACTGTGCACTCCCCCAGTAGCCAGATGCTGTTCCTATTAGCAACAGGACATATACAGAGTGCATTGGCTATTGTAGGCAAGCCACACTCTTTCCAAAAGTAATCTAAATTAGATAAAAGAATAAACCACTTTTTAAAATACTGTAGCGATCTCGGTTCCCGCAGGCAAGCGCATCACACAGGGCGAGGTGAACCCGGGACCTCTCGCACTAAAGCATAGCGACGATACCACTGTACAAAAGAGCCGGCTCCATTGCAAGGAGTGTATATCGGGCTTATGTCTTAGTATGTCATCACGACACCTACCAGCCCTGCTGCTGCCTTCACGCTACACTCTCCCCTGCCAGCCTCAAGTCTGCCCCGGACTTGCTCACCAGGCTACAGTCGAACGAGTGCGTGCCGGGGTACCTGCATCCCACTGCTCACACCAATATAGCGATCTTGGTTCCCGCAGGCAGGCACATCACACAGGGTGAGGCAATCCACACACAGGTGGAGTGCGGGCGCATTTTCTTTGTAAGAAACCAAGTGAAGTAGATAAACGTTATACAACCCGTAAGGAACTACATCACAGTCCAAAACAAGCATGCATTGAGAACTACTGTACAATCCAAAACAACCAACCACTGAGAACTACCACAGTCCAAAACAAGCAACTATCGAGTACTGCACAGCCCAAAACAAGCAACCATTGAGAACTACTGCACAATCCAATACAATCATGTACTCATAACTACTGCACAGTCCAGAACAAGCAACCATTGAGAACTACTGCACAGTCTGAAACAAGCAACCATTGAGAACTACTGCACAGTCCAAAACAAGCAACCACTGACTAATACATTCATTTCCTGCATGAGACATGGCTATCACTAAGAACTCTGCAGTGGTTTGACAGTACATCACCATATGTGTGTGATGTTTTAATCCCCCGCCCCTATTTAAACAACAACTGCTGACCTCCCCACTTAAGAAATTATAGCAGCCCCACGGAGTGCAATTGAGACCCATTACCTTGTTGATAAGATTGATTCCCAGACAGAGACAGAGAGAGACCGATATGCACACTTGACCTCCAAGGCCAATAAACTGTGCATCAGTGTTTCGGAGTCAGTGCCTCTGCTCATATAACCATGCTTATCGTATTATGTACTGTAAAAGAATTGGCTCTTTCCTGAAAGCTGATTAGCAGTGTCTCAGTTTTTAGCAATTTGTTAAAACTATTAAAAATATATATTTTTTTTTGGCTGCATTTGCCGGCGAAGAGCGCAAGGTCACAGAGTTGTTATCTCTGCTCAGCTAGCAACACTGGGCGAGGGCCAGTCACTCAACAATGAGCACATTTGTGCGAGACTGGAGTGGGGCTGAAGGAGACACTGTTATAGGCCAGGTGGTTATTATTTGTTCACTTTAGAGAAGTGGAAAATATAATCACATCACCATTAAAAGGAAATCTCAGAAAAAACTTTTCAAAGCCTACAGATGTTTTTTCTCCATAGCTTTGTTACAGCATCCTTGGCATTTAGCACTATTCTGGTTCCTAGGCTATAATACAGAAATTAAAAAGACATTTAAAAACACATTTGTCTTCCATAGTGAGACATGTCTTTGGTTTAAAAGTACACCACTAATTACAAGTAAAACTAACTTGGTAGATTTTTAATTTTTTTTTAATTTAGCCCAATTGTTATTTGAATCCCCATTCACCGCTGCAATCCCCTGGCAACTCTGGAGACGGAGGCTGGAACATGCGTCCTCCAAAACGTGCTCCTACCAATCTGTCCTTTTTCACACTGTGGATCCACAGCGGGGTCCCCAGACATATATTGCCAGAGGACAACACAAATCTAATGGCTCCACTGCAGAAGTGCAGGCACCCTATCAGCCACAGGGGTCATTGGTTAGCGGTGAACAGTGGATTGCCCTGCTGATAATAATAATAATAATAAAATAATAATAATAATAATAATAATAATAATAATAATAATAATAATAATAATAATAATAATAATAATAATAATAATAATATGCATCTGCTCTCTAATTATGCTTATCTTGTTAGGTATTAGAAATGGTTCCTTTCTTAAAACTGATTAGCAACATCTCCAATCTGGGAGGCAAATTGATACACTAATCCTGGTATTTCCATCACTCTGTCTGGTGCGTCAGAGCCCAATTACTCTGATCTCTTTCTAACAACCCATATTCACTCCCACTCTCAGGGTGCGCTGCTGTTACAGGCTGGGTGGTATTTCACTTGATTGTGTTAAGAATATTTAAGAGATTTAATTGGATAGGAATGGTAATGAAGCATTTTAAGCCCTGGGCGCTATCTGGTTGACAGTTTATACAATGGTATGCGCTATAACTATACGAAAAAAATCTCTTCTTCCTTTCAGCTCATCAACAAGGAGCAGGGAGAAGCACAAGGTAACAGCTGTCAGAAACAAGAAGCCAGCAGGTATGATAATATAATTTGCTGTGCATAATAGTTCTGAATCAAAGGAAAATCCCCTCCCTAATTATTCAGTTTTGCCACTAAAGAACACATTTATTAAAGGAGTGCAACCCAAAACTGAAGGTATTATTAGCACAAGGTACATTATCAATCTCATACCCCTTTGTCTATGTTGAACATGTTTTTGGGACATGAACATATTTCACAAAGATGTCATAGGTACTGCACCACATTCTGTGCACACTAATAAGAAAATGTGCCTTGGTTATTACTCAATACAGGGTTTGCTTTAAAAGCATTGCGTGTTTAATGTTACCAAAATTAGCACACACAAGCGTGGGGGCTCCAAAAATTAACATCCTTTGTTTTCAATTTTGACAATCCACATCTGGCAATTACAGCATTGCTGGCTCGCTGGGGGTCAGGCACAGCAGTTGTGAAATCATTCACACTGGACTGGCTTCTTGCTGCTTACCCATCTGTTTTATTAAACTAGCACAGGTTTACAGCAACTGCGTTCATTAATACACAGTGTTACAATGCAGTAAAGTCAATCAACGAGTCGACTGTTTGTATTGTGAAATGTACTTTGTTGATTTTTTAATCTTTAATTAACATAAACAAACATGAATCAGCATTGCATCTCTTGACCATTACAAAACTATAATATTAATGAACTAATTCACACTATTACACTATAGCTTAGGTGTGTTCCTAGTTTAAAGTTTAAATGAGTCTTCGTTTGCCAAGTGCTAAATGTTTTAAAATATTTCTTCAGTCTTTTCCATATACAATTAAATGATGCACATGTACAGTCTTATACACAAATAGGCTACATTAAATGTACTGTGTTAAATGTGTCTTGAATCTACAGCTACATGTGCAACCAACATAAATAAACCTCTGGCACATCCCAAAACTGCACAATGCCATAAAAGGATAATAATCAACAATTAAATCACATTAAAAACTACACTGTTCTAATGATTTTATTCCAGAGTGGGCCCTATCTAAATTAGTTAGTCAAAAGTGCAAAATAAATAAATCAACAATCTTGTATCGTTTTTGAATAATATAATTCCATTACATCTGACAAAAGGGTAGACAACACACATTAAGATGTATAACAGCATGATTATGTAGTTCAAAAACTCAAATAAAAAGATAAATATTGTGCTTTGAAATAACTGTCCACTCCAGAATCTAGCAATAACAATACATCAACTATCTAGGGCTTAATTTACTGAAGGTTCTTAAAAGTAGCCATAAGACGCGTTTTAACACAATCCCGTAATACACTTCTTAAAACTATAAATAAGTTGGTATTTACTAATGTGAATGCCGCTTATTAAGACAAAGAATCATTTTGTACAGAACAGTGAAAATTGGATACACTGTGAAGGTACTAAAGGTTCTACACTGGATAAGCGAAATGCTTTTTATATATGCTGTAAAGCCATAACGGTGTCTAGTTAGGATTGTTTAGAACTTTCGATTTATTTATTTTTGCGATCCTGCCTTTCAAACACTGTTATATAGTATTTAATACATATATTTATATACTCATTCCTTTACAGTCTGTGGCCCCTATGTCGTCATTTTGTTAAGACACGCCTTCTCTTTTGTGATAAGGTACGTCTTGATATGCTAATTATTTCCACAGCACACGTCTTAATAAGCGGCATTCACATTAGTAAATACCAACTTATTCACAGTTTTAAGACACGTGTTACAAGGTTATGTTAACATGCGTCTTATGGCTACTTTTAAGAACCTTTTGTAAATGAGGCCCTTAGGGGCTCATGCACTAAACAGTGGTAATGTGTTTTGCACGCAGAAAGTCCCTTACTGCGTGCTTTGTGCTCCTGCTGTATTCACTAAAGTTTGTGGAAAAAGTATCGCATTTGAGTCATTTAAATATAATAAATAATGTTAATGTGTGGAAATGCATGTAAATCTCATAGATAATTTTAAACTACTCGTTTCCAGCAAAAGTTTGTTTCATTTTTAAAGATTGTTTCAATAGCGACTCAAGTCCCGATGTTACAATGTACTCGTACATCCTCAGACAGTCCAGGATATATGAAGATTACGAGGCAGGTGTACATGCAATACTTTTGGCTATATTAACATATTTATATAGTCACCATGTACTTGTGATATTTAAGTAGGCTATGTGTAAAATAGCTTTAATATACACAAAATAAACTGTAAATGTTCAATAAATGTTCACAGACTGAGGTGCAGTCATAAACACAAGCAATGAAATGGCAATTACTGTAACGCCAAACACCTTTTGAAATGTAAATAGTGAACTTTTAATTGAGTTGAACAAACACATATGTATTTGATTTGCAGTTAAACATAAATGTTTCATTAACAATTACTTTATCTGCTTTGACTGTCTCGCAGGACTCTGTTTTTTATTTGTGCATATAATTAGCTTAGTGAATAGAGCTGTCGCTGGTTCATTTTTGCACACGGTGTGACCTCCCCCTGCCATGCAGTAATTCTGTTAATTTACTGCCGTTTAGTGAATGAGGCCCTAAAGGTCAAAACCACTGCATGAAAATACAAAAATTCCTTCCATAGATGAATTCTCCCTTTTAGACTGGTACAAAATCTAAGTTAGGCCATCCCTTGATAATATTCAAAGCAGTCTTTTTCATGCAATCCCTCTAGATAAGCATTTAAAAACCAGACCTTTCGACTTAGAGGTTTCTTATGTCTTCTACAAAGCTGTGCATTACTTCCTATGCAGGAGTGCTATCTGGCATTAGTAATTGCTCCTGTTTTACCCTTTCAATTACACCAGTATTTGTGCATCCCAAGGGGCTTTCCTCCTGACCTGTGCCTCCCCACAGACCCAGAGAAGACATATCGGTGCATGTTTGAGTATTTTCTGGGGGGGCTGGGTCTCAGCCTCGTTAAAATTGGTTATCTTCTTGTCCATGTCCATTTCGCAAAACCAAGTTTCAGATTGTCAGGGAAACAAAGATACTTAACATAATTTACCCCTGAATTGCATCTTCTTTGTAGCCTCAAGCATGCAAGGATCAATGCACTTTACTTTTAACTCATCAGGGTTTCCGAAGACTGCACACGATTAACGACTGGGGTTTTGTGCTAAATGTCTATGAATTAAGAGCTATGTCTTTATTGTTTCTAATTGAAATCATTTTGTCACATGTGTAGTAAGAAACCTTGAAGACTCTTAAAGGTTATTAATTGACATAATTAAGATTATTGAAAAATAAACCCATTTCAAGACAAATTTATTTTCAAAAGTCAAATAAAATACAGCACTCCATACTTGGGTAGCGCTCAGCCAATTGTGCACCGCCCCCGAGGAACCCCCGGTCACAGTCGGCAGTGACATAGCCTGGATTCAAACCTCCACGCGACGAACCTTCACTGGATGCACCACTCGGGAGCCTGGGTATCTGTAATTCTGAATTATACAAGTTCCTTAAATTATTTTTCTTACCCCAGTCTATCGCCACTTAATTTTCTGGTTTTGGTTAACTATGTCAATGTCTATTCAAATTTTAATTTTAGGGAACTTCAATCAAGTCCCCTCTAATTCTTCTTTGTTCTTGGCTGAAAAGATTTAGTTCCTGGATATTTTTGGTGCTGTAACTCAAGAAAGCAGGAATATTTGAAAGGCCACCTACAGTAATTCCCTAGACATTGTTACAGTACCTTCTCCTCAGTAATAATGATTTTATAACCCATTTTCTAATTGTAATTGCTATCATTAGTACAATATTTGATGCAATTTACTCCAAATGCAGTGCAGTTAATTATACTAAAATTAAATAAAATTTGCTAATATTGTGGAGTAATCTGAGTTTAATGAAACTGAAAATGAAATGTCATGCGTGTTAATTCTTCTTGTTACAGGGGGGATGTTATTCATGCTGGTGTGAATTTAAGCAGCTACTGTAGTCCTAGTTCTAATGCCAAGACTGCAAAATAATTTCACAAAGTAAAAACTGCACAAGTGCTGAACAAAGTGAGTGTGGATACTTTACAGAACAATGGGTTTAAGAATAATTAGGGGTCGTTAGAATGTGAAAGTTACAGTGTCATTAACTGTAGTCATTAACTATCATTAAAACATTTTACATCATTCATTTTCCAATTTAACTTATTCAATGGATTACTGCAGCTACCAGTCTCTGTTCTAACCAAAGAGTTTAAATGCGCCAAGGTCCGACTGGAAATGACATTAGTAGACTCACACGACAAATGCGTAAGGGTGGCAGCACCTGTGTTGAAAACTGGAAGAAAGTGGGCAGTAAAGAAAGCCATGGAAGATGCAAAGGCTGCCCTTTGAATCTGTGATACTAAGTTCCGCATAGAAGAAGGGTCTTGGTCTCAGTTCAGCTTCTCCCACAAGGCACAAAGCAACCCAAGCTCAACGGAGGAAACTGGTAGTCAACGAGGTGCAGAAGCAGGAACAGAGGATAAGGTGTGTAAGGCCATTTCCCAGGCCAAGCAGGAAGAATGGATGAGATGGGAGAGTGTGCAACAACGCAAGATGTCAGATTCAGTGGTCAAGAGCTGTGTCGCACTGTGTAGGACTTATCTGAAGCAGCAGAAAGCAGCAGCAACTGGCTGTGGTTGAGACGGAAAGATTCTGGCTGGGGATGCCGATGTTCAGGTAAGTAAGCTGGGCTGGGGAACCAGAATCACTATCAAGCCCTCTTGAGGTGTCATGGGCTAGTCGATGAAACATATAGGGTGGAATGTGCCCACTTGAAGACCCCGGAGATGTACCCTACTTAGTTCAATCCAGACAGCTGTCATGCTGATGCGCTGGGGAAACTGCACTGTAGTTGATCCCCGGAGCCAGCATCGCAGCCGTTGTGTGTGCTGATGCACTGGGGAGGCAAAATAAGCTGATTCCTGGAGCCAGCATTACACTTCAGCCATCAACACCAGGCAGAAGGATATCTGCATTATCAAATTGAAAGAAATGAAAATCAATGGAGATGCAGATAGATCACATTAGTTTACTGTAAAGCTATGTCTTAATTGGTGATTATCTTGGCTTGAGTTTAAACATCTACTCTCATGTAATGGAAATCATTCAAAACTGTACATTTTTCAAAGAAAAGACCTGGAGCTCCAGAGTGAATGTCGAAGAGCTACCCACCTCTGGAGGCAGCCCTGCAGAGACAGGGAGCTTGCCAGTCTGCTGCGAGCAATCCTTGGTTTTTCCTCACTAACCCACGTGGGCATCTGAGACAATAAGACTTCCTATAGAATCCTTATTCCCCTGACTGCATGACTCACCCAGAACATCACGCAGTCATGCCTTTACCAGTTGAGCAAGTCTGGGACCCTATGTAGAAATGTTTAAGCAAGATAACTCAGAATATTAAAATAGTCTTATGCTTAACGGCATCTGAAACCATGAATAATTGCCCCAATTTAACAAGCATCGTAATTTATCCCTTGCAGAACCCTTCTCTTGACACATCATCCTCTGGTCATGGATAATTGCTGTGCTTTGTGATACGGACTGATGCTGTGTTTGATTAAGCTGGGGTTTCCTGTCATTCAAAGCATGCTGCACAGTCTGATCTATGCCAGGGAAACATTAGTACAGAACGCTGCCAGTGGTTTGGAAGAATGGATACCCATCATGCTGTTTCATGATCCCCAAATCCCTTGCCCCCATGGAGTTAAACACAACCCAAGCAGCATTTGTTTCTGGCACTTACAAACTCCAGCTTTGAAAAAATGCAGGTTACTTTTAAAAACATCCACAATCTAAACTGCAGAATCTGGAATGCTGTCAAAATAGATTCCAGCCCTTCAGGTCTTACTTTCTGACGATATCTGAACTCACTACACTCACTCAATCCAGCTGCAAGTAATTAAATGTAGGCATCAGGGTTTGATCTATAAATGGAACCTACAAAAGCAATTTGCATAACTTACATTCAACTGGTAAGCAATGCCAGTCTCACTCTGATGTTAATTTAAAGGAACAGTGTTTATGCCACTCCAGGTTGGCTGCTTAGAGCAAGAACAAAGGCCTTCCACTTTTAAGACATCTCCGTTTAAATTATATCAGCTTTTATTTTCTATATGAGACAAAGTTAATTATGTGGGCAGTTACACACTTTGCTCCATGTGCTCGTCTCCCTGCTCTTGCATGCAAGCAGAAACACTCTGTTTCTGCTCAGCGCTCCATTGAGAAAGCATCCCGTACTCAGGAAATACTGTATCATCCGCAAGAAAGAAAGACAGAACCTGTTTAATTAGGAATTGACATTAAAAAAGAGACTCAACTTCCAGTAACGTCTTTGGAATTTACTTGCTTAGAAGGCATTTTCATTTCATATCAATGGAATACCCCCAGGTAGTACTGCTCTGTAGAGCCAAATATATTTTTTTGAAACAAGAGGCACCCCTTATTCAGAATTGCTACCTTAAAGTGTTCCAGAACAACCTACAGTTTTGACAAGGAATACATTACGTTACCTTTGCTGTGTCCCATGTGGTCCATATCGCAATGTTATATATATAAAGCTTGCAATAAAGCTTGTTTTCTGTTCCTACAATACACCTCTCATTTCAATCAGAACACCAACAATGTCGCAGGAGGGAGCAAGTTTTCGATACATTGTGATCAGTAGGGAAGAAAAAAATCCCTAGTTGATTTACCTACAGTATGATATGTGACAAAAAATACCAAAAATCAGGATTTGCATTATATATATATATATATATATATATATATAATATATATATATAGTATATATATATATATATATATCTATAAATTATATATCATTTATGCTACAGTATGGACAGAGGGATATAGCACAGGTAATTTTGATAATTGCTAACAACACAGATATCTAATTACATGTAAAACAGAAAGAAACCTTTTCACCATAAATTCTACTGAAAAGGCTGGTCAAATTTGTACTCATAAACTGGATTCCATGAACCCAGTCGTTACAAAATCAATCTAAAATGTGTCTGGTGGTGTTTAAACACACTAAGCCTGAGCTGCAAAATCCAAATGGGTAAAACGAGGACTCAGGGATAGAGCTGGGGCCCAACACAGTGCAATGTGTGCTATAATTGGGTTGAAATACCTCAGAACATTGTTTCAACGTCTGTAATGGAAAACAACCATACAAACAAAGTTAATTAGGCAACGCTCAGTCTGGAAACCATAATTCCAGTGATTTATTCCTTTGAAAATAATCCTTTTACAAGAATGCAGGATTAATACAATTTAGCCAGTAGACATCTATTTTATGAATTGATGAGAGAGGCCGATACCGCAGAAATGAAGGCATGATATGAAGTCATTAGTGAATGTTTGGCATCAGCCGATATCTAAACATCTAGAATGCTGATCTACACTGCCGTTGGTAAAATGACTTCACAAATACCATATTACTTTAATTTCTGTTTAACAAAACGTCTTACCCACATAACATTCATGTTACTGTTATCTTGTTTATGTGTTTCATAACATCATTGAAACTTAGAAAGTTACGCTCAGCAAGGTTCATAGCCTCAAGTCTACTTGCTGAAGACTATCCTGGGTTCAGAATCTCACCAGGGCTTTTAGCATCATCAAAGAGTAAGTAGCGGGTTCCAAAAAATCAGAGCATTACTCGTTTTCAACTGTTCAAATAACGTAACGTTTCTTTTTATTGTTAACATCCTGATAACTTTTTACACTGATAACTTTAAAGTCTGTTTCAAATCTCTTTTCAAAATGTCAGCTCTAGTGCACTGATAGTGTAAGGATTATTGCCCACATTGTCAAATAGGTATCAAGCAATAACGAACCATGATGTGGTACAGAACAAAAATGCCACAGCACAACTTTGGGTTTTTTTTTCCGTTTTTTTTTTAAATCGCTCTTCCTGCAGTAATTTAGAGGAGAGATCTCAAACCACAGTGCACTAGAGCAGCCATGGGGGCATATAATGTTATATTTTTTGGAACCCCTCTACTTAGCCTTTAATATGAGACTAAAGATGAAAGAGTGACACTAATGAATATTACCTTCAACACCTGATAGATATTCTCTGCAAACAATTGAAATGCATTGAGTTGAGTGTGGGGTCATTGTATTTATTAATAACAACAACAATCTTTATTTATATATAGCGCCTTTCATAGTGGGCCACCATCACAAAGCGCTTTACAAGATACGAGACTAGGCTGTGTGAACTGTGCATTTGCACAGTCACTTAAAACAACACCTCACCCGAAAGACCGAGCACAAGGAGGTTAAGTGACTTGCTCAGGGTCAAACAATGAGTTAATGGCTGAGCTGGGATTTGAACCGGGGACCTCCTACAAGCCTGTTTCTTTAACCTGGACCACACAGCCTCCTATACATATGTAATAATACATTTAAAAAAAAATTGCCTTTTAAGTGTTAAACAAAGAGGAAATTGTTCATTACTGAAAAGGCTATTGCATACTTGCCAACATTTGGAAACTGTTCAGTTGGACGCTCGTCTCCAGAGGGGGGGGGGGGAGCATACGAATCATACACGAGAGGAGTCATATGCAAAAAAACGCTCATTATCATATAATAGACGTATTACCCACCCCCCCAACTCAACACGACACGACCACCATGACAGTAAAAATAAACATAATGAAGCGTTCTTACCTTTGTATAAGTTAGTGATCAGCAGATGTGTCTCAGCCGCACGAAGAGTACAGCATGGGGTTTTCACTAACTCTACTGTGCAGAATACATTTTTTTTTTCCTATGGTTAAATATCACGACTAATACCAGCCCATTTTGTGTAGCAAGATTCTGAAAATCAGACAACTAAAAAGAAATTGTTTGGAAAAAAAAATATCAATTGAACAGTCGCCCAAATATCTTGAGGTAGCAGGAATGTAGGACAATAATTGTGAAGGATGTTTCTTTAATAGACTATTCTAGACCATTCTTAATAGTGTACCAGGAATAATACACACAGGAATGCGTGTACGGCATACTTGAGTCCAAAGCACAAGTGTCACAACCTGCATGGATACTAACCAGTTTATCTTTTAGCTTTCAGCAAAAAGTTGATGTTATTTATATTTGAAAAGAAAACAGAACTAGTGTATAGTTCATGCTTAATTGATGCACTAGTAATATAGTATATAGTTTAAAATATGATTGATCCTATTAAGTGTTATTCTTTTCTTTACCTTTCATGCGCCCGATACAACGCACATTATATTTTAACAATGCTGGTATATTTAGCACAATATCAGTATACATTGGTGAAACTTGTAAAATAGATGCTCTAATATATTATACTATCAAGATTATCAATATTTAGGACCATTGAGAAGAATATATATTTTACCATGAAATATTATCGTGAAAGCATGACAAATTGTACAGTAGTAATGCATACTGAAAACATATGACTTAGCACGGGGAAACTAAGATTACTGTTAAAATATACCACCTCAAGCGGTTTGTAATAATAACTGTACATACACACTGCTAATACTGCATAGGTTTCCTAAATTGTGTTTCTGTTTTTTAGTTTTTAGATTATTTATTGAGTGCATTTTTATAGTTCTTTTACACAACATTTTACTGTACAAATATATCAGAATTGCCAAGCTGCAACTGTGATGGGAAGACACTGGTAGCACTGGACCACTCCATACCAGAAAACAGAACAGGTTTAGTTCTGTAAATACAGCACTCTAATGCCATTCTGTCTGACAAACGTCTTACATAAAACCATGTAAAGCAGAATGAACAGGATAGATAAACTGAATTCGCCAACTGCTTGGGCTTGTAAGAATGTTGACATCCCTGTATCATAATTCTATTTAGTGATGCAACCCTGAAGTTTATTTTCTCTAACCAAAAGAGACTCACTCAGCTAGGTCCGGAAGTTTTAATTTAATAATGTCCCCTCTGACCTTTTACCTGACTCCTCTGGGAATGCCCGCTTTAAAAGCACCAGTACTGGGCCCACCTGAATCAATAAAGCCTCGCTCAGAAACAAGGTTGTCCTCAGAGGATCTGTGTTAAGATGGACTCTCAGATTTAAATAACAGCTGAGGAATTGTTTGTTCCTCAAGCGCTCGGCAAAAAAACAGTTTATTTTCCTCTTGTTTAGTTCTTTCAGAAATAATTACAACATAGAATATACAGGATATCGATACCAGTAAACCTTCATCTAAACACTTTAATCCTGGGACATGCTTTGGTAACCCATATCCCTTTAAGCACCCTTGAGACTAAACAGGGTGCATGGTTCACAAAGTAGCACCTAAAGGATTTGCTCCTAGTTAAAAAAAATAAAAAACACCTGAAAATGAATTCTGATTGAAATGAATTGCAATATACCAATATTTGTCATGCAAAACTGTTTCTTAATTTAACTTGCAGCGGTCAGCTTACCAGTGGTCCTGTGGCGCAGCACTGGAAAGGGTTCCTTCCTGTGTTACCCTTTTGCAAGAGGAAGTTGGATAGGACAAAAGAAATGAAGGAAAGGGTTCCACCTGATGCACCTTTACACAATTCAGATGAAAATAAACTACCAAAAAAAAAAAAAAAGGTTTTGTGCTTTATGCAGGGAAAAAAAAAGTCACACAGCAATTCAATGACTTTTACAGAAATACTGCCTTTAAATTAACTGAGCACAGATGGTTGTCAATCATCAACCATACATTGTCTGGTTTATTCTGATATACACAATAGTGGGTAAAATTGTGAAATCCATCAGTGACTTTAGAACCGATAACGGCTGAATCCTGGAAAAGCTGACATGAAAATGATGCGTATCTTAGATAATGATGGGTCAGACTGAACGCGTAGGCTTTTAAATGTGAGTCATTTATAATGAACTCATCGTTCATCAATAGCAGATCCTTGGCCTAAAAATGGAAATCAATACAGTATCACACCAACTGATAGAACATACGCTCACACACTCAAGGTGTACTCATTTATTTATTTTTAAATCTTTGTTTAAGCTCTTAAAAAACTGAAATCATCATTGCCTCGTACAGAAATATTTGGTTTGAATCCAACAAACGTGTGTTTATTTTTGTCTTTGATCACTTTGATTTGTTTTGCTGGCTGATAAAAGGGGTTAGATGATTAAATCATTCTGTACATCTTACATGTTGTGCACTAAATACTCACAATGTAGATCTTACATTTTAAAAACTGATATACGGCAACATCAAAGTTAAAGAAATCCTTGAGTTTGCATGCCTTACTTTATGGTGTTCACTTTTATGTCTTTGGGGTCGAAGCCAACCAGCTGGTTGTTTAACAAAAAGGAAAGAAGGCTTTGGAAGGTTGGGGTGATTTCATTCTCCAAAAAATTCCCTAGGATGTGCAAGACAACATAGAAGTAAGGCAGGCAAACAAACGTTCTTTAAGAACATAAAAACATATATTATATATATTATAACATATATTTATCAATCTAGTATGGCACCACATATTATACTTGAAACTATAAAATACTGGCTTCTAGAACTGTGCATATGAGATGTAAATTGTGAATATAAGTGCATGACAGGTAAAAGACATGTAATTATTTCATGAGCTATAACCCCTTTAAAAGGACATGTTCTTTCACTAACGGTTTCATATATTAATAACAAAACTGTATATGAAAGGATTGGCAAACACCTGCTGACATTTTCATTACTTACTGTTGCTGCCTACTGTGTATTAGCGTTTTCAAAGAAAAGCTGCAGTTTCTTTAGTGAACCCCTGTGTAGCATTGTGATGCACAGATAGGAAATTAGAGATGTTTTTCAAAGATAGCACGAGTGAAGTAAGAGAATTGCCTGTGTGAGATTTGACACTGTGCCCTGTGGCTTGAACTTTTCACTGCCTTCACAATGAGATTGGTGCTGTACATAATTGGCTGAAGTAGGGACCCTGTAGGATCCAATGCAAATGTGTTATTAATAGCCACCAAGCATTAAAAATGCCATTCATTTTGAAAAAAAATATATGCCATAAAAAACACATTTATGAATGACAACATTGTATTTTAGTGTGTAGAAGTAAACCATCCAGCTTTAACAAATAAAGTACATGGATAATGGAAATGCTTTTACAAAAAAAAAGAAACAAACATCAATATTTAGTTTACATTTCCACACAGCAATGGTATGCATACTTAGCAATTTAACCAAATCCAGATTCCTTCAGGACTGATTCACTGCTTATTTTCGTGTGCCCTTATGACCTTAATCTCCAAATAGTTGACCAGAACTAAACATTAAAATGTCATCAGTCTCCAAAGCACAAGCGAAGCACCAGTGTTTTTAAAGGGAGCACCATGAAGCAGACTGTTCGGACGCAAGGTATTGGACGCAGCTCATCCCAGAGGAAAGGGGTTGAGAATATTGTGGGTAGTCATCACCGCAAACTAGTCATTCAACCACTGAATACGTTACACCCAGTGTGGAGACGAGTGGAAATTGGGTTATTTTTATAAGCAGGAAACAAACGAATTGTAAACTTTAAAAACGCAGGTCATAAACTGCAGAGTATAAACAAGCCAAGAGCACACGTGTCTTTGAAAAGCTTCTCCATGTGGGTGAAGACTGTTTTCACAGCAAAGTAAACACCACAAGCTACCAGGACCAAGCCAGACACACGAAAAATAAAAGCAGGCAGCCGTCTGAACCTTGCTGATGAAATTTGTGGCTTTGAGGGCGGATATAAAATGCTGCATTTTTCACAGAACACTACGCCTTTTGTCATGGCTCTTCCAATGCATGAATTCCAGGTTTTTTTCTATCAATCCACCCACTCCAGTGGTGAATAACCCCTTCAGGCAGTGTACCATGTTAAGTTTTCATACCATGTATCAATGTTATGATGCATATACTGTTGGTTTATTTTGATAGGTAAGTTTTTTTGACAGGGCAACTTCTTGAACCCCATAGAGTTACACAAATTGTATTGAAACTGTCTAGAAATATGATAAATTATTATGGAAGGACATGTGTCTTGTAACACAATAAAAGTGCAGGTGCTACAGTAAGTTGCCTTTAAGGTAATTAATACTTGACAAAAAGGACAGAGGGGCCCTTAGAAAATATTTCAGCCGTAGCCTGCCTTTAAGTGCTGGATAATTCAAATCAGAATTCAATACCAGTATTTATTTATTTTTGTTAACACAAAATTAATAGCATTCATTTTTCAGAAAGAATGTGAAGTTCATGTCAATGCCTGCTGGGCTATAGCTTTCAAAATGGTAACACGTTCCACAGAAAACCATTGTGATTAATGAATACTCCATTCCTACGTCCCTTTTCTTATCTGCAGGGCAGGGGAAAATTATTTTTATCTGCCCTATCTTCAGCCCCCAGCAAACAGAAAACATACATCAATGAAAAACAACACAAAAAAAAAATAGGGTCAATATGCAAACACATCCATCTGGCTTTAAAATAAAATTGCATTTCAATTCAATATGCGGTGCATTGAGCACTGAATGTTATCTTCAACTTAAACCAGCCAGGGCTGGGGATTATACTGTATAAAAGGATCAGCATTATTATTTTTAAGTAGAATATTTAATTTAAAACCTTTTGAATTTGGCTGAGGAATTCAACAAGTACTGTCTGACAATTATGTATTTCGTCTTCCGTGCTGTAATAAGATTATTTAAATCCCCTTCACACTTTCTCTAATAAACCAGATCTTTTATATATTGCACAATGGCTGGATTTATGTATCACTAAAACATTAACTATTTCCATTGGCAAACCGGATCAGCTAGTTTGTGTCATGTATGAAGGGCAGTTTTACTTGGCCAGTTAAATATCAGAATGATACTCAGATCTGGCTAATGAAAAATGAGATGAACCCAACAATGTCAAAAAGGAACAAGAGGACCTGTGCCTTTCATCTGGCCTAAGTTTGAACATGACTCAGGTGACAAGTGGAATGTCATATTTAAACCTTTATTTAACAGCTGATTTTGGAGCATTACTTTCCTCAGATCAAGCTCGTGATTTGAATGAGATAGATTCCAAAATGACATCTGGTAAGAAAAATACTCACTCAGGACCCTGAATAAGAACAGAATATTTAGTGCTAGATATCTCAACACTTGTTGTATCATCAATCAACTTTAACCAAGAACTGCTGTGCAAATAATACATACATGACACGGTGACCAGCCCAAAAGTTCCCATTCCCATTTGCAACCTGTACAGCTGTATCCTAGAACTGTACATGTATGTGTAAGCAAAATTCACATTTTCATGTGTAAGAGCACATGATTATGTAAAAATATGCTCTTTTTTTCCTTCTTAGTTCTCAAAAATATGTAAGAAAAAGGACAGCCTCAGCACTATCCCCGCAGGCTGAATCTCAAAGAATGATTAGGTTTGAGGGATGACATGAGATAAACGTAATAAAGGCTTCACTCATCCAAAATACTGCTATACCCCTTCAATCAGCTGCCAGATCCTGCCCTATTCCTAAGAGGGTTCTGTTCACTTGTTTCTACTGTCAAACGCTTTTCTACATCAAAAGCTTTCAAAGACGTTGTGCAGCTGTAGAAAGGCTAAAAAATACAGACTGTGATCATTAGATGAAAGTACCAGTTATACTGTATATCTAGAAAACTTTCTACAATTACTGTATGACTTTACATATAGTAAACCAGATCAATGAATAGCTGAACTGCCTTATAAAACACATGTTATTCCTGTTGACAATAATATTATTTCAAATGTACCGTTATCCAAGACAAGTGAAATATATTTTTTAAAACTAAAAGCTATTATACCTGTAGTACTTTATATATTTACTGTAAGTACAGTAAGTACAGTAACTTTCATTCCACATACAATAGTCTCCAGCTAAGAGACCACTCCTCGAGAAGCAAGCAAAGTACTCTTAGCCGAAGTGTTCTCCAAGACAGAATTATCCACTAGACACAATATGAATCAATAAATAAATAAAGACATATTACTTGTCATGACACACACGCCATTTTGTAGAGAGGAGGTGCACTCGTGGAAATCAGAATACAAAACGAGCCAATGACATGACGGAGGTTCTGAAAAGATTTAATTAACCAATCAGTGTGCTTCCCTGACACTCTCCCGATGACAAGTCGCTTTTGAAAAGACTGAATAAACCATTTTAATTTAAGCTTGATGGTGATGAGTTATCAGGTTACAAAATAGTACTGTAGCCATTGTGAACAAAATGCAATGGATGCCAACAAGGTGTTCTTTTAAGCAAAGTTCCTGTTCCTTTAGCCACAGCATTTACAATGGGAAAAATCTGTTTCACCACAAGGGTGTTCCCTTAGGTGAAATGTTCTCTTAGGAGGTATTCCTATATGCAGAGACTATTGTATTAAAAAAGTAACAAATTATTGTATTGTATTATTTATACTTAAAGTGTTCAGTTATCAGGTTAACTTTATAAGGTAGCTTTAAAATATATTACAAAACACGCACACAAACAGAATTGGATTTACAGTGAAATTGCCTTTGGACAGTACAGAAACAACACACAAAGATGATTCCTCATACACAATATGCAGTAATGTCGCAACAACAATGGAATCATTTCAGTGCTAAGGGAATGATCTTCAATACGTCCCAATAAACAGGAGTTCATTAATATTAATATTTGGCTTCCACAGCTCTTGTATGTGTAGTCACCTTCTGAAACTACTGTATGCTACTGATGTCAATACTCCCAATTCTAAATTCAGCAATGCAAAAGTGGTATTGTGCTGATAACTGCGCAGACATTGGAGGACTCTACTCTGTGCTGATCACTGCGCAGACAGGAGGACTCTACTCTTGTGCTGGTAATTGTGCAGACGGGAGGGCTCTACTCTTGTGCTGATAACTGTGCAGACGGGAGGGCTCTACTCTTGTGCTGATAACTGTACAGACGTGAGGACTCTAGTGTTATACTGTACACTGGCTGGCAACCAGACAAGATTGACCTTAAATCAAATTTTACATATACCTTTTATTTTGCGCTTTGTGCAATGACTGTCGTGGGTCTGCGGGTTTCAATGTCAATTTGCCGGTCCACTCTGTGCTTCTTTTCATGTATAAAAACAAAGAGGCCTCATTTAACCCATTAACCCAGACATAACAGTGTTTTTTTTTTTTTAACAGAAACAAGAAAGTCAATTGTAGTTTGGCTTCTGGGAAAATGGCATTAAGACTAAATTTGAACTTAACTCAGCTACTTTAATACAGAAAAACTTGTACAAGGAAATAGCAATTCAGTTTAATTTCTGAATGAAATTAATTGAGATTGACAGTTTTGGAGCAAAGTTGTATTCAAAAAATAAGTAAAATTAAAAAAATGAATGGAAAATATTACCAATAAAAAGACTCAGTTGTTCTTGAAAAACAGCAGCAGTACTGCAGCAGCAGAAGGTAACAACGATAAACTATGAGCAGCATCAAGCACTGGCAGAGCCCCAGACAGTCATCAGAGCAGTCCCCTAGCTACGCTCCAGAAAAAGCCACTTACAAGTCCGTCCTGCTGTCACTACCATGCCGACATTTGTTCCTGTCAGTTCCTATTGCAGACGCACTCTGTATCAAAACTGCACTCCAGTCCGCATAAACACCTACCCTGGGGCCCTGCTTTACATCTCATTAGCTAATTCTGCGGGCCCCACTCGCTGGTAGACAGCCTTCCAAGTCCAGCAGATAACAGCTAGACACTCTATCCTGGGGTTACCCCAGACTCCCACAGCTTTAACTACAGAGAAGCACAGAGACCAGGGCTGAGACTTAACACGCTATTAAAACCCATATGTTTGTTTTAATAATGATAATCTCTCACAAGCAGCTGCCTGGTCAGAGAACACACAAACCCAAGAGAGACTTGGCTCTTATCTCACAAAGGGAGGCTAACCAATGTCGGTCTTCATGCTTCATGTTCACTCGTCTTCTCCACACACAGGAACACGCGCCAGCTGTTACTCATCTGACCTGGCACTGCTTAAACGCTTCTGGAGCAAGAGACCTGGATCATTTATACAATTTCTAAAGGCAGACAATGGCCAGGTTGTTAAGGATAACCGATATAGTGGCCCAGAGCGCAACTGTTTTGTGAGTGTGAGCTCCTGTACCATGAGAGCCAGTCCCTTAGGGAGACTTCAGCTGTTGTTATGTATGTATTCAAGGACAATCAAACTTGACAAGGAGGGCAGTTGTTTTCTGCAAGGAAAAAACACTAACTTTGTGTAACCTTACACAACAATTACAACCAATTAATCCAATTCTGGTCACCACAGTACCAAAAGGACATTGTGGCCCTAGAGAGAGTTCAATGAAAAGCAACCAGGGCTTAAAGGAATAAGCAATGAAGAACTGAAATAACTTAATCTATTTAGCCTAGAACAAAGAAGAATTAGGGGGACTTGATTGAAGTCTTTAAAATCTGAAAAGTAGTTAACCCTAACCAATCCTTTAAGTGGGACCAGAGGACACAGCTAAGTAGAGAGTGGTGAGGGTTTGGAATGTGCTATCTAGTCATGTTGTTGATGCTGAATCACTTGGATCCTATACGATCCAACTTGACAAAGTTTTAGATCAATCAGCTACTAGTAACCGCACGATCACACTGTAGATGCACCAAATGGACTATCTGTAAGTTTTCTTATGTTCTTATGATTACAAATAAGACTGCAGTCAAAAGCAGAGGATGCTGGTTTGTGGGCAACGCCACAATGAAATATTCACAGTTCAGCACATCTATAAAATCTAGTGCTTATATAGAGGACCAGCAGGGTGCACTAATAGACACACAGAGAAGACATGACAATAAAAATAAAAAAACAAGAACTTTCATAAATAATACATCTCAAAGCACAAAAAAACCTGTTGCAAAAAAAATAAATAAATAAATAAAAAACTGTTGTCAGGTCAGACCATTAGTCAGTCATTTTATTATTTGGCCCCATTTTGTGACAGGAGAGAAATAAACACCCTGCTTCCAAGGTACCTGAATCCTGGCTGTGCTCTCCACTCTACTGCTGGTACAGGCTTCAGTACATCCATGGAATTTTAATAGGGGCCAGTGTCGACAACACTGGGGGCGATTTTAATTGAAAGACTGAGAACTCAAGGAAGATAATTGCATCTTTAATGGTACCAATTGCATCCCCCTCACATGAGAAGGGTGAATTCTGTGAGGGTACTTGCTAATCAGATCTTTATTTATTGATTTTGCATTGTTAGCACACTGTTCTTTTTCAGAGAATACAGAAGCCATCTTTATTATATACATTTGTAAGGAGTACTAGTCAGTGCTTTAAAATATATTTTATTACCTCTTACTTACTTACTAGAGTATTTTCTTTTATGGTTGGAGTACCTCCAACATTATTATTATTATTATTTTCTTACTTGCTTAAAAAAATATACAATCAGTCATAGTCTACCATTAATGGACTACTGGTAATATATAACACAGCTTGGAAAAATCCTCTGATTGATTAAACAGCATCACATGACCGTACGTATATTTAGCGTATAGCTCGGCTTGCATACTAATGAGCCACTTCACACTGAATAAATTACTACACACCAGTACATTCTAAATTCCATGACAAACTGCCATTTTATTTGTTATTAGTTACAAAACCACAGCCAAAAATGAATGGTATTTCACTTATTTCCTTTAATAGATTTGGGGATGAAACGCCACATAACTTTCTGAGTGAAGACAGCAGTCCATCTGAAAAAAATGAATTAAATAAAATAAGTCCACCAGCAAGAGTAGACACATTACAGTAGATGAGGAACATCTAAATGAAATAGAAGAAAACAAAGATTGAAAAACAAAACTACAGCATGGGCTGGTTAATGTACTTAAAAAAAGAAAATATGGACATTTATTTTATGGAAATAAGTCCAAAAAATCTCAACAACATTAAGGGAATTTTATGCCAGTGCAAGAAATTCAACTGGGAACCAGCATTCAGTCTCCAGTTTTATAACACTGAGCTGGGCTAAATACATGTTTTAACAGTAGAAGATTTAACATCTCTGCTCATAGCGAGTTTAAAACCAGCAATGACATATTGCTGTCAGTCAGGAAAACTCTTAGAAAAGCAGGTAAAGACAAGACATTTGAGGTACTGTCCCGACATTACGGTTGGATTGGTGCATAAAAACTGGTTTGATCGTCAACTTAATCTGGCACAACTTGGACGCGAGGGTATCCGACAACTAACAAAAACATATTTTGAGATCCAAAAGGATGAAAACATACTAGAATATGTGTGCCTCACTGTCACAAAGACGGCCGGAGTGGGTGGCATCAGATCAGAAGCAGGAAAATAAACAGAGAGAGAGGTGGAGTTTGGTGGAGCTGAGCGAATGGTCTCGCTCAGCATTTAATGAGTGAACAGACACAGAAAATAAACGGTTGGAACAAACAAAAACACAGGCACATTCGTCAAAATAAACAGACTAACAAAACAGACGATACAGACAAACATGGTGAGCAGATATTTATCTACTATTATTATTATTATTATTATGATGATTATTTTTACCTCCGTCTCCTATCCCATTCTCCACTCACCGAACACTCAACCGCGAGTATGTGACAACGTGCATCTATATATACTGTTGTGCTGGGATTCAATTACCGATTAATTATTCACTTGAATCCCAGCACATGAATTAATAAAGTGCAATTCCCCGTGCTCACATATTACTACATTTTACTTGCACGTGAAGTGCTGTGCAATCCTCGTGCCTAAATACACATATACATTTTAAACACTCGTGTTACACAGACCCGTTTATATCCCGTGTACCAATGTCTATACACCAACATTTAAACACACCGCACGCAACACATAAAAGACAATATACACAGGCGTGGGCACTTTGTCACACTCACATATAACCAGTTCATAAACTAACCTCAAGATCTGGCTTCAGTCTCCATCGCACCTGCTCCCCTTATTTCCTTAGTGTCATGTGAAACTCCACCCATCATCATCAGTCCTCTAGTTTCTAGTGAGATGGCACTTTCAATGCAGAAATTCGCAATAAACGAAAATGTTCAATTTATTTTTAATAAGCGAACAATGAATTAAATTCAATTAAATTAGGCACTATATTACACTGCAGATGTACACTTAATAGAAGTTTCTTAATCTATAGTTCTAGTTGCCAATCATAGACATTTGAAATGGTAGGTCTTTATAAGAGCAAGATCCAACACCCTCTAGTGAACACCTTCTAAGAATACAAATGGAGATTTGATCTACAGTAGATGTTCCCTAAATAGTACTGGTGCTTGCTAAAATAAAGACACTTTGGCCAATCTAAAAAAAACTATAAGAATTTAATTAGAAGATATTTACTCTTTAAAACATGTGTAACAAATTAGATCTGATCTGCACAAAATAATTACATTCCTTAAAATCAGCACGTTGATTGATCTGAGTTTCTCTCCAGCAAAATCTGGGATTTATTTTTCAAGGTGACAGTTTAATTAGCCAACATTTCCCTCCCTGTCTTGTGCAGGTCAAATAGACTGATGTAAAGACCAGTACAAACTCCTATGAGAGCTTTGTGTTGCTATATACTGGAACATTTCAAATCAATAGCTGGAAAATGTATTGTAATATAGATGTATGATCCTTAGCAGCAAATACAGCGTTAGAAATGAACACTCAGTCCTGGGTTTCAGAATTACCCTTTAGATCTGCTAATAAAATGACCAAGAGCCAGTCTGAACAATCTGGCCCATGCTGAATCTGATCATACATATCACAGCATGAAAAACACCCTGTTTGCACTGCCTATACAATGTGTGATCATCGTGTTTTTGTGAATGACGTAAATAGCAAATCACACATTATTTAACAGAGGTTCGATTACTGAAACTCCTGGCTCCTGATCCTTTCAATAATATATTGCATTGAGGGTAGTTCAGAAACCTAGGGCTGGGCGCAGGACGAGTGTGAGCGTCTAACCCTACAAAAAGGGCTGCCTGCAAAAATGTATTATCCTGGCCTGTGCAAATATTCCTATTCACTCCAGATCAGTAGCTCCCAAACTGTGAGCTGCGTCAGCTTACTATGTGGACAAAAATAATGCGTGCAATAAAAAAAAATAATAATAAAGGCGGTCTATAAAAGAAAAAGACTGATGCTGTTCAATAATTAAATACCAGTAAAATCCAACATTACGAGGTGATAGTGCAGTGAAGTATGACAGAAATGAATGATTTATGCCTTTTGAATGAACACCGTCATCCTAGAATATATAAACCTGCCATTCTGAAGACCTCTTTGTGTTTATAGTGTTTAGTAATGTTTAAAAGGCAGTCAATAAACCAGCCTTGGGGTGGGGGGCAGAATTGAAATATTCACCAGAGATCACTACGTATTTTCTGTTAAACCTTTAAAAAAAAAAAAAAACCCTGTTCGAATAGTGGCGAAAAACATATGTCTACCCAGCTCTAAAATACACAAGAAAAAAAAAAAAACGCATCTCACACATAAGGCTTTTAGTGTAAAAAGCATTGTGATGTGTTTCACACAGAAGTGTCATCATCAAAAGAGTCTCTGTGTAAAAAAAAAAAAAAAACACAATCAAATGTAGCTTCCAGACTAGCTGCTGCAGCCCTCTGGTCTGATGCTGATTTGCACATTCAAGTCTGGGGACTGAGATGGCCAATCCACAACTGCAATCTTCCTTTTTTCAGAAATTCCTTTGTAGACTTTGCAGAATGCTTAGGGTCATTATCATGCTGGAATACAAACTTCCATCCAATAAGCCTTCTAGCACTGGGTAACAAATGATCCAGCTACAATAAAAAGGTCACCAATGCCTGAGCAAGCAAAATAAGATGACACTATCACACAACCTCCACCATGTTTAACACTGGGGATGATGAAGTTATATCATGGATTCGTCTGACCATAAAATTTGGTTGAAGAAATCATCAGGCTTCTTCAAGTATTCAATGGAAAACTCCAATCACTTTCTTTTGTGTATTGTTTAACAAAGGTTTGCATCTTGGTATTTGCCCATGGACATTCATCTTGTTAAGGTATTGTTGAATTGTTCACTTGTAATTTCATGACCATCATCTCTCAATTCTTGTGTCAAATCTTTTGCAATAATCATGTATGGGGAAATGCTGTGGTGATAGGAAAAAAAATACTGGGGCATTCTAAATTGGGTAGAAAATCGGAGGTAAAAAAATTCTGCACTCAAAACGAAATAAAAAAATAATAATAATCGTACATCATCAAATATACAAACACCATCAAAATAATGTGGTGACACAAGACTGAAAGGGAAAATAACATAAAATAAAATAACTGTAAAATAAAAACAGAACAGCAGCAATACAGCATAGGACTTGGGTGAACTTAACAAGCTTAAATATTCACTAATTAACCTTATTCTTTCTACACTTTACAACACCGGGATAGTACATTCTATTTTTTTGTTTTACTAAATGATTTCTTTAAATGTTTATGCTTGTAACTGATAAAACAGCCATCCCGAGAAGCCCTCCACTCACAGAGTGCTGTTCCTTTTTTTTTACGACGCACTGCAACATTACTGTGGATGAGATAACATGAGCTCAACATGTGCTTGTGTGCGGAAAAGACTTTGAATAAATATAGGACTTACAACCTAACACTGGGCACATCCTACCCTGCAAACACTATCACATTTGACATGCTTGTCTTTGACAGCTTTTTAAACAATGTTGTTTGAGCAGTTAAACTTTTAAACTAATAGCATCAACTTCAATCTGTTTCAAAGTGGTAGTGTGTCAGATGTGTATCAGATGTTTCTATCAGGTGCATCAGATGTTTCTATTGTGATTGTAGAACAGCACAGCGCAGTCAACCTCCAAGGTATTTCCAGCCTGCTTTATAGTGTCTTGAGAAGCCTTAATTGCTTCCCATTTCAAAGGCTGTCAAATATGTATGTGGTGCTATCCAGAGACAAAACTGGTGGGGTTCAGTAATTATTTTACACCTGATAAAGTTAGAATCACCCAGTATATACACTGTTATGTCCACCAGCTATATAATGTTGGTAAGGTAGGCCAAGATGAGTGTATGTGAAACCAGCCGCATATTTTATTTAAGCTCATTAGTAAAATTATCTATATATATATATATATATATATATATATATATATATATATATATATATATATATATATATATATATATAATTCTGAATTTTGTGAAAGGACTGAATTTTGAAAGAATCCTGGTTTGTTGTAACATTTCTTTCTTGTGTTTAGTAAGATGATACACGGTGTGTACATGTCTGCATTATTAATGATCAGGAATCCAAATATTAATACATATTTTTAAGATCTCTACATTATTTAAAGAAGCTAACTATAATAAATGCTTGACAACAACATTTATTTTCCTACATGCCTCCCTTACAGATAAACAAAGCACCAAACATATTGAAAGATAACTGTTGACAGCTGTAATAATGAAATATGATCCTTGTACGTAATTCATATATCTGCAAACATTGTGTAATTACACCCCTTCAAATGCCTGGGAAACAACTGAGTCTGTAGGTTATTATACTTGCTCATCTGTTCTTATGTTTTATAAAACAAATATCACTGCACACCACCGGCACATTATTCTACACTGTAGCACCCAGCAGTACCAGTGTCAAAGCTATTCAAAGCAGGGGGTTGGGTTTTGCTTTACACACCCTGGAAGACAGATTACATTTCCCGCACAACAAAAAGATGAGAGCCATTTATTTATTGACGTTATTTAGCACAAAATGGGTTTCACATACAACTGTTGTCCAATGGTTAGCTATGATGGAGAGTGGGTGAGAGAATGCTTTTAGAGAATGTCAGGCTAGTAATAAAATAGCCTTCACAACTTGAAAACTAACCTGGAAGCGTACGAAATATCAGAATTACCGTAACGTAATATTCATGCTGATTGGATTAACATTATATCATTTTCTGTTTCAGTCATCATGACTTTATAAAACTCAAGTTTAAAGCATGCTTTGAATGAGGCTCTCAGAATCCAGTCTTAAAAGTACACCAGAGTGTAACCATTAGCCTGTCTCCCTGTAACACTCAGCCCTAGGAGGACATACAAAATATCCCATTCGCACCGTACAGTAGTGCTTACTGATGCAGTTTTGCAGTTTGCAGGTTAAACGGGAGTACCACTATGAGAGTTGTGTTGAGGCCACAGGGGTACTTTAGAAACTCACCAGGTGGTTGAAACAAGATGATAAACAAAGTGAATCTTAAGAACAGAAATAATACATGACTCAAAGTGTTACAGAACACCCTGCAAAGAAATTCATCCCATAAACTTTGCAGTGTCGCCTGTTCTATTTGTGATACTCTTTTACATTTGAATCACACATCACGGGTAAAATCAACAGGGCTTTACTCAGGAGAGACTGCCAGGGTCGCAGTGCACCCAGATCATGCTCCCTCCAGCAACAATGATGGTTTCCTGTTCCCACAATACTACACTCATTTCCATGAGAGCAGGGGAGAGCATGACCTGGATGCACTGCGATGAATGTTGTATTCTTCCTAGTTGATCTGTGAATAAAAATATCAAAATGCGTTGAAAAAAGAAATTGCTGCACTGAAAACAGAAAAGCTAAAGCAATGTTTCTTGTAAACACTGCAGGGGTTTGGTAACACTTTAGAATAACTCTTTACATTTCTCTTTTATATCAAGTTGCTCTTTATAATGTATGACCTTCAGAATACAAGTCTCGTGCTACTAAGGGTGGTTTCCATAGCTCTAGCAAGGAGACATCATGGTATTTTATGGTTTTGGTGACTCATACACTTCTAAGCCTCTTCATTACAGTACTGTATTGCAGTTGCGTCACTGTTAGCATAACCTCATGTGGAATTCACTTAACACTTTCTACATGGTGTCAATATTGTCCTGATTAATTATCATCATGAAGTATATACCCACTCCACATCCATTGTTGAATCATGATACTGTGTTACACATAGCACTACATAGTTACTTGCAGTCCCCTAAACTGTTCTTGAATTATGAATAAATATTATTTACAGTCAGTATAAACTCTGGGTCCCCTGTTAATGATCTTGTTGTACTGTAGCTACATTCAAAGAAACCCATCTAGATGCTTCGTGTTACATATAAAATCACGACTTGCATACCAGGATGACGTAACTTGTGTGTATTGTGTCACACCTAACAACAGAGCACAGAAACAACAGTGCATTTTACTGGTTTCTATATTAGTAGTTACATAATCCTTATTAGCGAATAATGTCATCCAATAGTGTGCACACATTAAATACCAACATCTCTACCAGTAACTTCATTTTAATTGGGTTTCCGAGTGGCTAGCATACTGTAATGAATCACTGGTGTTTGTGGTTCGGGTACTCCATTGAAACACTACAGATCAATAGCTGCTTATGGTACCTAGTAACTTCATGTGTTACAGTTCAAACTCACTCTGGTGGTCTATTTGTATTAAAGTGAAGAATTGAATCATGAAGTCTGTGCATCACTGATATGCTTCCCAACCTCATATCAGTGAGGTTATATGTGTGCTGTGACGTTTAGTTTGCTTTAGGAAGCACACAAGTAACACAACATAGCCAAAGCTGAAATCTACCAGGGGGAAACATACTGGATTGCTTTGTGTCCGACAGACCCCAGTGATCGAGATATCCATTTTGCACACAGGAATGACAAACAATCGGCAGCTTTTCTATTGGTTAAACAGCCATGGTTAGCAGTAGCAGGTTGCCTTTAAGTCTCGGTACCATTAGCTTTGTAGAAACTGTTTTCCAATGTAGTTCCAGTCTCAGATTCACCAAAATAATAAAAAGACAAAAATTGTTGTAAAAAAGCCATCAATGCCTAAAAATTACTGGAAATGGCCAGAGGGACTTAAAAACATCTCTGTCTGTCCCAAGTACTGGAAACATTGCAACCAGTGGCCAAAGCTTAATTTAGTCCTTCTAGGGTTTACACACAGATAATTCTAATGGCCCTCCATGTGCTTGGCAACTCACCAAATGCCAAAGTTGCCACTGCAAGCAAACCCTTGTACCGTAGCTATCTTTACACAAAGCTAACAAGCAGGACCAGAACAAAACATTTTGGCAAAACAGGTTCTTAAAGTTCTTCTAAATGGAAATCCACTACTCTTTTTCTTGTGGGAAAGTTAACAGAGAAACTGGATAAAGGGGCAGATTAACTCTCTGAGTGATATGTACATGATGGGGGTGGCTAATCATAGCATGTGATAGTATAACACTATGTAACACAATTTTTGTTCCTGGGTAGTAAGTGTTATTTCCTAATTGCTTATGCCTCAAAAGTATAGAAAATGGTTATTATTCCTCACAAACTTTACTTTTGTTACCAGGACAGTGATATTTCAAAATATCACTATTTCCAATGAGAAAACGGGCGCTTTTGTGTCTTTTCGTTCACATAAAGTCAGAAAAAAACAACATATAATACAAATTAACATGTATTTATACTAAAGTAATACAAAAATGACTACAAAAGATTTAGACGTGAGTAGTTTTTCGAGATTGCATGTGTGATGGCTTTGATATCCAATTGAGGCTGACTAAGCCTGTTATGATGACTTGAATGAGTAATTCATTATAGGCTCAGCAGTTTACGTGAAGGAATGATAAAATCAAGTGAAAAGAAAAAGTTGGTATAAGAATGTGAGTTTACCCTATTGTAACTTCCCACATTGACCTGGAACATGTTTTTGCTAGTTTTCCCAATAGACACCATGCATGTAAATTCTAGTAAGTGCATAAGAACATATAAAAATGTACGAACAAGTAGAGCCTAAGCTCGTCTAGTTGAAGTAGCTGATTGAGCTCAAATTTGTTAAGTTGGGTCTTAAAGGATCAAAGTGATTTGGTAAGCCATTCCATCCCCTCACCACTCTGTGTAAATAAGTGTCTCCTTCCCACTATCTTTAGTCTATCTCCACTTCATTACCACCAGTGTCCTTTGCTCCTGGTTTCTGTGCTGTGATTAAAGAATTGGTTTGGGGAAACAACTTCTTTTTTCGAGGCTAAATATATTCAGTTCTTTCAGGCTTCTTAGCTCATTCCTTTAAGCACAGGGGTTAGTCTGGTAGCATTATGTTGGACTCTCTCCAGGACCACAATGTCCCTGTGGTGATCAGAACTGGACACATCATTAACTAAGCACCCAATTGGTACAGGTTTACAGCAATTTGATTCATTAGAGTTAAGACAACAGCAACTTGCTTTCTTTTCTTGACTCAACATAACCAGCTCTACAATCAGCATTACAGTCTATTGAATCGCCATGACCAGTTAAAAACAGCACAATAAACAGCTCTGACCTGGACCTACCAGTTCAGGCTTTTGCTTTCCACAGCTAAACACTCAATCACACATTCTGAGGTAAAACTACAAGAAACTTGTCTCAAATCCACTTCGTCTATGACAGCTTTCCTAACTGCAGGGCAATACTGGTGTGCTGGTCTCTGACTTGTTTTGCTTTGTTCTATAAAGTACACATTTCAAACAGCTGTATTATTTTTCGAACTCTTCATCATTCGTTTTTCTTCTTGCTCTCAATTTCTTAGATTCAATAAGTCTCTTTCTAATTTGCCAAAAACGTTAATTTTCTTTGTAAGACTTCCAAGATTTAAGCAAGAAAAGCTTCAGCACTCCAGCAGTTTCCTTTTCTTCTTTCAGGGTGTACGTCTGTTTTCAGTTTTCTCTTTGGAAGAAAAAAATCTTTGTTTACTGTTTTCTGTCTCCTACTTGGTCTGTAAAAAACAAGGCCACCGTTGCTGTCCGCAATGGGAAGTATGCTTCTAATTTAAATAGGGTGAAGGCTATTCATTTCCATGGAGATCTTGGTGACCATAATAATTGCGAAAATAGTGGGGAATCTGTATGTGTATTTCAGTATTGTTCAAATAGGACACAATATGTATTCATAGTGAATAAGATACATATAAACCTGTAGTATTATGTAGAACTGAATGGATCCTATTTAACAATATTTGATAAAGAATAGTGCATACTACATCCCAATATTGTCCCAGCAGTCTTTATAACAAACTCTTTCAAGCTACTGCTTATAAACTACTGCATCTGGGACAATTAGTTTCAATAAATCTGTTCAAAACTTGGCTGGTAAAATAAGGGAACAGTTGGTCAATAGCTCCCTGCGCATTGGATCTAATTTCTCTAGTGAGGCAGTTACACTGTTTGAAGTACGTAAAGAACAAGTTGGAAATTAACAAGACGCCTGCCACTAGAAACCGAACACCACAACACAGCAACACAGCCCCTTGGCTTCCTCTGTGTTCCTCCGGCCAAGAGAAAAGCTGGAGAATGCGTCTCTGGGAGAGTTGTGATCTGCACAGCTCCACTGCATGAATCAGAAAGGTGTCCTCACAATTTGAGGCTCTATCAGAGAAGAGGCGAGTCTGATTCAGTTTCTATGATATTTATAAAGAGCCCACCCTGTCTACAGACACAGTAGATCGAATTGTGACTAATCAAGACTACTGTTAAAAACAGCACCAGCTTCAGACCAACGAAACAAATGATCCAATCTGCAAATGTGAATGAAAGAAATGCATGTACATAGTTTGTTTCATAAGGTATTTTATTGTTTTATTTTGGGTTTTTTTTAAACAATGACAGTAAAATACAGTGTCAGTGAAAAAAGGCTGCTATAAGTCTGTGTGGCAAAGTGCCCACCCTTGTGTGTATTTTGTGTTGTATGTAGTGTGTTAATGTTGGTGTACAGTCATTGGTACATGGGATATAAACGGGTCTGTGTTTGGTGTATTGTAGTTGGTACATGGAACATAATATGGGTTATGCACACAAGTGTTTAAAATGTATATTTGTATTTAGGCACAGGGATTGCACAGCACTTCACGTGCAAGTAAAACGTAATAATATATGAGAACAGGGAATTGCACTTTATTAATTCACATGCAGTTGTACCGCGACTCCAATCGAATGATTGATTAGCAATCGAGTCTCGGTACAGCTGCATAAAAGCTGCACGTTTTCACTCACTCGGGGTTGTGTGTTCGGTGAGTGGAGAACGGGATTGGAGATGGAGGTAATAATAAAATAATAACGTAAAGTAAAATAGATGCTCACCGTGTTTGTCTGTGTAGTCTGTTTTGTTTGTCTGCTTGTTTTGGCGAATGTGCCGTGTCCTGTGTTTTTGTTTGTTACAACCTTTTTATTTACTGTTCTGTTAATTCATTAAATGCTGAGCACACAACCCCAAGTGAGTGAAAACAAGCAGCTTTTATGCAGCTGTACTGAGACTCGATTACTAATCAATCATTCAATTGGAGTTGCGGTACAACTGCACTTGAATTAATAAAGTGCAATTCCCTGTGCTCATATATTATTACATTTCACTGGCACGTGAAGTGCTGTGCAATCCTCATGCCTAAATACAAATATACATTTTAAACACTCGTGTTACAAAGACCCGTTTATATCCCGTGTACCAATGACTATACACCAACATTAACACACAACATACAACACAAAATACACACAGAGGCGGGCACTTTGCCACAGTCTGTATGAGGCATTTGTGGTGATCCCATTTTACATTGCAGAACCAGTTTGTTTGAGGGGGGGAGCAGAAATGTTCCACCCAGTTGTTCTGCACTGATAGAAAGTAACATTTGGGGTACTGGTACCACTAAACTTGTATAACAGATTAAATATTTTACATAAGGAGAGATTATCAATTGAGGAATACCACGTTATTTAGTAGGGTCCAAGTTGGGGAACATAGAAAATTCATGTCTCGCAGTCACAGGCCCTTTTGTTTCACTTTGGAACACAATTGCTAATTGAGTTCTAGACTCTAGGCCACAGTGGCACCAGAGCACTCACTAGATCTACTACTGCAACAAATCATTCAGCACACAACATTATAAATCAATTTAAGGCCTCGAAATATTTAATCTACATGTTTTCCAAAGTACCTCTGTGGTGCTACAGTAATGATAAAGTATTTACCAACGCGGTCTGTCTGCCTGGTCTTTTTAATTTAATAACATTCTCTAAAAAAATTTAAAGCAGTAAGGTTTATGTTTTATTCAGTTCCGTCTGAAACACCAGCTTGGGGCACGGCACAGGAAGACACAGGCACAGACACAATATTGCTAAAGTGTTGTGGAGAAAAGAAGATTTTTTTTGAAGATCAGCTGTTAAAACAGAATTGGAAAATGGGAGATACAGTTGTTTTGAAAACAGAGCTGCAGCAATAAGGCAAAAGACTGACAAGAATTACAGTATTTCTAGGTGCTGTCAAACATTGCTATTCAATGTGATTGCAGCACTGCAATAGAAATGCCCTGGACATTATTAATCAACAAAGTGCAATAAACACTACCTGCTTCAATACTATGACAGGTATCCAACATGGTCTAATATACCAGAATTCCCAGGAAAAAGTGTGTGTGTGTGTGTGTGTGTGTGTGCATGTGTGGTTTAACACTTACCATCTTTTGAAACATTTATTTGCTTATCTGGCTGCATCTTAACATAAGGACCTTTTTATTTTATTGTGTTACATGTTCCCATGTGTTGCTACAACTGTTTATGTAAGGTGTGTCTATTGTTTAAATTTGTATTTTATTTTTTACATTTTGACCACTTTTTTAAATGTTTAAATTGCATTCCCTGCCTCAAAATGGCTTCACATGTACTGGACCTATCAGAACCACATTTCTCTATGACCTACAGCATAGATCGGTACACTATGGATAATGTTAAACCTGAGGTCTACAGTAACTATGCTGCCATTTGAGTTAGCTCTCCTTTACACACAGTTTGTTTTCAACCTTTTTGAAATCGACCATGTCGAAATTCAGCCATCTGCCACCAGTTAGTGTTGACTGTGGGGGACTGTGACTTGTGACTTGGTACTGCACAGGTCAGTCAAACCTTACGCCTTGATTGAATACCAGTGGTCAGACTGGTGGGTAGAAAGATAGGTAGCATGACCTTTGTATAAAGGAGCCTGGAAACAGATGACTTTCATTTGTTCTCAGTGTGAAATGAACTCAAATGGGCGTGCAAAGCACCATCACAAGCCACAGGTTTAGCTACCCCAATATTTAGCAATACTTTATTTGAATCCGGTTGTTGCTTGCAAGTTATACTGCCATTATTCCCAACCTCAGAAACTCTCCTGACTGGAGTGTCAACTCACTCCAGTTCAAGGATATGAAGTAATTCTAATGTGGTCTAATATACTAGAATCCATTGGGATTTCTTACTAATTCATAGTGCAGGGTGATCATTGGTTTGTCAAATCTATTGCGATTTCTTACTAATTAATAATACAGGGTGATCATGGGTTTGTCAGATCTGTTGGGATTTTTTACTAATTAACAGTGCAGGGTGATTGTGGGTTTGTCAGATCTATTGGGATTTCTTACTAATTAATAATGCGGAGTGATCATGGGTTTGTCAGTTCTATTGCGATTTATTACTAATTATCAGTGCAGAGTGATCATGGGTTTGTCAGATCTATTGGGATTTACTAATTAATAGTGCAGTGTGATCATGGGTTTTTCATATTTGAATATTCTTTCAAAATCGAAACAAATAATTCTGCATAGCTGGAGAACTAAAGCGTAATCCATACTATACTGCAGTAAAAAAAGCCTTTCAGGAGTAAAATAAACCTGCTTCAATCACTTATTTAAGAAAGGAGAAACACTCTTCTGTACAGTAGAATGTGTGTTAATCATGTAGGATGATTTATGCAATGGTATCCCTTGCATGACACCTTTTTCATTTCATTCTGCCATCTGAACTTAGGCATTTTTGCCATCAAAAATCTTTCAAGCAGCTTTTGAATATTCAAATATTTTTCAAGCAAATTAAACACAAAATGTGAATATTTTTTGTATTTATGTTACTGCCTGCAGTCAGCTCCCAAGCTAAGAACCCTGATCCAGTTTCTGCATCTAGTCGTGAGAAGTCCCTAAACGGAGTACTGTCTCTCTGTGGTATTTGGTCACTGGTGATACAGTTACTGTACTGTCAGTTGTAGATGTACAGCTATCCATGTATAAATAAAAAAATAAACCCTTGATATCCTCACATGACAAAAGATGTTTAGATGTTCAAGGACTTGGCAAAAAGCTGTATCTAAGACACAAGGAACAGAAGAGACTGCACCGAGTTGAAAAATGAATCCATTTCACTTTTTTACAGACCAGATTTTGAAGCAGATTGAAACGTGGCATGTAGACTAGGCTGAAATTCCAGAGCGACCGAATTGTTCAGACCAGACCTCAGATCAGTGGGAGATCAGTTCAACTCACACCTGCTGGGGAGCAGGCCTCAGATAGGGTTTCTGTTTGTTTTCATTCATTGTAGTGTTATTGTCTTTTTCTAACTTCAATTTTGCAAACTGCTACAAATATCTAAAATAAAATGTCACCATAAAATAGTGTCTCATTTAAGATGATGTTTGGTTGCCATGGAAATGACAAAAAAAAAAAAAAAAACAGATTAAAATAATTGAATAAAATGTGGAGGAACAGAATAGATCTGAGAGCAGGTCTGAGATTGGCTGTAGTGTGAACACAGCTTAAGTGATTAAGTGCTTCTCTGAAAGCCGACTTTGGCAAAGTGCCCGCCCCTGTGTGTATTTTGTGTTGTATGTTGTGTGTTAATGTTGGTGTGTAGTCATTGGTACACAGGATATAAACGGGTCTGTGTAACACAAGTGTTTAAAATGTATATTTGTATTTAGGCACAAGGATTGCACAGCACTTCACGTTCAAGTTAAAAGTAATAATATGTGAGCACAGGGAATTGCACTTTATTAATTCACGTGCAGTTGTACCGCAACTCCAATTGAATGAATGATTAGCAAATGAAGTCTCAGTACAGCTGCATAAAAGCAGCATGTTTTCACTCACTCAGGGTTGTGTGTTCGGTGAGTGGAGAACAGGATTGGAGATGGAGGTAATAAGAAGAAGATAAAGAAGAATAATAGTAATAGTTAAAAACATCAGCTCACCGTGTTTGTTTAGTGTTCGTCCATTTTTGTTTCATCTCTTTGTTTTGGCGAATGTGCCGTGTCCTGTGTTTTTGTTTGTCTTGCAACCTTTTATTTTCTGTCTGTCTGTGCACTATTAAATGCTGAGCGAGACCATTCGCTCAGCTCCACCCAACTCCACCTCTATCTTTGCTTATTTCCTGATTCCTGTTTCTCATCTGACGTCCCCCACTCCAGCCATCTTTGTGACACAGACTCATTTGAGTCCCAGTTTCAGGATTAAAAAAAAACGGTGTCTCTGTCACTATCAATAATAATAATGAAAACAGTCAAGTCTTGAAAGAGGGCTGATAAAACTGCACCAGGTTAAAGCTGGAATGCCACTGTTGTTAAAAATGTGTCTCTGACAAAAGCCCCAGTCACTGGAAACATAAAATCACAATAACGCTGACAAGAAGAGCAAGGTGACCCTGGGAATAGTGCACACATACATGCATGGAAAAGAAGTTGCAGGAGCAGATGATTTAAGCTTCGCTCACTACCTGCTAATTTAATTGAAAGGCCATCTACTGAATCAGCAGAACGGAAAAGATCTGCATTTAAATTAAGTTCATTCAATCGTATATCAACCAGTAACATGTACATTTCCTGTGAACTGTTATGGAAGAGGTTTTATGTAATCTCTAAACTGAGGGTGAGGGTAGAAGGCCATGCAAACAGGATCCCAGTGAATACAAGCTATTCTATTCTACAGTATGCTATTGCATTCTACTCCCATTACCGAAAACCCAGTCCTCTATTCTTAATGGATGTATCTCCTAAATTAGACTGACCTCCAATACCGTGATACCCCATTCCTCCTTTTATTTCAAATCCTAAAAGTCAACCCATTTAAGTTTATTACCTTTTCAGATGTTTAATCAAATATTCACAGCATGTAAAATATCTATTAACCGATTAATCCCTTCCTTATACATGTGGAGCATGTAGTCGTATATCACTCAAAACCATTCAGTAAAATACACTTTTACATTAAAATTAAGCTCTATAATAGATGGACAAATCCAACCTTTAGCTCAGGCAGATTCAATTGAGCAACTAACGAAAAATGAACCGATTAAAATCTCTATTCCTAATAATGTGTACCGCCAGTTCAGGATCTTATAACTGTTTCTGATTCCATCGGGAGGCATCTTTCCGAACTGCCTTTTATTGTCTTTCATTGAATACTTTATACCCTACTGTACGGTCACAGCAGCACACAGTCTCATGGTTTCTTGCACTGAGTTAGAACAATCTGTCCTTCCATAACTGTAAGGCTTGTTCACAGGTTTTTTTTGTTGTTTTTGTTTTCTTTTTTTTTTACTGTAAAATATGTTTGCAATTTGAGAGGGCTACAAGGAACATGCCATATAAATGTTATTGTATCTTTGAGTGGACAGAATTACACTGAACAAGGGTGAACTCCAGTTCAGTGTAGAGCAGAGATGAACCCTGGGACACAGGTAGGAAAGTCAAGTATAGCAAGGTAGCACAGTGCATTAATCTATTTGGCACCAAACCTCCTAGGGCCTGTATTTTAATACAACAATGAATACTGTTTTGTTTTTTAATACCGTTTGGTTTAATGCATCCAAGTGTACTTTTCATTAATAAAAACACTAATAAAAACACCCCATCATCCATAAAAGACCTTAACACACTACTTATTAATCACTCAATAACAACAGCGGCACCAAAGAGTAGATATATACCAATACTGCAACACAAAACACCTCATCAGAGTTCTATTAAAAAATTAATCACTGCACCAGTGGATTGGGAGAACTTGCCTTTTAATGGAAGTAATGTGACAGTGGCAAGATGAATGGTTGGTTGGTTAGGCAGTCAGACCACGCGGTTTCATTTGCTGTTCTCCCTACAATATATTAATGCTGAGAGGTCCAGTTAGAGCTGAAATTTAATGCTTGTTACAACTAGTTTTATTTATTTTTCAGTGAGACAAAAATATTTGTCCATTTGTTTCATAACTTCACTGGTGTAGGTTATATTCATTCAATCACATTTGCTTCCACTGCCTCCTCCCCACAATCGTGGGCACAGGAAGAACATGCTGAGACATACTCCAGATTATATTCATTATGGTTTTGTCTTAAAATGTTGGTTCTTATGAAAAGTGACAATGACAATGACTACTGAACAGGCAGCCACATATGTGTGTTGTTTCCCCTGACCGGAACATGAAGCAATCTTTGACATTCAGTTGTAGGCTTCCCAGTTGTTGTGAGTTTGCTAAACGGAGTACAGAGAGCCCCTAACTGATTTGAGGTCGGAGCTATGTAGGGAAGGTAAAACATTTAGAAAAACATAAACTTGTCAAAATTAAAACCTAAACTTAGGTCTTCAGAATCAAAAGGCAGACATTAGCCCCTCCCCACCCCACTTTACAATTTCATTCAGAGGCACACCAGCAAACATGCAGCAATCAACACTTAAATCAGAATCACAAGTTAAAAATAAAACTGGCCTAAGCATTTTCATTTTGCTATTACAGGAACAGCTTGCATAGAGCAGTGAGTCAGTAAATCAAAAACAGCCTACAGATGGACCGCACTCACTGGAAATGACCTTCAACCCCTTAATCAAGTGTTTGAAATAATTACACGAGCAGCACTACATTCTTGGTCTCTTTTTATTTTAGTACAGTAGAGGACAACTGGTTCTCTCTTTCTTCAGCCGGCCATGCTGAAGTGTGGGGCTGCCAGCCATGTTACCATTGTACACGGTTAGGTGCATTAAAGGAAAAGTTCTGTGTATTTACTTTGTGAACTGGTCTGAAATGTTGGGTTTTAACATCTTTTACCTTTTAGGTACTGGAATGCAATGCTACTTGTGGTCAGCTAGTTAAGCTGTATTAACTAGCTCACAACTACAGAAGCTTTAACTAATGGAATAACACTGAAGGTGGCATCATTTAACAGGTGTCTATTTGTTTACTGCAGTTATTTTCCTTGTCACAGCAAAAGGGTATATGCCAGTGTGTTTCTCATAAGGTTGAGGGAATGAGAATATTTTTCTCTTGACATTTAACAAACTACTTACTAGTATAAGTAATTTTAATTCAATGCACATTCATCAAAAGTCACAGAGATTGACAGCAGAGTGGTAGATTGCAACGACTTAACTACATTTACACTAGATTAGTATCACCGTATTAGTGATTATGAATAGCACTCTGGTATTTTGGGCATAATTCCATATTTCTGGAATTCCATCATAAGCACTACATAAAATGTGGACACCAGATAATCTAAACAAAGACTACTAGCTCACTGCAATGCAATCCGGTTATCTATCTGAAATCAAAGTGCAACACTTTCACACTGCTGCATATCCATAAGCTTTGAGTTCATTATTCTCTATTCTCTCCCTAACCAATCCACCAAAAGAACAAAACTCCATTGCAATTAACTCCAAAGAAGCCCATTACGACTACATTGACTGTAATGCAAACCTCAGGCCTGAACAGCCCAACAGATTACTCTGCCAGGAGCTCACTGGGTGGAAAGGAGACTTTAATACATCTTAGCTCAGCTAACACGCAGGAACCTTTCCTTTCAGGAAGATCTCCCCAGAGGAGAACACCGAGCAGGCACGTTGAAAATGCACAATTCTTGTACATGCTGTGAAAATACACAAGGAACAGCTGAAAAGCAGCCCTGAGAAGTATATATTTTATTTGTTACAAAAGGGAAACATAATTTTTACTTTCTATCTTTTACATCCATTAGCTTGACTAACCAAAACAATTGGTTTTTAAATGACTATTCTTCAATTAATCTACCTTTTAATTCAGATACAAGTCAACTATGTTTCTGCACCTTAACCCCAAATAAAACTGTAGAAAACAGGCCCACCTCGCTTTATAAACAGCACATGCTTATAGTTGTTGGACCTCAGAAAGCAGACAGAAGTCATTTTAAAGCGTTACTGAAAATTGTACTGGAACTCTAACAATGCAGATGCTACAAGGCAGGTCTCTTCAGTAAGAATCTACTTGGCCATAGCAAGAGAATTATATCCTGGAATGTGAATGTGGGGGCAATATGAAGCCTGAAGTAGGCATATCATTACCATGACCTACAGTCGTTTCTTACATGTTTGTGAAACTCCAATAAGACCATTTATGGTGAAGCTAATCCAGATGAGTGAGGGACCTATTGACCTTGCACACTACCCTTGAACTCCAACACTGCCATTACTCTTCACACCGGAATCCAAAGCGATTATCTCTTCCCATTACCATTTACAAAGAGTAAATCCAATCTAAAAAGATTTCCCAAACAATACCATGCCAGTAGTTTTGAACATGCTTTCCCAAACAATACCATGCCAGTAGTTTTGAAGGATTGCAACCAAACAGCATGACAGAATGCATCAAACGGTCCACATTATTGCTCGGAATATATAGTTAACAGTAAAGTCTTTTAATTATAAGTGGCCGGCTCTTCTCAACGTACATATGCTCCATCTTTACTGGGTGTACCCTGCCCCTAAGAACCTGGGCTTTTCTATGATGTCAGCCTTTGATTTTGTAGTTGATTGATTCTACGATTCAACTGAGAAACTGTGGATTCATCAAAGAAACCACAGTAAAGGAGTCCACAGTAGACAGCTTCTCTAATTGCAAGTGTTCTGACTGAGAATCAGTTAATTACAAAGGTGATATTCGTTCTTATTTAGGGATAAACAGTATAATGAGTTTCAATAAAATTAGACCTTTTATAAACAGCACAAAGTATTGAGGTTATAATCGACAATTCCTGTGCCTGTGTGTGGTGGAGTATGACATATTAAGTAATTTTTGTTGTTTATTCCTTGTTAACATATGGTCACCAAGTTACAGAAGTTCTAACAAAAAATAAACGCCCATGACTTCAAGTACTACATTTTGAGGTAAAACTATAACACATGACTGATGTATCGTAGTTTCTTCCAGAAGTGCCTTAGGTGGCTAGGAATAGTAAAATGGGCCAGGATAACAGGGCGGATCCCATTTGATTTCAATGGTTTAATGACATGTATGCATTCATTCATTCATGCATTCATTCAAACAACAATCTTCCACTTTCACGCACCAACCTTGTTTCTGTGGAATAGGACAGACCTGAGCAAAAAAAAAAAACAAGTACCTCAAGCATGTAATGAACAATCCAGCGGTGCCTTTATATCTTTCAGAGTCATCTGCACTCCCCTCCAGTTCTGCAGCTCACCTGACAGTTTAAATGCAATCTGCCATAATGATCTGTACATGATATGCTGACGTTCAGCTTGGGAAAAATGAAGGACTATTGCAGACATTGCAGCCATCTTAAATCAACAAAGCTGAGCTGCACTGCTCCAAGCTCCTTTCCATTTACACTCAGAAAGATCTAGAAGGTTAGCCGGAAGCTGCAAGACCCTAAACACATGACAGTAATTGACAGTTTTTGAGGTCTATTTTCCCCAATTACCCGGAACCCAGTACTCCTATCAGCCATGTATTCCAAAGAGATACAGCATCATGCTTCACAATGCCACTGTCCTCAGAGGAATGTGGGACCTTAAAACTGTATAATTAGATACATGGTATAAAACCCAGGAAACTGTCCATACTAAATCAGACACACTCTGTCCTGTGTGACCCCTCCTGTACACAGCTGTCTAGAGATTCGAGTGAAATTAATGTCTGTTTGCAATTACACTTTGAGAGTCCCCAGTCAAAACCTTTCACAGGACCAATGCACTGAACATTTCCCAATGCCTTTTAACTTTCCATCATGGGAAACTTCCGTTCTGCCACAGCAAAGTAAGCCCCCTTCCTGTTCAGCAGGTATCAGGCCCATACAGAAAATCCTACTATTTACAGAGAAAGCTAGTGTAAGGCTCAGGTGGGTGGGGATCGCAATAGTTGCTGTACAGAGCTTCCTCTGCTTCAAAATGAAAAAAAAGGTTATTAATCCACGATGAAGTATTTATTGACCAGAATGTACATGTTTGCTATTCAATAGCATTGCTCTATGAAAAATACCACGTCACCGTATTTACATTACAATTGTATAATACTATGTTGGAAGTTCCAGCAATGACTGGTTGGATAAGGTTATCAATAGGACAAAAAACGAATTTACTATAAGCAATTGTTGCCTATGTCTTATACTGATCCAATTGCTGTGCTGTGGCTTAACATACCAGTTGTAAATATACTGTAGTAAGATACCAGCAAATGCATGTTCCAGTTCAAAGCTCCTGCTGCTATTTTCAGCAGTGTTGTAGCCGTATTTTTTTCTGCTTTTGCTTAACAAATACAATCTAAAACCAATCTGGACTCGCAGTGCAAAATACTTGACATACCATTTTGTTAACATGGGATTCTGGGTCACTGAACAGCAGTTTGGTAGAAAAGAAAATAACTGACATCCTTTCACCTGGTTTCTGGCTCAAGAAAGCTGAATTTCAGTCAAAGATTCAGGCCACAAGGGGGGCATGTCTGAGATGTTCTTACATTAGAGGCCAGGGCAAGAGATGAGTCCAAGTCACTTTTTTTTGTATTTATGGAGATATGCTCCATTACATACAGCTATTTTCCAGCTGGAGTTTACACCATATTTTGTTGTCCTTTTCATGGTACTGCACAAATTATGTACTATGAGCGATTTCAACCAGAAATGGTATATCCAGACTGGTTTGAACAAAGTACATTCATTAACAAACACTAGCGATATAGTTCAGCAGATACTCAAATACAAATTCACAGCATGTAAAGGGTAATGACCAAGATGTTTTCTTACCTCCCCTGTACCACAGTGGACTAGATTAGCTAAGAAGTTACTCCCCCTTTTTTTTTAAAGGCCAGCAAGCTGTTAATGAAAGTAAATTAAGAAAGAAGTAAGAGGGGCTCTTGAATTAACACACAAACGGTTGGTTTCATAGATCATAATTAGTACTAATCATGGGTTGCTTTACCTAAAATAACATTACGGAGTCCAAGATTACTGCTAATCTATGTCTTGTGAAACCAGCCATGCCGTCTGTATTTTAAGTTTGCAACATCTTATGAACATTGTGCACCCTTTTAGCATGGATCATTTCACAGCCGATTTCAAAAAGTGTATTCATAAAAACTACCTTTTTACTTGACATAAAAGAGAAAAAGCAGAGGCACACGTGTTTCTAGAGAGTCAGACACAGAAGGTCCTTTAGGGTTTAAGGAGAAAACTTCAAACAATCCTATAAAAAATTTCTTAAAAAAAAAGGCCAAATCTATTTCTCTCCCATTTGACTCAAATGTGGCTGAAATATGTGCGTTGGCATCTGTTTAGTGTAAACTGACTTCATTTGAACCACCTGCTTCTGCACAGAATTTCATTCTTACAGATTTTAAGTTGTTTAGCACTGCAGGTTGTTTTTTTTCTTCTAGCAAAATTGGCAGAACGTTTTATTAAATCACAGCCTACATCTTTATTCCACGGTCTTGTGCATGGTGTAGACAGATAACATCTCTATACACTCCCAACTGGCCAACAACAACTAACCAAGAGTGACAGTTCTTGAAGGCCATCTTTTGCGATGTTTACATGTATGATTGGCAAAGCTTTGTTACTCCAATCAAACCATGCAGACTGTGAGGAAATTTATTGTAAAATAACCAAAATGAAGGATTTCCTAAACCTCTCGGGGCAGCAATGTCAGCTGCAGACAAACAGGCCTCAAACTTTATTCTATTGAGTCTTGGAAAGACTTAGATACCATTTTTCGTCACTTTCCCTTGACATGTTTGGTGTTTGGATAAAAAGGATGTGTCCCGTGGGATTTGTGCTCTATAGGCAATGCGAAAAATAATGGCTGCTACTGCACTCTGTTAACGAACAGCTCCTCTTGGTGTAGAGCAGATCAATACAAACTGAAAGCCTGGTGCTGGCATTTCAGAGATCCAAGGAATGAGAAAACCATGGCTTAAATAAAAGCACCAATAGCCTTTTAAAACTTCTATAGCACAAAATTTGATTGATTTTATGATTAGTAATCTCTCTTGGAGAGTTAAATTGGCATTTCGAGGTTATGGAATCCTTCAAAAGGTACTACACCTAAGGTAGAGCCATCTAGAAGTCATACTTTATACAGTACTTTATGAACATACAGCTAACACAAAAGAAATACTACAGAATAAAGCAAAAACAAAAACATGAATGCAGTGCTTTGACAGGGCATAATAAAAGCAATTATAAATAAGAGCAGGATATCTTTTTCAAACTACAGTGCAGGAAGTACAATGCAGGAAGCAGATGAACACAAGATGGAAAAACAACACACAGCTGCACCATCACTACCACCCACTCTCTACACCAAGTTCAAATGAAAGTACTGTATCACTAGGTCAGACTGACCGAGATCCTTCAAAACCTTATCACCAGATGGGCTGTAATGGACTATTTTTCATTACACAAAATGAATTGATTTTCTAAGAACCACTTTGTTCCTTCAACTTGCGGTATAAATATAATAAACCATAACAAAGGTTTACAGGAAACAATTCCACACAAGCACTCACAAGGTGCATGGCTTTCAATATCTTTCTGACCACTGGAGACAACAGCCCCTATTATTCACATCAAAGAGTATTCAAACCAGATATTGTGCTAAGTCCCTCGGTCCCTAGTCATAACCCTAAATGTGCCCTTCATCTCTCATTAGAATAACAACATTTACACATCCTGTGTTACTTTGCAGTTTTATGTTACTAGACTTACTGAACAGTAGGTACCTTCATTTGTTGTGTCTAAATTCTTGTCCCCCCTGACACTGCCAGTGGCCTATTATGTACATCATCTGCAATTGCTTGCTTCAGCTCGACAATGATATTAACCTTCCTCTGGTTTCAGACGTGTGATGTTCGGTATGTATTTTCTGCCTGTCATACAGTTACATTTTCACACACTTCACAGAGTACACATATACAAGGTGCGTACTGTTCAAAGATACATGCACTGCAAATTACGCAGACAGGCTTTTTTCTTTAGTAATCTCTCAGGACATTCCTGGCTTTTGCAGTATTACTGTTATAGTCCTCCTGGTTAGGTTACAAGCACAGCATTTTAATACTGCTTCTCCTGCATGTCCTTTCATTTTTCATGGCTCCCGTGAGACAAAGATGGCAGCGCAATTTATTGACATTGCCAGAACTCACTGAAAATTAAGGTGGAACCTTTCTCTCGCTTGTGTAATGCGGATGAAGGCTTTTCTGATTAAACACTGTAGCTGTCACACGAATAACTTTTTATTACATCTTACACATTATGGCTTTAGGAAATAACCTGAGTTTTGGCACATCTGTCAAACCACGTACCTTTATATTTAAAACGACGCAAGTAGCAACTACAGATTTGCAATATATATATATATGTATATATATATATATATATATATATATATATATATATATATATATATATATATATATATATATATATATATATATATATATATATATATAATATATATATATATATATATATATATATATATGTATATATATATATATATATCTATATATATACTATAATATATATATATATATATATATATATATATCTTATAATATATATATATATATATATATATAGATATTATTATATATATATAATAACCAGTTCGTAGCCTTGGTTTTTTGTACCACTCGTTACTGTTACAATCTCCTGTGAACTATGGAAACAAAATTGTTTTGAGAATGCCATGCATCCATTTTATCTTCTAAAAATATTAAAGAGTGCTCCAGTGTAAACAAAAAACCCTTCTCAACAACCTTGTGGATGTGGAGGTAGCTGAGAAGGACAGCTAATGTTCCCAAAGGATGTCTTGCATCTACCAGAGGCTCGGATGTTGTTAAACCCAACATGCGAGGCTCAAGGAATGGCAACTCAGAGGTGAACCCCAGGAACACCAGGGCAAAAGACTGGCGAGTTTAACAGTGGCAATATGTCAACTTCCAGGAAAAGTATTGAAGGAGAAGTGCAGTAAAGATTTAGGACCTGCTTTCCAGTGCTGTAGGACTCGAGACCGGATTCTCAAACTCGACCTGTCGGGACTCTGTCTCGCCACCTGAAGATGTCTCGCCCAAGACCACAGAACAGGATGCAGTCAAATTAACCTTTCACGCAACTTCATTTCTTGCACCTACCAGTTTGCAATACAATTTTTCTCTGTTATCTTTAACACAATTGCTTACAACCAAGAGTAAAGCAGGTTATTTTTTTACTAAATAAAATAATATTACAGATAATGAAAAATAATGATCTTTTTCCTAGTTATTGCAATTAAAATTGTGTGTGTAGGGAGTTACTTCATATATATATATATATATTATATATATATATATATATATATATATATATATATATATATATATATATATATATATTGATGTGCTTTGAATGTGGTGAAGTAAAGGGCTTCATAAGAGATCATTCTCAAACCATCTCCCTGTCTTACAGGCGAGAGAGTCTCACACTGCTGCACATTATTTTGATTGTTGATAGAGGGTCAAAGATCTTCAAGAATTCTCCGCTAGTGATATATTCAAGTGGAGCATGGCTTGATCCAAAAGAGCTATTTCACTGTCGGATTGAGATCATTTATGCAACATTAACCAATGGAACCAATACTGTGTCACTATTGTCCAAAGACAGAATCTATAACCACACACATTTTCAACAGGCAACTAAGCTTTGTGGATGGTGCTTCAGACTCACCAGACAGACTACATTGATTAATTTAACACCATGCCTAACAGAGAGAAAATCTGGATAACTTCCCCTACGGGTGGAACACTGTATAATGTTATTTCATCTATAAAAATGGCAAGTCCCACCCAGTAAAATATATACATATATTGTAAGCATGTGTCAATTCCCATTATAGGGCTTAGATCAGGACCACAACCACAAGACAGGAGAGCAAAGCAAGTGTCTCCAACAACAATCTGATCCCACTTAAGCATGTGTTCAGTGACGATAAAGCTTTATTACAGGCTATATTCATGTTTTGACTCCACCGGGGTCTGTCTGTAAAAACAGAGACCCTCAGATATAGCACTGGTTCAGATTCCGTAACATTAATTCAAAATTAGTTATGGAGAAACCATGAAATCTAAACTAAAAGACAACCTTAAATGTTATGTAAAGCCCTGTTATTTAAAATCTAAAAATAGAATCTCTTGATGTGATGGGCTTCTCTTGTCATAAATTCACCCTGCTGGTTTTACAATGAGCAGTTAAACACCTTTTCACCCTTGCTGTCATGCGAGAGAAATTCAGAGATGGGTTTTAGGGTACACACAGTTCTACTTGTATTAATGTATAAAAACACAAATAAACCACTTTCCAAATCTTTATTTGCAGACATCACAGTTGAAAAGTCATTCAATTTTTTGATGCACTTTATTATGAAAGCTGATGCCGATAAAAACTCCACTCTTATTATGAGGGAGTTTTGTCAAGGTGGGGTTCCCGAGTTTCTCAACTAAAAGAAGAGCTGCTTGGTGTGCAGGGTGAGTCACACAACGCAGGTTTGTGTCCTGGCTGTGCGAAGTCGTCGGTCTTTGCTGGGGATTCTAAAGGGAGCGTCGCATTGGGTCTGAAGCTCCTGTGGGTTAGGCAGGTGAAATTTGGCACAGTAAATTTAAAATAAATGAGTACATTTTAAAAAATGTTTTTTGTCAAGGTAGGAGGCAAATGAAGGCACAAGGTGAAACAGTTGTCTACTTCATTTTAAGTTGCTATCTGATACATCGAATGATAGACTGACATACCATTATTTTAAAAAGATAACGGACCATTTTGCTTTTAGAGGGACCTCTTATTTGATCATATGAAAGCTGCTTTTCTCCAGTGGCCTTTCATAATGACCCTATGCCATTCCCCAAGCTGGGTCTGAGTGTTCAATCTTAAACAGTTGATGTGAAAAGACTGGAAGCTGAAACAAAGCATGAGCTTAGGTGACCTTAACTCTTAACCAGACAGATGATTTTCTCTAAAACTCCAGCCCCTTTTCAGAATGTTACTGTTCATTCCCTCTAATGTTTTATACCCTGAAAACAAAGACGTGACCAAATATATGACCAGCCATTATAGCTACAACATAACCTAAACTGCACCACAATGGTTTCAGTTGTTAAGGGACCAGTGGTTAAAATGACTTTTTGCAGCAAATGCATGCTTTTGTTTTGCATGTTCTGAGTGCCATATATTGAGAATGTAGCTGAAAATACATATTGTTTTCTATTAATATTAGAAACCATATTAGATAGAGGTTTAAGAACAAGAACTTTCAACCTATTTGGAATAGATAAATGAAACCAATCATTTACTGTTGTTTTATTTTTTAAAGCAAATTACTATAACCTGTATGTGTACAACACCCGTGTCTGGAACTGAAACGTCTCCTCAGTTGAAAGTTTGTTTTAGCGAGCACAGAAGCTCAATACGACGTAAGGATCAAAAGTCTCCAGCTGCTAAACATTTTTATGACTTTAAACACAATATACATTCCTTAAGATGTGTTGGTATTGAAAAAGTATTAGTTGGTAGAAGAGGTGGTGATATTAATAAGAAACTCTTACAACAGGAATCTTTCTGGATACAAACCCTAAATACAATGACACTGAATGGTGTGAATGAAGAGTTTGATTTAATTTCCTTTTTGGGCTGATTAATGTGAAAGATATAATATGCTGACGTTTTAAATCATTGTTGAGATCAATTATCCTTGTCCCTGAAATTATTTGATTGTTAATTGGACACACTAGTATCCAATCATGTAGACAGCTATATTAAGAGTGGTGATTGTTTGCTTACTTTTAAACACGGAGGACGGCTTTTTGTGAGTTGAAACATTTCTGTTATTTTTGTTCTCTGCTTTTAACTAATAAATACAAATTAATTAGAACCATGTAACGTTGTATTTCTTTGTGTGTGGATCCGTACTTTTGCATCACTAGACCTTTGTTCTGGATTTACGCACCAAACACATTCTGATTGAAGAGTTTAAACAAACAGTGTGAGGTAATAACTTTTTGGAAAAATTATTGAAGCATACACTCAGCATGTAATACTGTATTAACACTGATGTACTGTATATATTTGGTTTAACATTAAACCAAAATTCTAAAATGTAACCATTTTCAAAAAACATTTAACCATTGAAAAATATCCCTATATTACAAGTTGTTATTGGTTTAAACTTCACTCTATTAAGTTATAAACTTTTAATAGAATTCAATATCTAAAACCTTCATAAAATCTGCCATTCAGTTCATAAATTGCATTACCTAGGCAGAATTTCGAAAATTATTTTATAAGGGCAAGCTAATTTTGTAGCCTGAAAGAAACATTTAGTCTCATAATTATGCCCTGTGAAAAAATTCACAGCACCTGTTTTACCTTCCGAAGGCTAAACTCTGCATACTAAATGGGCAAGTCCACAGTAACTGCTTGTGCTATCCAGTTCTTCTAACACTGTCTTCTGCCACAATTCACAAGGAGGCACAAGTTGCTACCAAAGCCAAATGAATACTCACAGATGCATCATTTAAGGATTTATAAGTGAAGTTCCTTATATCTTCTCTGGCATAATCTCTGTAGTCAAATGTTAAGATATGCAGTTATTAATATGTCAGGTTTTGGAGGAGAAAATGTAAGCAGAGGACTTCCTTTCCGTAGGGCAAGTGTTAAACAAAACGGGTTTGTTTAGGAGGAAACATTAAATAGATGAGGGACTTGCCACCAAAACAGATGTTTTCTTTCAGGCTCCATTCAAGTTAATGTGACTGCCAGGGAAAGCTAAGCGAACCTCCTCATTATAATACAGTTCCTAAAACAGGGAGCAGGAGATTGAAGATGATTTTCAGCTGAGTCCCAGTAACACCACGTAAGAGCTCTTCCCTCTTGAAAACATGCAACCAAGCCTTCAACTGGATTACGCTGTTGAATATCCACCAGTGACAAAAGCACTTATTATACTTAAGGGGATTATTGCAGCATAGCAAGCTTCCTAATTTCTTTCATCGTAAATTGCAGCTGCATTAAGGGTGATCTAGCTCAGCTAATAAGTGAGGTCTCAGAAAGAAAGAAAAACAAACTTATTAGATGAACAGTTCTTCATTTTGTTTTCAAGACTGTCCTGTCAGCTCAGCTGTCAGTAAATATAAACTTTAATATATACTGACTTTTATTAATACTGTTGAACATAGGTCTGATATACATACCATATAGTTGCACAAGGAGGTGTCCAACTTTCAATTCAGATACATGCTGCTTTCCTTGAAGCTCCTTTGGTTTTGCATTTGGCCCATGCGACTATGTTTTCATAATCTCACCATGCTGACACAGATATAAGCACCCCCCATGGCTAAAGATGAATACAAATGCAAGAAGTGGACTGAAATTGTCTTCAAGAAAGATTAAACAACTGTATAAAAGCCTTGTAGTTGGGATTTTAATTTTCTTATATCGCTTCCTCTCTTCATATAAATAATCCAGCACACAGTCATTACACTTACCGCACAAGGCCTTCCCAGTTGTAATTTCCCTACAATTAACGATCACTCTGCCAGCCTCTATCATTGACAGGACAGACTGCTTTGTGAACACTACACCAGAGAGGGGCTGAAAACGTACCACCTGATAAACACATATTAATACAACATTGGGTTCATTACAATTGACATTTTACAACTACTACAGATACAGTTCTTAGAAGTCTTAATAGAAGACAACAACCTTACAGATACGACAAGCATACAGAAGTGAACATTTTCCAATGTGTTTCTCTGAAGGAGAGAGCATAAGTTGTGAGGAGGAAAGGCCCATTTATTGAAATAAAAGAGACACAAAAAAGGACAAAAACTTTCACCTTCAGAAAAGAGAAAAGAAAACACGATTCTCTCTCTCTCTCTCTCTCTCTCTCTCTCTCTCTCTCTCTCTCTCTCATTTTTTTTTTTTTTTTTTTTTTTAACTAAATACTGTATTATTTCCCAAAACTGAAAACAGATTCGCTGTTTTAGTCATCCTGGTTTCCTTCGACACAGGCCTTACTGGTGTGCTCAAACAGTTGTTCATCATTGCGTTATTACAACTCATTAAAACCTCTTTTGTCCAGCCACCGCTTCGAGTTAGACATGCAAGTCAGTTATTGTTTAGGCATTACAAAGGCTCAGCAAACACAGTCAGGGCCGAGGAGACACACCAGGCTTGCTTACTCTTTAGCCCTGAATAAATAAACAATCCAGGAGTCCTCTTGGGCCTCCTGCTGGCTGTTTCAGTGTTTCACAAAGAGTCAACGGCCTTCAAAGGGTCACACAGCTAATAAATAAAATTGCAGCTTGCACAGGATTCCCGAACTCAGAACCAGCCTACAAGGTGTGTTTGGTTTCTTGTTTTGATATCTCTGTAATCATTTATTGCCTCTATAATTTGGCCAAGGTAAGTCAAGCAGACATTTTCTTTTACATTCAGTATAACTTTTTAAAGTGTTTTGAGGAGTTTTTATATACAGAAATGTGTGTCAGTTGGTACCTGTTATTTTATAATGTGTACATACATGGCAGAAAAAGATGTGGGGTATAAACAATATCAGATAGATTTTAATTAAGCCAAATAGGATTCTACATTAACAGAAATTCTGTAACAACCCACCACCCTGTCAGCAGTTTCCAAATTCAGTCGATTGGCTGTTTTAATCTTTCAGCTTAGACCTCCTACACTGTACACTGTATAAAGCCAATACCTTAGTGCCAGCGGTAATTTTGTGAATAAAAGAAAAGCACCTAGTGTCTAAATACCTAGACAGGAAGAAAAGCACCTAGTGTCTAAATACCTAGACAGGTGCTATATTACAACTGAGACATGAAACCTGTATACTAAGCATGCCCTAGCTTACATTAAAAAACAGCATCATCACGCAGCAAAAGAAAATGCCTCCCTTCTGCGCTGTGTTGATAAATTGGGAATGCAGGCTATTGGCTCAGAACCAGAGTTTTCAAAAACCAGGCACATAATCTTTGACACCGCTAGCAGAATCGGGAGATTCTTACACATGCCAACAATTACATTTAAAGGTGGCTACTGATAAATAATTCAGCCCTGTTCTCTTACATAATTCAGCAGTCGTACTTTCCCAGCAATGCCTGGTATTTTCATAAACAGCGGCTTTTGTTTTCTGTTAAATTTCCCATTTTTCCACATCATCACGGAGAACAGGGCTGCAATTGAGCTACCATGTTTATGTATTTATGGGATATGTATACAGCAGACAAGTTCAGCTTGCACTATCCCAGCTCTTTTCTTTAACATAAGGAATCTGTACTTTAAACGAACTATATCGCATGCATTTCTCTGCAACAACACGCTATGCTGTGTAACCACACTGTGAGATAAAGTAGTTATCATAGTGAAAACCAAGGCTTTAAAATTCATTTGCATATCAGCAATCCTATCACTGGCACTCGTCCTTTGTTTTTTTTATTTATTTACTTTAATTCGGGATATCGTGGTTTTTCAACCACTACACTATAACCAGTTATAGTATGGCATCCCGATACCAAATCAGTGCTCCAGGTTATATGGTCATATCCCACATTAAAGTATAAAAAAACAAGAAAAGAACGAAAAAAACAAGAAGGGTAGTGACAATGTTGATATCACTAATACAAAGGTAAAGAAAGGTCTTTTAAAACACTATATCACTTGGTATAATGTAATATTAAGCCTTGTAATTGGTCTTGTAATACTGTGTGTGTCTGTCACAGTTTAGTAAAAATGGGCAGGTCAATGTGTTTGGAGATAGTCCACCATTTTAAACATTTAGTCCTAAATGGCTTCTATTACACCCGGCACATCAATCAAGCCTTTATTTTGTTTTCCCTTTTCCTGCCGGCACTGGGAGACTCCCCGTTCTTTCCGTGTATCCATCTCCTCTCCCTTAAACCAACTCCAGTATCAAGGGATGTGGGCAAGAACAGCGGATTACTCGACCGTTTCTGCTCAGCATTCCGAGTTATAAATATGGCAGCATGCCGCACAGCAGGTGCTATTTACTGTGCACAGCACACCACTGGATTCAATTGCTATTCTTGCCTGACCTGTGACTTCAAGGGGAGGGTGAGAATTAAGTGTTGTTTATTACTGCCTCGTATGCCTTTCTGAGCTATTGCAATCATTTAAGTCCTCACTGTAAGAACACTTCAGCCTCCTGCCTCAGTTGTAAACTCAGCATTGGAAGAATCCACCTTGGCATAGATGCAGCAATAAATCGACTGATCGATTATTGACTGCAATGACTGCAATTACTGATCAATGGATTTTTTTTTGCAAGCCCCAATTTAACATTCATTGATCAATTAATCGCTGTGGTGCCATATTTCAAGCCACTCGTTATTTTTGATCATTGGTTTTGAATAAGTGTTTTCAGTGCTTTGCTTCTTATTAATATCTGTCTGATATTTGATTAGGAAATTGGTTTCTGTGTACACATTTAGTTTGGTATCTTCTTTCTGATGCCAACATAAAGAACCATTAATAATGATGCAAAAATGAGTATCATTCTCTGCCAAACTTGCAAAAGGAAAAATAAGCATTTGCAAGGTAAATACTCAAAAAAAAGCATAAAATAAAGCATATAACACTGAATTTATTTAAATGGATTAAATGTGATAGCCTTAAGCTACAAGTCAACATGTCAAATTGATTCTGTTTGTCTAAGAAAGACATTCACATTTTATACATTTTGGACAAAGCCTTGGAAGTTGGAAGTATGTTTTTCTGTTATTTTAACTTGGTTTTAAAGCGAACATTAGCATATAATTACATGTACTGTGGGCAGCATAACAAATGCAATTTAATGCTTTTTTTCACTTCTTTTCAAACACTGCAGTTTGAATGCCAGCATAAATCTCTCTTTGAAAAGCAGTATATTTGCTTTGGAAATCCCGATAAATCGTCTGTGAAATCTGCCAAAATCTACCATCCAAAGGCACTGAAACTCTAAACCAGTTTATTGAAAAGGGTACAGTCATACCTTTCTAAAGGTTTGCCACAGTAAAAGCATAGCAAAATGTAATCCAGCAAAGTGAAAGCATGGTTAGAGTTTTGACAGTTACCATTACATAAATCCATTTGGAGGGTGAAATGAAGATGCCAGTTGTGGCATTGGTTTTTTGGGGGGGTTTTTGCACAGAAAAAATATAATATACTTAATCAGCAAATTCACATGAATTTTCAATTCCATTTAGGATTTTGCATACTGACTACTGTAGAGTATAAATTCCAGATATGAGTATGTCATATTTGCCAGATGGTATATGCCAGCTATATGCATAATACTAAAAGTCTCTTTGTAGTATGTAGCATGGTGGAATTCTCCCAGGGGGTAGTGTAGGAGACGTACAAACTGAACTTCATTTGTTTACATTGGATTCCGGCCCATGAACACTATTTATCAGCACTCAGTATTCACAATACTACCAAAATGTGCATGTTAGCAGGGAATTCTAGTGGAGTACTGTAGATATTCCACATACAAGTGCAGTATGCAGAATATCATGTCAGTATAAACGTACTGATTGAGAATATTTGGATTATCTGTATGCACACTTAACATTCTATTACCCTCATAAGAAAAAGGTTCAAATATTATTGAGGTATTAATACAGTAGCACGCAACTGCATGCATAGCAGGCAAAAATAACTTCAATACTTCAAAGTCAGGCCTCCTTAGAAATATGAGCTGTTCAAACGCAGCCCAGGTGCACAGTCTTACCCCTAACACCATGTCTAACCACATCAGGAATCAGCTAGCTCCACACATTCCACGAGACCTGCTGCACATTTGTATGTAATCCTTTCTTGGCTTGCGGTAGAAAAAGGAAATTATCTGTAATAGCGAAACAATATTAAACCTATGAGTTATGAAAGTAGTAACAATATATGCTTTTTCAAATTGGTGCTGGGGCTTCACACACTCATTGAGGTGCAGGGTAAGGACAGTGCTGAAGATCAGAGCATCTACAGCTGGCAAAGTTCAACCAAAGGGTAAGAACAATGCAGGCCTCCTCCCCCTCTGCTGTCCTGGTAACGAACCTAACCACAGACTCAAGCACCGGCCCCCCTGGGCCAGCTTACTGCACCCCCAGCACCCTCCTGGCCTTCCCTGGAACTGCACAACAGAACATACTGCCCATAAATATTACATAGAAGAAATCTCCACAAACGTTCACCATTATTAGTGCTGGGACAAATTCTGGAATATTCAAACAAACACTGATTGAAAAACGACACATATTCAAATATCAGCATTTACAAATGCCGGTATGAGAAAGGTGTTATGCAGTGGAAACCAACACATAAATGATGTCTGAAATAACACCCAATCATGCAATACAAAAGAGTGTTTCTCTCCTTTCTTTAACAGGTCATTTGAAGGGGTACTGTGTATGTTTCACTACAATATTGAAAGAACTAACAGTTATTTACATTAATGAGGATAAGCTTAAGATTGGCCTGTGTTGGTTTACTGGCTGTTCATATTAAAACACAACTAGCTGTGGCAGTATATTAAATAATGTGCTGGATAACAATTATTGTGCTTAAATATGTATTCAGAAAAGTCTAATATTCTGAAAGTTAACATACAAGCAAGCAAATGAGGCTGCCTATACGAAGTAAGAAATTCATTTTAAAGCCTGTATCACTTCTTTCGGATATGTGTGTTTAAATATGTTTGTTTTAAATGAGCCAGCCCTGTTACATATAAACGATACAGTATTACTAAAGATAAAAACGCTCATGAGTATAAATACAGGGATGCTGACAAATGTAAAAAAAAAAACACTGCAGTGAAATATGTATGTGTGAATATATAATAAATTTGTACATGGGTACTGAAATTCGCATTTCCTTTTCAACACGCTAACTGTACTCCTCTATTGCTTTTCAATGTGTTTCTGATGTTCATAAATCCTTCAGAACTGTGCCCTATAGAAATGACTCCAGACCTGTTTTCAAACACAGCCTGTGACTGTATCTCCAAACATAAAACAAGAGCTTCAACTGGCAGACACTGGGAGAGGACCAAAAGGAAAGAGAGTATGCCTGGCTTCCCAAATATGGGATATTTAAGTTATTAGTGTAATCCTTTATTAAGCACTGAAGCAGATATGCTGCTGCAGACTCAAAAAACGTTCCTTAAAGCTTCTCTATTGATCTCCACTCGCATTCTCTTGGTTCATGAGAAGGCTGTGAACAGAGATAAAACCTAACTTGAAAAGGCCTAATCAATTATAAAGCCTGTTCCAGCAGGACAGCCACTGAGCTATTTTTTATGAATCATAACATGCAAGCTACATCCTCTGCAAAATAAAGGGCTTTTATTGTTCCTTCTGCATGTTAAATCTAAGCCTGCATTGAGTTGTAAGCACATGGTTTTAATAAAGGAATTCTTATATTGTTCATATGTAGATGGGCTGTGAGCTGCTACCTGTTCTGAATTGTGCCCCTGCTTTGTGATGTGAATGCATGTATATTTATGGCCAAAATGTTTTGCTTCACCTAGAATTTCAGTACATATTATACCGGTACGAAAATATGTTGCAATATATATATAGGATATTATATATATCTATATATATATATATATATTATATCTAAGTTTATATAATATATATATTATATATATATATATAAACATCATTTAGATCTTTTACTTAACATCATGTAACAAAGAAATGACAAAATGACATCGCAGCAGGAAGCCATGATAATAGTAGTACAGTATTTCATGTCAGATTTCAAAACGTCACATTTTTCAATGTGTGTCAGTTTTTCGTTAAGTATATGGAAAACTACAAAGCGGTATGTAATTCAATGTTAACATAACATTATTCAACAGGGTTCATTCGACTTTATGAAGCGAAATTTGTTAATTCTATAGGGTGATGCAAAACTTTTGGCCAGAGCTGTACTGCACTTTGGACTGAGCAAAGAATCTCAAACAAGTCATTTTACTCCCCTGTTCAGAAGCAAATGGCGGACACCTAATGTGATTAGGACAGTGGACTATGGTAGTTTAATGTATGGCCCCTGCTACATTTCCATGGGTGAACCAGTCTGCAAAAGTCAATCTGATCTTGTTCTAGGGATGACAGATTCCATGTAATTTCCTAAACGTTGGATCTTTAGGATTAAACATATTTAACCATTTCAACTTTAACATATTAGGAATGTTTGTAACCAATCAAAAATTCTGAGAAGCTCTCCACTGATACTTTTAGTGTTGATACTTTTAATGATATACTACAATATTAATGAGGACTGTGTGGAAAAGACTTTGAATGCATATTGAATAGCCATTGGAAAAGAAACTTAATAAATGCAATGACAAACATATATTTCTGAATGTAGCACTACTAAGTGTTTATGGTGATAAATAACGCTACACTGCATGCATCCTGCTGTCTAAAGACTGTATGAACATTCTCAACATTTAACACTTGGAAAACGTTTAAACTGTAAACTATTACTTCCCTATCTCATTCCAATAGTGGTGCCGGTTCTGCTGTCTATTACAATCCTCTCAGTTGCAATCCTTATTGAGTTGGAAACAGTACTGTAAGTGCACATGACAAATGGCTTCACTAGTCAAAGTGAAAAGGTCTGTAAAACTAAACGATCTTCAGCAAAATGATAAGGGACGTGTTTTTTTATGTTTTTAAGATCTTCCTCTCTGAACATTTGTTACTATTTAATGGCCTTCTGGTTTAAGAGCCCGCCACACTCTATAAAACATAGCCACAGATTCTAACACATTTTTAATCACGCTTTTTTTATTTCTTTTGGCCCCCACATAAGTAAACAATATTTACAATACCAAGAAAGAGGAAACCCCAACATATCACAAGAGAACTGAAAGGATTCGTTTTAATAAACAGTTTGTGTAGTCTTCAATAAATACAATTTATTCACACAATTAGCATTGCACTGTGCATTCAAATAATGTCTTTTACAAGAGTTAAGCTTTTCATTGCACATTTTATATAGGAACGTTTCAGCAGACAGTCTGCATTTAAATGAAAATATTAAATTATCTCTCATCATTATCATGGAACACTGAAGCCTGAGAAAAGCCACAGTGCCAACACTGACACACAGACCTCTCAGTTATAAATCAGACTGTTTTCTATCACACGCTGGGTGGTGGAGAATGCAGAACTAACTCAGCTGGATACACCTGACAAGATTAGTATTTCTTTTTGTTCTTTCTTTTTTTATCTAAATATTAAGTCAATAGAGGACATGTGAACAAAAACAAAGCATCTTGGGTGCCTTATGTAAGGGGAATAGAGTGAATAGAACACTGTGTAAAAATGAATTTAAAAGCTTGTTCCTAGCTTTCCAACACACCCACCCCATTGTAAAGTTGAACTCTCTAGATTAAATGGATCAGTAGACACTATATTAACCAGGAGAGTGTACGTCACTGACACACTTTACATTTATTCCATATATGTAGTGAACCACTTGTCTAGCTGTCATGAAACTTGGTATTAACATTAATTGGCATAAGTCATTGATGACATCTCACTGTGGGGATATGGGGGGGGGGGGGGGGGTCTGTATGTACATCCATCCATCTGATGATATGGTTAACCCTAAGCAGTGCTTTAAGTGCAGCACATAAACCAGGAAGAGAACGCCGTTGGAAATGACGTTGAGATAGACTTAGGACAGAGGGAAACAAACACTTGAGGGTGAGGGTATGGAATGGGTTCCCTAGTCATGTTGTTGAGGCAGAATCACTGGGATCATTTAAGACCGAACTTGACAAATTTGAGATCAATCAGCTACTAGGAACTGGACAAGCTTAGATGGGCCAAATGGCCTCCTCTAGTTTGTAAATGTTCTTACGTATGTCATACCTACATTTTTATACATATTGGGAAAACCATGTATCCACTTGTCATGAAACTTGTTATAAACATCATTTAGATTAAGTTATTGAGAATATCTGATCTATAGACTAAGACGTTATATATCAATATATATATATATATATATATATATATATATATATATATATATATATATATATTGTGACAGACTGGGGGAGGAAGAAAAATACATGTAGTTCAGGAGAGGCTAAGGAACTACACCCCCCAGAATTCCATGGGAGGGAGCCAGGAAGAGATACACCTGGTTCTATTTATAGATGTGTACCACCTGCCTGCGATTAAAGGACAATGTTTGTTCTAGGCAGTCTCCAGTCTGTGTGAAGCGAGGCTATCACTGAAGAAACCTGTGTTTAAAGGTGTGTGAACTTTTTTGTTTGGGCTTAAATTTATGGTGTGGTTTGAAACTGGTAAACAGCTTAGCTGTCCAGGTTGTACAGTTAGGTTCCTAAAAAGTTTAGTTAGCACTCCTGTGTGGAGTTAGGCTTTTTGTCTGTTTTGTTTATTTTTATTTATTGTAAATAATAGAAGTGCACAGAAACACTAAAATTGTAAATCTTGTGTCTTGGTCTGTTTATATAAGGACAAAACGAACCTAAGCGGATTCCAAGACAATATATATCTATATATATATATATATCTGATATATATTATATATATATGTGTGTGTGTGTGTGTGTGTGTGTGTGTCTGTCCACACATATAGTCATCCTTCTATGTGTCACTTAGATGTCTGCATAAATCTGGAGAACTGTTCATTGGAAACGAGCATTTGGCTAACTGAAATAGGCACGTGTCTAATGTGTGATATAATATGCAGCAGTTTCTGAACCTGTGTGTTGTGTATAATTCTTTAATTCATTGGATTGTGTTTTATTGATCCGTATTTAAATATATTATGTGTTGAATAACTTGAGCAACATTAAAAAAAAAAAATCATTACTGATGGTTTCTGAATATAGTGACAGATTAATACAAATGTACCCAGAAAATGTGTATTTATGTTTTGACATTAGCAATAATAAGAATGGGTCAATAATATTATCCTAAAAATCTACAAGGACCAGGGGACACAAATGGAGTTCCAGAAAATAGGAGACACTTTTTTACACAGAGAATTGACAACTCCCCAGTAATGTTGTTGCGCTTGTGGGGATCCTTCAAGAAGCTGCTTGATGATGATTTTGGGCAATAAGCTACTAACAACCAAACGAGCAAGATATCCGAATGGCCTCCTCTTGTTTGTAAACTTTCTTATGTCACGAATGATGAATGTTTAACGGGAATGTTTAAAATGTGAATGACAATCCCTTTGCAGCATTTGTTGATCCCACATGTTGTAGTCTGAATGCTATATACAGCCAGCTAGTCTTGTTTATACCATCTTTTACACAACCTTCTCTGGGTTTATTCCTGTTTCCTTCCCTGTACTGCAACAAACAAAACATGCAACAGTGTGCGTTTCTGTAAATTACCGTTTTATAACACAGATCTGTACGGCTTTTGAACTGACAGGAACGATAATACTGTTTGGAGCGGTTGACACTGTATGAAACTTTAATTGCTTTAATTGACAGCTTAAACTAAGTCCGCATGTTATATACACCAAAAAAATAAAATAGATCAAAAATCCTATAACTTCCTATAGTTTTTTTTTTTTTTTTTTTTTTTGTTTTTTTTTTGCATATTTAATATTACAGTGAAGCGTTTCCACTAAGACAGAGGTTGTGTGTCTGCTATTAAGCTTTCGTGCACGCTTGTTTGCTGTTTTAGTCATTCCAATGTCTATTGGAAAGAAAACACACTTTAACACCAAACAGTGTATTCCAGCTTGCAGGACCTGAGCACAAAAAAAGGCCCTGGGCTGCAGACTCACACGCAAGCCGAAACTTCCGTGCGTGCTGCTATTTGTTTTAGAGCTATTAAAAAAACATATGTTCAGTTTTATCTTTAGCTGTTCGCCCCCCCGTGGGGCACCGAGGAATTACATTTTTGTTTCTGTCGAATTTTTTGAAATATTCGTCATTTAAATGAGGGGTAGTGGTGTTTTAAAGAAACAGAAAACTAAAGTTTTTAATAATGGTAGGAATTAGGGAATATAGAGAATACTTACCTAAAATATGTTCTGAGCATGATCATTACAACGTATTTATGAATACATATATGAAGTTCAGTATGGCAAATGCACAAACAGCACAAGCAACAGGCTTACTGTATAGATCTGAAATATACTGTAACAAAATCCTGCAGTATCCGCAATCAGGGCTTTAGACATTAGCAATATCGAACAGGATGCGCCTCTAAGGTGCAGGTACAATGACATCATAGGACACTATCGGCATTGAACGGCAAATACAAAACATTTAAATAAACACCTCACATTTTCTAAATTATTATAAAATTATATTATCTAATATTAGTAACACTGTCGTGTTTCCATCGCTAAACAAATCCGATTAAAAAGTCACGGAGTTTTCAATAAAACAAACTGTATATGGATGTTCATTCCGGGATCGGGTGCTGTGCACAGCCTGCGCAATTAAATTGCTACACACTTATCTGTGTAGATTACGGGAATTGCATATCCGAGCAAACCCTAGAATACACCTTCTTAAATTGAAATTGGTTTTCGTATGATCTTGTGAACCGCGTAAGGACAAATACTGTGTGATGTATGAACCTCTGTGTCAAAAGCCTCGGGCAATTAAACATCTTATCTCTACCGTTTAACTTACCCCGAAGACAACGCCGTTCTACACCTTGCCAACAAGCTCACATCAGGGCATCGCATCATAACTTTTTCCCCTCGGTCTGTGAGTCACATACTAAACTCTATTTCTGACACGTTGTAGCTCCCCAAGCAATACAAGAACACCTAACGCCGGTGTACAGACATTCCTATACACAGAAAAGGTTAAACATCTGTCCGCATTAACAACTCAAATAAACCCTCACAAAATTATTTAATTCTATAGCCAACTTTATAATATCCTTAAAACTTTAAACATTGTTGTAAAGCAAATGTCCCTCATCAATTTGCTGTACATGTGTCTTTAACACAGTGTCGTTAATTTATTACCTGTTATAAGACCTTGACAGGGGCAAGTATTTAAAAAACCAATAAACCAAAAAAGCAAGTTGAGTACCTATCGACTACGTCACTTCACTGTCAATAACGCACAATCTGCGAGGAATCCGATGCATTTTCCAAGAGGCAATCGATATAGCTAATCTGAACGAAATTAATTTAAAACGAAAACTTACCTTCTTCCGGGGCTGCCATTTCATCATATTTGTAAATCAAAAATGTAAAGCATCAAGATGTTATATAGGCGGTGGATTTAGATTCAATTGAGTTGCAATTGCAAGTCATGCTGCTTGCTCCTTCAATTTTGCAGCATATTTCTTAAAGAACAGAAGCAAATCACGGGGCAAACGGATTGTCGGTAAAGGTTTTCTTCTGGGGTCAAATTAGATCCAACGGATAGAAAATCACTTATCGGAAACTCTGCAAACTATATTTCTTGTTACAATGTTGCATTGCTAAATATGCTTCGTCTGTTTAACAACTATAATGCAAATGTCATGTCGCAAAGTTATTTTATTAAATGTAACCAAACAGTGGATTTTCGTTTAGACTTGCAGTTAAATAGAGCCTTTTATTTTTTCATAATATATCACAAAAATAAGAATTCCAGTACTCCCAAATCTTTCTATTAAAAAAAAAAAAAAAAAAAAAAAAAAAGCGGACCAGACACGAGTGCAGTAAACAAAACTTCCACCTCTGAAGCAGTTTTTATTTCTTCCTTGGAATATTTCAAGTACAATCCCAAATATTTGTTATATTGGTTTAGAATTAATTCTCCAGTCCTTGGCTGTTCTTCCTGAAGTACATTCCGTGCAAAATGCAACTCCTAAGAGCGCTCCTGAAAACGGCAGTGTAGGGTAAAAAATAAAATAGGAAAAAAGCAGAGAAATCCCAGGAATTTGTGCGAGAAAAGCTTGAAGGATATCCTGCAACAGCAACAAAACTGGATTCTACTACACTAATCACTTCCTTCCCTTCTCCAACACACACATACGGCACTGATCTAACTGAGCGAGAGAGAGAGAAGGAGAGAGGGGTTGAGCGAGTAAACAAGTTGGGTCCTAGTGCCCGGATAACACGAATCTACTGCTGTACCCATCTTTGGATATGCCCAGAACAGTCATACCGTTTGGCTTTAGTTTTACTTCATCATTTTTTTTTTGCAATGGGCTGCCCTCTGGTTTGCTGCCAAGGAGTTCCATAAATGATCCAATAACCACTTGTACTGTACATACCAAAAAAACTTGAAATATACAGTTACTGCATTTTCAACAATCCATCCTCATACACACCAACTGCTGAACTAGCCAGAATGGTCTTTACTTCACACATTTTTCCACCGAATGTATGAATAATGAACTATGGCTTGTTACTTTACAAAATACTGCACATTTATGTTATACATAGAACCAGCTCAAACACATTTGATGTTGGGGGAGGGAGTCTTAATATCCTCTGCCAAGTGCAGTGGGAACAGATTGAAGGGCAACAACCAAGCAGTAAATAATTACTGACGACCAGGCAAAGCAACAGGGACACGAAGAGTCCTGGGCATCATTCCCTGCTCCCAGTCTCCTGATTACAAGGCTCGGTGTGGACTAATCCAGATGTTCGCTAAAACAAATCTCCCTCAACAACCATTCCAATTACAGTCTAGTGTTCCCTTGCCTTTCCGAGATGTCTGCAATGACTTGTAGTGGTTCTTATTGCAATTAGTTGAACGTTAGGTTTACTTTTTGATAGCTTCTTGTGTATATACGTATATATATCTACACACACACACACACCTGGGCAGATATATCTGTGGCAGAATGGAGGGCAAGCACCTTCACACAGACTTATAAACTACAAATAAAAACAGTACCGGTATGAGTCATTTTAATTAGAACCACATATAATGACTGCAAACATCATAGAACTCTAAGGGGCTTTCAATGTGTTAGTATGGCATGTCTAATGTACCGGTACGGGACCTACCCTATATTGATACTATTTTATTTCACAACAGACTTTCAGAAAGCAGCTTTATATACAGAAACACCGTCAAGTGCTCAGATGTCAAGCTTCTCAGCACACAAAGTTTATTGGCTCATCAAGATGGGATCACATTTCTGATAAGATAGCAATTTCCTCCTGTCTTCATGATCCGGTTTTATCAGTCGTCCTTGTATTAGTGGTGAAGTAAGGCCTAGTCACGGACACAGAAAGGCCAGTTATAAAAAATCTGGCTTAGTATTCGCCAAAGGATAATGTCAGGCCTATGTACCTAAATGTGAGGTCTGTATTCAAGTAAACCTGGGACACCCCTTTAGATTGTACACAGTAAGCGGACACAGAAAGCAGACTGGTGTTGGACTGCAGTGTGTCTTTGCAAACCTTGCATTGCAGTGCCTCCTACTGGATTGGTTCTCAATCTGCAAACACTGGAAGAAGAATTAAACACAATATTCTAAGTGTGGTCTCACCATTGCATCGTACAATCTCACCATAACCTTGTACTCTACAATAATACAGTCATATAACTGTATTATATACTGTTTTATTGGTAATATACCAGCTTTAAAAATAACCCTGATATATTTGTTTTGTATTGATGGGTAACCTGTATTTAGACTCGTGTGATTTTCATTGAAAAGAGGGAAAAGGTTGCTGAAGAGGCTATCATCTAACGACTGAGATATACGTTACCAAGTGTTTCAGGGCTGTTCTAAGGCAGATCAAGGTTCAGGGAGTTTAAAGCAGGTGATCTATAAAGCACTGTAGAAACTCAGCATGGTATGGTTTATGTCATGAATGGGTTTTCTTTGTGATGTGTCATGAACACCCCTCCCCTGTTTCAATGACCACACCCATATCTGATCAGGTAAGCTGGTCTCCTGGCTACCACACATATTTATCCCTTAAAATGTTACAGAAGACCCTGCAAAGTTTATAAGAATCACATTATGTTACTTTTGCTGTGTCCAGTGTTGTCCGTAACGCAGCGTTGTATTTTTAAACATGTTGAAATTGTAATTATTAATAATAATAATAATAATAATAATAATAATAATACAATTTTAGCTAATAAACTAGCATTGCAAAACAATTCAACATCTACTTGGAAACGTTTACCATGAGACAGAAAATATTTCTTCTAAGGATCGCGCTCCCTCCTGCACAATAAGCCACTCGGAGCGACAGCATCGTTGCCGCAGTGTGCATGAACTGAATACACTACATGTTTAGGAGAAAAAAAATCCCTCGTTTATTGACCTATGGTTTGGGAATAAAAATACATCAAAACCTTCGGGAATATGTTGTGAATATGGACAACATGGGACACAGCAAACCTAAGCTAATGAGATTCTTCAAAGCACTGCAATGTGTTCTGTAACACTATCACACAGCCAGCACTGACACCAAATAACTACAGCCAATGCTGGATTACAATCGGGGCAGTGCATCCTCATTGTACAGTCTTTGTGATCAGCGATTCAAAACCACTGCAGGGCACTGATTCCCCAATGACCTGACATTCCTTATGTTTATACTTCTTAACAACTTCTGAAGCTGCCAGACTGTAAACTATTTATATTTACATTTACAACCATTTACAATGATATTCAGGCTAAACAGAATCAGTTCCCTCAACTGAACCCTAATTGTTGCCTGATTGCATGTTTAAGTCTCTGCTGGTGTACACAGTCAGGTTCTGGAGGAATCTGGTCTTTCACACTTCCCACGAGGACTCGTATTCAAATCAGCCCAGGTCACTGTCTCATTTTTATCTGCCAGGAGACCGAGTCATGAAAGATGCACACATGCACCTCACAGAGCAGGGGGTCAGCAGGGTGTTTTGAGTTGCTTCTCCTTGATAGCAGGGAACTAGGGCAGTATTACAGGCATATGGTTCTACATTCTGTATAAACTCCCCAGCTGAATCTGTTAGCTGATGAATGACACACACTCATCAACTAATTATGAGAAAACACTGCCTTTGCAGGAGAAAAATTAACCTGACAGGCATCAGTGGGGCTCATAAAAGCAGTTGATTCTCAAGTGGCCCCCTGACACTTTACTACTGTACAATAAATGCCCAGAAGGACTTTCCCATTAATTCCTCTCAAAAGACAATTAAAGTCTCTGATCTCTTCCAGACTGAAAAAAGAGATGGATCAAATATACCCAAATTAATTTCATAAAGTTTGCGATGTACGAGCAATTACTTCGGTTTGCCCAGTAAACCAAAAAGATATCACCGAAAAAGAAAAAGCAATTTCTAATTGGATTCATCAGCTATTGGACTGTGTTAAGAATCTGTGCTCTTAATCATGCAGCAGCTAGGCTGGCTCTTACACTACAGCATGTGACGAACACCTTTAAACATTTACTCCAGTATGGGTAAAACTGCAACTTCACTTTATAAACCACGTATAATCATGGAAGAACATTACAAGGCACTTCAAATTACAAAAATTCAATTCTACAGCTTGAATTAATTAAGATTTAACAAATGGCAGAGTAAGGGTATCCCTGATACAGTACTCCTTGGCAGAGTTCCAGAGAACCGACTGACACAATAGCCTCCTCTGAAGATCACTGCTGGTGCTTGGTGATGTAAGGGGGGACCACATCACAAATACAATATGTCCAATATTCTTAAGTGTTTTACAGGTCAAAAGGAGCAATGCAGGACTCGACTGGTAACTAAAGTGTCACAAGTATAACAGCAGTCATGTGCTAGTCTGCTTGGAGCCAGTCAGAATTCTAGTGGCAGAATTTAGGGCAAGGTCCAGGTTTTTCCAGGTCCTGAGTTTTTACTGCAGGTCCAGGTTTAGTAAAGCTCTAGTCACCACAAGTTGTATGCAGCTCATATCTGTGGTCAAGCATAGCGAAGCATGGCAAAACCAGCATACCATACTCGGCAAGTAAAGCGTGTTGCTTTCAATAGTTCAGCAGTAGTGTTAAACAGACTGTAGAAACAAAAGAAAAGCACACTGTCAGCTGTGTGCCACGCCAACTAAACTGCAGTTAAACCACACTGAGTATCCGCTAGCTCTCTAATCCCCAATCGCCTCCGAGCCAATGCCCCAACTCTCCTATATGCCCTCGTCCAATCCACTTCCCCAACACATCACCCACCAATCCCATTCATGATTTGCACCACGATCCCTCGTGCCAATCTCTTTTCTCTTTACAATGGGGTCCGTCCGTTCTGCAAGCTGAGCTCATGATTGGTGGAAATTCTCTCGCTTTTGGCATCACTGAACACCGGCAGTAGTAACTAACTTGGCTCTGGGCCAAAGAAGATTCTGGAACTCTGCGAACACACAATGATGACCCATTGTAGTAAAGCAGACACCCGGGTCATTACAATATCATCTAGAGTCAAATATGAATAAGGTGTAATTACAGAGCATCAGATTATAGCGTTGATTTTCCACATTCTGAATGAAATATGTTAAGCCTTATCATTACAAAAAGTGGAAGTACAGTAGGGCCTATCATACTGTGAGAAATAAAGCTATGGTTGCACGTAAAAGCGCTAAAATAAAGCTATTTCTGTTTATCTTGGACCCGTCTGCCACATTTTCAGTGTGTGTAAACATACTGTGTATAGACCCCTTGAACTGAGTGCCTCAGTGTCTGTGACGTGTTAACACATTGGCTTGCCCAGTAATGTTTAATGGTACATCAAAAAACCTGGGCGCTCTCTGTATAGTTACAGCAAAAACCTAAAAAAATATAAGATTCAGGGTTTGATACTTCAGTTCTGTAAGAATTTCAAGTGCTCAGGTGCTTCACACCAGCTGTGGAAAAGGATGTTATCTGACACAGAACGTGTGGGCTGAAAGTCACCTGGCTCTGGAGTATTCAGAACAGCCCACCGTTGCATTTTTTGACAAGGCATCTAATTATAAGAAAAACAAATATTGTCCTAGAATTGCACATCAAGGAGAGCCTGTCAATTGGATGTCAGGGCACATACTGTCCAGCATCTGTCACTGTGCAGTCTTATTATTTAATTCAATACAATGTGGACTTTCTGCCTTTGTGCTACAAAAAATAGGTGAATATGGAATTACTTTGTGAATTTTAGTTTAAATGTATACTTTAGCATTATATAGAATTTGCAGACCCTTTTAAATAGACATATTAGGAGCCATAATCATAATGTCAAATACAATTCCCAAATAAATTCTTACCAAATATGGAGCTCTGTCCTTTAAGAGTTTCACAGACCCTGATTAGTGCTAACCTTGGACTAGTTTACTAGTTTAATTAGGGTCTGTAAAACACTGCAGTGCTGTGTAATATTTTGGTCAAAGTATATTTATTTAGACATTGGTTTTGGAAATGCCTCTTATTTGAGCCCAGGCAACATCTCAGGTTGTAAATATGAAAGAGATTCTCTCTTCCAAACACTGCAGTGTATCCAGATCAGGGTCCCTTCTTATGCTTCTTCTTTATGCTCAAGGACTAACTCCCAGAAGCCTCACCTGTGTTGGATGTGTTCCTGCAATTGGAAGTGCAGGATGGACAGTGGAAAAGACGTTTGCCAATTTTATTGTTTACCAATGCTGAGAAAAAATGACCATTATAAATCATACACTTTTAACATATAGGAACATGTTCAGTTCTGCAGGTCTACTCCAAAAACCGAGCTGCAATCTAACCTTGCAGTCTACTGAACAGTATAATTATAATCTGAAATATTGTACTAGAAATATACCCCAAATTAAAGCAAAAAAAACAGAGTTACATTACAATGAAAGAAGGGGGAAGAAAAACGTTTGTTCACACAGATAAGAAGTATGAAGGAGCCTGGTTTATACCTCTTTAAAAACAAAGGCTTGAGTTCAATCTAAGACCAAGCAGAATGTAATTCCACAACTAATTCAAAGTAACAGGGTCGCCATGGTTCTTTGAGTAACAGGGTTGATGTGCACCACTCAGAAATGAGAAATCTTAGTATCGCAGAATCATTTATTTAACTCTTCACAGATCAATTCAGTAAGCCTAAAGCCAAGTCACAAGGCATATAAGCTCCTTGCTTGATGTTCAAAGCGCTTATTGCAGGTGCCTATGCACTTGTAGCCATTGGGCAGACGGCAATCTTAGCATTAAAGGCTTTTCTGGGGCTAAGTTCATCAGTGTGTGATTTTTCTTCCTTGTTCTTATCAAAGTGTTTGCATTTCATTCAGCCCAGAGCATTTCGGGTCTTTTTTATGAGCCTCAGTCCCCACAAGTTGTGGCTGTAGCTCCTAATTCATTTGCTATCTCTGTGTAGCAGCTGAATCTTCAATACACACGATTGCCTTTAGAATACTATAATAGCCATTGCAGCAGGGTTTTTATTCTAGTCTGTGACGAGTGTCTCCCACAGTACAGTAAAGTACAGTACAAGCCTTTGAAACGCCTTATATTGCTGTAAACATATTATTTAGAAATGTTTAATGTACAAAAACTGGTAAAAAATCTGCTTTATTACAATAATAGATTTGAATATTTGCCTTACTAGTTGAACTAATTGATTAACACAACCCCCCCACACCCCTCCCCCACCCCCCAAAATTTTAGAAAAATAATTTTATAGTCAATATCAAGTCATGAGAGATTCTATAGAAAGATGATTTGGAAGAATCACTTGCATTGCTACAATTCAAAGCAACAATTCAAATCCAATGACAGAATGTAATAGCATAGACCATGCTATTTGCACAATAAATTACACTTATTATACAAGCAGAATACTTTTTCATGGAATACTACAGTACTTGTTTATCGAGTGTCCTCAATATACACCACCCACTCAATATATTGTGGGAGTCGGGGTCCAAAATAAATCTGCTATATATCGAGGGCCGTGTTATAGTGAGAGACCCATAGAAAAAGAAATAGGCTAACAAATAGTGTACAACCACTCCCTCATTTTATCCGCTACACAACCCGTTTTATTTCTCATTTTTCCTATAAAAAGCAGCACACTGTTTTAATTCATACTGCGGAGGGTAATTGTTTCTCATCAAGTTAAAGTGGCCAATTCATTTCATGAGTCTTCCTCTCCTTTCTCAAATGCACAAACCCGCTGTATTGAAATAATCCATTCCCATTGACTTTTGCTAGAGCATTGCTGCACAAGTGAACACCTCCTTGATTAAAATAAAAACTGCTTCAGTAGATATTTAATTTGCTTTGTGTTACTGTGCAATGCATGGGTATAAGACAACAGTACAATATTAATGCTTTGTTTTTCATTGTTTTGTATATTTTTGTTTGTGATATGCAATATGAAATAAAAATAACAGAAATTCTATGTGAAATTGCCTATGTATATTGCAGCTAAGACATGCGCAGTTAGACAGTAAAAGTGGGAGCCAACTCTAGGACCGTGATATATCCAAATCTGCAGTCTAGCGAGGGGCAATATAACAAGGGGTGGGTGTGTACTTATTAGGAAGCAAAGCTTTGTCAATGGTATTTCTGGATGCAGAGATTCAAGTTGCAGCTTTAGATTTACCAACCTATGTTTTCAACTTTCATGTATATCAGTATCTGAATGTGTTTTCTTTGTAGATGCTCAACAATGGCTTTCACATTATTAAAGGTAAAGTACAGTACTTGAGACTGAAAAAACAAGGTTGATTAAAACAATGCTCCACGGGGTGTAGAGATCTGAATATAGATGGATTAAAATAACGACAAAATCAATCCGGTCATTTCACTTTTCAAGAAAAAATAAGCTTGAGACACTTATCAATAGTCACAAAGTCCTCTTCTTTTATGGATTTGAATGGCGGCGGTGTTTAAATGCTCCACCGCTAAGATCAATTGAATAGACCACGGTTTCTTTTAAACATCCCATGCATCTTAAAGGCTTCCATTTCCCTAATGTGATGGACAGCTTTTTTTTTTCCACAGCGTTTTGTAGTCAATCAGCCCCCTGACAATCAGGGTCATGGGTCAAATCCTGTCAGGCAATATATTCAATATCTTCCCTGAAGGGTAAAGAGCTTGTGTTTCTGGTACTGGTAGGAATAATAATGTAAACCAAATCTGCATTTTGTTTAGGTTGGAAACTCATAATTTGAAGTCCATGAAGGAAACCTTGATGACTTGAAGAACTTGTGATCTACAGTATACAGGGTGAGTAAGCAACCACAGCCTTATAAGAACCACAGACCATTTGCATTGTAGATTTGTGGAAAATGCTACATGGGAACAAGAATAAACAGTCATTGTTTTAAGAGTTGTGGCCAAAATCTATGGTCAGCTGCCGGGAAAACTTGTCTGGACTTGACCAGATGAGCTAAGCCAACCAGATTCCAATCAAAGGCCACAGAAAGCTGGAAAAACAACAAGCTGTCTTTCAAAGACTATAATAGTATAGCTGTCACTCCATTAAATTAAATACATCTTTAAAGATAACACAAATACTATATCTTACCTAATGTGAATTACTGTCCATTCATAAGCCTCATATTTTTCCTATAATCGCACACATAAGGGTAAATGTGTATTGATTTGTAAGGGGGTATTTTTGGAATTAAGAAACAACAAATTGCCCTGCGCTCTCGTACGCTTCTCAGTCTTGCTCTTCTGAGGGAAGTCACATGGTAAATGCATAAACAGAGTGAAACATGAGAGTCACAGGCGAAGAAGTGAGGAGAGCAAAAGCATGAGAACTACACCTGCCAGAATGCACCCCTCATACACTGGTTTCCAAGTAAACACTGGTTCACAAGTTTTCTGCATTGCATTCATTAAATGCTAGAACTAGAACAGGTCCACAAAGACAAAGACCTTGGTGTTGTAATAGATTCATTACTGTCAGCAACCACATAGTGTAAGGAAGCAATCAAAAAGGCAAACTGAATGCCATTAGTACTTTCCATTACTGACATCTCTTTTCTTCCAACTGCTCTCTCAATTTCTCTGTGAATTCAGTTTAGCAGTATGGATTACCAAAGCATTGGGGATGTTTTGCACCGGTAAATTCATGTGGTTTAAACTTAGATCCCAGTTCCACAGTCACAGTGACCCCTGGTGAATCCAGGACAGAGCACAAAGCTCAAAATGCATCCTGTTTTGTCTACTGATGCCAAGCCCCATGGTGATCTACAGCTATGGATACAAGTGTTGTATCATCTAGAATTTTAGGATTGAGTCATACTGTAATTAAAAATGTATATATATATATATATATATATATATATATATATATATATATATATATATATATATATATATATATATATATATTAACATTATGTAATGAAAGAATGAAACTACAAAATTATAAAGCGAAAGTCTACCGGAAGTCATAACAGTAGTACAGTAGTTGATGTGAGATTTCGAAATGTCATATTTTTCTATTTTTGTTTTCTGTTAAGTATATGGAATACTACAAAGCAGTATGCAATTCAATATGTTAACGTAACATTACTCAGCAAGTTTTATTTGACTTTAAGAAGCAAAATTGATTAATTCTATAGGGTGATGCAAAACAATTGGCCAGAGCTGTATGTAATGAATGGAGGTGTATTGGAGAAAATGTATGGAACTATATTGTTAGCTACAATGAGTTCAGGTGAAACGACCACGTTGTCACCAGGTTAAACATTATAACTGGTTAAACAGAGTTGATAATTAGATCTGTTGTTTTATCGTAACGTATACAGAAAATGGATTGCTATGCACAAGAGGTGTGGGCTCAGTCGATGCTTCATAGTTACAAATCCCAAAGAAATCATCTGAATCTCATGCTGAAATGACAACGTATTTCTAACCATGAAATGCACAACTGATTAACCATCAAAAGCCACCATAACAGTAAACCAATAATTCTGCAGTTTTTTTTTTTTTTTTTTTTTTTGTATAATTAATTGGTTTGACTAATTGGTTCATTCCTTATAAATAGACTGCAGCTCCATCTTGAAACATAACCTTTAGTTTCCTAATTTTAATGTAGAAAATCTAATGAGATCGTTCTGGATTTACACAGGAACGCTATTAATGAGAAGATCAATTGGTCCACCAATGCTTGTCCAGTTCCTAGTAGGTGATTGAACCCTGTGCCTAGTGGTTTCTGCAGTACCCCACTGAGTTCTGTATGGGACCCCCAACTAGAAATCCCCCCCTATAAGTCTGTGTTTTAAATGGTTAGGAATCCATGTGCTTGTTCTTTCTTGGATCCCCACAGTTGTGAGCTTCACATTTACTTTGTCAAGTGATTTTAAAAGTCCAGTATTCACCCTCACAGTACCTTTTGAGAAGAAGCCCAGGAGGTTAGTCAGACAGGGTCGCCCTTTTCTGAATCCAATGATGCGGATCTATATAAATAATTGTCCAATTTACCCGTTATGATTGATTTCATGATTTTAAATGTTTTACGTCATCAAATACCCCCTTTTTTAAAGTCATCTGAAGATACAGTATATCTATTGAAATCCCATCCTGTAAATCTTATATATCATATACATACCGTATAAGTTCAACATTCTCTCTGTTAACTGAAAAGAAACAGACACTCCAAATCATAGTGCCAAAGTCGTCCTGCTAGTTTGGGGTGGCTAGAAAAACAGAAGATGTACAAGAATAGTCAAGATATTATTCCAGCATTCCTAATCTGAGTTTCAGAATGCTGTCATACGCTGTGGGTCATTCCTGCTCAATTATACCAAGAGGAGTGGCTTGACCCCTGACGACAAGGACTGCAATTATTTATGCTTTGATGGAAATTAAACAAGCTTTAAAACTTATTAGTCTAGGTCATTCCGCACATGGAGAAGAATTAGTTCAAAAGGTCATCAAATGGACATCTTTACCATGACTTTCTTACCATATGTGGGGCAGGAGTTACAGTAAGTATGGGCATGTACATGGTATGTAAAACTGTATGTGCCCTGGACAGGATGGTTTGACAATTCATTCCAGGGTCAGTCAGAAGTCGGCCATCCAGAAAGGGGGCTGAGCCACAATATCAGAAGTCATCCCCTTAATGCAGTAGGTGATGTGTCAGTCACGGATTGGAGGATATGTGATTGGACTCACCACCGAAGGAGGCGTGACTAAGGGTACTTTAGGAGATTTGGCCAAGCAATCTGTTCCTTTGTTATGGTTACGGATGGACCTATAAAAGGAGTAAAGAGATAAGATAACCGTGAGTGCTGTCATTTGTTTGTGTTTATAACTGTAGGTTACAACTACTGCACCAAGTCACTAATCACTGTGTATTCATCACCAGCACAGGAGCACTGTGAAAGGACGCGGAGCCGCGCCTGGGCATTGCCTTTGTTTATCATTGTTTTGGGACTGAAACCCAGCTGTGCAACCAACACATTGCTGAATGGTGCAAAATCGGGAAAAATAAAAATACAATAACTGTTTGCACCATGAACTCTGTCTGTACGTTATTGAGGAGCACGGCATCACCCCTACACCTGCGCACTACAAACCACTTTGTCACAACATGTTATTAAAATATCTTCCCTTTGTAAACAGTGCTAGCAGTCATCATTATTTGATTTAGTTTTATGCTTTTTTTATTAAGATTTTTCCTTCCCTTCATTTTATATTTATGTTGACAGCAGAACACATTTAAGGACCCTTTTAAAATAAGCCACTCTGAATGCCATCTTTTTTAAATCTGTAAGTAGCTGCACAGACTGGCATCGAGATATTACTAATTTACACTCCTGAGTCAGACTGCACACAGTGGAACATGAAGCCTGTAATTTCAGGGGTGTGCGCTACACTCTGGAAGGGACAATAACACAGGCTGCTCTCAGTCTGTCTTTTCAGTGACTGGCTAAATCTGCTCAATAAGTATGAGTGTAATCTCTCATTAAAATGCATCTCTATAGAGCAGAACAGGTTATAAGACGGTGGGTTCCTGTTTTCCCATAATGCCCCTTCACTTGCACTTTATTTTCTTTAAAAGCTTAACAGTCTTTCTGAAAGGATGTGGGTCTATTTTTTTCCTAGGTGTACCAAATCCAAGTAGGTCTACTTGTGCAATTTTGCTCATTTTAAGGTAATTTTTCCTACTTTGCATCCATTTTTAACTGTGAGCGCCCTGTTTAAACAACGCCAGTCTTCAGCGTGATGTAAGACGTACTAAAAGAGTGTACTGTTTAAAGATGACGCTCACAGTTAAAAATGAATGCAAAGTAGTAAACATAATGAACAATGAGTCTACACAGCATTCAATACACATGGAAGACATTGGAACACAACAGCTGTTTTGCACTACCACATGGTAGTTCCATTAAAAGTGAAACAACTTCCAAAGTAAATATTGGTGTTGTAACAGATATCGCTGTCATTTTCGGCCATCACTTCACCCTCTCAGTCTTGTTGTTAAAGATAAATACTATATAGCTTTCATCGGGGATGTACTCCAACTACAGCATTGTAAAGAAGGAGCCCTAGAATATTTACAGTTTAATGCTGAAGAAAACAGAAGCACCACCAGATGTATCAAATATAACCTATAGGACAGTGAGTAAAAACATCAGGGGTCTTATAACCCCATCTGTTCAGTACATGCTGTGTGGAGCCTCATCCCAAAGGGATTCAAATGCATTGAGATTCGATAATTGTGTAGGTCAAAGAGGCGGGTCACATCAGTCCCTCACCCCTTTGGATCAATGGTTAGGCCCACCATCACCCAGAAAGAAATACTTCTTTGCAGGTTTGCATCTGCTTGGATATGCTGATAATTGCCACATGCTGCTGACTTTGCCAATTATACGCCCTACTGGATGAATTTAAATGATTCTGGGCAAGGCAAGCCAACCTACCACAGTAAAACATTACACAGGCCCAAACAGTTGCAAAGGCCAAATTGCAATAATAAGAAATACAATTAAACCAGCATTCCAAAGGCAGTCTGTAAACATGCTATAAACAGATAATATGCTAATATGTGTGACCCTGAATTATGCAATTACAAAAGATTGTACATGTCATGTTATGTCACATACATGCCTGTGATATGACACGCTTTAATAATCAGAGTCATTTTAATAGCGAGTGAAATTCTAATATTTTCAGAGTCAAGGGATTTTAACATATCTGTTTGTTCTACCTTTGCCATGTCTTGTGTACATGAGGTAATGAGAGGTAGGTGTGGCAGTGGGGAGAACACACGGAAAGGTCATGTCTTGCTTTTACAATCAGTGATTGTAAGTATTTGATATAAAGAGTGGACATTGGAAACAACAATGTCCTAAGGTAACTATACTGGGGGAGGGGAGGCTTGTGTGGCCAATTGTTTAGAAGCCCTCTCACAGACCAGCTGGCTCTCATCAGCTCTAATGATTTACCATTGGGAAATATCATTGTCCATCTTTTTGTTTATTTTTTAGCTCTGTAACTGACTGAAAAAACTGCACATAAAAACTACACTGCACATTACCTAACCAAAACCCAAGAAAGAAACCTTACTAATCCTTCATATAAACTTTGTAAAACATAAAGCATGTGAAAATAATGAATGATACATAAAACACAAAATGGCCCTATTTATTTATTTATTCATTTTTATCTCAAAGCAGTGTAACAAAATACCCCATGCTAACAAATTAGAAATACAGTCAGGTGATTCACATTCTTTGTGAGATAAAGATATAAAAAGTACCATAAGTTTAAATAAATATTACCAAAAAAAAAATGTATCACAACAGAATAGTGAAACTGAGGTTTTTAGTTTTTCAAGCTTATCTCTCCCCGCTAGACCATCTTGATATTTATTTTTCCCATACGCGTTTGTTCAAAGTGAATAACTGTGTAAAAATCTGAAGAGATTGTGGTGTAGCAGAGAAACGGGTGGCACTGTTTTATCATTATTCAGTGAAGACACTTTGACGGTCACTTTTGGAAATGCTGTAATTGGTTTATTTAGTGACTCTAATACCAATCACAATACTTTTTACATTATAAAAAAACTCAGCTCCAGAAAGCACAAGTCATGTTTAACAGCCAATATTAATGTACGATATATCAAATTAGTTATGACAAATTGAAAAGCTACGATCAGTAATTACTTTATAACGTCAGGCATTCAAATGCAATTACGTATTAACTAATACATGATTTCCTATTGAGTTTATATTGACCATTAATTAAGATTCATGAATTCAACTTATTTGAAAGCTGAATCTCTAAATTACTCAAGTGGGACTTTACTATCAAATGTAGAAAAGACTGTGTTTTTCATTGACTCTTTTTATCTTATAGAAAATCTTTACATTGCAAGATCTTCACTTTCGCTAACCACATTATCACACACGTTTCAACATTTCCCGTAACTGGACAATCAAAATAATAAAGCTCACTGCAGCTGTGACATGACTCCAAAGGGATTTAGTGCACATTGAATATTAATGGAAAAACTTCAGAAGTGTAAAGGTCTCACAAGGTCTCTGTTGAGACCTTTAAAACATTGATGCTGTATGCATCAAAACTCACGAGAATTACTGTATATTCTTTATTTTTCTTTACTATATGTCCTTATATTTTTAACACAGTGAAACCTTATTAATGTCTTAACAGCAATATGGTTATTACCAAATTCCTCCCCAGACCTCTATGTGACATTTCTGGTCTCGTTTTAATGTGTAGAGAATCTTTTTTTTTTTTTTTTTAATCAGATACAACACTTTAGACTATGCTGTAACCTGATACCTGTGCTGTAAATCACATGGTCTGATTGCAGCAAGATCATTGGACTACAACACAGGAAGTGATTAGGGAACAGGAAGCACATTTTTTTAAAGAATATTTAGTATGATACATTGGGCACTATTTTCCGCTGTGCTAAAACGATGTGGCATGACGGTTTTTTTTTTTTAAGTAAGGTCATAGAATGATGTTAACCCGTATTTTTCTGAAAATGTTTCGCACGCTTTTTTCCACATTTTAGAAGCACTGTGGAGCACTATAGGTATGATATGTGTTATATAAGAGGAGCACGGTGCACTTGAGACAGTTTACAAATTTATCATAACTCACAACCTACGTGAATAAGAACCAGTTTTTCTTGCACTGCCAGCAAAATATGATATTGCAAGCCTTCATTTATGTTTGAGAAAGAATATAACTAAGACCACATCTTTTATATTTGGATTGTCTGAACTTAACAAGTGTACAGTTTGCACTACATGTTTACTTTTGTTTACCTAAATAAATGGCAATTTGTAACAGAACTTAACAAGAAAAAATTGAAAATACAGCCCAGTGTCACAATCCTGCTTGTTTTGTTTTTGTCAGTGTTCTTCTAACAAAAATTAATTAGAAAACGATTGAGTGCGAACAATCTATTCTAATTATGTTGGGAACTATTTTCCTCAGTGGAATGTTACCTGCCGAAATATCAAAAGTTCAAGGTAGATATAGGTTTTAAAGTTTTTTTTTAAAAGCGAAAATAAAGAAATTTCTAATAACGGTAGAGCCCCCTCGATGCGGGCTCTACTGTGTGGTAGATGACCATGACTTTCGTTAACTCCAGTCAACCACGGTAGAGCCTGCATTAACAGGCTGTATCGCTTAAATAGGTGAAAGAGAAGTTTTCTCCTAAACATCACAGTGTATCCAGTATATGCTCCCTCTTGCTGCAATGCTGGTGCCCTGATTGAATGAGTATTGTGGGAAGCAGCTTTGTTTCAAAGGGATCTGGGTATGCTGCAAAATGTACCACCCAATCAGTGGCACTGGAACAATGTTTAAAGTGGGGGTGCTGAAAGCTATTGAACAAAACTGTAACCCCTGTATATGATGGAAGGCATGCAAAGCCAAGGGGGTGCTACCACACCCCCAGCACCCCTAGTTCCAGTGCCCTTGTACCCAATTCATTTGTGATTAAAAAATTCAAGAGTCGGCAACCAACAGCACTGGACATAGCAAAGAACATACGTTTCTTGCAAACCTTGCATAGGGTTCTGTAACGCTTTATAGACTGACAGTGTTATTGCACATTCTGGATATTGTAATATCAAGTCAGAGCTTACTTTTCTTAAACAAGAAAACTACTTATCAAGCTGAACATAAAACTACAAAGAGCATCCAAATCATTGTGGAGGTGTGCCCTGTCAATCACCTCTTACAAGATAATGGCTGGGGGACAGCACAAGCACGGTCAGTGCTCTATTGTGAGAGTATTTGTTACAGTAAAACCCTCACAGCTGTCTGCCTGTCTTTAAAATCGCTGACCCTGAGCTCCAAGGCTTTGTTCCAGTATTTTACAAAGCCTGGCATTTAAATTTATCTTAAAATATTCAAACTAGATTAGATTTTCATTACAGAAACAGATTGAACAAAAATAAGTGCAGATATCTTTTAAATGAAATGCCCCAATGAGAAAACGTATTAAATCAGAAGTGAATTTTTCTCTCTCCAGCCTGTAACCGTAAGTATAGGGTCTGGCACTGTAGTCATTATCTGCAGGACTATGACATCAGTTACATGAAAAGGTCAGTTGTCTGCAGGTGAAAACCGCTGCATAGGATATTAATGCTTTTATAATCCAAGTTGCTGTTTAACTCAAGTTTCAAGATTCAAAAGTCGTGTTAATTTTTGAGGGTATCTGTCATTAAGATAATGACTGTTCTACTCACAAGCACACATGAAGTTATACTGTGACAACTGCATAGGTCGGCATTTCAGTCAAGCCATCTTACAAAAGAAAAATACCCCCAAAAAAAATAAAGTTTTTAAAAACATTTCTCCACTCTCCTGGATCCTGTGCCTACTCTGTTCCACCCTCTAGAAGTACATACATCATAATTGTTGAAATGGAGTTCCTTTGTGTTCTGAGCACCAGGTACATGTGTGCTGGTCCAACACTGTTTTCTCTAGTTTGGGATTCAACTTATATCAAACATTACCCACACACATTACTCACTCTTGATTTCATCCATACACAGCATCTTGGAGAAAGTGTTGAAACTCCCCTGATATGGACCATCTAAAGCAAGGAACCACTTCAGATGTTGTTGATTTGAAAAGGACTAATAGTAGTCGGTTTAAAATACAAGTGATTCAGCCTAGTTTAAAGCCATGTCTTGAAGGAGCGAGCTTCGAGAGAGGTATGATACTGAGCTGCTATATTCATTGACAGTTTAAACACAAGCACATATTGGTAATGTTTATAACCAATCAGGAATGCCATCTTGAGATGCACTCCATCACTATTTTTTTTAATCACTTCGACATGTTTTTGTGTATAAGACTATGTGTTTACATGATTTTATTGTATATGAAAATTAAATATTGAATATGAAATCAATTGTCGTACAATGTAAACATTACCTATTGGGTGTTCTGCATGTTATTTATATATATATATATTGTAAGGTACCAGGGAGGGGGTTAAAATCCTTCCCAGCTAAAAACCTTGTGAGAATGCACATTTGGGTATTATGGGGTTTAATTGTGTAATTGTTTAATTGTTTAGTAATCCCCTGCACCTGATGGTAGTTGTAAATTAGAGCCAGGTGCAGGGTATTTAAGAGAGGCAGCCAGTCTGTTCCAGGCTGCTGTGCGTAGGGAGGCAGAAGGTGTGGTCTGCTTCCAAGCAGTCAAGGTAAAGTGCTGTGTTAAACCTTGTGAGTTGTGTTTGGGTTACAGGTAAACAGCTTAGCTGTCCTGGTTGAGTTAGGGTCCAGACTGTATAGTTAGTGCTCCAAGAAGGAGCTAGGTGTTTGTTTCTTTTGTTTAATTTATTTGATTGGTGTTTATTAAAAGTGTGCGTCAGCGCTGGAAAAATCAATTTCTGTGTCTTGGGTCTAATTTTAAAGGGGCAACGAACCACGTGAGTTGCAAGGATCGTTTACAATATATATATATATATATATATATATATATATACACACATATACATCTAACATGTGGCTAATGTATGAACTAGTAATACCTATTATATGGTGTTGATAGTTGGGTGCCATATTAGTGGTAAGAGCAAGAGGGAGAGCAGAGCGCTAACCAGACATCCAAAACCATGTGGAACATGATATTGTAATAGAAAAAGGAAGGGGAAAAAAATTCAGACCTGGCCAGCCTAAACACAGCATGAGTAATGAACTGAATTGTCAAGCCAAACAGGCGCACTATGCGAGACAAAAATGTGAAACAAATTCTGCTACCTTTCTGGTGTCCCCACAACATTTTACATGTACAGGGTCAGTTAGTGGTATAAGTGAAAAACAGCATAAATAACTGTGGTTGCTTCTGCAACCCCTAGTGTTCTGTGGCTACATTAGCTCAAAACCTGCTCACAGTGGCTTCTCGTAGTGTGGGACGACTATAGGGGAAGGTTTGTGTACAGTGTAAGCCAAAGTCTTTGATATTCAATATTGCTTTTCCTTATACAATTATTCAAACAAACACTGCTTGAAATGTATATGGAGGCAAAAATAACCATGTTGATATTTGTGCATATAAACACATGTATAAATGACTGGATCAAAAGACATGTCAAATTCGCAAGTGCCTGTCTAGAATAGTAGGGGAAACCAGACCCTGGCCACTGTGAGATGTACTTGCTAGTAAATCTTTTATTAAAAAAAATACTAAACTAGGAGCTTCACTCCTGTCAGAAATTCCTTTGGGTCTTTAAGACTCGTTCTGCACCTGATGCCACACATTAGATGTAAAATATGTCTGAAGCAGCAGAAAGAACTGTGTGTTTGGAACCAGCATCATATGTTGTGCTTCAATGAGAAGATTGGTTCAGTGATTATTTGAACTCTTTTTAAAGCAATTAATATACATCGGGTGTGGATTAAAAAAAGGCTTAATGTTTGTAATCTTTACAAAACCATATGCAATGCAAGACTCATTAAACCAGTAATTCTGTTGATGTATATGCCAATTAACAAAACCCGCAAGTGTTACAGGAGGAAACTGTAATTATTATACTACTATATTCTATTCAACTGATGGGACTGGCTGCTAGTTTACCCTTTCCCTGGCAGTTATTGCATTAAAGCAGGAATATATAAAGCTGGAAGACATCTGAAGAAAAATGCATTCTCATCCTAAATCAGCCTTGAAAAAAATAATCCTCAATAGATTTAGGCAGTGGGGTGAAGGCTTTCAACATGCTTTATTTCTTAAAACAGACTGCTAACTATGTAGCACCTTGTGGCAAAGTGGCTTGCAGTGCACAGGTGTAGTTGGTGCAGTGCTCAGGAATAACACACACAAGACAGTGAAAGTTCAATAAAACAGCTCCTTTATTTGTCTGGATTGCATGTCAACAACACTTAAATAATAAGCATGGGCTCCACACTGCCATGTGTATCGCTCCGTGACAACACTTCCTCATCTAAATCCCAGCACTGTTGTCACCTCATCTGCCTCATGTTAAGAAACCCCATACAAAGAGATTTCAGTTTTCATAATATATATTTGATTCTAAAAGTATTTATAAATTACAGTAGACTAACTTCATAACTGGTCTTGGTTTTGACTCGGACTCGTACTTCAGGGACTCGGCCAGTACTGGTCTTGGTTTTGACTCGGACTCGTACTTCAGGGACTCGGCCAGTCCTGGTCTTGGTTTTGACTCGGACTCGTACTTCAGGGACTCGGACAGTCCTGGTCTTGGTTTTGACTCGGACTCGTACTTCAGGGACTCGGACAGTCCTGGTCTTGGTTTTGACTCTGGCTCGGATACGGTGGACTCGACTCCAACACATGCACTTTTTTCATATAAAAGGGGAGGGTGTATGGGATGGGATGACAAGCCATGTTGTTGCTCCAGCTGATTTAGTAGGATGTAGTTCTGTATGTAGTTCTGTGATCAATTAGCTGTTGTGAAATGTACAAGCATTGATGGGCCGAATAGCCTCCTCTCATTCATAATGTTTCTTATGGTGTCTGGCAAACATGCAAGATAGCTGTTGTTGGTCTGGAATCGGATATATCTTTATGTTCAATATTGCATATCTTTCAGAAACTGATTTTCCAATTCCTATTATGTATTAAGAGTCGCAGCAAAAAATAATGTCAACAATTCTGAAAAATTAATACTGACAATTTAATACTGTAAGAGCACACTGATATAGAAGAGACAGAAGAGAGGGTGACTCCACAAACTGAAATAGCTACAGCTTATACATAAGGGGGTCTCCAGGTGTTACCAGTCATGGAGAATGGAAACTGTATCTGAGAGCAATGGGGGGGGGGGGGGGGCAGACATGTGCATTACTCACATCTTGACAACACGGCAGGCATATTGTTTCCTGGTAGGGATACACCATTTCACCTAGGTTGTGTTACGCATGTTACTGTATATAAATATGCTTGAGAACAAAAACAGCAAGAACCTTTTCTAATCTTGCCAGCTTCTGTTATGGTATGGGGGTCGTTCTCGTATCCAAATACATCAACCACCCACCCAATCCTGAATTTATTTGTGCATGTTGTAAAGAAACAAAGTAAATACTATTTGCATGGTATAAAAAGCAGAAGGGCGATACACTGGTGAAAATGGATGGTGATACGCTTATCTCTTTGGGTGGGTGGTGCCAGTGCAGACAGTGCTCTCCTCAGTAATTCCAGAGCTGTGTCAGAGAGGTACAGAGACCAGCAGGGCTCTCATTCATCAAGCAGTCGCTGCAGTCCAATGGAGAGATGGTCACACATCCAGGATTAACTCAGTGCTACAGGTGTTCAGTCCTAATTAGTCATTTCTACGCACAGATCAAATAGGTTAATACAGGATTAAGATTAATCTTGATTAAATACAAACTCACCCGATACTCCTGATTCCCCAGTTAACTAGCTTGTATCATTTCTTTAGAAATACTTAAAGAAACTTAAATTCAACGACAAAGGATTCGACCAGAAGTCTTCTTTCAATGTCTTCAAAGTTCCTTTTAATATTTCTAAATGTAGCACTATAGAGTGTTTAATAGTTATGGATGTAAATGTCTTTATAACTTTAGCGTTCCAAATAGGGGGAAAACAACTACTAATTTGATACAGTCAAATACAGTTAAATACAGTTGTACAAATTGACTAGTCACCACTGTAAAAAAATTAACAAGTCATCTATCTGATAATGTCAGGTACTCTATTTGTGAACATACAGTGTTGTAACACTGGAATTTTTAAAAACTATTTATTAATGTTCTAATGTCATTTATATGTAACTAGCTGAAGTGCCCAGCATTGCCCAGGGAAATTCAGTATTTCTTGCATGACAAATTGGGCAGCTGGAGCCTTATGGTTTCCCATAAGTTACCGATCTTGGGTGCCGTACAATGCGCTCGGACCCTTTTCCCTTTATTTATTTATTTATTTTTTTAACTTTTTTTTGTTTGGTTTTTGCCATTTTTTTTTTTTTTTTTTTTTTTTTAGTTATTTTTATTATTTTTTTGGTTTTGTGGGTTTCCTTAATTTGAGATACATGGTTACTGTAGTGAGCCAGCAATGGGGTTACTAAATAAAGTACCCCAGGGGTCAAAATTTTGGATCCAAACATAGCCCTCTACCTTACACTGGATAAAAGAGGAGGCCATGCAAAGTTTGGTTGCACTGGCTCCTGCAGGGTCCGAATGCATAAAAGAACGGATAGACATATAAATCGTTTTCTTTATACGTAAGATGGGGAAGTTAAATTCCTACAGGAGTTAGTCCAAATTGAATTAAGAATATCTAAATGATTAAAGAGAAATTTGAAAACAGAAATAGTGAATCACACGCTCTTAAAAGTACAGCGTGTTTTGCAATTACTTGATATGTCAGGAATATATTGTACAGTAAATAGCTGCCTACTTCATATAGGAATGTAGGTGAATAGTGTGTGAGTTAGTACACAATTAAACCCCCTAACCAGAAATTGGTTATTTGTGAACAAAAACACAGCATACCTGGGGGCATAACCCTGGAAAAGTTGACCATAGTGAAATCATCTCCACATCTAGTAAAGCATAATGAAGGTATAGTAAGGCATACGTAAGTACAGTAAAGCCCAGGTAGGAATGGTAAGCATATTAAAAACATGGCAAACCATGGAATTTCAAGGGACATTCGTTTGTTATTCATACAGTTTCCTTAATGTGTATGACATTCACAAGCATATTTGTCAAGCTAATTACGATTTCAATAAAACTGCATTGGCAGTGTAGTCCAGTGTATCCCCAGTCCGTTGCATTTGTAATACATGTGCACAACTGGAAGTGCACTATCATTTTATTTCTTAATGTAATTCAGTGGGATATTCTTCAGTATAATTACACCTTTACCAGAGTTCAGCATCCATTATTGCGTTATTCATTATCAATTTCCATTATCTCATTGCCTAACACAAGAACTTAATGATATCATGGTGTTTTCATGCATTGTGCTGCAAGTAAAACATCTATGCAGGGCTAGGCTGTTTGATGGCACATCCCTGGGCATGCAGATAGTGAACCATATTTGAACACCCTATTGTGTGTTATTGCTTTCATATACCGTAGTACTTAAATGAAGCTGGACATGAGGACAGTGAAAATATTTACCTAATTTTGTAGCTGTTCTATATATCTTACTATGGAATGTTTTACTTGTATGGTTGACTAAACAGCAGTGGTGTTAGAGAAAATAAACTCCACGTCACATTTTACACCGTGATCCACAGGTGGTTTGCTCCTAATTTTCTAAAGTAGCTTCAAAATCCATTTTCACCATTTTTATAAATATCTCTTAGCCTTTGTATGATTTTTGCAATCAATCATTCTGCTTAGTTATGATGCAGTTACTCAGATAAGGTGCTTGTACCCGAGAGCTGCTCTTCAGTTCTGGTTGTCTGCCATAAACATGTGTAACGTAGGCAAGATCAGCCAAAGTGACTTCAAGTAAGCGCCAGCGCCATCTAGTGCTCAGATGTGTATAGCACACTTGATGGCGCTGGCTCAGAGTTCTAACAAGACACTATGGCTGATCCAGCCTGTTATATACTTGTATGGCACTGGGACTGAAAAGCACTCAAGAACTTTCAACACAGACAAAAAACATGTACTAAGTATTGCATTAAGAACCACTCAGCATTACTGCAAACATCATAAAAAGGTAAGGGGACACTAAAATAAAATACCAGAAAATAAGAAAAAGTTACATGGAGCTGCTCAGTTGCTTTAATTGACTGTAGTGTACAGAAAGCACTTCTTAGGGCACTCCCATGCTAGTCGTGTCAAGCACAGACAGCATGCTGACTGGAAGAATGAATAACCCTCACACACCTTTATTATGCCAACACAAACAGTGTCACTACAGCTTTAAGTGCTTATCACAGATCATTAAGAACCCCACAAGGCCCTCGCAGCAAAGATGCTCTGATAAGCCATTTACAATATTCTGCCAAGAATGGGTGCTCTAATTAAAGAAACAGCAATCGCATTAAACAGCATGTGGACTGAAGCCTCTGAAGTAAGGAAAACAGTGCCCCCTATGGGCCCCAGTGGAAGCGTGGCAGTTCTACCTTCCATACTGTACCACATTCCAGTGCTGTGTGACCAATACTGCCTCTCTGCATCACTGTTCATTCCCAAAGAGATTTTATAAGCAGCCTGCATGTATTTATTTATATAGTTTTATTTAGTGAATTAATGAAGACCAGAACAGGGTCAAAATCTCTCACACACCTGATAAGCAACCAGGCTAATTCCCAGCACAGTAATTCACTGTGACACTGTGAAAGTCCATCATTCTCACCTAGTGCCATAAACTATTTATTACATTTAATATGGCATATGGGAATGTCCCTATAGTGTTGCTTTGGCTTAGAAAATAATGTGGGAAACACTAATTCCAACCAAAAGGCAATAAAATGTCTCTCTTTTTTATGCAGCGGTTGGCAGCTCTGCTTAAACCATGAGTTCTTCAAATGCCAGCAGCATGCCAATAACTACTGCAGTTTGGATCTAAGTCTCACACAGAAGGCTGACGAGGAGAAACTATGTTATAAGTAGGCCCGCGTTTGTATATTTCATATTGCTCTACCACATTATAACCAGGGTTTCAGTGCACAAAAGGACAAAATGGTACAGGATCTAGGATCCAGTTGAACCCCTGTTTATAACAATTATTTCAGTAATATACATCCACCGCCACAGTTTAAATTAACACAAATAAATCAAGGAAAAGTAGTGATCAGTTTGTTAAAAAAGCAGATGACCATGACATGAGCCAATATGCAGTACCCTGGGGTAGCATTGTTTCCTGGTCTCTCTCATTCGTTTTACATCACGTTTGAACAAGGGACTTACAATTTTCAAACGTTTCTGGTAAGTGAAGAAATCTTTTTTTGTACACACACAGATGCGTAATAATCATTTGTCACAACACTGGAAGCTTACTTATGGAACGTCATGTAAACTGTAGACATAAATCCAATCACATGCGTTTTAGTGTTAAAATAGATTTGTATTATGACAAAGATGGCAGATTTGCACAGGGTACTCCAGGGGACCACGTTCACTCATATAAACATGTACAGTAACGTGACATACAGACTGACATCTCCCAATTGGATAAGCACTTCTACAGGTATATGCAAAAACGTAACTGTGACATACAAATGGACAGGGAGGCGGACAGGCCTAATTCTGCATTGTTCTCGACACAGTCTTCCTAACTGAGATTTGACCAGTCGTGTTTAAGGTTTAAATAGTTCAGAAGGCAATGATAACTGTCTCCAGTTCTTTCACTTGGGGGTGGAAATCTGCAGCAATTTAATCTTGTGCATGAAAGCAGCTGCCAAGCTTTTATTATCAGCCCTCTATTGAAGCTTGACACAGCTGCTGTTTTGCCTTTTAAGGCTTAAACGGGCATGCGCTTAAATATATTTGATATATATAACATATATATATATATATATATATATATATATATATATATATATATATATATATATATATATATATATTTTACACAAGACAAATTAATCACATGAAAGACAGACCACAACTATGTGCTCCATATTGCACATTTTCATTTAAAACATCAATACAGTATACAGAAAATCTAATAAATAAACATAAATAGATAAAAGCCATTTCCAAACACAACATAATTATATTGGCTAATTTCTTTTTTTTCCCATTATCCCTGTAGCCTGGGGCTATATTTCAGTGTAACCCTATTTGTAATTTATATTGCACCACAAACCACCTGATTTATATTATCTGCATAGTGGAGCAGGATTTAAAGGTACAACCCCCTGAACTAAAACAAGAAGAATTATCAGTAACAGGGTTTCCCACTGATATGTTTAAAATAATGCATTATTAGACACAGTGTCCCGATACTGTATTTCAGGGGCAGCAGAGGTTCATAACTCCACACTACTCTTTATTAAGCCTGCGGTGGCCGTCGCTAAGCAATGCACAAAGCAGGGTCCTGTGCACATGACTCAATGAAGAACAGCACTCCAATCTGCTTTACTGTTAGCAGGGTGATAAATGAGATGCGACTGGGTAACTGGTAGCTGTTACACCAAGCAATCACAGAACAATACAGCATGTTGTAAATACTTAAACACAATCCTCTATCCAAATGAATGAATTGTGTGTGAGGTGGCTTATAAACAATAGATTGCTTCCCTTTTTAATATCCTATTATTTGTAATCTCCATGTTTAATTTGCTGTGCGTACTAACTGTTTTTTACTGGAATAAGAACAAGTAAAAGTAGAAATTAGAGGCAGCCATTCAGCCCATCTATGCTCATGGCTCCGAGTACCTGATTGATCTTAAAACAATTGACACAGTGTCAACAACATGACTAGGTAACCCATTCCATACCCACACACTCTATGTGGGAAGATGAGTCTCCTTCCCTCTGTCCTCTGGTCCTGGTTTCCTTGGTTAGGGTTAACTAGTACGCAAGGCTAACCTAAACAGAATCAACACAAGTGAATGATACAGAGAACACATAATAGGATATTAATCAAGTAAGAAATGTAATGTTTGGAATATGTAGGTGTTATACAGTGTGTCACCATTTATTTTCAATATGACTCCTATGACTAGCAGTCAATGATGGCGTTTACATGGACAAGTGTGACAAAGTGCCCGCCCTGTGTATATTATCTGTTATGTGTTGCGTGTGGTGTGTTTAAATGTTGGTGCATAGACATTGGTACACGGGATATAAACGGGTCTGTGTAACACGAGTGTTTAAAAATGTATATGTGTATTTAGGCACGAGGATTGCACAGCACTTCACGTGCAAGTAAAATGTAGTAATATGTGAGCACGGGGAATTGCACTTTATTAATTCACGTGCTGGGATTCAAGTGAATAATTAATTGGTAATTGAATCCCAGCACAACAGTATATATAGATGCACGTTGTCACATACTGGCGGTTGGGTGTTCGGTGAGTGGAGAACGAGATTGGAGACGGAGGAACTAATAAGTATAATAATAATAATAACAACAACATCATAAAGTATCTGCTCACCGTATTTTTGTTAAGTGTTAGTCCATTTTTGTTTGTCTTTTTATTTTGGCATAGAGTGCCGTGTCCTGTTGTTTTCTGTTTGTTTAACCCTTTTATTTACAATAAACCAGCGCAAGCAAGCGCCATCATTTCATTTCACATCATCTGTCTTTGTATATTTCATTCCTTCCTGGTTCTGACGCCGCCCACTTCGGCCGTCTCTGTGACAACAAGTCATGACAGTTTTCCTTACAATGTTGTAAAAATAGATATGCGTAACATATAAAAGTTATATTTGATAAAAGTAGTCTATAAATGTATGTGGAAAATGTGGGAACACGGGGGGTTACACTACACTATAATAAAAAACGGTATGATCCTTAGGCCTATATGAACCTAAGATTAAGAACAGGTGGATATGTAAAAATACAAACAAGGTTCCTGAGCAGCTTCATGCACAGGCAGTTCTATAGGAGTAGTACCAGGCTGAGCATCCTAATGTTCCTGTACACATCTGCCAGTCCCTATACCCTGCGTCTGCTCCGAGAAGCCAGAATCTGCTTAACACACACACTATAATGAAACGCGGATGTCTTGTAATATTATAAACATTGAAACAAAAGTCTTTATTTAAAGAGATATGGTACATTTATGTTGATTGTTAATTATATCCATTACTTATTGCACAATAAGCCAATTGATGCTAACAAGTCATCCCAGCTCTTTGTGGTGGAAGAAGAGGTGGAGTTCTGTTGTTCCTGGGACTTTTTAAAAAAATTATAAAAAGAAAATATTACTACTACTACTACTAATAATAATAATAATAATAATAATGAAGCTAAAAGTTTGGTTAGTTGTGCTTTACAACATGTATTTATACAAACATTAATAATAGGCTATATGAAAGGTTTACATTTGCAGCATCTTTTCTGTTCTTTCTTGTGTGTGTGTGGTTTGTTACGGCTTTGCTGAGGAATAATGTGAGATTATGTCATTTAAACAGGATCTTGACCTCTGAAATCCAGTGAGACACAAGCGCAATACCTGCTCCGGTTTACATGGGTTTTTACAGCTATTTTTATCGCAAGAAACCGATTGACCCTGCCCTTAAAGTCACGCTGACCAAAGGACGTTATTTTGCTGTTTCAGGATGTATTTGTGTGACAACGTCACACAGTCATGATTGTAGATTCGATTTTCATGTGCTTTTAAACTCAGCCATTGTTGATTTTGATTAAATAACACCATAGCCCAGAATTTAATCGCAGGAACAATGTGAAAAAGTAGGGGAAAAAGAGTTCAAGTGCTGAGCAGATTCTGATCCGTTGCATAAAGTGGCACAAGTCTTACATGCTTCAATAAAGATACACAGCATCACTGTCTGTGCTTAAGAGTCAGACCTTTATTTAATGTTTACAGCAATACTAATAAATAAGAGCACATGGGCACCACTTAAAGTACTGAGACAGGTGACATCTTCATTTTTAAAAAGACTTCACCGCTACAAATAGACCCTGTCTTACTGGAAGAAGAGAATCCAGGCCAAAGCTGTCTCTATTACTACTTGAACTTATTATACATAGCAGAGATTGTAGATCATTGGAATCCAGCTCCATTAAATAGATGTATCACCTTCACCTTTTCAAAGCAATGAACAATGTAGCATGTAATTGTAATGACCGGATACTCTTGGACCCCTTTGTAATGCATATTTTATAAATCAAAATTCATAATTATGTTATACAGAAACTGACACAGTTCTGCATGTTATTTAGAACTAATCCAAGCACATCTATTCTACATGAAATTGAAAACAACTGGTCTCTATTCAACACTGAAAACCTGGGTCATTACGGATTCAATCAAGCACTCAAGGAGCAATGTTAGAGCAGCTGCTCCTCACATGCCGTTTGATCCAGCCTCTATGACAATGGAAGTGTGTTCTTTTAGCATTCCAGTTCAGAAATTGCAAATATTTGTATTTTCATTAGATTTCTTTAAGAATCAAAGCAGCATGACATTTTCACATGCACTGACACTTATAAATAAATCTGTATATAGAACGTACCATACAACATTCTACTGCTAAAAGATATTCATTACACATCAATAATTTCAATATAAACTATTTTATACAGTAATATGCACACTTATTAGAACTCCCCATTGCTTCTGTAGTTTTGATTTGTTATGCTTATGAAATCAAACCACTGGAATTGAAAATCTAAGAAAATTGTCATAATAGTAAAAAGCATGAGAATTTTTAGAAGTTGTTTAAGAAGCCCAATTAAAAGCACCAACTGGTTTAACATTTTCATATGAGTGCCTGTTGTTTCTATATAATATATAACAATAATATCTTTATATAGCACCTTTCACAGAGGTAGGCTGTGAACTGCGCATTATATGCAGACAGAGGTAGGCTGTGAACTGCGCATTATATGCAGAGTCACTTACAATAGGACATTGATTTAACATCTCATCTGCAGGACTTGCTCAGGGTCACACAATGAATCAGTCAGTGGCAGAGGTGGGATTTGAACCTGAGACCTCCTGGTTACAAGTTCTGAATTTTAACCATTGGACCACACTGCTTCCTTGAAATCACTTATTACTGTCCAGAAATTGTAATTTTAACACCCTGAGGTTTTCACACAGATCGGTATATAAAGGATATATCTGACGAATCTTGAGGTGTTCTAATAAATGTGCACAGTGCTGTATATCAGCGATCTTCTGGACTACATTGATCACATATCCGACTTCAGGCCCATGACTTGGTAACAGTGGATCTAAAATTACTTTAAAGTTCAGGCCCATGACTTGGTAACAGTGGATCTAAAATTACTTTAAAGTGCAGTTGTTATGAAATAAGCAATTTGACGTTTGTTATCCCAGACTTCCTAACAGCTGTTTCTGTCTTTATTGAAGTAATTGTAGCAAACAATACCATGTATTTCCATGCATTATATAGGTCTTCGATGTCCAGTTTGGAAAGAAGGATGTATTTTAAAACATGATATACAGTACGGTATTACACTACTCTGTTTGCAAGCCGTGCTTTCAGTAAATGCTACACTTACTTGGTCATGTCACCAAGAGGGTGATATTTCCTCACTTTCCTTATTGACTGACATGCTTCAAACTCAAGCATGATTTCAGCCAAATATAAACCCGGTACAAAAAACAATCATTAAAAACATAGCATTAATAACTGCACACAATATGTCAGTCTTTGCTTGAGAGAGGATCTGGACTGAATGGCACACAGGGGGTGTTCATGTCCAGACTGAGGTGTGAGGGGTTGTTTTCAAGATGCATGCTGGAACTATAGAGCTATTTGTCTCTGTGACAGACCTCTAATGATTCTTGGTGTTAGATCTCCTTCCCAGCCTGTGAGGGCACTATGTAAAAGGAACAGAGTACCCTTAACTAAATTGAATGACAATTTATTCCTTAGAGTAGGTGGAAGTCGGTCATTTAGGAAGGGGGGTAGGGGAGCTACGGCACAGACTGGAAACGGCGTGGCATCCATGGATTGGAGGAGCAGATGCGCTCGTTAAACTAGGGTCATGAGCAAGAGTATAAATAGGGGCGTAGTGTAAGTGATCTGTTCCTTGGTAAATGGTTAGTGTTTTAACCTACAGGGAGTCTGTGTTGCCATGTTGTGAACCGTGAGTTTTGTCTTGTGTTTGTTAGTGTTTATTAACTGTCTGTTTTTTAATAGACTACCAGTAGCACGACCCGAAGCTGTAGCGAAAGCCAGCATAAACCCGGACATCACTTTCGCCCTGCATTTCACGGAGAACTGTAAAATACACCATTAGCACTTATTCACTGTCAGTAAGAACTGTGTTTGTGTTTTGTGTTTAGTGTTGGTGTGTAAAACTGGACTTTTGGTTGTGGGTCAAACCCGTGGGATTTTTACAAATGAAGTGATAACAACAGCTGTATTCACTTCCATCATTTGTTATTTACAGGTGTTTGCCATAAGGCTCTGGACATTGCATTAACTTCAATAAACACACCAGTTAGTAACTGTCTGTGTGATTCTTACCTGCACTGCACTCACCTGTACCCACTCACCACTTTGCCACAGTCCCTCAGTATTGATTTCACAAAAAGGGACTTGGACCCCTCCCCACTTGCCTACAGCCACAGCTACAAGCCTCCTTTCATAAGAACATAAGAACATAAGAAAGTTTACAAACGAGAGGAGGCCATTCGGCCCATCTTGCTCGTTTGGTTGTTAGTAGCTTATTGATCCCAAAATCTCATCAAGCAGCTTCTTGAAGGATCCCAGGGTGTCAGCTTCAACAACATTACTGGGGAGTTGATTCCAGACCCTCACAATTCTCTGTGTAAAAAAGTGTCTCCTATTTTCTGTTCTGAATGCCCCTTTTTCTAAACTCCATTTGTGACCCCTGGTCCTTGTTTCTTTTTTCAGGCTGAAAAAGTCCCTTGCGTCCACACTGTCAATACCTTTTAGAATTTTGAATGCTTGAATTAGGTCGCCACGTAGTCTTCTTTGTTCAAGACTGAACAGATTCAATTCTTTTAGCCTGTCTGCATATGACATGCCTTTTAAGCCCGGAATAATTCTGGTCGCTCTTCTTTGCACTCTTTCTAGAGCAGCAATATCTTTTTTATAGCGAGGTGACCAGAACTGCACACAATATTCAAGATGAGGTCTTACAAGTGCATTGTACAGTTTTAACATTACTTCCCTTGATTTAAATTCAACACTTTCACCCCTTTCCTGTTTCTCAGACACCTCAGGCAGCTGCCCAGCCTGGATCTCATTTTCTTACATCTTGCCATGTTCTGATTACACTATGTAACACAATTTTTGTTCCTGGGTAGTAAGTGTTATTTCCTAATTGCTTATGCCTCAAAAGTATAGAAAATGGCTATTATTTCCCACAAACTTTGCTTTTGTGACCAGGACAGCGATATTTCAAAATATCACTATTTCCAATGGGAAAACGGGCAAATGTGCGTCTTTTCGTTCACATAAAGTCAGAAAAAAACAACATATGAATCCAAATTAACATGTATTTATACTAAAGTAATACAAAAATTACTACAAAAGATTTAGAAGTTAGTAGTGTTTCGAGATTTACGATTATACTGTATTTACTACTATAATCTGTAATATGTAATATTATTTAACAGTCTCAAGCAGAAAAGAAAGAAAATAAATAACTGTTTTGAACTGTGAACTTTGGGTCTGTCGTTGTTGGAGCACCTGCATCACCTGTACACCTGAGCACTGCAAACTACTCGACCGCTGGGGGGTATTAGCATTAATTTGTATTAGGGCTGCACATTGCTTCAAAAGGTAAATAATGTGAGGGAGGCATTATAAAGGGGGAGGTACAGTATAACAAGAGAGGGCTGTGCATATTGATGGATGACAACAATAAGAAGCGAATATTGTACGAGGCAAGTATGCACCAAATGTGAAGACACTATCTCAAAGTATGAGTTCTGGCATCATTCATATAGACAGAAATTAAAACAATCTGGCAGTGAAACAGTTATTTATTGTTTTTTTTACAGGACAGCAACCACAATGGAAGACACATGACTTCAATAATTCAGCTAACTGACACTAACTGATTCAGCATGCAGTGTTTAATTGTTATTAAGCATTATGGATAGAGTGTTTATAACCCATCAAATATAAAAGCTACCTGACACCTCAGATAGTCTCCGAGAGGCTTTGTAAAATCGTGCACTTCACTATCCATTGGCCAGTGCTTGCATGACAACGACACTATAAAACCTATCGTAGCTGAACGTATTAAATAACTTAACACCACATCGCAGTGATGTGAACTGATTGCCAAGAACTGCTGTTGACTGCCAAATGCATCTCAATTTGGCTTGCATTGAAACCTCATCTCTACTGAATATCTTCTGTTGGGTTTTTAAAGCAGATTTAACGGCACAATGGGAGATGTGAACCATGACCCATGGCTGCTACCCAGACCTCAGAGACAGCATTATTATAATGGAAACTGACAACAGGGGTGGAAAGGCTAAGAACTATTAAGGATAGGCTATTACGAAATCTCCCAGGTTTACCAAAGACAAATACGAACAACTGAAACCAAGGCCTAATTTAGCACCCCCTCTCTGAAACAAAACCAAAATAAATGGTATCTTAAATTTAATATGTAATTCAATCCGTCTCTGCTCACTTTCAGAAAGGAAGAGGTGAAAAGTTGAAATGTGTTTGGATAAAGTCCTTTTCGCAACTGTGTTAAGTCAGTAGCAGCCGCAATTTGACCCGAAATCAATTTGCCAACTTCCTGCCTTAAACACAGAAAGAAGAAACCTTAGACACAGCACAGGGGTCAGTGCACAGCAAAGGGAACCCAGTTAGTCTCAGCAATGCACACTGTTACATTCCTAGGGAAGCAACGGTCTGGGCAAAGAAGTCCATAACACACTTGAAACTCTATTAGAGCCCTGTCCATTGCTGCAGTTCTAACAACCACCCATTACAACAAACATAAACTGCATTTACGTCTGCACTTAAGGGAATATACACTAACTCCACTCAAAAGAGTGGAGTTAGTGTAGGGGTATGGTAAAGCATATTAAAAGACATGCAAAACATGGTAAACTATGGTTAGTGCATAGTATAGCAATGGGAAATCTGCAAAATAACTGTGGTAAACTTGGCATGCACACCCATATGTTTTATATTAGTGCAAGTTTCACTATGCAAACTTTTATATATTACATTAAGGCTAATTAAAAGAAACAGTGCGCTTGAGTGATTGACACACTTGTAGCTTTTCACCCTGTGGAACAGCCTTGTTGTTTGTTAGACTGTCTCCACCGCCGAGAACCAATTCTCTTCTCCTGCCCATCGCAATTAATAATCTGTCACCAGCAACCCGGGAGAGTTTGTCATCTGTGGCAATGGATATAGTTATTCACAAACATCAGTATATCGATTTTTCTAATCAGATGCGTATATGTATATGTGTGTGTGTGTATGTATATATATATATATATTTTTTTTTTTTCTTTTCAGCTGTGACAGACTGTAGCCAAGCTCAGAGTGCAGTGCCTCTTTCTCTCTGCCCAGTGATTCTCAGTCTCTTCTGAGCTGTGATACGAAGTGATTGTGTCTGCTGTGACGCCCCCTATAGAAGTGACCAATAATATTATATTATTGGAAAAATATTGATTTCATTATTTTTCATGATCACGGCACAATACAGAATACGCTGTAGCCAAACACAACAAACAAGCAGACATTGTGGACCATGTGATTGGGCCACTGAATTGCTTGTGATGTCTCTGACTGAGCAGGTAATAAAAGGGGATGTTTGGGTTATGGTCGTTTCACAAGCCCTCTGCACCACCAATATGAGAACCCCTGTTCTAAACCAAAATCTGAAACAGATTTTATAAAGCGGAAATCCATACAAAGACATACTGTGCTTCACCTTCAAGGAGTCATAATAAGGGCTTTAAAATCCTACTTTTTACATTAAAATCACTGAAACCGCAGCTGGCTCAGAAGTTTTTTTTTTTTTTTTTTTTTTTTTTTTTTTTTTTTTCAAATCTACTGCTTCCTATAGTAGTACCGAATCTACTTATTTGCAGTTGGTCACATTCTCTTTTTAAAATTAGCCCACAAGAGTGAATCTGACCTACAGACAACAAGTGAATATGTACCTGAAAGAAAACGGCTTTTAATCGATTGTGTTGCATTTAGATATTCAACACAAAAAAAGGAGAATGGTATCATGCTACTGGTACTAACAAAAGGTTTTAAAGCCATCCCTTTAGTTAATTTGAGAACACCTAGACCAAGGTTAACATAGGTAAAGCTTGTGAATCAGATGGATTGGGATCACTGCTCTGTAGAGGTAAAGGCAAGGTAAATTATACACTATATTGGATTTCCCTTCATCTGCTCAGCCAATCTGAGGTGCACATCTGGTGGCTGAAACCGATCTGAATACAATCCTGACATGTGTAAGAACCTACAGCCAATTAGTGCTGCTATGGTACTTGTAAACAACACAGGCAGCAAATACAGCAGCCATGGAACTGTCCTGCAATCACTATTACCGGATTCAAAAACTAAAATCCACAAACCATGCCTACTTGAAGTGCTGGAATATTTAAATCGAAGGATGAGACAGTTACTGCATTGTTGCCAATAAGGTACAGGAAGAGCCAAATGCATAAGGCTTTGATGGACATTTGTAGACTCAGCTGTGTAATTAACTGTCACTCAGGACTCCACCCCCACTGCACTTAACTGCTAATTGCACTTCCCTGATAAGCTGGTAGGGTCTCAGTCTTTGACGTCTGAGATTTTGGTTTCGGAGTAATAGTGATCCTGCAGGATAAGAAACGCTAATGAGACTCCACCAAACCTCACAAAGGGAAAAAGACCCGGGGATGACTGGATCGTTAAAATAGCAATGTCTTGTGCTTCAAAAGCACATGCACTGTAAGCAGCTCAGAAAGTCTCGAACTTCTAAAGCAAGTTCCATTTTCAGACTATACAGGGCAAATGTATTTTTATGTTATCTTTATTACTATTTTTAAAATAAAATTATGCTATGTTTCCTCAGGCAATAATTCCCCACAACACCTCAGGAGAACTGAAGGTGAGTGGGTGTCAACAGATCCTACAACCAAGCCTCTTTATGCCCAGGAACTGGACATCGAATGCTGGTGAGTATCAAAGGACCTGCATGTGTCTGCTTGAGCTCACCAGGGACACTGAAGTGCAATGAGGTGTCCCTGCAGACTCCATAGCCCACAGGAGCACCAGAGCAAATGTCACCAGAGTCTCCCTGTGGACAGCTCCCCATTAAAAATCAAACACACTTTAACATACTGTATGTATCTTTCACATAGGAAAATGGGACTTCAAAGTGATAATATGTATAAGATAATATTTACTGGAACTATTTGTTTAGCTATATGTACTTTTGCATAGTTCACTTCTTCAGAATCGTGTTTCTAAATGTTTATTTACCAAAGCAGTTACAGCTGCTGCAACCCTCGGCATCATCGGTCCACAAGCAGACCTGTCCCACGGCCTCCCTTGTGAACGACCTCTGCAATACAATGTGTATTATAACTCAGGAAGCAAAGCCGAAAGTGCTTTCCTCTTTCTCACACAGTTCTCTTTTTGTTATATTGATAACATTTTACATGCGGCAGGAAATACTTACCAGTACACTGACGTGAGTTTATTAATGGACAGCCTCCTGAAATACACCACCGTACTGGGACACAGTGGTGAATGACGACTGCCAAGACTGCTACAGTGGTATCAGTTTGTCAGCCACCACTGGAAACTTATTTCTGGAGATAAACTGAGGAACTGCTAGGAATTCATGCAATACAGGAGCTGGGCTTTTATAAAAGCTTGAAATATAGAACATATCTCTCAATAGGCGCTATTTATTTGAAACTGTATTAGTGTTCCGCAACACTTTTAAGAGAGTAGTGCAAGTAAAAGCTATTTTAAAACCGGACTATTTATTTACTGCTTATTTCAATTGGGTATAATTCCAACCAGTTTCACAGTGATATAAATCGTATTGTTGGCTTTTGTGCCAAAGAGCAGAAAGACAACAGATGCCATCACACACACAGCCCGGTTCAGAGTGTGCCAGCAACATCAAAACAACATCAAGTCAACAGCTGGAATCCCAGCGGAGGTAGCCTGTGCCTGCTGAAAATCAAAACTCGATGATATAAAAGCTGTGTTTTTAACAGTACCCTTGATCATAAATATAAATATATGATCTATTTCCATTTTTTTCCTAAGCTTATGCAACCAAAATATCTAAGCAACAGAGCAAGTAATCACAAATTTGGACATAAAACTAAAGAAAAAGTAAAATAAATACAAATAAATGTACCTATACTTGTTATGGATCTGATATGTGCAAAGCTTACATTTAATTTAGGAAAATACTGAGCCCATGTTTTGTACCTCCTACCGTACTCTTAAAGATAGCTCTGCTACTCATATGAAGATGTAGCTACACAATAAATTGGTATAAACCTGTAGAATTGTGTTTAAAAAACTTTCCAATAAGGAACCGTACCAGTATGCTAACATACATTGTAGCTAACAAAATAGTTCCATCCATTTTCTCTGACAGGCACATTGTGGCAATGTTGCCCCGTCCATGTGTGCATTTCTGTGTTGTATGTTGCGTGTAGTGTGTTAATGTTGGTGTATAGTCATTGGTACACGGGATGTAAGGATAGGTTATGAGCAGTTTAAAATGTATATTTGTATTTAGACATGAGGATTGCACAGCATTTTAGGTAAAATATAATAATATGTGAGCAAGGGGAATTGCACTTTATTAATTCACGTGCAGTTGTACCGAGACTCCAATTGATTGATTGATTAGCAATCGAGTCTCGGTACAGCTGCATAAAAGCAGCATGCTTTCACTCACTCAGGGTTGTGTGTTCGACGATTGGAGAATGGGATTGCAGATGGAGGTAATAGCAATTAATAGTAAATCATAATACCAGCTCACCGTGTTTGTCTGTGTAGTCCGTTTTGTTTGTCTTTGTTTTGGCTACGAGTGCCGTGTCCTGTGTTTTGTTTGTTTTTCAATCTTTTATTTTCTCTATGTTTAATTATTAAATTCTGAGAGCAAGCAAGCACTCAGCTTCACCATAGCTCCACATCTCTCTGTCTATTCTGTGTTGGTCCCTGTTTCTGGTCACCCACTACATACATCTTTGTGACACACATCTATTCATTATATATGTCTTAAATCTGCTGTTTGGAAAGAAACACATGTTTCAGCAAAAAAATATTTTCATTTTAAAACATGATCTCTGGTACTACATTAAGTTAAAAAAAAACCCTGTTTACAAGCAGTGCTTTTAAACAGCACTTCCTGGATCATTTCACCTGGAGGGTGAAAATGTCTTCACATTTTCACTGGCTTCTTTCTGGGTCAATAACCAATCAGCTGCTTTCCCAGCTGCTTTCCTTGTTGACTGACATGCTTTCAGCCAGTGCTTTGACACTGCTGGAGTGAAATGACCAAGGATGTAAGGCAGTAACATAATTTGTGGAAACCAACGTAAGCAAACTGAGATCTTTGTGTAGTACCAAATGTCTGTTTTACAATGAAAATACATTCCTTTCTTTTAAAACTGAGATATATGAAGCTAACACAAGTGCAAAATGGGTAGGATTTAGGAAATGGTTTTGTTAGCTATAATTAGTTGCTACTAATGGGTTTTAATGGGGAGGATGGTTATAAAACTATGAATGATAGGAACATACACAGCTATCTTTTTGAAGGAAGCCAAAAAAAATGATTTTCCTTTCTTTGTATCATAATGCCCACCAGAAACCTAGAAGGTAGATGATCTTTTTTATATATATCTTAAACCAACATATTGTACATTTGTTTCTTACTTTCCTTCCACTTTAAAAGGCAGTTTTTGAAGCATGAGTGCAAATTGCAAAGGCATATAAAACTGTAACAGCAATAAATAATAATAATAAAATAATTTTTCGGAGTAGCTTATTGACTGTCATACCATTAAAAATGAGTTGCAAAGGGCCTGTCTGTTCATTTGTTTTTGACACGCTCTGAAATGGGTGAAACTCTACAGACAGTCAAGCTATGATCCTTACAGTAATACTACACTAGAACAGAACAGAATGCAATCAGGGCAGAAAAATAAGATTGTCACGCTGGCTTATTAAAACACAGCTAACTGCTAAGAAATAATTAAAGCTGTCGCACTTTTCGGAAACCAAACTGGAGAGAGTGCAATGGAGCCGTCTTCACAGGATCACACCCCTGCTGTCTATAAATGAGCTTCTGGAAGCACACACCTGCCCCTGCTGTACTTGTGGATTGATGGTAAACGCCACAATTCCACATACCTAGTCACTTTATAAAAATATATATTTTCCTCTCCCATTTAGTGTAGCACCCCCTAATATGAAAATATACCTGTTCCCAACTGGAAGTTTAAACTCAAACTGTCAATGTGTGGGTTAAACAAAACAATATAAAAACATTCAAACAAACACGTTATGAATATACAGTGGCAAAAATGACACATTGGTATTCATTTATAAAACAGTATCATAAAACTATGCATAAATGACATCTGAAATAAATAAGAAGTAGAAATAATACTTTTATTTTTAAACATATTCAAAATTAAAGAATGTAAAAATGTAAAAATGTGTTTAAAATAATATTTGACTACAGTATGAAAAAGTGTGTTCCAGCACTAATAAAAAAACAAGAGATTTTAAATCTGATCCAACAATGAAAAGACTGCTTGATGGTAGGCTGACACTTACATGGTTGCTTTAGAAATGATGCTTCTCATAATGTAAGGTCAGTACAGGGACAGGATTATTTGAATAAAAATCACCTTTACGAACCATTATAAAGATGATTTTTTTTTTGTATAACATTTGCTCCTTGTGAAACACCAGTGATGTGTGCAGTCATGGGATATGGAAGCACCTGTCAACTGAGCACTTACAGCCCAGTCAGCCCTCTATCAAAGTCCATCAGATCTGTAGCTACCATGACTGAAACGGATTTGCAATGACGTGCAGATTGGATATAAAATATAACACTATATAGTATAATAAGATTCTGTATAATAGTACAATACATGGCATGGATTCTGTTTGTATTACAAATGAATCAATTGTGTGGGATATGTACTGTATATTAAAGAATTGTCCTATCCATATGCCTGGCTAAAATGGATAAGCTATTTCATGCTAATGGGGATGTAAACCCCTTTCCTTTTGTTAGCCTGTTTCCAGAACCTCCAATGTGTGTCTCTGTCCTACAAACATGGTCTGTGTCTCACTGCAGCAGTACCTTTAAAACCATTAATGCAAGTCCAAATCTATGCCACTCATGTGGTTAAAGTTATGTTATGTCAGGAAAAGTTAGTGGCATCTTGCACTGTGAAGACTTATACTGCTTATCATTTAAAACAAACTCTATGAATCGTTGACATTCACATCATACCAAATATTTTAAAATGGAAGGAAAGTTTGATCTTAAATCTTAGATGAGGATATTTTAATAGAAAATGCCCAGTCTAAAGAATGCACTTCTACATACACCTGTCGGTACATCAGTTATAAGCAGTAAGTGCTGGAAGGACATTTTATCGCCCAAGGGCTTGTTTGTTATCGGCATTATCCACCTATGTCATAAATATTATCACAATCTTTCATGACATATCACTATGTCTGTAGGTTGAAATAATTTCAGCACATTCACTTCCTCATTGGGACCCCACTCAAGCTGTCCGTATAAACCGTGACGGGTCTGGGGGCCTATAACCTGTAACGCAGGAAGGCATTTCAGCCAAATGTACTAGGGAATGGTAAGAAAAACGGCCGTCATCTGAGTCAAAGTAAAAATTAATTATGGAAAACAAAAAGGACAACTGTAAAACAATAAAAGATACTATTATGGTAATAGCAGGTAAAAACAAGACGATTTATAACAGATTCATAACATATCCTGCATGAGTTGTGACAGCAGGTGTTGTGAAGCTCCCTGATGCAGTCGACACTTTCAGCAGCTGTCACTGTGGCATATGGTGTCGGAAGTGGTGTTGTGGAGTAATCAGATAGTGGGGGAGAGGAATAAAAAACAGACCAAACTAAACACTAGACAATAAAACAAACAGGTTTGGAGTCTGTAAAATAAACAGTAAATATAAAATCAGTAAGGGTCGCCACGTGGCTCATCTAGTGATGGTCCCACAGCACTGGAGAGCAGGGAGAGTCAAGTAATCAGGAACGCTGGTTGGAATACTGGCTGTACTGAGTTGCCAATCTTGGCTGGGGGCCCGTAGGGAGTCTAGCTCTGTTTTGTTGTTTACATTTTTTGCAACCACCTGTGATTTATAAAATATGTCTTTGCATTCAATACCCCTTTGGCCGCTGGTAATATTCAGCTTTTGGCGAGACCCCCAGTTCTTTAACCTAAGAGACACATTTGAGGCATTAGATACCACCATGTTCTAGCCCCCTGGGCATAATGTTTGGATGTCAAATGACAATATAATAATGCAATCTGCCTGCTAAAGGCTCAGCACTGCAACAATAGAAGCTGGTACTGTTCAACAGATCTGTCAGGGGTATGATCTCCACCCCCAACAATGTAAATTCCTCCTTAAGAAAAACAATGTCTGTTAAATGGCTGCCAAGGAAGCACAGTAAGTTCATTTCATCTACTGCCAACATATCATACCACCTGCCTTCTCCATGGTGCCGCCAAGCAAGGCAGTGAGCCAGGACGTGTTGTGAATAATGCTGAGGAAAGATTGGCTTGCAACTAATAATGATAATAATAATAATAATAATAATAATAAAAGAAGAAGAAGAAGAAGAAGAAGAAGAAGACGCTAAATATGTGCTTTTTATTTGCTGTGGTTTTAAGTTAAGGCATCTTATTAAAACCTGCAATGAATATAAAACTGCTGTTCTGGGCTTGGCAAACTCATGCCTGCAAATGTGCCAAATACACACATTTTACAGCGAACAATGGAATCGTATATCACAAGAATCAGTGCAGTTTTTCAAATAGATTCCAGTAGTTGGCAGAGTGCTAAAAAGTCAGACTTGACTTACCATAAAAGAAAAAGCAACCAAGTCTTCAAAATCTTTACATCTACTTTTAAAATGTAGCTGCGGCTCATTAAAGTATCATTTAGTAAACCAGGCTAGATCTTGATCTTCAGATCAAGAGGAACACAATCAAAAGCATGTCTCACAATTAGTCTGTTTTTCAATAACTTGTTAAAGAATGTCCTAACCAAGTTTCATCTCAACTGGCTCTTTAGATATATGTAAAGGTTAGACAAACGTATGTACTGTATAGTACAGGCAACTCCACTACACACTTCTTACTATGGTTATGCAAAGGCCATGGTTTGCATTCCTTTTAGATACTTCTTTAAAGACATACCAGCACATTACCTGCTGTTTTCCCTTTTACAACTGTTCCTAAGGTCACAATAAGCTGCCACATGTACATTTTCCATGTTCATATTCACCGCCTGAAATTACACTGCATTCTCACTCTAGAGACGATCCACACACTGTGCTCTACAGGGACTCTGCTTGATGTTGAGATTACAGTAACTGTGATCTTTAGCTTGTCTGTCAACTGCAGCCCCTGCTGGGTCCTCAGTAGCTGTGAAAGACTCCCGGGCAATCACTTTGAAACTATTGCTGCGACCATTGGGAGCTGTCTTGTGTCAACAGTTCCTTTTGCTGTTTAAAGAGGCCCGCACGGCAGCCCTCCACGCAGTGTCTGTCGATACCAGGGTCAGTCAGCTGTATCTTGCTAGCAGATGGTATGAGCTCAGCTTTTAACCACCAGTCTGAGGCCAAGTCAAGAAGGCAAACGTTTCCAATGCTGTTGCCAGTCCCTCCAAAGTGACTGGATATTTAGGACTTTGACCAGATGACGAAGTCACTATCTCTTTAAATTAACAATTCTCCTGCCTATATCTGCATGTGCTTTCTGTCCATTGGAGTGCAGAGGTAATTTTTTCTTTCACCAGTTATGATGCCAGCAACATGCCCCCAGTGAACAGCCAATGTTGTATCATTAGAAAGTGTGAACTCTGTAAATCACACTTGCTCTTTGTTTCTATCTGTTTGCATTACTGATATATGTTTCCTAAAGCAGAAGGTATTTATAAGACCAAGAAAGTAAAAAAAACAAAAAAGTCTTTATGTGTTAATCTTTGGGCGCAATGTCCTTGTCAAAGTGATTATAGCAACTCGACAACATTGCTGTCATAGAAACGGATAAACGTGGCAGCAGAAGAATTATGATTATTAGTCCATCTTGTGGTGGATCTAGATTTATATATTTCTTTTAATGTTTTTTTTTTTTTTTTTTTTGTATTATTATTATTAACATTATAAGGTAACCCTATGAAGTAAATATTTCAGCTGGTGCCTTTCAGTGTACTTAATTATTGTGTGTGTAAGATATTTTGTTACTTGTGTTATAGATTAAATGTTTTATAGATTCTATCTGAAATCGTGACCTACAGCACCGGAAGTCAGTAGGTACTAGGAAGCAGCAAGATATGTTTTTGTTATTTTGTTTTTGTATTGATAGGGCTGTGCAATACCCCCAAAAAATCTGTAATTCCTGAACCAGTTTATCATTGAAAAGCTGTCTAAATCAATAATACTAAAACAAATATTTTTTTCTATAAAGTAAGACAAATTATTTAATTACTTGATTATCCCTCATTTAAATAATCATTCTGTTTATTAAATTCCAATGGGTCGAAAAACTGGATACTTTAACTTATGATTTTTTTTTTAAGTGTTTGTTTCACAAATCACTATAGAGAGGAGAAAATCCATTCTGACTTGTTTTCCAGTGGTGTCAATTATCTTCTATCAGCAGGAGAGAGTTTCATCCCTGTGGTTCTCCACCCGCTATCATCCAATATAACTATTCAATACTACTGAACACAGAAGCAAGGCACACTAGCAGCAGCAATTAATAAACCATGACTGTAAATTATTTATGAACTTTTCACAGGCTTTCTTCTCATCCTTAAGGAGATGCAAGCACATTGATGAGATATATAATATATATGGTAATAACTTGGCTGTAAAACTGGATAGTAGTAAATGAAGGGATTTGCAATTGCCTATGACTGATATGTTTGCACAGACATCATTTTAAGGGTAATCAATTCACAGTAAATATGATCAGAATCCATATTATGTCTACTGTAACATGCGTGCCCTGATATTTCATGAGACGGTGATCATAGGATATTCTCTAGAACAGGCTTTGCTGCAACATTATTGAGTGTCTAATAGTTATGGATGACACATCACAAATAACAAAAAGACACCAATCTGTCCTATAGTAAATGAAAAATATATATTTCCAATAAGATGTAATGAATAATGTAACCTGTATCCCAATGACCTCATTAGCACACTGCAATTGCTAGTCATTCAGAACAACACAGTAAGCTGCAAATTCCTCACTCCACTACACACAGCCGTTTCCACTGGACAGCACAACAGTGTAAAGATTTAGGTATATCATAAATGTGAACTGGATATAGATTGGCTTCTCTTAAGTCAAACTCTAAATGATGTTGCATAAATAACACTTTATCCAAAAACAAACCGCACTGTCTTAGACACAGATTGCCATAACACTAGGATGTAGGGCTGTCAAAAAGTCTGGGAATGAGAAGAGGCCATATAGCTCATTAAGGTTCGTCCCATGCTATTTTTCCCTGCCGGGGGGGGGGGGGGGGGGTCTAATTTAAAAGGGCAGCATCTAGTTGGTTTTACATTTTTGTGCAGTGTTTTAGACTGAACTATCTAACTATCTACTCTAACTATCTATACTTCATCTGGTAGGTTATTACATGTATTTATAAAAATGCTGCTGTTTTTGAAATTTGAAGCGGTTACTTGGGTTTACTACCATTTATGATTTCTAAACTTCAGTCAAGTCCCTTCTTTCCCTTTTTTCCCCTGGTTGAAGTGATTTCATTCTTTTAACCTGTCCTTATAGCTCATGCCATTGTGTCCTGGGGTCAGCCTAGTTGTCCTACTCTGTACCCCTCCAAGTGCAATGTTTTTTTTTTTAGTGAGGTGAACACTGTATTCTAGCTGGGTTATTAAATAGTCTTAGCATATACTTCCCTAGACTTGAATTCCACACTTCATCATTTAAACTAACACTCTAGTTGCCTTTATCCATCCCTGGTGAGTATCTGTATTTACCTGTGTGATTTTGAAATTTAGCACTGAATGTATTTATTTTTACACCATCACATCCCAAAACAAAGCTTCAGTGATGAGCAAAGTAATCCACCTTCTGAACAACGAGTGAAAAGACCTGCTATAAAACAGCCGCTTTGTAAACTCAGGAATTGTGTGATCCCGCTGGGAGTCTGCTGTGTCACTCCTTCTAGTCATAGGAAGTGAGTAAGCTTTTATAAGGCAGGAACCCAACATGAGATGAAAATACGTGTTCAACACTGATTTATAAACAAAAACGTGAATTGATAATATTGAAACAATTGCATTTGTGTTGAAAAGGATATTGTTGCAAGACAGAGGCAACAACCATAAGTAACTGACAGTGTGTCCAGTAACACTTAACCAGCACAGTTAAAAGCAAGTGCATGCTTCAGAAGGGCTCATATTACTGCAAGCAGGCTTCAGAAGGGCTCATATTACTGCAAGCAGGCTTCAGAAGGGCTCATATTACTGCAAGCAGGCTTCAGAAGGGCTCATATTACTGCAAGCAGGCTTCAGAAGGGCTCATATTACTGCAAGCAGGCTTCAGAAGGGCTCATATTACTGCAAGCACAGAAGTCACCTGTAGAGCTGAGGATTCCCCGGAGTCAAAGTGAATAGCAAAAAGATCAACAGCAGAACAAACAAAGAGCTGTGAGAATGTTGTGATGCTCATTAATTATAAAGTCTTGCATTAGTACACCTTTACGGGTTCCCTATTAAATGATAAATGACTTCTAACCTTTTAATAATGCAGCAGGCATATTATTCGTAATGGTCTGTTGCATAATATTTGTTTGCTGATCGTGTAAAATCCTTTCACTGTGAATGCCCTGCTGTGTGCACAATCCTCTACTAAAGGTCTTTATATGCTAATATAGATAATAAATTAACCACTTATAAATCTACGGTATATTTACCAAAGTTATTTACATTACTATAAATCACTGAGGCCATTATCCAGCTAGATTCAGCTTCAAAGAATTTACCAAATGAACCATAAAATATAATGTGAAATAAGTTTCCTAAATGGATACTGCAGATGTGCTCTCACAGTACCTCCAACTGTCATTGTTCAGATGACTTACTCCTCAGATAGCAAGCAGTCTGGATAGTGTCTGCTTGCCCATCAATACCCAAGAAGAAAGGCCCTCATGATGACATGGTAATAAGCTCTTAAGAGCTTGCAAACTGCAAGCACAGCTGGAATTGTCTGCTTTTGTCATTTCAGTGCTCAAGGGATTTCACATGGCTAGAACCATGCCTCTCTGCCTTTGTCTTCTGAAAGGTCATTCGTTACTCTTAAACACTCAACCACGCTGAATTTAGAAATGTTCATCGTGATAAAATTAAAAGACATCCGTTTTGACTATAAGTCTTTTTCATTCAAGGCTTTTTTTATGTTTCTAATACTGTACAATGTACACAAATCTAAATTTTCCATGTATATCTATGACAGGCACAATTCTAAACATTTAACACTTTGAGAATGTGTAAAAGCTTTGACTCTAAGCTGTGAACATGTTCGCTGTGATAGCTCAATTTCTGTGACTTTATATTTTACTTTAAAGTGGGGGTCCTAATATTTGTAATACCTTACAAAGAAAAAAATACCCTGAATATAAGTCACCTTCAACTCTAAATTAAAAAAAAAAAAAAAAAACACGACTATTACTCTAAAATAATAAGTTGGCAGCATGAAATATTACAATGAAACTACAAGCACCAGCATGGCACCTAGCAACAGCAATCAGAATGAGAAAAGAAAACATAATGGAGTAGCAGTCTAATGTTCACAGTTATGACTCGCTGCAAACTACAAAATACAACCCAATACACAGGACCTGCTCAAGGCAAGCTGGTTCACAGGTTGGGGGCTCTTTCCATGACCTTCTCAATATGGCGACTCTACATGTGACTTGCATGAGATTTTTCAGAAAGCAAGGACTGTATTCAGCATTATGATCATGGGTAAACTTACTGAAGGAACAAAAACTACTGTTGATAATGTGTGGAGTACTTGGTCATCCTCCAAATCAAAGAATTGCTTGAGTAAATGTTATGAATATTAGAAAATTGACACTGACTCATACCTGGTTTCAGTATTTTGAAGTGTACCAAAAGATGGGAAATTAATTTAAATGTTGAGAAATATTTCAATGCAGACATTAAAGTTGAGTTTATCAATGCAGATAAAAAATTGGCGATCACCATATAACCAGCTACTGGCTATTACGTGCATGAAATGTATGGCTACCCACATGCCAACATCTGGTCATAATGGCTATTTACCAAAAAAGAAAATGATATGTTGCTGACCAGTTTTGCAAAAAAGTAGCATTTTTCAACACACACTATACACTGCTACTACATCTACTGATACTAGCATGGCTTTATTTGTGTAAAACAGTGGAGTGTGTGCATTAATGTATATTGTAATTTGTGAATTCTTTGTGGATGATGATGTTTAAGGCTGCTGCCTGGCCTGGGAAAACATACCCAAGTCAGCAGAATGGCAGAGCTTCCGTGAAGCGTGTTTTTTCTTAAACTTTAAATGTAAACAGTAAACCAAGCCCAATTACCCAGTACCCCTTCTTTTTCATCTTGAATTCATTCTTAATCCTCATAATCCCATTCAGACCACATTGAGATCCCCATGGCCTCCCTGCCTGCTGCATGAGGCCGAGACTGGCACAACTGTAAATACTATCACATCACACCAATGCCTGGTCCAGACATGGAGGGAGTCTGGCTCAATGCATATAGGTTCCTGTGAAATGCCCTTGAGCTGCATGCCTTCCCTTTGTCAGTCCCAAACAGTATATACAATGATAGTATAAACTAGCCATTTGCTTAATATGTAAAGTATATCTACCAGGTTACTCCGCCTGTACATTTTCTTAAGACCACCTCTATAAACATAGACCACTGTACACCCTCCCCATTCACCCAGATGATTTATGTACAAGAGCCATACTTATAAGTAAAGAATGCATTTGATATATATTACACTAACAAGAATTTAATAAGATATCATACAGGGAGACCTGGATTATGTCAGTCTCACCAGCCTTCATCACAAAGAGTACGACCCTAATGAGAGTGTTTGCAGGCTGAGGCACAGATGGACGCAATGAGTCAATGAGTTTGATTGGAATCGCTGCTCCAAAGGGAACGTGTGTGGAGTGTTTGGGAGGTTATGAGAACAAATCCATTATTCACCCATGACAGCCTAGCACAAAAGCTTTACTTCAAGTCAATGTCCATCTGATTCTACCAATTTAACAGCGGATGAGCAGATGCACATGAAGGCAAAATAACGTTCTCTTGTGTTTCTGGTGCCGAGACTCAAGATTACAATCTCCCGGGCCCTGGCAACCAAAACCAGTAGGCCATACAGTTTCAATGAGTTATCATTGACATACAGTGACTTCTTCAAAAGAAGTCAGATATGAAACCTTTTTAAATTACTATCTTGATGTGCTTTGTATATGAAAGAACATTAAACAGTGACATTTCCACCTCATCTGCTATCAATAAAGACTTTTATAAATAATGAAACATCTTGTTTCATGTTTCAAGAAACAGAACGAGTCAAGGATAGTACAGTGTAGACAGTTAGAGCAGGATTTGTTTTCTTATCGCAAAAGGTTCACTGAACTGTGAAGTAGAAACAGTGAACATTTATTTTTAATCTTTAATCCTTTTTATCTGTAATCCCTCAGTTTTGTTTGCTTTCAAGCTACTAAAGCACCAACAGAGCCTGCACCAAAATCATTGATTGAGATGACAAACTCATGGCCCCGAGAAACAGGGTAAATTAAGACCAATGTCTCATAACAGCACGCCAGTCAATAGCAATGCAACACAAAAATTACAACTATGTTTTGTTCAAGTATATGGGAGTTCAAGCATTTGAATATTAGTAGCTAAAATAATTACATATATCCACAAGTCATATTACCCACTTGATCCAGATTTTTACTGGGAATTCAAAATGCTGCTGTTTCTTCATTCAGCTGTGCAAAGTGCACTAACAATATTGTACCCATGAATACTCTATTTACAAGTCTTTTTCAGCTCTTTAAAAAAAAAAAAATAATAATAATCTTTATATAGCACCTTTCATAGTGGACCTCCATCACAAAGAGCTTTACAAGATACAAGACTAGGGTGGGTGAACTATGCATCAGCTGCAGAGTCACTTACAACAACACCTCACCCAAAAGACGGAGCACAAGGAGGTTAAGTGACTTGCTCAAGGTCACACATTGAGTCAGTGGCTGAGCTGGGATTTGAGCTGGGACCACTGGACCACACAGTCTCATACGTCTTGAAAAATGTTTTACTGGACTTCAAATGAAATAAATAAATTCTGTATCAAGTAACTTAGCGTTACAACATTTACCTGCTCAATAGCCACGAAGGATCCCAGTGATTATATATCACAATCTTTCAACCACAAATTAACCCTCAGATTTGCTTGTTATTTCTTTTAGAACTTTAAGAATTCTTATTACAAAATACAGTTTGGAGTAACAAGCCATGATGTGCCTTTATATCTGCCAATCCTTTCCCCACAAACATCCCACCAAGACAAAACTTTTGAGCTGCCCCTTGCCAGCCTGTAATTATTATAAACAAATTTGTTCCTCAATGGATTCCCAGTCCATAATGGGTTTTGCAATTACATGGTGAAATCAATAGAATGCAAATTGAGCTTCTGGGTTCTTTCCTAATGAGAAATCTATAAAATGGCAACTGGGAATAGCGGGCTCATTTATAAAGGTAGTTCCCACGGAAATATTTTCCAGTTTCTAGAATGAAAAAAAAGATGAATATGTTAACTGATCAAATACGGTAACCTAGAAAAAATGCAGCAGTTTTTCACACTGGGATATCACAGCATGTTGGTTAGGGCTGATGAAGACACAATGCTTCTTGTTCTCCTGTTTTTATTAAGTTAATCTGTCCAGTCGACCCACTCTTTTATGGTGTTTTCTGTTGCACACTTGGTAGAGCACTGTTAAGCCTCTACCGTCTAAATGTGTGTTTTCAAAATAAAGACTTCAAACGAACAGCAAAAATGTACTTATAAGAATACTTTTCACAATATAAATCTGCAAGGGTTCAACACCATCCTGGGTGGACTTTTTAACTGGGATAGAGGGCTGCAATGTCAGGCACTGGAGTCTGCATGTGTGGCTCTCCCCTATGTATCTATTGGGATGGGATATCATTGACCCAATAAGTTACAGTCTGCACTTGAAAACTGTTTCTTTTCACTGTTGGACTGCAAAATTGTATGTCCCTTCATTTTGATAAGTACACTAACGATAATACAGTTTTAGGTACTGGCATGCGTAATTGGTCCAAACACTAAGATAATATATTAGTTGTCAGGTAAATGTTTGGAAAAAAGTTAGTGATTAGAGGACTGGACTTACAAGATAATTATACTCAAACAAGGAAAGACTGCTGATCTGTTTTGTGTATTTTAGAAGTTCTGTGGTAATACTTCTCGGTTCAGACAGATGCCATGCAACCTACAGTATGAGAAACCTATCTGTTGCTGAGCTCTCTTCAGAAACAGCTTTGTATTCAGGAGACTAATGCCTATACATTCCAACAGCACTGGCCCTAATTTCCCCAAGGTCATTTTAACCAGAGCTTCTCTTTGTTCCATACAACACAATCGGCATATGTAATACATTAAAAGGTCATATAGTGTAACAGAGTTTAAAGAGACAACATCAATGTTACTTGTAGAGTAACAATGTTTAGTGGCTTTTACATATACACAACCTTCTGAATCAGGAGTTCTTGAACTCTCTTCAGAGAACATTGCTAATATATTTACTCATCATGTAAAGCTTATTAAGCTTTGGATGCAATCAAAGAAAACCGCTGCGTTTTGATGGTCAATATTTCTGTTATCTGGGTGTATAACAAAATGCAAGGTCTTATGTAATGCATCCATCACTTTAATCACTCAATCACAAGGTAGAAGTGCTTAAAAATAAACATATTTAAATTGTTTTGACAAGAAGTACTTATAATACAGTTATGTACCCTGTTTTAGCATGCAGCCTGCACCATAAGACACCATATACAGCTACTCCTTTTAGTTCTGATGTGAAAACACCTCACCCCTGTCCTGAAAACACCTCACCAATGACCTGAAAACACCTCACCCCTGACCTAAGCACACCTCCCCCGAAACCTGAACACACTTCCCCCTGACCTAAACACACCTCACTTCTATCCTGAGCTCACCTCAACCCTGACATGAACACACCTCACTCCTGACCTGAACACATCTCACCCCTGACCTGAGCATACCTCACTCCTGATCTGAACACAACTCACTCCTGACCTGAACACATCTCATTCCTGACCTGAGCACACCTCACTCCTAACCTTAACACATCTCACTCCTGACCTGAGCACACACCACCCCTGACCTGAGAATACCTTTCCTAACCTGAACACACCTCACTCTTGACACAAGCGCACCTCACTACTGACATGAGCACACCACACTCCTGACCTGAGCATAACTCACTCCTAACCTGAACAGACCTCACTCCTGACATGAACACACCTCACTCCTGACATGAACACACCTCACCCCTGACCTGAGCACATCTCACTCCTGACCTGAGCACACCTCACTCCTGGCCTAAGTTCATCCCTGACCTGAGCAAACCTCACTCCTGACCTGAACACATCTCACTCCTGACCTGAACACATCTCACTCCTGACCTGAGCACACTTCACTCCTGACCTGAACAGCCTTTCAGTCCAAGTCATCTCTCAAGTTGATACTGACAGGTTGTGTGAAAAGGGTTACTTGTTTTGTCACCCGGGGGATTAGGTTGACTTGAGACCCCCAGACTCATCAGGATTCAAGCCCAGCTGGCCACTTCACTTATAATACTTTTTTTTTCAATCAGCAATCTCATTCATGATGTATTGTGTTGTCTTGAACTGCACGTAACAAAAAACAAACAAACAAAAAAAAAAACCATTGGTCTACCTGAAGAACCTGTGATAAGGACAGTGCTGCCATAATTAAAATGTAATCCTGGGTTAGATTTACTGCACTTCAGAACTTATGACTGAGTTTATGAATTACCTCTACTGCTTCCCTCAAGCTTAGTAGTGACAAAGCCAAACCTGAAGCTCTAACAACTACACAATCAGATAGTTATTTCTAACCATATAACTCATAAAGCTCTGGAGCTTTAAAACTAAAAAAATGTATATAGAAATGGCATGTCTTCCAAATTCTCACTGTTAATTTTCTTTTAATGTTTTTTCTCTAACCTTAGCCTCAGCTATAACTCAAAGCCCCCCCCCCCCCCCCCCCCCCGAATGAGTGCAAATGAATACTCAATTTCCCTCTACTGGTTATGTGCTTCTCAGATTGTTACACAAAGGGAATTTGTGCTTTATAGCTGCTATTGCAGAGCAGACTCTGTTTGGAAATTTAATAAGCTAGCCCTGAAGACAGGCTTGCAGTTCTTTACAGAAAAAAATTCAAATACACATGTACATATAAAACAAAAAAATTGTTCCAAGCAAAACCTCAATGTTGCAGTAAATTAAAATGCCCGTTTTCATGTATTTTTTTCTTCTTGCAGTCATGCATTGCAGCAAGTGATATAAGAGTGCCTGTCTTGAAAATCAATTCTCTCATTAAGGTTGTTTATTAGAGATATATTATTTTACGGTAGTGCTTCAGAGAAAAAAATAAAGAGCAGGAATTTAGTTTGGTTCCCCTTCATTTACACTGCATTCTTTTTCCTCATATTGGTTTACATTATTAACAATATTTTCCCCATAAGACAAGCTGCAAACATCATAATGTCCCAAATGACTAACAATCCTGTACTGTACCTAAGAAGATAATTAATAAAGAATATATTACAAGGGTACATATGTAAATATGTACCTAGTAGAGAAACATTTTACTCGACTGAGATTCCTTGCTGACTAAATACAACATCTCAGTATTCTCCGAATACATACATTAACCATCCCTTATTCAATCACATGCAATCCGCCACACATGTGCAGTGGTATACCTCAACCTTTATAGTTTACCCGACGGTAATTTAGAATTTTACCCTATGCTTTTACCATAGTTATACAATGACAAAATAATTAAATCTCTTCAGTCTAGAAAAAAAGAAGAAAAAGAAAGGACTTGATTAAGTCTATAAAAACATAGATAACATTAAACCAAGAGGCAACTTCAAATTTAGCACAGAGAGTAGAATAAGAGGGCATTCATGAATGATGAGTAGAAGTTTAGAATGTAAGGAAGCACTTTTTTACACAGAGAGATATAAATGCACGGAATAGCCTACCAGGTGACGCAGTAGGATCTAAAACACTGGGAATATTTAAAAAGGACAAGTCCTATTAAATTATATCTTCCTAGTAGGGGCAACTGGTGGGCTCTGGTCGTTCCAAAACTTTTCTTCTGTTCTCTGCATTGACCACAGTTACCATACCTCTCTGTACTTCACAATGCTTTCCCATGCTCTACCATGCCTTCACTGTGCTGTATTACATTATGCTTTTACTATGGGAAACTGTTATGAGGGAAATAGTATCAATTTACTACCTGTGAGAGAAAGTGAGAATGAATCCTAGTCAACAATCTCCCTCCCGACCTGTGAGGGAGCTGTATAACAGGAACAGCGTGTCCCGGACTGGATGTTTTGACAGTTCATTCCAGGGTCAGTCGGAAGTCGGCCATCCAGAAAGGGGGCGGAGTCACAATACCAGAAGTCACCATTCAGGTGTTGTGTAAGTCATATTTTGGAGGATACCTGATTGCACTCGCTACAGAAGGGGGTGTGACTAAAGGTATATCAGGGGATGTGGTGAAGCAATTTATTCCTTGTGCTATGACGTACGAGGAAAAACCAGTGTACTAACCGTGAGTGTTTGAGTTTTGTTTGTCATTGTCAGACGGCTAAACTATCTGGGAGCTGTTGCTAGAAGTCAGTTTCCAAACCCGGACTTCACTTCACCACTGTACACAATAATTGGATTTCACCACCTACACTAAGAGCACTCACGCTGGATTTGTGACCATGATGGGTTTGTGTTTGTTATATTCGTGTCTTATTATTTCGGGACTAAACCCCATTGTTGAACGGTGCAATACATATTGGTGTGTAGAGCCCATTCTTATTATTTAAGAGTTGCAGGCACGTAACCCAGCCAAATAAACAGCTGTTTCTCACTGTGAACTGTCTTGTGTCTATCATTACTGAATACTGCATCACCTCTACACCTGCGCACTGCAAACCACTTTGCCAAATGCATTTTTGCAATGCAAACTGCTGTAGTGAATCTGTGACTGTGTGTATGGCACAGGCAACTCCAGTACATCCCCATCATTTCTTATGTCCATATGGATAGTAACAATTTCACCTCGACTCAGTATATATATATTTAGTATACAAATTTATACTGAGTCGATGTGAAATTGTTACTATATATATATGGGGGGTGGGGGGAGTGATGCTGGGATGCCAGAATCACCATCGAGCCCTCTTGAAGTATTGGGGGCTAGTCAACAGAACAGAGGACGGAAGGTGCCCACTTGAAGACCCCAGAGGTGTACCCTACTTAGCTCAATCCAGATGGTTGTCATGCTGATGCACTGGGGAGATCGCACTGTGGTTGATCCCCGAAGCCAGCGCTGGGGAGGCAAAATAAGTTGATCTCTGGAGCCATCAACACATGGCATAAGGATATCTACATCATCAGGTGGAAGGAAACGCAAATGGACGCAGATGGATCACGTTAGTTCACTGCAAAGCTACTCCTTAGTTGGTGCTTATTTTGGCGAGAGCCGAGTTCAAATCAGCATGAACTTTTAACATCTACTCTCATATAATGGAAACCATAATTTATATATATTGTGGTGATCAAAGTTAATACCACATTTTCACCCAAGGGTTTTCCATAACTCTGCATCTTCATTTAAAATGTTTTCTGGAATATGAGGTGTGGAAAGTATGGTCGAGATGCTTAAATACAAAAACCTTTAACCGATAACATCAAATCATTTTTGACACTCTTACCTGTCCTTGAGGGAGCAACTACAAAACAAACTCTCATCAATCTGCACAGCCTCTCCTCTGCAGCACCAAGTTCAGTAATGATGCTGTGCATTAGTTACGCCGCAGTGATCTACACAATAAGAAGAGTCTTGATGCAGGTGGTGAGTTTAATCTTTCCAGTGCCCATGACGACAGCGCTCATCATTGTATAGTGTCTCTTAATGTACCCATGATGAGAAACCCAGATACACTGACAGTTATCTACGTTCCTCATTCCACTGGATTTTAACTGTATGCTGTAATGATAACAAATGTGTCACCCCTTTGTAGAAAAGACCAGCACAGTATAGAGGGAAGCAGTGGATGGCCTTACAGGTCTACCATTTAATTAAATAGCCCACACTGTCTCATTCTGGTCTCCTGGCTTTCTGTTGAGATCTAGCTGGGCAGCTGACAGTATTGTTTCTGAAATGGCAGATAAAATGCAGGCAAAACTCTTTTGAAGCTACGGATAGCCCTTCTAAAATCTAAATGTTCACTGTACCAAAGTGCTCTCTCCATAATGACTACATAGTCAAATCACTATATATAATACAAACTACAGTGAAATGAGATTGGAGTCAAAATCAGCATGGTGGAATGAAGATCTGCCACTGTTAAGATCATTAAAATAGAACTGTTTAATAGAATTGTTTTTTTAATGCGGCACAGCAGGACAGACAGCATTCTACTTATGGGTCAGAAAAAAGATCAAGTTTAATTTTAATAGCCCTTTGCAATGGAGGACAGACACGTAACATACTGGAACCCTCACCTGTTGATTTAAATCAAGGTGGATTAGGACTGCATAATAAAAGGATTCATGAACTTGTTCCACGATTTCCAATCATTTCCAAACAATGCATATACGATTGCCTTGACTAAAGCTAAAAACCATGATCAGATCCTGGAAGCTCAGCATTAATCAAAAGGAATAAAAGCTAAACAAATGTCACTGTTCAATAATAATTCGTTCGCTGCTGCCGGGACCTGTATTATATGTGGCTTGTGCTTCATTAAAGTTAACAACATGTAGGAGCCTCGGGTGGAACTGAAAATATAGGACCTGCGATGCATGTGGCAGCAGGTCTGAAACTCCCACTTCCAGACACTGGTAAATTATACCACAGGGCAAGGTCTGCGGCTGGGTATTGATCACAATCTGATGCACTGCCTGGCTCCAGCTGTAATGCGACTTTTTTAATTGAAATCTCACAGGTCACATCATCATTTTCTTATGGAAGCTTCAGTGCACTTTCGCTCCAAGTCATTTTTCCCCACGTAGTTTCTCTCTTATTATACCATTCTTTTGACTAATGTTCAGGAAGGGTAGGTTTGTATAGACACAGTAGATGAAAAATGCTATTGTTACCTAGAAATATGTTTTTTTTTTTTTTTTTTTGAACAAAAACAAATCAGCCCAGAGAGAAGAATATTAGAGGTATGGGATCTCTGATGGACTAGTTTGGAAACAGCAAGTAAAATGGATTATGTGCAAAGCAGAGGGTTTGTCAAACCACATGTACTGTAGCTGTGTACGCCCACACACACACACACACACACACACACACACACACACACACACACACACACACACACACACACACACACACACACACACACACACTTTGGAAGAGTCATTGTCTAAAGAAATAAAACGTTCTAAGCATGGAAAAAATGTTTATTAACAAATGTTATAAAAGAAAATACTATTAAAAACCAAATACAGGTTAAGCATTGTGTGTATATATCATATAGAAAAATGACGATGCATGTAAGAGATGCATTGCGACTGTCTTGTCAATAAAAAAAAAAAGATCCTGGATATTAAGTTATATGCTTCCTGTCTCAAGCTTCCTGATCTAGCAGTGCAATACCAGTACTGAATATGCAAACAGAAGTCTACAAGATATTCTATGGGAGATGTAAATATAGAAATAAACTCAATGGAGTTCTGGTACTAAGCTTCATTAAAGTTAATGAAGCTTAGTACCAGCTTCATTATCAACTACTTAAGCTCTGTTATTTTAAGTAGCACCCACCAAAGGAAAAAAAAATGGAAAAAATGAATTTCATTATAGGTGGTTGTTTCTTACAAATTTTATAATATTCATTTTTAGGTTTTTTTCCCTTCCTGTAAAACAGAAAAGAAAAAAAAAACAAAGTGTCAACAGAGACAAAGAATCTCTTTACGTGTTCAAACTAATAAACGGGATACCATAAACAATGCAAGAGGAATGAGAGCTACAACATAACAGACATGGAAACAAAGAGAGGAGGAATAAGACAAACTACATTAATTAACTTTCAGTGAGAAATGCTAGCAAGCTGCACAGCCCAGATGAATGATCTCATTTGCAATGAGCCCCGAGTGGGAGTCAAACAAATAACTGTGCAATTCTTCATTAAGTATTTAAGTATTGCGTATGGAAATGAGTAATAACATTTTAATAAAGGTTTCAAATCGAATGGATATGTTATAATGGCTTCATATATGGAGTCATTATAATAAATTAAATGGGTCACTTTAGCATGCAATTGCAGCAGATGAAATGTCCTATAGGATAAAGGCAACTTGGGAGTGATATAGGTGGGTATGTCCATAGGGGAAGGGGCTCCACTAGAGCTGGGATGGCCAAAGTTGTCCTGTACTTTGTTCCAAACCCTTCCATTAAATCCTGAAGTCACTGTACAACCCGCAAAATAAAACACATATGTAAGATCATTGTTTGGGTGATGTAAAAAAGTTTGTCATTATCAACATATGATTGTATGCACACTCCATTCATTGATGGGTTCAAGTTGCAAATGATATCATTTAATTAATGTATTGCAACAGCAGGAGAACGAACATTTATAAAGTGAGCATTAACTGTGTTGTCTCTGGCTACATTTACAAAGACTTATAACACCCAGAATGGAACTTTCTAGAGTGCTGATGTCATCATACCGTCATTGTACTGTACTTTTGTAGATTGTGGAAATGCACGTTCCATGCGTGGAAAGCCTGGAGGGGGTAGGCCAGTGCCAGTTTGGTCCAATAGACATCGTCCCGTGGGTCAAAATGCATCAAATTTAAAAGGACAAATTGAAGAATCATCATCTTACAGAGACAGGAACATTTCCTTATCCCTTGCATCTGTTGCAAGTCTTGTGTTATGTAATGCTTATCACACAACTTCAGAACAAATTACACAGAGCCAGTGAAACTGGGTATCATAAAGAAAGTAAAAAAAAGACCCTACCAGGGAAAGGGCGCACAGCTGATGAGGGGTACCCACATGAAACACACATTAACAATACATAGTAAATAAACGTCAATGCAATTAGTAGCAGCGGAAACAAATAATGATATTAACCCTCCTCAGGGCAAGTAGAACAATCCTGGGGTTAACTTGGCTCGCCATGATTAGAGTCATAAAAACGTAGAACGATTCTATAATATCATTCAAACATCTTCCAAAGTTGTTGTAAACACAATTTTAAAACAATGCATGTGTGTTTTTTTATGACTGGCACCCGGAATATCAGCATAGCCACCACCTTAATTACTGTATAAAGATGACCCCCACTGTCTCTCTGTGAAGTTTGTTGTAAACCCTGCTCCCTGTAGAATGGGTGGTTTCATTTTATGATGAAGTAGTTTCAAACCTCTCCTGTCACTGCTTTACAGCCCCCCATAATACCAAAGACCCCCAAGATAGGAACTTTTGCTTAAGTGAGATATCTCCTGCACATAAATCAATAAATCAACTCAAATGTAATTTCATTAATTAACTTAGCTCTGAACCTCTGATAGTATTGCTCTAGGAATAATACCCACAGAGAAACCATTATTATTATTTTTTATTACTGCTCTTCAGTTTAAGCCACCTACTCAAAGAACTGTCCTTGGAAAAAGAAATGTATAGGAAAGGGAATGGCTTTTCTTATTGGTGTGTAAAAATAACCAAATCCATTTTAACACAACAACACAGATCCACAATAACTATACATGCATGTGCACCCCAATACAAATGTAGCTCTGGGCGTTTGTTGTTGTTTTCACTATTCCTCAGCTCTTGTTGAATAAACGTCTTTTTCTTTCAAACAGCCAGTCTGCTGTTTCATTCCGTTGAAGAAGACACTCCTAATATGAAAAGCACACCAGGAAATAAACCCTAAACCCACTGGGATGTCTACTTCAGCTGTTACAATCAAATTAGGCCAAAGTGTCCAGCCTACATCTCACAGTCACACAGTTTGTGCATCAAATACCAATTATTACTCCTTCTGAAAGACAACAAGTATCTTAACTGAGGCACAACGGAAAAGAGTGTCTAATCTTCTGTTTTTCCTCAGTGCAGCTGCCGAACCAGTAAAACGTGCCATCTCTCCATTCCCAATCCCATCACTGATTAATTGGGAGAGATTATCCTAACACAAACGTCTGCTTATTAAAGGAAATAGACCTCTCTCGGGACCAGCTGTCTGAAGGATTTTTTTTTTTTTTTTTAAAGAATCACTGGAGCAAGAAGAATGTTGGATGGGAAGAAAAGAGTCATCCTTTATTCTTCTATCATTTCTTTACAGGTCGCATGGTCAATACACCAGTACAATGATATGCTGTGTAAACCTTTAAAAAACGAAGAGCAAATGATAACTGAGGGGAGGGATTGGTAGGGAATATTTATATAATTGTGTACCACTTTAAGAGACTGTGGGAGGGTAGTGGGTGGAGCTTTGGGGAAAGACCAGAAATGACAGCACATAGGAGCCGGAAATTGAGTTTAGTCCTTACAGCCCTGAACCATCAATGGTATCAGGGCAGGGTTTTATTTTAGCAAACAATAAAAAATAGAACAGTCCAGTATTGCAAGAAATAAACAAGAAAACCACCTGGAATACCAGCAATGGTAAACTCAGGTTTGAAATAAAAAGAGTAAACAAAAAAATGTCGCAGTTACAAATAACAACAAAGGAAGCACTGGGTTTCTTTGTGCTACTGCAGTGGGTTTCCTCTCACCGCCTCTTAGCTCCCTTCCACAGATTAATGGCCAGTCCTCGGTTCCTCACTCTGGTAATCCAACACAGTTTCCAAGGTTTTCAAGCTTCTGCGGATAACAGCAGCGAATAAAAGCAACACAACAAGCACAGCATGTGTTTTCAGTTCAGCCCAGGGAGACCGAATGGCAAAACCATACTGCTTAAATACTGCCAAGTCTCACTCCTGCAATCAGCACACTGCCCCACGTCAGCCAATCAACGAGAACAGCACAGCTGATTGCAATGATGGGACCCGACGGCCGCATGGTTCTACATTGGGCCAAGGTGGCCGCCTGACCCGGAACTTCCTGTATGGTCAGCCTCCTGATCCGATTACAGTCAACCCTACACAGCGCTGCCGGTGATCGGGAGGGCAAATTACGACAGGGACTCCTTTCAATCCTGTCACAGAGACATACAAACTGGATGAAGGTTTTCCAATGATTAACAGGGACTGCAATTTGAGAAGCAAACAGCTTTTTTAATCAAATCACTGAAAAGAGGCTTCATTTAGAAACCCAGGTGACCACTGGTAGTAAACGAGTTGGATCCCAGCTTTTTAACACCCCTTTATCAACGATGGTATATTAGCACAGTTATTTCCAAACATTGAAAACTAGGTGGTAAAAGTCAAGTCGACAAACATTTTGAGTCACTTCATCGTCGCTGACTTGAAAAGCTTCCCAAGAGTTATTTGACCTGCAGCTACCTAGTTAGCTACAGTACATCCCTAGTTAACAGCTACTACACTTTTCTTCATTCAGGCTATTCTTGGGCCAGAGGACACATACAATCCAAAGTTTAAAATCTGTATAAAATCCACCGTTTTCAAAAAGGTCTATTGGAGGCTGGGGCAAACAGACACAATTAAGGCATAGGAGTCAACATTGTATATGTGACTTTCATAGATTTTGAGGATGGTACAAAACTAACAAGTAACAATCCCAAAATGTATTATTTTCATTTTAACATTACATCTATGGCTACAGACAGTGTTATAATAAGCATTATTGCTACTGATGTTGATGTTCTTGTTGGTCAGCTTGACTAGTTAAAGCAAAAAAAAAAAAAACTGAAATATCAAACCAAACATGAAGCCCCCAACTGAATCTATTAATCTTAGCTGAGCTACATGCCTATTGCCTGTTTCCACATGTTACATACTCCTTGCTTCTCTCAGTTACTGTTTCAAAGAAGCAACAGGTGTGATAAAGAAGCTAGCCTATTCTATCAGATGTATTGAGATGTGAGGAGGTAATTACTGAATCTACTGTTTTAAGTGTCTAGTTTAACGGGAGAATATAGGTACAGTACAACATTTTGAAACCTGCGTGTGTATGTGGGAGGGGGTGCAATTTGCAATTGCTTAAGCAAAGAAGCTTTGACTGGAAGCAGAGAACATCACATTCCAGTGTATTTTACAATATCTTTGTACCTGGGATGCAGCACCTTCAACAAAATACACACATCAATAGATACATACTGGACACACAGAACATACCTACATATCATCAATAAACCGACATCAACAACTGCACAATGCGTACAATAATGAAGACAATTCAATGACACATCTATTACAAAAGTACTAAAACAATGGTTTCAAGGAATAATCTTAACTATAAGACCTGTATGTAGTAGTAGATCTTAAGACACGTGGACTAAAATCCTCAACAATCCCTTTTAAACAGAAATGGGGAAACTTTCTGTCAAATTTACTTGGACAGACTTTTGTGTAAGTTCTCAATACGCAGTACACACACTCCCCTAAATATGTGGATATACTGTACCTGAACAAATAATTGTCTCATCTTCATAACATAAAATAGATTTTAATAAGCAATCTGTACTACATGTAATGGGGCAGGACAAGTAGTATTCATTTACTGCATTTGCAATCAAAGAAAATTACTGGGACATTTGTTCTACCGAAATTATTTTTCTGCACAAACAAAATGGCACAACTGCTGTGACATGTGATCACAGAGAGAATCAGCACATACCCAGAGCCCAGTCATTCAGCATTTATTCATATACCCCCATACTTGCTGCTAGTAGAAATGTGCCACCAATTCCTACCTGCAAGATGAAATGTACTGTATTGTGAATGCTCCTGTGACCCAAAGACAGGGAGGAAAGACTGACACAGACCACTAATCCTTGCCTTGATGTGCAAAGGAAAAGTGATGTTTTTCTTCTTGCAAATCTCCTGCGGCTGACTCCCAGATCATATCTCACTACCTTTGAAGTTCTTGGCTAATGTTGTGTTGTCACAGACGTTAGCTTTAGGAAATCTTTTCAAGAAAGAGCTGACCTTTTTGATGGGTGTGTTTACTACCTGTTTGTACTGTACAATATGTAAGGTATATAGGGTTTAGTTCATAGGAATCCAGAGTTCCAGGCCTACCAACCAAGCTGAATGTATACATCCCGGTCAGGCATTTTTAAAATTGGTAATGTCCAGAGCATGTCCTTCAGTATCTGTACATTTCAATGAAGAGCACCATTGCAACCCCCTCTAAGGTTAAATGGATATCTTAAAGATTAACCCACTTATAAATAACAAGAGGATTTGCTTATAAATAACTTAAGAGGATTTGTCTCTTGGTAGACTCTCTGATCAGTCTCCTTCTTGCTCGGTCATCCAGTTTGGAGGGACGGCCTGATCTAGGCAGGGTCTTGGTGCCATACAACTTCCACTTCTTAATAATCGTCTTGACCAGGCTCCAAGGGATAGTCAAGGCCTTTGATATTTTTTTATACCCATCCCCTGATCTGTGCCTTTCAACAACTTTGTCCCTGAGTTCTTTTGAAAGCACCTTGGTGCTCATGGTTGAGTCTTTGCTTTGAAATGCACTACCCAGCAGAGGGAACCTACAGGAACTGCTGAATTTATCCTGAAATTATGTGAACCACTACAATTTAACACAGGTGGAGGCCACTTAACTTGGTGTGTGATTTTGAAGGAGATTGGTCACATCTGAACTAATTCCAGGCTATAAGGTAACAAAAGGTGAATTTGAAAGGGGGTGTAGACTTTCTATAGGCACCATACATCCACAGTATGTCACAAAAGCAGAGCAAAAGTGAACAGGATAGATCAGTCAAAATAATTTGATTCTTCTCATAACACAGTTAAACAGGACTATGAAACATTTCAACAGGAGTAATGTATTTTTAATTGAGTTACTCTTTAATACTACCATCTTTAAGACCACAAGAAAGCAACTATTATTTTTCACCAGGCACATTTTTTGAGAGAGGCAAGCTGCTCCATCCCATTTCTCAACAGTCCCATGCTTTGATGTATTCTGACCTGTGATCCTAATTGGCAGCTGATGTGCTTAGGGAGCAAACCTTCCATTAATCTGATTATTATTTCCCCTCATACCCTCTCTCCACTCCCCATATCTCTCGGTTTAATCCCTGGCTGATTGGCAGCATTGGGAAAAGACGTCAAGAATGATTGAGGCTCCAGTGTGCTGGGCCACGTTGCTGGCCGATTACATTTATTCTCTATTATATTTGATCTGGCTTGTGTTTCACCTCCATAAAGAAGAAAGCCTTGGATTTCGATCCACTGGGATTGACTACATGCCCCTATGAGAATCACCTTTAACCTTCTGACCCTAAAGCCTACCCTTACCAGCTTTTGTCTTGCCTGCCATTTAAATGTAATGAAGGTAAGTAAAAGACCAGTAATGCATTTCTGATTGCACAGTCTGCCGAGATAAGCGATGAGCATGGGAGTCTGAACCAGAGCCTCGTGAAAGCTCATTGAACCAAGTCAAGCACTAGACTCCAGTTTCATTGTGAAGTGGGCTTACTCATTTTTATTTGCAAACAGTTCAGACACAAACACTTTCAAAATTCATTTTACTCCCAACCTTTTTCTGTTGCTTTCATGCTGTAAATGCTATTGTTAATCTTTCCCAACCAATACTGGAAATATGCTTTGGATATGTGTAAAGTTCTTCATTTTATTTACTAATAAACATCATTAAGAAAATCCACGAGCAGATAAAAAGTCTGTATCATTTATCTCGGCTTTGTGTTTGTATCGCATTGCAAGTACAGTATATGCTTTCCATAATTAAACAAACAAGCTCTCTAGTTTCAAATCACGACAATATACAGCCTACCTCAATGATACGATCACATAGGAGAACAACATTTTATTCATTTATTCATATTTTTGGGGGGAAAAACAAGTTATTGACAAAATCCTGTTTAACAGTTGTTTTTATTGTTAGTCTATTATCTGTAGTAGATTATGTGCATCCCTCTGCAGTACACATTCTATTGCATTCCAGTTAGCAATGTCCCTTTCTGAATGCTCTGTATTCATTTACAGGTGAAAATAACTTCCTAAAAACTGGCTGAGTTTTTATTCCACCTTACTTATTATTGCTGGAAGGATATCATGTGCTGTTAACTGCCAAGCAAAATATGTCTACTTGCTACTGCTTACTAATGTGAATTGCTGTTTACCCCAATTGTTAGATTATATAGTTTAATTTAAAATATTGTGTTGCACGAGAAGGTTCTGTCCATTGTTTAAATGTTGGCACTGAAGACACTAAATTTTCATTTTTAAAATGCACATTAATCCTGTCTAGTTATTAAAAAATGGTATTGTACTATAGCTTAAAGATGGTAACTTAGATTTCTACAGAGTAAATGTTTGCCTCCAGTACAAGGGATCTGCCTAGCAGTCTTCTCAATTCCAAAAGGTAGTCGATCTGTCTAAATAATTTATAGTCCCTGAATACTAAACAGCCAGACTTTAGCTGCTGTACACCCATCGATTCACTTGAGTATCATACACAGACATTTACATATCACATCCCTCTTAGCTTGTACAAGGTTGTTTTTTGGTTTGTTGGGGTTTTTTTATGACAGAGACACATGACTACAGGTTTAATGTATTTTAACATGTTTCAAACAGCTCTACACAAAACCATACATATTCTGTTACCGAAGATTTCATATTCCAGTGCCAAGGTATTGGAGTTGTAAGGTAATATTTACAATGCTCTATGAATTATATAGCCCAGCTCTAACCTATTCCACAGGACTCCCTCTCAAAGTCTCAACGGGAATTGTCGTGTTCCACGCAAATGTTCTACTCGACATCTCTGGTGGATTGGGGGAGGATGGTGGCAAGTTAAATTAGAGAACTCCAAACCAGCGAGCCTCAGAGTTCCTTCATGCAAAGCAAAGCCATTCATGAATAAAGAGCTGTCTTCAGATCTATACTAATTACACTCTAGTTTTTAACCAAACAGAAAATAAAACACTTATGAATACTTGTCTATGTTAAATATGTTTGGTATTTAAAGATTTTGAGATGAACAATTAATTTTCAACTTCTAACCGTGAACATTTATTTTTGTTCTCTGCACCTTTTCTCTCAAAAAAGGATTACATTAAAGCAGGAGATTTTAATTTGAACTTGGATTGTCTATGTAAGCCCAAAGTATATGACATATGTTGTCTTTTCATTCACACATTTTATGAGAAAGAGGTTATATTATTTATATTAACACATTAATATGACGAGTAAGGTCTGGTTCATAATTCTGTTGCAGATGAATGGGATAGAAGCAGTGCAGCTTCACTCCGCCCAGGCAGCAAATCTTGAAATTTCTCAACATTATCCAACTCTATGCAATTTCAGGTCGCAAGCACATAAGAAAAGGCTGTACGACTTTCCAAAAAAGACACACGTCGCAAAAGTGCGGCTGACGTAATTCCGACCTGTCGCTCGGAAATTAGCTTTTTGGTGATTTTTTTTTTAGGAACTGGTGTGCTTACCAACAGTGGGAATGCACTTCACTTTTAAGCCAAACCTTATACATAAATGTACTTGTTACATTATGTTGGTAAATATGTGAAAATTGTAAAATAACTCATCCTATGGCAGTCATGACATTCTAACTATGTGTATTTATACAGGTTTGTCCTACATATTGTAAAAATGCCCCACTAAACTTTATATTTGTATTCTTTAACAGGTATTCACCAGAATTCAAGACTACTGAATTATTATTCTTGTTATTCATAACTGTCTCACTCGCTATCTAACACAAATGCAACTGCTTGTTGATTACCTGCCTATGCTGGTAATCAAGTCAACAGCAGTCAATCCAATAATCACACATACATAAACACCCCTTTAAAGCATCTGCTGAGATTAAAATGAAGTTAATAACATGGATTTTAATGATCGTCCCCACAGCCAATTACCACCAAATTCACAAGGTGCATACAAACAAAATTACAACTGCCAGACAGCAGCCTTTAATGTGCAGCTTTATCAATTAACTGTGTAAGATATCATGGTGTCTCACCTTCAGCCAAGGGGCAGTGATAATCAATAATACTTTAGCTTTTATAAGGCACTTGGTTGACCCCAATCCCCCCTTCCCGGTTCCACAGCAGACCTCTCCACCACTATCAGACTCACATACAAAAACAACTTATCTTCCCATGGTCTGACCTTCACACACCAACAATACCTGCCTGAACAGTGACAGCAGATGTGACGCTTATTTCATTAATCAGCTTCTATTGGTCATTCTTTCTTTCTTTCAGGCCTGGTTAGACCTGAATGCACTGACCTTTTAAACTGTAATAGTTAATCAGCAATCAAAGGCATAGGTAGAAGTGAAGTGGCCTGACATGAAAAGGGAGTGCTGACAGAGAGAAGCCTTTTTACTGAACTTTAATATAGCTGGTATGATAACCCTTCTCGGATCTGGTCGGCACTCAAGCCACAACTTTTTGCAACAGAAAAACACATAAAGCAATTCCATACAGGTGAGATATACCTACCAGGAGCACATAATCATGTGTCTGTTGTCCTGACAAAGCTTGCATTCTTTGTTTAACTAGTATCTCTTGATAACTTGATGATCACCTAGTTTTATAAATGAAATGCATTTTCTACATGCATTTCCTATATACACTATTCTTTTACTAGGTGCATTTGATTTCTGTTCATGTTGCCTCCTTAGGTCCCACACTGAACATTTAATAAAGCCACCAAGCCTAACAAAGCTGGAATTTTTAAGCAAAAGTACTTTTATGTGGTCTAACGAGCAGTCTCATAAACCACTAATTTGCACAACTCAGAGGTGCACTTTGTTCTGAGAAACAGTTTCAATACTATCATCCATTGGCATAACCAGCCGAATGGTGTGAAATAATTGCAAAATATGAACATTAAGCAAATGGCGGGATGTTCAAAAGATTAAAGAACCTATGTCCAATAACTTAACAACTTTTTTAAATAAATAAGAAGGGAGGAGGAAGCACAATAGCCTCTCAAGCCTGCCTTGCAAATATTTGAAAAGGAGGGATTGCTTCCTGAAGGCCTTTAGTTTGACATAAAAAGCTGCCATACGACTTGAAGGCAAGGGGGCATTCCTGGCCTCACTCAAGGAGGCCCAGCTACAGGACTAAACAGAGTGTAATAATTAAAGACACAAGACACAAACCCTCAAACCCTCACAACCATGCATTCTGACTTCTATAATATAACCCTCCAGGCCTACTTCAAGTATCCAATGTTGACCTTGTATCCCTGCAACAGAAGAGAAAAGAAAACCTTTATAATTGAAAGAAAACACTGATAAGAAAACAATCATAAAGCAAGTCTGCAGATGGTCAAGAAACTTCCCTGGCAACCCACAGGTTAGGCATTTAATCAACCCCTTCTTCTTTATATCTAACAAGTCCAAGGTTGGGAAGGAAAGTGGAATCGATCAAGGGAGAGGCTGATAGCCATCACAGTGCCCTGAGGCCTGATTGAGACTATGAGAATCCATTTATAGGGAAGGAGTAGAATAGTTACAATCATTCTGCCTTGGCATAATGGAATACATGTCAGTTTATTCTTTGTTTCTGACCAGTAGCTGACCAAATGTAGCTGGGTGGAGGATTTCCAAGCTGAGAAAAATCACAGCAAATGAGCATTGTGTTCAATCATACCTGGCACTTTTTAGTGTTGTCTTTGAGTACTATCCTCCAGAAGTAATACACAATATGCTGCATTTAGAAATGTCGCCAGGTCAGCTGGTCAATAACTACTCACACTGTTAAAACCTGCTTTATAATTAACAGGTTTCACTGTGTTCCAGTGAAGGACCCCAGTCAAATACATCCTCTGAAAGGTGAGTGATTTATTATGGTTTTGTGTGAGCACCTGAAATGTCCAAAAGGAGCAAGCCCAATAATACAGTATACAAATATATAAAACATTATATAAACCTGAACGGGACCAAGCCGTGCTATTCAGATATATCTACTCATAACAGTCCCAGTCGCCTCTGCAATGTCAGTGCTTTGTTGTAGTGTATCTCCTGCCTCCCAAACTTCCTCTATTAAGAGCCTATTCCAATCTCAGCAGGTCCTATTCCCATTAGGCACAGCACACTGCAGCCAGGCCCAGCAGAGATGGTGAGAAATGGAAGAAATTAGGCATCAGGAGATGACTAAAACAGCAACGGTATACAAATTATAAAAATAAATCCTGTTGAAATCTTCACCTACATATATTGTTCATGTTTATCTCTTTACTGATCTTTTGTCATTGCACCATTATAATAACTGCACGTGTAATTGCTCATTTAGTGAACAATTAAAATTGTATTATTTGATTTGATTTATATACCTATTACAGATACATATATTGTGTAGATACATTGCAGCTGCATGTAATGCTGCCTACAATCTCACAGAACATTTCTGTAATAAGTACATGATAAACAATGGCATTACTGCATGCCCACAGGCATGTATAGTAAAGGATCCTGGAATACTAAGGCATGCAATATCCATTCCTATGAGCCGGGTATCATTCACTGCAGTGAGGACACACTCCCCTGATTCACAGCATCATAGTGAATCTACAAACCATTAGTCTGAGACTAAGCTTGGTACCCAGTGTCTCTGTCAGAACCTGGTAGCCGATTGATTACAAAACTTTGCCAAGTTGGATCTTAAAGGATCCCAGTGATTCAATGTCAACAACATGACAAGGTAACCTATTACATCCCCTCATCACCCTCTGTGGGTAAAGCATCACCTACCATATGTCCTAATTCTACCTTCGCTTAATTTCCAACTATGTCCTCTGGTCCTGGTTTCTGTTGATAACAGATGACTCTGTCAACTACTTTTAGCCATCTAGCTCCCAACATGCCCTCTCACACTTGAAATTGTTACAGAACTGTGGCAAGATGGCGAGTGGTGTGACATCAGGTAGGGCAGAAAGTAAACAAAGGCAACGGGACGGAGAACAAGACTTATTTGCGTTCAGCTTTTAATAAATTGATATAATAAACAAAACACTTTACAATAAACAAAACATAAGGCTCGGTGGCCAAAATAAATCAACAAACAAATACTGTGTGGTACAGCGGTAGCAGTTCCTTCTTGTATATTCTTTTGCTCTACATAGTACTCCCATCTGGCTCAAAAAAATGCCTCAATCAGCCTGGAGCGGGTTCTTTTAAGCTGTGGCTGGAGACTTAATTAATTATCAATATAACAATTACCTAGTTGAGACTCCAGCCACTTTCTCACTGGTTTTAATTAAAAACAAAACAATAAAACACTGCTTTTTCACTGTCATAAATACAAATATATATATATATATATATATATATATATATATATATATATATATATATATATATATATATATATAATACAGTGGCGGGGTGTACCCTGTCACAAGAACATACTGCAAGAAACGCATTAGGGAGCATGGACTGGCCGTGATGTTTAGAAGACAAATTCTCTCTCCTTGGGAACGTTTCTAAGTAAAAATTTCCCGAGATGATTTACCCATGATGTGTGAATAACAATAATAAAACAAACCAGACAGGGTATGTAAAATAACTTGCGATAACTGAGTCCCCAAGAACCGCTCACACTCACTTCACAAGCAGTATATGTTAACAAATTATTCATTTCCCAGCATGCAGTATTCACATTAGAAGCTCCTGGCTACTGATGTCAGAACTACCTAGCAGCCAGTGACAGGTGGAGGCTTTGATAAATTGACCAGTCACTTCATGGGCTTCTAGAAAGACCTAGTAGGTAGTGAAGAAAAAGTTAGTAGGTATTCTTGCACTCACAAAAAAAAAAAAAACATGAATTGTTCTGGCCAACGCTTCAGTTCGAAAATATTCCACTGAGGCTACCAGGAGTTTAGTTATAGGAAGCAATTACTTTTAATTCTACAAGGTAATGCCTACTGTACCTCTTCATTTTAAACAGCAGTGTGGGGAGGTGTAAAAACTGCTCTAGGGTCCCTGGGTTGATCCCTAGACATTACATTTGATAACCCTGGTGTTATTGTAAAGAATGTGCATGGTACCAACACCCTATTTAAACAGCATGATATCACGGGGAGGAAAGAGCAGTGAACATTGTATTTTATTATTTTTAAAATAATAGCCCTGAGGCATTGTCATGAACTGTGGTGTGAGTTTTAGTCTACATATGTTTTCTCACCAGCTAAAAATATCTGAACAGTTAGTTATGTTTTTTATGAATGGAAAATAGTTTAGGAACCATAATAAATATATTTAATTAATTTTTTTTTTTTTTTTGATTGCTTTATATGTGGGAAAAAATGGCATCCTCATACGAGGCTATCATGAATTTTGGTCTTCCATTTGTCCTCATATAAAGACGAGAAGAGAGTTTTTTTTTTTTATCTATCCTCATATGACATCACCATGCATTAAAGGGTTAGTAAGTTAATTTAAATACTGTGTATTTAAATATAATTTACATTTTGGACAGAATCGCTGCATATAGAGATGTGTGTGTTTGACAAGGTTAAACCTGCAGCAGAGCTACAACAGCCTCCTGCAGTATCCCACTGCCTCGTAACGAATGCTGGAAATGATCACAAACTGCTGCTCTATGTCTTTAACAAGACAGCTTCAGAAAACTGACAAAATAAACTATTTTTTACATAATTGAACCATGATACAATATAATGCTTAAAATTATGAATAAACCATTTGGGTAACTGTATGAATCATTTGTTTTACCAATGCACACGAACAGTAAAGAATAAAACTACCAAAGCATTTCTAGTTCACATAACCCAATTTTGGAATGTACAGCCTATTCCTCCCTGAACAGAATGCTAAGGTGACTTGTAACATGTGCCAAGATTGAACTAAACCCGTGTACTCTGCCTGTTAACAACTGTCGAAACAATTGATTGCATCAAATTCGGTCCGTATGCCTCCACTGTCAATTTATGTCCTCTATTTCAACTGTAAAAAGGTAAATTCCCAATGCATTCAATAAACTCGCTGAAGTAGAACCCAATTATTATTTGCATCTGTTGCTGCTCAAACACTGACAATGCCATGCAAAAAAAGACTTCCATCTGTGATCATTATGTGTCATGGTTTCTTTCAGTTTCAGAAATGCTATTCTTGCATTATGTGAGTTCATGTTACTGGTTATGGGTAATAATGTGAGCATGTGCTTTTACCTGTGATTTACATGTCAGCTGTTTCGTGTACAAAAGTAGAAATTGTGAGAACTCTGCTGTTGTACAGACATCAGGCAACAGACTCAGCTGCAACAATTACTACATCAGAAAAGAATGTGGCATCTAGCAGAGAAAGCTTTGCCTGGCCAAGTAGCTTGCTGATTTAACATTACCAGGTATTCCTCAAGCAAAATAATTTTTTCAGAGAGAAGTCCTTTCAAATGTTGTTTTACAGCTTTACATCTTTTAAGACCTACAGCATAAATCTTTTGTTTGGGACCCATTGCAAAAATATAATCTCAAAAAGCTTGAGTCTGTGCAGAAATGTGCCTGTATTAAGTGTCTGGAACTGGGGTTGTACTTATGATAGCCTCTATTAAACCACTAAGGGGAAGAAGGTCTTGTTTTATTGTTGCTCACTTCTGGAAGGTTTTGCTTGCACTGTGTTCTACCTTTGCGTCAATCAAATCTTGTAAAAGATCTGGGTTAAGGGGTCTCTACAGAGCTGCTCTGATAATCCTTCCTCACCATCTTTGGATGTGTCCATATTCTTTGTTCAGCACAGTCTTGTGGAATGGCCTTCCAGATCCCATTGTGTCATAGTCAAACCTCTCTGGGGTTAAATGTGCTGTTCAGTGTCATCTGTGCTTGAGATGAATTTCTCTAGGCTGTAATAAACTGTGTAATGGTGTGCTTTTCTTTTCCTATATATATATATATATATATATATATATATATATATATATATGCATAGTAACTGTATTTCATTATTTTCTTGTTGTATTGCTATATTTTATTCAATATATTTTATTTATTTTATTTCAATATTTTATTTATTTAGGTCCCTCTTTGTATTACTGCTATTGAGATGTACCTGTTTGGACCTGCGGGAACAAACTGAATAAACAATTTTCTTCATATACTTCGGTTCAGCCTAGAACAAGTCTATAGCAGTATGTCACACTATATTGCAAATCTGCAGTTCCTACCTTACAATACAAAGTGTCAGACTAACAAGGCAACAGAATCAGATACATTTTCTTAATCAATTCAAACTTTAAAAACAACATGCTCAGCAAGAAATGTTACATAAACATGCATGAGCTAGTTTTTCATTTTCCACAGTGCCCCGCCTATGGCAGTAGACTGAAGTCATCAGTTATAATGACTGCATATACAGAGGCCAGGACAAGCATTCAGATTTGTAAGATCAATGAACTACTGCTAAACATAGACCATGTGTTCTTGCTAGTGTTACAGAATTACATAGAGTTACACAATGGTTTAATTTCTCTCAGAAACTGCATTGCCTTAGCCTGTGTAAATAGGATCCATGGTGAAAGCTGTTAGGAATTAGTGAACATTAATTATACGCATATCGAAATATTTGGTAAATACTAATAGACTTACCTTAGGCAATTTGTGATTTTTCATTATTTATAGCCCTCATGAAATCTGTACTCACATGCATATAAACAAAAGAACATAAACAGATTTTTCCATGAGGACATTTTCAGTAATGCTCTGACAGCCATTCTAGCAATTTCCAATTACAGAATTTCTTCAATATAAATGAAAAGGTCGCTGTGAGTCGTGCGTGCACCTGTTTGTTACCATATAATTACACACACAAAAAGAAATCCTTTCAAAGGCCACATTCATTTCATGCATGCATATTCTGTGTAAATTTATCATGGTGGTTGGCAGAGTTTCACAAAATTCTTCAAGTGGTACATTTAAAGCTTTTGACATATGATGTTTAGAGAAGGATTTCTGCAATCCCATTGTGGATGTGCCGACTGCAATAACACAGCTGTCACAGGGAAGCTAACAGATGTAAATATACAGTAAAATGAATTAAATCTCCCAGTGGGTTCATTTCAGTCAACATGTTCAAGAGGAACCAAAAGAATAAGAATTATCTGACATTTGAAAGATAGCACCATCCGAGTACAAAACAAACCCAGCACCCCGGGGTGGCAGGGTACTTTGAGAGCCGTATGGCACATCACAGACTGTGACGATGCTTGGCTCATTTCAGAAGGAATTAGGGATACTGGTTATAGCAATTTAGCTGGGGCAACTGTTCTGTGTTTTCTCTGACCTACAGAAGTTTTGCCACAATTGAACAAGACATTCTCAAGATGTAGCTCATACAGGGCATCAAATAAAAACACGTTTTATGTGTACATTGATTCTGTACCATTGAGCCATCAGCACAATTATTATAGCCTGAACATACACACAGCTATAACAGGAAATGGAGCATTTCAGCTGACCTAAGGCGTACCATACCTTGAATGTGTTGATGTCATGGTCTGAATGCCTTAGGACATCTTTAAAATATCTAGCTGCACAGTCCCTCATAGAAAATCATAATCTGATACTTGTCTCTTTCTGTAGCATTGTATTTGGCAAGGCAACCAGGCTTTAACATTGGTTAAGTAGGAAAAAATGTGTCAGATAAGATGTCTAATGTAACAGGGCAAGCTGAGAAAAAAATGCATTATTCATAGTGGATAGCTTCAAATCACAATATGTATCTTCTACAGAACCAGCCAAGCTGTTTAACCAAGTCTGAAGTACAGTACTACAGATGAGATGGGTGTAAACTAAGAGATGGTTATTTTCCACGAAGGGTTTTACTGCATCAACACATAATAACACATAGGAAGGAATAAGCAGTGACCAACATCTCTGGAAACTTTGAGTAACATCAACAGGAATACACATGTATGTCTTTTGATAGGGAAATAAGACATGTGTTAGGGGGGTCAGAAAACAATGCACACGCTGGATCTGATTCAGACAGCTGTTTATGTGCAAAGTAACAAAGGGATGCAAATGACTCCTGGATTTATGTCTTTGCACGTCAAATAAAGAAGCTACAGAAACTACACTCAAGTGCCTTTCTTGATGGCCAGACAGTTTTCCAGGGTTATCTTGAAAACATGGTGTTGCATTGGACTTTTTAGTCTCATTGAAATGTTAATAAATACACAGGATCTCTCACAGGGACAAAACTGCTGGCTCTGTGTGTCTGGGCTCACAGGGTGGAGCTGACTATTCTCACAGATAGTTGCTGTCCGAAATGAAAAAATATGATACTTGTGGGATCTGTTTTTGCCAGTATACTAAATGCATATGATAAGTCCTGCATTGCTGTATGTGGTATGCTGGGTTACAGTACTTGTTGTAGAGTATTCCCTGTGCCAGGCATTCAGTAAACTCACTGTTAACCATGGTTATTCCCAAAAGATAAAATAAAAAGGCAAAATTATTGAAAATAATATACTGCTGCAATACGTTGACACGAAAGGTTGAGTCATGCAGTCTAAAGCTACAGATGAGCCCTGCATTCACCTTCCACAAAGCTACTTGGAGCTACTGCGTACACACACCTTCCCCTATGCCGTCCAACGTGTTTCACAGGGCTTGAGCTGTGTGCCCAGGCCCCCTGGCCGCAGTCCTACTGTGTCTGAAGGAGGGAGAGATCCCTGGAAGCTTGGCTTCGACTCTGTCAGTCTATTTTCTCTGTGTTTAATCAGATTTCTTTTCTGCTGCTTCCAGCTGGTTTTTGACCTTGCTGACTTCAGAAAACTGATACCTCAACAGAGTTAGAAATAAAGTAAGAAAAAGTGTTTCAGTCAGTCAGGCCTGAAATAAAAAATTCGACAGGGAGTGAAAAGCCTTTCCTTTGGTTTTCAAGCCTTTTTTTATTTTTGAACTTTTTGCTGATGACATAATTATGGTTATCCATATAAAACAACACTGTAGTATACTACAGTATCACCAAAAAGCATAGTATGGATATCTCTTTGTAATTAGGAAAACTAAAAAAATTTTGGGCAGGGCTAAACAAAACATACTTTTTTTTTTTTTTTTACATCTGGTTAGGGACCCAATTAGGCATATTGAAAAGTAAAAACCTGCAGAAATGTCGATTGTTGACGAGATCCCCATTCAGGGTGTTATTTCTGGCAAGAATAATCGTCTTTCTCAAAGACTGCTACAAAGGTTGGGCTTATGAGTAACAGCTTCTAACAGCTGAATAATAGCAGCGACTGCTCAGAAATTAAGCTTTGGTGGTTGCTAAGCTGGGCAGATAGATGTTTAAGATAAAGAGTTTTCATTTGGTCTAAAGAAACAGCAACACATTACAATAACTGTTTTATGATCAAACTTAAGCTTTAAAAAAGTGTAAATAAAAGGATAGGTGATGATTATCTACAGCAGCGATGTTCCTGTTCATGCTGATGATTCACAGAGATCTTTTTAGACCAGAAAAAGTACTAGAAACCAAACAAACACTAATGTTCTTAAGTTTTAATACCTTTTTTTTTACTTTCACAGCTCTCTCTCTCTCTCTCTCTCTCTCTCTCTCTCTCTCTCTCTCTCTCTCTCTCTCTCTCTCTCTCTCTCTCTCAACTAACAAATTAAAAAAAAAAAACTATTTATAAACCAATGGAGATACTATAAAGTTAAAGCAGTTAAGTAGCCCAGTCTATAATAAATTCTTGTTTTTCACCCCTTACCAGGACATCAAGACCTTTTTAAGGTTGCGTATTTAAAACCTCTTACCTGTAACCCAAATGTATCCCCCAATCTACAATTGTCAGTGCCTGAATTCCCACTAAGCCAGAGAAGTTCCATGGAGGCCCATTGTGAATATTCATTCTTTTAAACCAGCCTCTGCCTAAGCATTTTTAAGAATAATAGGAACATTATTTGTATCTCACACTCCTTTGTCTTAGCTTTTTTTTTTGTATCAATATAACAGCACAGCATTTGATCTTTTAATGGAGTAAAGTTAGTATAGCTTTTTAAGAGAGCATATTGTTTCTTTCATTGTATTTCTGGCTTGCATACAAAGCATAATGCAATTTTCAAGTAAAACAATTATGGCTGAGGCACACCCGGGGCAGTGATGGCCTGCGAGTGTAGTTTGCCTTGGCAGATACAGCAGCACATGTCCACGCTTTTCCACTGGGTTAATTAGACTTCAAAAAGAAGTGGGATAAGAAGTGTTTGAAATGTAAAGAAACTTGATTGGAAGAAGCAGGATACTGTGTTGCAGCAGTGGGCATGTTAATGCATGTCACATTGCTTATAGAATGATTTTTCTTCAGACAAGACTGACTAAACCATTCTGAAAACACAAGAGATGGGGGTTACACACTCTCTCATATTTGCATATGTCAGTCAACATGGAACTAATCAGCTACATTGTATAAACCTATATTAAGTTATACCCCCACACACACCCCAAAGGTTTCTTGCCAGCCCCTAATATAACAGATTAATGCACACTAACTGTTGAAACCACCTACCATAGGATACGTTTTGTGGCAACTTAGTTAATGAAAACTTTTCATTTTGTGTGTGCCACTCATAAAACAAGTTTATGGGAAATGTATGGAAACATATTTGTTTGTTTTGTAGATCATGTGAATTAAACACTGCTACCTGAGGAAACACACATTGTAGCTTGCATCACGTGTCATGTAATCCATTCCAGATATTAAAGTTTAAATCTGCTTTTGCTAAATGAAAGATTCACTCCTATGCCTGCTTTAATTACAAAAGATGGCAACAGTACGAACACACAAACTACATTGTTTGGTTAATAAGGAATCCAAGCAAGGCTTTATAGGTCTTAAAATAACGTTTGGATTTCAACCCCTGAATTTCATCATTCGAGACTTTGTTTAGAAATGTACTGTACTTTCTCCAATTGACATTTCTGGTCCTTGCTGATTTTCTAAACATAATATCCCAACCTCTGCAGGCCTGCTCAGTGCCAGATAATGTGTTGGCACCAGGCCTTGTACTGCAAGAGGCCCATACTATGTCATCACGTTACTTGATTTCTGTACTAGCTAGCTGGGATTCAATACAAGCAGAAAAGTGCTGAGATAGGACAGCACAAAGATGACTTTAACATAAGCAGCTAATTTCACAGACCCCAATTAGTACTAATCGTGGACTAGCTTACCAGGGTCTGTGAAATCAACAGAAAGAGTTAACTCTAATTATATAGTAATCAAATAAGTTAATAACAGTTGCACTGTTGTCCTTATATATATATATATACATATATCTAATATATATATATATATATATATATATATATATATATATATTATATATATACACACACACAGTACTGTGCAAAAGTTTTAGGCAAGTGTGAAAAAATGCCGTAAAGTAAGAATGCTTTCAAAAGTAGACATGTTAATAGTTTATATTTATCAATTAACAAAATGCTAAGTGAGTGAACAGAAGAAAAATCTACATCAAATCAATATTTGGTGTGACCACCCTTTGCCTTCAAAACAGCATCAATTCTTCTAGGTACACTTGCACGAAGTCAGGGATTTTGTAGGCATATAGTCAGGTTTATGATTAAACAATTATACCAAACAGGTGCTAATGATCATCAATTAAATATGTAGATTGAAACACAATCATTCACTGAAACAGAAACAGCTGTGTAGGAGGAATAAAACTGGGTGAGGAACAGCCAAACTCAGCTAACATGATGAGTTTGCAAAAGTTAACTCTCAAAAGTCATACACCATGGCAAGACCGAGCACAGCACAAGAAAAAAGGTAGTTATGCTGCATCAGCAAAGTCTCTCCCAGGCAGACATTTCAAGGCAGTCAGGGGTTTCTAGATGTGCTGTCCAAGCTCTTTTGAAGAAGCACAAAGAAACAGGCAACGTTGAGGAGCGTAGACACAGTGGTCGGCCAAGGAACTTACGGCAGCAGATGAAAGACACATCATGCTTACTTCCCTTTGCAACTGGAAGATGTCCAGCAATGCCATCAGCTCAGAATTGGCAGAAAACAGTGGGACCCTGGTACACCCATCTACTGTCCGGAGAAGTCTGGTCAGAAGTGGCCAAAAAGCCATACCCCTGACGTGGAAACAAGGCCAAGCGACTCAACTATGCACGAAAACATAGGAATTGGGTTGCAGAAAAATGGCAGCAGGTGCTCTGGACTGATGAGTCAAAATTTGAAATATTTGGCTGTAGCAGAAGGCAGTTTGTTCGCCGCAGGGCAGGAGAGCGGTACACGAATGAGTGTCTGCAGGCAACAGTGAAGCATGGTGGAGGTTCCTTGCAAGTTTGGGGCTGCATTTCTGCAAATGGAGTTGGGGATTTGGTCAGAATTAATGGTCTCCTCAATGCTGAGAAGTACAGGCAGATACTTATCCATCATACAATGCCATCAGGGAGGCATCTGATTGGTCCCAAATTTATTTTGCAGCATGACAACGACCCCAAACATGCAGCGAAAGTCATTAAGAACTATCTTCAGCGTAAAGAAGAACAAGGAGTCCTGGAAGTGATGGTATGGCCCCCACAGAGCCCTGATCTCAACATCATCGAGTCTGTCTGGGATTACATGAAGAGAGAGAAGCAACTGAGGCTGCCTAAATCCACAGAAGAACTGTGGTTAGTTCTCCAAGATGTTTGGGCCAACCTACCTGCCGAGTTCCTTCAAAAATTGTGTGCAAGTGTACCTAGAAGAATTGATGCTGTTTTGAAGGCAAAGGGTGGTCACACCAAATATTGATTTGATGTAGATTTTTCTTCTGTTCACTCACTTTGCATTTAGTTAATTGATAAATATAAACTATTACCATGTCTATTTTAGAAAGCATTCTTACTTTACAGCATTTTTTCACACCTGCCTAAAACTTTTGCACAGTACTGTGTGTGTGTGTGGTGTGTGTGTGTGTGTGTGTGTGTGTGTGGGTGTGTGTGTGTGTATATATATATATAATATATATATATATATATATTATAATATCAATTCCACAGCTATTTGTTGTCTCTGGACTGGTCTTAAACTTGTGCTTGTCTTATAAAAATGTGGTGCCATTAGTGAACCCAGTAGTCATCTAAATTTTATCTGCTGCATTTAATGTTTCTATGTGTTAGCAAACAAGGTGTGACTGGGTACTGCTAATGTGGCACTATTCTTACTCGAATTGTATTGCTGTACTGAAAGGTCTAGTTGAAGTACATTGAGAAAGCTCTCTTATTCAATGGTAGTGCTTCACACATCAACAAGTTCTTACAATTCAATTCTTCTGATGTTTCACACGCCACTCTTATCTCTAAAGTGATGGATTTATAAGGTTTATAATGTTTATATGGGTTGTATTAGAGGGTTAGAGATTCACAGGCATACCAAGAGCCCCCAGAGATCAGATGATTGAAATAGGATCATAAGGGGTAGTTTCATAAAAAGGTCCAGAAAAATACTTCTCATTGGAACAGCTGGCCTCTTTAATAGTTTTACCTTCCAACAGTAGACATAGCCCTGGATTACACTGATAAAGACATGCTTTTGTATATTATTTAAAGGTGTAATTATGAAGGCTTTAAACATCTTATCCTTTGTCTCATAAGTACACACAAATATTCACACTAATATCCATCTGTTTTCCCAGAAGAGTTGGTTATTAAGTGTTAGGATAGGATAGGATAGGACCCACTTTATGAACAGAGGTGAGGGTATGGGATTGGTTGCCAAGCTTCGTTGTTGATATTTCAATCAATGTAATTTTTCTTTTAAGACTGACTTGACTATGTTTTGGAAACAATTAGCTACTAGGAGCCGGACGAGCATTGATGGGCTGACAGATTGTCCTCTGTTTCTTATGTAAGTTCCCTTGGCTGTTTTTCCCACTATTATCCCTTGTGCTCAGATCCGATCTCAACTCTACTGTATAAGTTTGAATGAGATACTTGATTCCCTTTCCCAATTCATTTTTTATGTTACAGGTTATAGGGCTAGGTTACATTGACAAACGTGTGGAATACAAGTCTAGGAAAGTTATGCTAAGACTATATAATGCTGTGGTTCAATGGTACTCAACTCTGGCAATTAGTTAATTGCCTCTTAACAGCTTTCATTAACTACATCAGGACTGGAATGGATCACGAGGGCCAGAGTTGAGTACTGCTCTAGTTAGACCCCAGCTAAAATACTATTTCCAGTTGTGGCCACCTCACTACAAAAAATACATTATTGCACAAGAGAAGGTACAGAGAAGGCTGCTCCCATGACTCAAAATGGCACGGGCTATGAGGACAGGTTAAAATATATCTTCTGCAGCCTAGGAAAAAAGGGAAAAGGAGGACTTCATTTAAGTTTATAGTTACACGTCACTATGTCAAATTTAACTCACAGTGTAGAACAAAGGGCATAAATGGAAGCTAAGTAAAAGTTCAGAACATAAAATAGGAATAACTTTTTTACACAGAGATTTATAAATCATGAATAGCCTTTAGAAGGGGCCAATGACATGCCAAAGGTGGATTAGTCTTGGCTGAACATCTCTTCTCGTTCCAAAACTTATGTTCTGATGTATCCTGATACCTATAAAACACAAAGTGAATTTATAGTGTTGTGGAAATCTGGCTTCAAAGAATGAAAGTTAAAATGGAATCTAGAAATCAAAAAAACAAGGAACTTGTGAAAATTCTCTGTTAATTGGCCTTGGTTACTGCAGCAGTTTTACCACCTTTCTGAGTCAATCTAAAGATACTTGTCTAGTAGACAAATATGTCTTTTTCATTGCTAGGGCAAATTCAAATACTTTTTATCCCCTTTTTTTCCAACATTATGTACCATGATTAAACAACAGGAAGTGAGTAACTATCTACACCTGCAGTTCGGATCAGCAGGGGAGAATTGTGGGAAATAACTTTCCTTGTAGCAGACATTAGTAAGAGGTTAGAATATTTCCTTTGTCAAAGAAAAAGGTGCTAAATGCAGCCAAGTTAACCAGAAACAGGTTTTATTGCTTTTTACTATTTTATTGTATACTTTTAACAGTTGAGATTTTGAGGGGACTGAATATATTTATCCTAGAAAAAGGAAGGATTGGGTAAGAATTGATTAAAGTTTTAAAAATTCTAACAGGGTGTGGCAGAGCAAAGCGCTGCCCTTTACACAATAAACACAGGCAGGTAGGGGAATTTAACCCCATCCCTGCCTGTGTTTATTGTGTTCAGGTGGCTGGGGTTGATTGGAGTAATTAACGATCAATCAGCACCCAGCCACCTGACATAAAAGGAGGCCTCAGCTTCCCATTAGGGAGAGGAAGGAGCTGAGGAAGAAAGCTGGTGTTTGAACTTGTTATTTTTTTTGGTTTTTGTATTTTCTGATCCAGTGAAGTCATCGCCTAGCCTAGAAACCTTTATTTTTGTAAGTTTTGCTTTGTGTTTTATTATTTGTGTTTAAATACCTTTGTTTTGGCCCTTGTGCCCTTTTATGTTGTGTTTATTTATAATAAAAGTGTTATTTTTTTGAACTGCAGTCTGTCTCTGGGCCTCTATCCAATCGCCAGCCTGTCACACAGGGGTTGTGTGACAAAGTGGTTTATTGTAGACAGGTGTAGGGGTGATGCAGTGTGTGAAAGAAGCACACAGAGATAATTATAATCCAGTTTAGAAATGTTTTATTATCCTTGCAAATTGAGCAGAGACAGCCTTAGAGACCCTTTTTCACACAGATAGTTGGAAGTCTATGGAACAGCCAGGTTTTCTTGCTCAGTCACTGGGATCGACAAGACAAATTCTGTGATCAATGAGATTCTGTGAACTAGACAAGGGCTTTGTATGTTTTCATATTCTTATGCTTCAGGCCTCAGGATAGAAATATGATTTCCTGATACAGGAAAACATTAACACCTCATGTCATTTTTGGCAAGACTGAGATTACATTTTTAAAACTATGCTTTTTGTGATTTTAGTGGATAATATACAGAAGAGTGATATTTTGAGGCAGATAAAAAATAAAAAAGATTTCTTCAGTAGAAAGGAAAAACAGGAGAAGCATTTTGCTTTGCAGATGTGTGCAATATTGTTAATGTTAATATTATGGTAATTTCATTCACCATTTATGTAAAAATATTTGAGTTCTGATAACAAGCTGCTAATGAAGATTATATCAATGTATCTTTCTGCAGAGCTACAATCCAAGGCATATCATGCTAGATTCACACACTTCATTTCACTACCAATAATCAATAAGTAATTGTTTTAAAGTTTTTAGAATACAGTGTTGAGAGTTGCAGGTCAGCTGATGGAGAAATAGTGTATCACTTCTAAAATGACTGATCTATCCTTAGATTTGTATTTATTCAGCCAATAGTAATTTTCATGAAACTGTGCATCTATTACAGAACTGAGTGCTGAGAATTGCAGGGGAGCTGGAATAGATGTACAAAAGATGTATTGCTTTTAAAATGATTTATTTAGCACTACAGATTCATTTTTGTAGCCATATTTACTTAATTTCTTATCTTAGAATAAGCCTCTGACTTTCCAGGACTGCATTTGATTATTGTATTCTTTATAGTAGCCTGTTTACCATCGACTATATTATTGAAAAAATAAGATTTTTTGCTACACAGGGCTACCACTATTGGACAGCCTCTGCTGATTTGCAGGATCGAGAGAGATATGGAGTAAATGTGCCCCCCTTTATAGGACTTTGAAACTTTGACAGCAGCACTATTTGCATTGGCATTCTCTTTTTATTTTTCGAGGGATGGAGCCTGTTTCTTTTTTGTTATGTATGCAAGTTCTCTTTGTGCACTGTTTATTCCCCCCCCCCCCCCAACAAAAAGACTGCAGCTGCTTTTTTGTGTACAATGCACAATTATTCCACACATAACTGTATAAATACTAACAGGGACCAGTTTTGTCTCGTCCTTTTGTTTAAAATTTGAACCGTGTTGTATGTGGGGTGCATTTGCACCCCTTTCTGCCTGCCATGTGAATTATGACAGAGGGTTACACTACCAGCATAGAACTAACAGTGCAATAGTACTGCAACTGAGCACAGCTTTACTCTTTAAAGTGGACACCGTAGTTTGCACTACAGAGCCATTAAAACACAGACATGACAATACACAAGGTAATGATGGGTCTATTTCATTTTCAACTTCAGTGCATTTTTAACAGACAAAGGCATTGCATTAAAAAAGTGCTAAACCTCCATTGATCTGATATAGATTTCTAGTTCCAAAACAGTAATCTTATGAGTCTGAAGGTCCAAGTTCTTTGAATAAATAATACAGCATATTTTTTTATGATTATACCTTTTTTAATTTCAGCCTAATAAATCAGGCATATATATATATATATATATATATATATATATATATATATATATATATATATATATATATATATATGTGAGATCTCTCTTCAAGTGTAGTCCAGCTGATTGTCATATAGTGTTCACTAGGAAGACAAGGTGGAACTCTGAAATTACAGAATCATCAGCATAGCTCTATAGCATGTCAAATCACAGAATTAATCATAAGTGGTGTATTTATAAAGAAACAACATTACAGGAGATGGCCAACATTGATTCTGAAAAGCCAAATTACGATTGACTAGCCTCCTACACAGCCTGTGGTCTTTTAAAATAAATAAATAAATAAATAAATATCGACCTTTTTTCCTATAATAGAAAAAATATTGACCTTAGCCAAATAAAACACTAAGAGAACAGTTCTATGTGTAATTAACTGCCTAGCAGCTCAGCAGGTTTCCCTTTGCTGCTACAAAAGAGGATAAATTCACGTGGATTGGCAAAATAACATGCTGAAAAGTGCAGCACAAAAGCCTAAAGCCTAAATGGACGGCCATGTACACAGTGGGCTGCTGCAGGGGTCAGTGCTGGAACCCCTCCTCTTACTTTCTACATAAATGATCTAGACAGGGCAATAATCATGATAATGTCATCCTGTATTAACAAAAGAAAACATGCTGAAGTTCTTTTTTTACAGCTCATTTGAAGTTAAAACATGAATCAATCATCATATTTTCTTTACTCACTTTGGGTGAATTTTGTAGACAATGCCATAGAACTCAGACGGCAATATCTTCTCAGTTTAAAATTCAAAGGATTCTGAGTGCTCCAATATGTTATACATTATTTTCCTATTAGCTCTTAAAATCCAAGTTCAAATCATGTAGACAAATGCGCAAGGATTGAACCCAGGACTATCGATTAAAACAGAGGCTAAATGAGAGTGGGATTTGACTGCGGCATGTAAGCACTGCTGCGCGTTTAATAATAAAAAAACAGTTCGTACAAAAACAAAACACTGCACACAAAATAAAACGGCTCATTGGCCAAAACAAACAAGCACTGTGCTGGTGTATACCCAGCACGCATAGTAATTGCTAATTTCTCTCAGTTTCTTTCTCTGCTAACACGCTAACCTCGTTCAGCCAAAGATGCAGTTTTTATACATGTGAACGTCTCCAGTTTAGTAGTAAATTATTAAACCTGGAGACAGTCACATTCTGCAAGAGTTTAGCATGGATGGGGAATTTTAACCCCTTTCATGCTGTCAAACAAAAATAACAAAACATTGTGTTTTTACACGCTTAAACTATACCCCTTGCTTACCATAGCTGGTAACAGAGGCAGTTTTTTTGATTGCAAATTGTGTGGAAACCCACTGCTCGGGACTTTGTATTTCGGGGTGTGCTATAAATAAAAATCCAACCCCAACTACGTGCTTCCTGTTACATCACTTCCTCCCATAACCCACCACAGTCACATTGGTAGACACTGAGATTGGTCTGCCTATGGTGCAGAGACAAAACAAAGCCAGGGGAGGAGTTTAACACAGGGAAAGGAAAGGGAAGTTCGATAAACACAGAAAAAAAAAACAGATAGCTCGAGATATATTATACCCTGTTCAATAAACAGGGATAAAGGGGACTCAGAGAGGCAGATTAAAATAAATAAAAGACAAAGGACAACCAATATCATTTAGGCATGTAAAAATACAGCTTGAAAAATGTAGACTAAGAAAACAAGACCTATCATGGAGTAATTGCTGTGAGGGGGATTCACATCAACATCCGACAGCACCAGAGCAACAGTGGACTTCGGATGACTTGTACTGTTTTTTTTTTCTCATTCTGGAATCTGGACCCGACTGAATTTCTACATACACAAATCAAATCCAGTATAAACTCATTATAACTTGTTTACAGCGTGTGCTGGGTAAACATAAGCATTAGCTGCTTGATGCAAGGCTCACACCCCCGTTGCAAACAAGTCAAAGAAATGCAAGTCCATTTACATAGATTATAAATTACGTTGTCAATCACAGCACTGCACTTTATTCACAAGAGGACTTGCATTTCTGAGTGCTAAGAAATAGAGGTATCTCCATTGTATTTCTATGTGGATATCAACTTTGATTTATTCTAGAACGACTGCAGGTTACATTTCTGAAAAGGAACACATGTTTTGAATACCACATGATTCACAAAAACTTCCAGTTGGCTGCAGTTCTTCAGCTTTTATATTGTGTTATGCTCACATTGCCAGCAGCAAACAGATTAAAGCTAGCATTGCTCTTGTGACGGCACTATTTGATACAACACAACGGTAACTGAACATGTAGACTTATACCAGAAATTAAATTCAGTTGTCAACAAATGTTAGGACAGAGGGAAGGAGACACTTCTTCACACAGTGGTGAGGCTATGGAATGGGTTACGGTTACCTAATCATCTTGTTGAGGCAGAATCACTTGGATCCTTTAAGACCCAACTTGACAAGTTCTGAGATCAATCAGTAACTAGACAAGCTTAGAAAGGCCACTGGCCTCCTCTCGTTCATATTTTTTCTGATGTTATTATGCTCTTATTAATTTCACATTGGCATGTGGGATCAGGTGGGTTCCTATTGAAACCAATACTTTCCCTTGGGAGTTTTCCTAAAGGAAAAATAATATTTGGAAACACATAGATCAACAGCAAAACAATAAGAATGTAATATTGCTAATGGCAGGTATTTTTTTTTTTTTTTTTTTTTTTTTATACACAAACCATGATTACCTAGATTTTTTCAAAAGTGTAGCGGTACTGGAAACTCAGTAATACAATCAGACAAACAGGAAGTCTTTTGTGAAGACTGAACAACTCTTTCACCACTGGTCTGATGATTCGCTGCAGTGAAGCACCAGCATTTAAAATGTAGCTAGATCACATTTCTAACACTTTGGGAAACAAATTACTCAAACTAGAAGAGTCCGTAAGGTACTGTCACAAAGACGGCCGGAGTGGGGGACATCAGACCAGAAACAGGAAAATAAACAAAGAGAGAGGTGGAGTTTGGTGTAGCTGAGCGAATGGCTTATCTCAGCATTTAATGAGTGAACAGAACAGAATAGAAAATAAACGGTGGTAACAAACAAAAACACAGGACACGGCACTGGTAGCCAAAACAAAAAGACAAACAAAACGTACTGTACAGACAAACACGGTGAGCAGATACTTTAACTATTCTTTTTAACTATTCTTATTATCTTTACCCTGTCTCCAATCCTGTTCTCCACTCACCAAACACAGAACCCGGAGTGAGCGAAAACATGCAGCTTTTATGCACCTGTACCGAGACTTGACTGATAATCAATCATTCAACTGGAGTTGCGGTACAACTGCACGTGAATTAATAAAGTGCAGTTCCCTGTGCTCACATATTACATTTTACTTGCAGGTGAAGTGCTGTGCAATCCTCGTGCCTAAATACAAATATACATTTTAAACACTCGTGTTACACAGATTCGTTTATATCCCATGTACCAATGACTATACACCAACATTTACACACCACACGCAACATATAACAGAAAACACACACAGGGGCGGGCACTTCGTCACAGGCACTCACAGAGATCTCATGGCAACTTTCAGAATCCATTAACACTACATTTCGCAAGCAATTCCGTTTTAAAGAATAAGAAGAAATGTCATTAATATCATACTTTGACCCTATTTCAGGCTCCATTAAGACCAACAGAGTGCTTTGCATTACGAGCACAGCATCATCATTTTGCAGAAAACCTGCAACTCAAAAATATGTCATCACACTACACTCAATTTTTCCCATTTGGATTATATTACATTACATCAGCTGCATGGTTCATAGCTCACCAACTAATACATCAGGCTGCTTCGAATGGTTAAGCTTTTTAATGAGTCTGAGTATCAGCAGAGTGTTTGAAAAAGTAGTAAAATTGGTTTTGCATTTCCTTGACAAGACACTATAGATATCTCAGCACTGAACTCAGAGATGATGTAGCCAAACTAATAGGATTACAAATCCAATATCAGAAATGCTAATATTCTTATCAGCAAACTCAACAGAGTAAGGTTTCCATTTGTCTTTTTGAAGGTTTTTGTCAGTAGTTTGTTTTCACCTGAAAACCCTTGGACCAAAAAGTACAGATGATTGTTGAAACATTATGGTAGGATTACAAAACTCTAACTTAGTCCTGCGTTCAACCCTTTACCCTGCTCACTTTTAGTGAATGGCTACTGGATTAAACACGATTGAAAACCTGTTTTTACATTACAGTACTGAGAGTTCAACGATCTTCCTGGATACTTACACAAAGTATTTTTTGTGAAGGCAGCAATCAGAAAATACAAAATATTTGAAGCATTGTTTAATTAAAGTGATTAAAAACCAAATAATAAATTGTAAAAAAATAAATAAATAAATTAACAGTGTGTCTTTTGTCTGACAAATAACTGAATTGAATTGAATTCCCATTTGGTGAATAGAGACTTTAATTAACAATTTTGGACTAAGACAGGAAGAGTTGATTAAATGGGCATTTCAGCACATAGCTATTTTTAGGGGGTTTGTTTATAAAGGCAAAAAAACACATTAACAGTAGTGGTCACTGAAACATAACAGGAAGTGGTACACCACCAAACAGGAAGCTGATATGTTTGCCTTTAATTGTAGATCTTCTCCATTGAAACCTAAATTAACCAGTCAACTAAGGGAACATTTGTGAATGCTCACTCAGTTATAGTGAAAATAATAACAGCCACAGTCATTTTTTTACGGCATGTTTACAATGCAATAATATGTAATTAATTCCTATGATTGGGGTTAACAGACATTCCGGGGCAACTGGGATTGTCCCAGTTTTCAATCGTAATCTTTTGTCCCAGTCCAGAAACAGTAGAACTGTCCTGGTTTTCTTACTGTATTGACATTATCACATGTTTGTATACTTTTAACATGTTTTGATCAGATGTCAATAGAAAGAAAGCAATGCATTGTGCATTGTGTGTTTGTAAGTGTTTGGTGGCTACCTCTAAGCCAGAAATACACTCTCAAATTGATTAGAGGTAGCCATCGAATGCTTAAAAACAAACAATAAATATGCCCAATGATTGTGTTATTATATAGTTATTTAACTTTTTTTTTAAAATCCCAGTTTTTCACTTTGAAAATCTGGTAATTGTACCTATGATGTACACGGAGCAACATATTACACTGTTCAACAGATATTGCACCTTTAAATATGCTGCATGGCCAAGAAGTGCTAACCGGGCATCAATTTCATTCAATTGTTAAGCCGACAGGAAGAGTCCAGTCTGTTTCTTTGTTGGTACAGGAAGATTGGGAATTGAAATCCCTGCAAAGAATTCAGTGGGAACACGCTTGGCTTCCTGATGTTCAAAATGAGACAAAATTATTGAAGAAATGAAAGGAAAAGCACACAGTAGATGGCAGCGAGTCTTCTTTGTAAGGGCTGATACAAGGCTAATGTTTGAATTTGCTACAGCTGCTTAAGATATGAGCCAAGTGAAGCAAAATTGGGCAGGAAAACATGCAGGAGGATGTTTAATCAAGGAAAGCTGTAAGATTAGTAGTTTGGAAGCACTATATATGTGAGAATCTGATATGCAAGTGGAGCAGGAGACATTAGCTAAAGCTTCAAAAATGGTCTGGCTTAATTTACTGGCCCTCTAACCCTAATAACTGCATTACAATAACTTATAATTACTAGTCATTTCTGTTCAGCCCTCTGACAGTGCCATGAGTTGCAGCCAATTATAATACAAGGAAATTCCAGGTACAGTATATATGTTACACCCTGTGGAAAGGATAGCATCACTGGCAAGGTGTATTACTCCCAAGGATCAGACCCATTAGACGGAAGATGCAGTTTATGCACTGGGGCACACTTTTAATAATAAATACTAAAGCAATAAACAAAACACAGGAACAAAATAACAGAGGCACAGTGGCCAAAGTTAACATTTAAACAGAAACAATACAAACACTTTTAAATACATGTGGTTCATAAACATGGCTTCATAAAATCCCATGATACACCAACACCAATCCATGTCTCACCCTCAACAACATTAATTCTAACATTAGTACCCATGATTACCCTTTACATACACCTATGACTGGAGCCTTATTAATTATCATTATTCAATTTATAGCTCCAGCCACATTCCTATGTGTGTTTCTGGCAGGGAGGAATTTAACCCCCATCCCTGCCAGGGGGGTGGGGGTGGGGGTGTGTGGACACCCGTGCATGTACAGATCTAGAAAGTGAGACGAGTGGTGTGAGTACATCGGTGAGTACAATTAAGAAACAGTAGTGACTTTGTAAACAACACAAACAGATAGAAAAGAAAGACAGCGGCAGCAGCTGACCTAGGCTACCTCACAGCTTCCCCTGACTAAAGACAGTCTGAGGAAGTGTCATTGAAACCTTTGCAGACAGGTCTTGGCCAACAGCTGGCATTTTAATTTACAAGGGATCAGATGCAGAGAACATGAAATGTGTGCTCCAGCCAGGATGAAATCATCTCCTCTCACTAGTCATAATATGAAATTCTGGAAGACCTTGATACTATAGTACTTTAGAAAGACGCAGCCATTTCTTTTATTTATTTTTTGCTTCTGCATTCAGTAAAGACTGAATGTGCCAACTTGTGTTTGTGGTTTTGTATACTAATGCCTGGGGGGGGGGGCCTCTGCTGAGTGACCATCAAACATATTCCATTTGTGACCTGATACAGATTTGAACCCAAACCTCCAGAGGTATAAGATGCAAGCCTGGTGTGCCACCCAGCCACCTCATTAAAATAAATGAACAAAAACAAAGGCAAATCAACAAAAAGTGGAATGCTAAATTGTTAGTTAGTTGTAATAATATTGATTACAACAAATATTTATCAGTTTAAAAGCATGAGAGTAAGTGCCCAATTTCCTTATAGATTGCATCTCATAAGAGTAACAGGCACAAGGTGTAAGATACAGTTGCCAACAAATACGGTTCACGATCACTACAGAATTATGTTACCACAGGGTGTTGTGAGGCAGTAAGGATATGGAACCATGTATTTCTTTATTCATGGCTGGCTTTCCAGTTATTTCTGATGGATGCCTTATTTGTTGTGACCTGCTATGGACATTATTTACAGTCTCTCAAGCACAGCTTTGGTCATTATATGAAGAGCAGTAGATTATATTGAATGGTTTGTATCTCTGCCGCTTTGCTCAGCTTTGACATCACTGAACAATGGAATTTATACCCAGTCAGTAGGTAATGTTGTGGGAGGACCCAAGGATGTTAATAAAAAGCAGGTGGTTTACAAGCATTTTCAGTATGTATTTCTGTAGTGAAAGTACAGGTTAGAGTGGATTAATAAAATTCTCACACATAACTCATTGAATGTTAGTGTTGCACATCTCTTTCCTGGCTGGTCATTTTTATTTTATGAAAACAACTGTATAACATCATTTATTATAAAAGGAGAGTTTATGGAGTCCACGTTTCCCAATATCCTTTTTGTTTTTGTTCACCTGGTAGCAGATTCATATTTTTTGTTATAAAAATTTTGTGATGAGGCTCCAGTCGTGGTGATACTGTGAATTTTTTTAATGGGTGGAATGGGCACGGGAGCAGTAACTCTTCCTGCCGTTTTATAATAAAGGAATAATGCACTTTGACTGCCCAGTTGGTTTGTCATTTCATGGATTTCTGTTAGATTTCCATAAATCTCCAGGTGTCTTTTTTTAATGTTTTTTTTTTTTCTCTCATTGAGTATTTCCATACAATCCTTACATTTAGTTCCAACTGTACCACACTGATTGATGATTTTGTGATGTCGACTACTGTCCAGTGATTGCTACGTTTTAACTTTAACATTAGATTCAAACTCGGGCTCCAGAGGATTTCTGTATTAACCTAAACAGTATATGTCAGATACTGTACCACTCCCCCTGTTTCCACCAACCTAAAACAAATAATGGGAACTGTTTTGGCACTGTCTGGAATAAACTGAATAAAATAAACACAGATACAATGTTTTTTTTCATTCACAGTTGCGTGCAATGCAAGCAGCTTAATAACAAATGCAGACTGTGTGCCAGTGATTCCAGCCCTTGTATATACTGAAACAAACTGAATGCCAAGGGCCTGAGGAGTTTCTATTAGGTACAGTAAGGCTACATACACACACACTGCTCTTCGCTCGACAACCGTATTTACAAACGACACTCGCTGCGGTTGTTTGTTATACACACACACACACCTTTCATTACTGAAGTGAGTGCACTCCCTGTTTAAACAAACTACTGAACTCGAGCCATCATTACACGCCAATCATGAGATTTAGTGTGACAACATGGAGGCTGTGTTTTTGTTTATGCTTTTTGAAGTACAGTACTTAAACGATCAAGAGCTCGTCAAGCACAGCAATGCTCTTTTCTGCAAAACCAGCAGAGACGCCATTTTGCTTTTTCTGCACTGCCAAATGCATTGGCGACGATCTGCAGTACCATGACGGTAGATCGAAACATTTGGGCAATCTTCCGACCAAAAGGCTGGTGGGAACGACTTGAGTGGTCTACAAATGACTGGATTTGTGTTGTATTACAACCTGAAATCTTGATGTATTTAAATGGGATTTTTTTTCATCGATTTACACAACCTACTCAACACTTTCAATGTGTGAATAAAAATGGGGGGGGGGGGGGGGGGGGGGGGGGGGGGGTGAAAAAACAAATCAATTAAAATAGGTAAGTATTCACCCCCTTTGCTATGACACTCCTAAATAAGCTCAGGTGCAAACAATGTCCTTCAGAATTCACAAAATAAGTTAACTGGAGTCCATCTGTGTGCTATAAAAGTGGTTCACATGATTTCAGATTATATACACCTGCCTCTGTAAGGTCTCACAGTTGGGTAGTGCGTACAAAGCAAAGATACTACCATGAAGATCAAGGAGCTTTCAAAATAATTCCAGGATAAAGTTGTGGAAAGGAACAGCTCACGGGAGAGGTATAAAAAGATTTCAAAGGCATTGAATATCCCTTGGATTACAGTCAAGTGGATCATTAAGAAGTGAAAGGTATACGGCACCACCCAGAATCTGCTTAGAGCAAGCCGTCCTCCCAAACTGAGCAGCCGGGTAAGAAGGGCATTGGTCAGAGAAGCCATCAAGAGGCCAATGACAACTCTGAAAGACCTACAGTGTTCCATGGCTGAGATGGAAGAAACTGTCCATGTGTCAATAATCCCATGTAAAACCCTGCTTGGAATTTTCAAAAAGGCATGTAGGAGACTCTCAAAAGATGTGGCAAAAGATTCTGTGGTCCGATGGAACAAAAATTGAACTATTTGGCCTAAATGCAAAGCTTTATGTCTGGCGCAAACCCAACACAGCACATCACCCAGGTAACACCATCCCTACTGTGAAGCATGGTGGTGGCAGCATCATGCAATGGGAAGCTTGTCAGGGTAGAGAGCAAAACGGATGGAGCTAAATACAGGCTAATCCGAGGAAAACCTGCTTCAGTCTGAAAAAGACTATCAGTAAAATTCACCTTTCAGTAGGACAATGAGCCCAGGCACACAATCAAAGCGACATTGGAGTGGCTTAAAAACAAGAAAGTGAATGTCCTAGAGTGGCCCAGTCAAGATGTATCAAGATTTCAGGTTGTAATACAACAAACTGTGAAAATGTTCAAGGGGGTGAATAATTACTATAGGCACTGTATGTTGATATTCTTGTTATTTGTAGTATTTGTAGTATTAGTATTATTGTATTTTTTGTTTACAGTACTGTGACAAATTGGTTTATTGTAGAGAGGTGTAGGGGTGATGTAGTGCGTGAAAGAAGCAGACAGAGATAATTATAATCCGGTTTAGAAATGTTTTATTATCTTTGCAGGTCTGGCGACCAAACAATAATCCCAGGCAGTACACAGCAATATGTATTGCACTGTCTAATAATAAAGGGTTGCAGTCCCTAATAATAAACATAGTTAGTACATCCACAATATACAAACACGGTCACCAGTCCTGGCTGTGTGTAGTAGTGTTCGTGGTGGGTGATACAATTTATAATTGTGAAAAAAGTGCAGTGTTGTCCGGTTTCGTGCTGGTTAACTGTCTGGTAATTTACAACTGTCTGGACAATTACAAACAAACAAGACGAGACAATCACAAACAAACTGTCCTTCTGGCTTTTACTCACTGCAAACCAAATGCGAAGGAACAGATTATGATTCTCTGTCCCCCTTATATGCTGTCACGCATGACCCCTTGGTAAACGAATGCAGCTGCCTTTGCTATCTGCAGCTGCTACATTGTTTCCCTTCCAGGTCAATACGTTCTTGCAACAGAGTCTCGCTTTTTTCCAGACTGACGACTTCCCGACCCGGGGAAAGAACTGTCAAGCCAGCCTGTCCAAAAAACTCTGTCCTTGCTTAGCACCCTCACAGGTCAGGGGGGAAATTTACAACCAAGGTTCATTGTATTTCTGTCACAAGTCACCTATTCCCCATGCATTGTAAGTTATGTTGTATAATTACATCACAGAGGTTTTGAGGTTAATCAGCTAGGATCCGGGTCGAACAGCCGCCTCTCGTTCATACATTTTCTGATGCTTTTTGAATACAAGTGCTACTGAAATGGCATTATAAAACAAACTGGACCCATGACCATGCCACCTTAAACCCTGTTCCCCACGGTATGAAGGGCCGCCTCACAATGAGGAAACAACACATCTACATACCCTGAAACACAGTTTAAAAACAAAGCACAGGACCACAACAGGGGTACCTTTATTTGGATATGTGTGTGGGTTTACTGCATATTTGAAAAGAAAAATCATTCACAACCTGTGCTGTTAGTTTGCTATTTTAGATTGTGATTGATTTCTAAAGTACTAAGACTGGTGCAAACATATATAATTACACATTTCAAAACACTTTGAGACAAATTAAACTTCAAACACTGATGCATGAGGAAAGATCCATTGGTAATAACTATGACTATAATCTCTGCACAGTACTTAGTGCACATAAATATGACACCAAGTAGTAACTATAACCTTTTATTACACGATCCTGCAGTAGTCAGGCGTATAGTTTAACGGTGCGCAACGTAAGTCCTTCTCTCATTCGTTCCAATGCAGTCTATAATTATACATCATGTATCTGATTGTTCATTAACTCTAACCCAGCACTAGAAATAGCCTCAGGAACCCCGTTATTAGTGGTTCGAGGGTACTTTACATTTGCAGATTCAACCCAATTAGTTCTACATACAGAAGGGAAATTTGCACAAGCAAAGGGAATGACAAACTGCTGTTGACACAACCTTGGCACAAAACAGGCAACCAGATACAAACAACTATATTTAAGGAAATTTTATCAGAATTGGCCGCACATGTTAAAAATTACTGATTTAGCGTATCTAGTTGTTACTTGAAACCTCTGAGAACATCTTTTAATTGCAGGGAAAGATATTGTACATTGGCCAATCTCTTTACTTAGCTAAGGTTTGATTAAAGTTTGAACATTATTAACCACTTAAATTATGCAATTTCTACTCTACTTTTAAAGGTTTTTTTTTTTTATTTTTTTTTTTTTTTTTTTTTTACTGTGGAGTAACCTGGAATGTTTTGCATCTCACCTGGCTCGGTTGGTCACATGACCAAAAATCGTTTGTGGTGTAACCTGCTGGTCTATGTAATCCTCATGCAATTTAATACTGTTTTTATTATTGCAATTAAAATGTGAGCGTCATATAATTAATATGGTATTCAGATCCTCTTGTACCTCTTAATAGGTAATCCAGGTCAAGTAGAGGCTCTGTGCTTCCATGACCTTTTCATTATGAGAAGCTAGAATGGGGAGATTTTGAAGCTTCCCCTGCATTTGCTCATCATTACTATAAAAAACAACATTTGTTCCAATCTTATTTATAATTGAATGCTTAAAGTTATGGATACAAAAAAATTAAAGATCCTTCAGTAAGCTAATTTATCTGGTAATAAAATGCTAATCTTTCATCAAACACCTTTTGTCTCGAATGTCCGTTATCTTGCATTATTGCAAAATCACAGGGTGTAGGATTAACACTTCTCAGTTCAGACTGCAGGAGATCATTCTGAGAGTCTGTTCAGTCTTTAGCACACATACAGTATCTGGACTCTACTCTAGGGTGGTATTTAATAGCTTGGGATGCAGTGTCTGGTGAGTCTCAAAGGTGAACCCTAGTTATCACAAGGAAAGTGAAACTTGCTGCCAGTGAAATTTGAAATGCTTTTCATCACCTTCACAACAAGGTCTTCCAAGTTTCATTCAGTGTCTGTATTTGAATAGTTTCCGCTTGCATGCCAACTCTACCTATCACTACTATAAAAGACAGGATTAGTTACAAGCCCTGCGGCAGGCTACCCTGTTCACAGTGTAGCTGCTGTAGCCAATGACCTGAAGCAGACACATTGCGAGGTCTGCGAGTTACTGAATTCTTGCACTTGCATCCATTTCTGCATTTGTATTTGTGGATTTTCCTCCGTATATACTGTTCTGGTCCATCTAAGCCATCACCAGTTCATTAAACAATGGACCCAAGCAAGCAAAACCTGAATTCCTTGTATTATAAGACACCAATAATTCCCTCTGCAAAAGCATTTACAGTAAAAAGCGCAGGGACACAAAGATGTGTAGGAGAAGACCTGCATACTCTGTCTAACTCTTTGATAAACCCAAAACCTGGCAGCTCAGGTAAACCCAAAGAGTGGTGACTCTCCATTGTGCACCCAGGGAGATTCATTATGTGACTCATTATCACAGTTTCTACAGACAGAGTCAAGCTGTTCTTTTTTAATCCCTTTGCTGCAATTAACAGGTTGTCATTTCACCAGATTATTACTAAAGGAATGGCTTCAGATGGACTGCATGGGCTGCTAAAAAAAAAAGATAAAGAAGAACATTATTTATTAAAGAAGAACAAAGATGGCCCTGAAAGTGCTCCACGTACAAAAACACTGTGTCAGTCTCTTCCAATTTAGAAGCAACTTCAAGACCCTTCCTATAACATACTGTCCTGGATATTTGAAGATATTGAGCATTATCTTCACTGCCAGTGAAGCACATGTATTTATAAAATTGCAGTGTCCAGATGTGTAAAGCTGGTAGAGACTTATCCAGATAGGTGAAAAGTGAAAATAAATATGTCAAGTGAAAAATAAAATCTACAAATTGTTCATGTGAACTGTAGATATAAATGTATTGGAAATAACATATATCTAGTGTTAAAATACATTTTTTATTACGATTCTGCTATATGTATTTGCGGGCCATGACAAAAATCAATAATTTGATAAAGACGGTGGATTTGCACAGGCTACTCCACAGTACCATGTTTGGTTGGATTTGTCTGCATTAGAATGAAACTGCAAGCTATAATCAGGATGCACAGTATGTACCACACGTTTACACATGTTATTCACTAGGACTTAGTCAGTCAAACCCTGTTAATATCACTGCAAAAGAGATTATATATTATACTATTATAATAAGCAGAGTTGACTTGAAGTTCACCAATAACCTGGCACATAGAAGATGTGTTGATACAACAAATATTCCTGTTTTGCTGTGTAACTCAAATACAGTACTATACCAGGGGTGGCCAAACTTCCTGACCCCATGAGCTGCATACCAAAATGTTCATGTGACCAAGAGCCGCAAGACACATACGTAAAACATTAAATGTTTGGGAGCATGACATTTCAAACATTGTTTTAAACATTTTTTTTTTTTTTAATTCTCTTGCACATTATAACGGAACACTGCGCTTACTCTGTGCATTAGTTGTGATCTCTTGATGGCAGAAAAATACACAGTTTCTGTGCAATTTGTATTGTACTGTAGATCTACAGTGTATTAAACGCTGGTGTCTTTCCATTATTTCTGTTTATGTATTACACACTTTAAATAAAATATATTCAGTTTTATTAAGCAAAATACGATAACTGCCCTGACTTCACCTAAAACATCACATTGAAATACACATGTTTGTAAGGATTCTTTTTGACAAGCTCTTTCTTTAAAGATCTGAATCCTAGTTTTTAAAAAAAAGCAGCATTTTTGTTTGCATGACACATGCACTGTATTTATTTTGAAAGGGATTACAGTACTTACTCATGACAAGATGTAAGATATATAAATATTATATTAATTTTAGACCTGCAATATAAAATTTAAACATAGATTCTCTAGTCTAGTGCTAACATTTCAGTTTTACAAAAAGATTAATTCATTTGAATAAGGTTGTTTGGCACAAGTGATATTCCATGCCATACAAAACTCGCTTGAGTCATTATGCCAGCTTCTTTACTGAACGCTGAAAGGAGCACCTGCTGACGGCTTTTGAAGAGGCCGGCTTGTTTCTCCTCATGTATGATCCCGGAGGATATTCAGATGAAAATGTGTTGTTTCATAATGATGTTTGAGGTTGCTCGCCTTATACAGACTACAGTGTGTGAGCGGTTTGTTGCAGATGAGATGCAGGTTTACACTGTTTACAGTGAAAGCAAACTCTTTCTCCCAGTCTGGTTTAAAGTCTCATACTTTTGCTTATTACTCATGGAGGGTTTGCTCAATGGCACTGCCTTCACGAAATGAATGAGCACTTGATGAAATGATGAAATTCACTTTCAGCCATACACCCAGCTTTCACTCGAGATGATCTAAACACGCATGCGCCGGTGTCGAAAGTCATCAAGTGAGGAAATGCCCTTGCAGTGAACATGCAGGCTCAAAGAAACAGGACAGAGAGAAGGGGAGAGAAGAAAGAATAGTAAACACAAATTAATACAGAGAACAAACCTAATAAACTTTTTACTTTTCCTCTCTTTTCTTTTTGTTTATTATTCTTTCTTCAGTTCGTTGGAGCTGCAAAGTGGCGCATCACCCAGGATTTCACCGGGAGCTGCGCTTCAACTGCCCGTTTTGGCCAGCAATACTTTTCAGAATTACAAAATCTGCCATTTTGTCCAGATAAAGATGGATAGCGGTCCAGATAAGCTGTGTACTTGCCATTTTTACGCATTAAAATACGCACTAAATTTAAATTTAATACGTAAAAATACTCATAGCAACCTCTTGCTAGCCCTGTTGTCTTTGCAGCCAATCACAGAAAGAATAAGAAAAACACCCCAGTCCAGCTACAACTCCAACTGGAACCATCGTCAGAGGGAACAGCTAATTAAACACTGTTTTATAACTTATTAATGCATTTCCTTATTTTATTTATCTGTATGGCTTGATATTGAAGTTTTAACATGTTCACTGAGTTTAAGAATCGAATGTTAAAATATAAGTAATGTAATTAATTTGCAGAGTCAGTGTGATACCTCAAAAAAATGCGCTGAGTCGATAAAGAACTTTGTAGAACACATGCGTGGTTCTACAGGAGTTCAAAGTAACATTGCAGTTAAAATGGAAGGCTCTGTTTTAATGCTTACTCCATTACCATTGAAGATTGTAAGATTTGTCGAGATTGCTCATGACTCCAAGGTAGTGTTGCATTTTACCCCCTGAAAATATATTTTACTCTCTTAGTGTTAAAATTGGGTAAGTTACTCCCAGACCCAAAACCTTATCTGAGCACTGGATATGAACGAACACAATTATATTACTATGTACACAGTTCCACATCCAGGTATGTTTCTATGCATCTGCAATGTGGATAACAATAACACAACATTTTCAGACTAAAAATAATGCAAAACTATGTTTCACAGAACAAATTACCTGTATCAATTAGCTCTGTCAATTTCAAAATAGTTAACTGCTACTGTTTATTTTAAAAACAAATTTCGGCTAATAACTTGAAACTTACATGCAGAGCCTGAGGCTGGTTCATTATAAAAAAAGAAATGTATATGCATACATCAGACTGCCTATTCCAAAAGTATGCAAAGAAGAGTGTCTCTTGAAAGTGTATATCGTATGGCTGAGTATTTAAAATTATTGATAGAAAATGATATAGCCTTCAGTAATCTAAATTATCTGGTAATCAAATACACTAGTACTTAAATCTTTTTTCAAACATCTAGACTGTCTTGCAATTTAGCAAAATCACAGGGTGTAGGATTAACATGTCTCAGTTCAGACTGCAGGTGATTGTTTTGAGAGCCTGCTAAATCTTTAGCAGACAGTATCAGGACTCAACTGTATGGTGGCATTTAATAGCTTGGGATACAGCATCTAGTGACTCTCAAAGGGAAACTGCTGCCAGAGAAATTTGAAATGCTTTCCATCACCTTCAAAACAACCTTATTTTTAATTTTTATAATGGAAGTTAACAGATTTTCTTTTTTAGATTTTTCTTCTTTGAATCCTGTAAACTTTAACGCTCCTGTATGGTGAAGGGCAATGGCACTGGGTACAGCCAGGCAAAGTGGCTACAGGTTCCATCAGACCAAAATTCTCACTGCTCTTCAGCTAAGCTCAACTCAGCCCTGACTGGAACACATTGCAAATCAGCTCACCTCACCCTGACTGGAACACAGTGTAGATCAGCTCACCTCACCTCACCCTGACTGGAACACAGTACAGATCAGCTCACCTCACCTCACCCTGACTGGAACACAGTGCAGATCAGCTCACCTCACCCTGACTGGAACACATTGCAGATCAGCTCACCTCATCCTGACTGGAACACAGTACAGATCAGCTCACCTCACCTCACCCTGACTGGAACACAGTTCAGATCAGCTCACCTCACCTCACCCTGACTGGAACACAGTGCAGATCAGCTCACCTCACCTCACCCTGACTGGAACACAGTGCAGATCAGCTCACCTCACCTCACCCTGACTGGAACACAGTGCAGATCAGCTCACCTCACCTCACCCTTACTGGAACACAGTATAGATCAGCTCACCTCACCCTGACTGGAACACAGTGCAGATCAGCTCACCTCACCTCACCCTGACTGGAACACAGTACAGATCAGCTCACCTCACCTCACCCTGACTGGAACACAGTATAGATCAGCTCACCTCACCCTGACTGGAACACAGTGCAGATCAGCTCACCTCACCTCACCCTGACTGGAACACAATACAGATCAGCTCACCTCACCTCACCCTGACTGGAACACAGTTCAGATCAGCTCACCTCACCCTGACTGGAACACAGTTCAGATCAGCTCACCTCACCTCACCCTGACTGGAACACAGTGCAGATCAGCTCACCTCACCTCACCCTGACTGGAACACAGTGCAGATCAGCTCACCTCACCCTGACTGGAACACAGTGCGGATCAAGAATAGACAGACTGTGCTAATTGTGCGGGTGGGATTGGGATTGCATTTGAGTTGGATTTAAAACCAAGTCAGACAGAAGTGAAAGACACGCAAATAAACCTTCGTATGTGCAATCTAGCCCCAGACATTAAGCAAAAGCAGCCTGGTTGTCATGTTTGACTAACAATTGTGTACCGTGTTCTATTCCCACTGTTGATGCTCATACCTTCATTGAAAAAGATCAGTTTTGTGTTGTAGTCACTTTGCTTTTGGAAGGTGACAGTTACTGCTCTTTGTTTGATTTTATGTATAAGAAATGTTTTCCGCAAGTAACAGTCTGTCTGTCTCCCTAGGCACTCATAGAGAGGAAATTGGTTCATCTCAACAAGGTTGTTACTGCTTAAACAAAAGAAGAAAAAAAAGAAAAATATGTCACTTACAATGAAAAATGTGAATGCCTGATGATGACCCATTGCCTTAATTCACCTGGGAGTGAGTGAAAGTCCTCTAAATCATTGAAGAAAAGGAAAAAAAGGTTTTATTGTTATGCAGTTGGTTGTTTTGCTCTAGTCCACACAGGACTGGTTACTGTGCACAATTATTTTAGCCCCTCTTTTTCTTTATCATAGCAATCCCCCAAAACAACTCAGGAAAAGCGAAGGTCAGTGGACAAGAGCTCTGTCTGTTCGAGTTCACCGGGCGCCTGGTCAGTAGGGTCCACTGTAGCGTGTTGAGGAGAAACAGTCCGTGACAATTTTGCCTCCCCAGCCATAGGAGTACCAGAGCCAATGCGACAGATCCCCAGTGAAGATCAGAGACCTTGCACAGCCAGGATGTAAACTGTGCTCCCCTTAATTCACTCTGCACAACACGCAGTCATTTCTTAACTAGGTGAGTCACCTAGGTAAATAAAAACAGTGATATACTACAAATAAAGCAAATACTGCAAACACTGATTGAAAACTAGTTAAACCAGTTCCTGGCCCTCCTAGTCCAGGTCTTTGTTCCAACAATATTCTTGAATATTAAGTAGAAACCAATTAAACTATACAGCAGGTTCTAATCAGGTAATCATTTAATTATACAGCATCTAATAACCCTTTAAAATAATTGCACCTACCCCTGTTCTATGGTAGACTGCCCCCCGTGAATTCTGGTACAATTTACCCACATCCAATCGTCCTTCGTTAATTAAAGTTAACTTAGAGTATCATGATGATAATGTTTAAGGTCAATGCCACCCATAATGTCTTTAGCTTCTTTCTGTATTAAGCACTGACAATCATTTTCTTAAAAAAGGGCCTGTTATACCAAACCAGCTCCTTATGACTTTGCTTCTGCATTGACTACAGTTTCTATTGAAACTTCAAGTCTGCAGTCTGATTGCCTAGTCAGTATTACAAATCAACCTATACACACCTAGCCCCGGTCTCCTCTAAGTCTTACACAGAGGTGGGTGATACTGTTAAACCTGCTTTATTAAATTACAAGATAATTGTAATATACTGTACATCACTAGGAACCATTCCTCGGTAACACTTCACAGTCTCTAATTACTGTGTTTAGATAGTAGTTACTCAGTAAAAATACGTATGTTAACACATAATTGCAATGTTATTATGCACAGTTACAATGTACTCAATGTGTAAAGCATTTTGCATATATATAACTACATAATTTTATCATAAAAGGGTTAGGGATAAGGTTAGGTTTAGGATTATATCATCCAAAAAGATGTACACTTTAAGTACATTGTAACTATGCATAATAATGTAATTATATGTAAGTACACATGTATTTACTAAGTAACTACTATGGAAATACACAGTAATTAGAGACACTGAATGTAGTTACCCATTCTCCTTGAAAAGATTCATAAGAACCATTATTCTATCACATTTCTATGAAAGAAGCAGCTGCTTCTGTAATTTACAGAGATGTCTTCAGTTCTATAACATTGTATTACTCAATTAAAGTTTTCTATGTTCTGTTTTGAAAACACTCAGGAAATGTATCATATAGACACAATTGTTTGAAAACAAACCTAGATAAAAATTTTAAAAAGTCATTGTATCTTAAAACCAACGACTGCTTATAAATATTATTATTCTCTTGGCTGTAAATATTCCAGCCTTCATTTGAAAATATTCTAGCTTCATGTTCTCCCCTTTGCATTATTGTAACAGAGGCTAATGGGGCTAAATATGCATATTGTACATAATAAATACCTCAAGGCACAAGAATGATAAATAACCTTCAGGGTTGCATCATCCTATATTGTATTTTTATTAGATAATATCAGTGTGTTATGTATTCATTTATTTTCAAATTGCTGTTAGATGGGGTAATTTAAATGATAAATGTCAATGGCTGTTACTTAAAGGAATAAGTAAGTTGAAGAACTCTAACTGATTAAGAAAGGCATGTCAGTCTGAATCCCTACCACACACCCATTGCCAGAAGACATGCATAATTATTAAACATATTTTACAGATATTAAATTGGAGTACAAGTGGACATTTTACACTGTGCGTGTGTGTGGGTGTGTGTGTGTGTGCGTGCGCAGGACTTGTTTTAATCACATTACTGTTAATGACTACCAAATCCATCCTGTTATAACTTATATTTGACTGGAATGGTATTAAAGGCACATTTAAAATAAAAACATGCAATGCTGCCAACATGTACAATATTTCCAGAGGTTTTATGGGAATTTTTGATTCATACATTTTATAAAAGCACAGGCCACACAGAACAGTGAAGTCTGGGGTACAGATGCATCATCTTGTCGGACAGCCATCATCAGCTCCCACATTTACTGCTTCTTCCCATTTAATGGCCAACTAACTGCAAAGCTGAACACGTGCTACGTTGGGTACACATTATTACCATTGTAAATGCAATCATGTAACCTACATATCTCCAGCCACGGCTGCAAATACAAAGGCAGAGCTATCAGTATCATGGAAAACTGGATCATAATGCAGTAAAAATGTACATACTCTGGGCATGGGCCTCCAGATCCACTCCAAAGACTGTCCTTGCCAACTTCCATCACAACTGGAAAAGCGGTTCTCTAGATAAAACTGTGAGCATGGAAGTGGATGGACAAGCCATACACAAATCCTGATAATCAATAAATGTGCTAAAGCATTCCCTTACAATCTTTCAGCACCCCTTTATCAGCAGGTCTCTATACTGTATATGTAATGTAAGGGTGACCGTATGTACCATAACATTCTAGTTATTAATGTGCAGCTAGATCTGTTTCTGCTTGTATGGCAGGACCAACATGTGATGACAGTTGTATGTTATTAAAGGCTGTTTGGACACAATGCCTTGCTGCTTGTATTCTCAATAGAAAATACTGCAAAGGGGTGCAGACAGGAATCAGTAATGCTGTAACTTTTATAATGTGATCAAGTTGAGATTATCACAAGGAACTAAAACACAATTTTCTGTGGAACTCTAAAATACTGTCATACTACTGTAGATGTTGCATTGATTACCATAGTGTTCATTAATAAAACACTTATTTTCAACATATAGTATGCAACACATTGTAATCACAAAGGAAAGCTGTAAATGTTGCAGTGTTTGTATTGTGGTACCGTGCTTTATATTCAATACTGTACAGCAATACACTTGCATATAAACTTCCTAATTGTATGCTTTTATTTCCCAGTGATCCTAAGTGGGTAGACTTTAGTTGACTGGTAAATGTGAGTGATATTAACCAGAGTGATATTATCAGGAGATCTTTTTTTTGATTGTTTGTTTGTGCCTAATTATTTTGCCCCTGATTTTCTTCTCAATTTAGAATGTCCAATTATTTTTTCCCTTCACTACATTAATTCCCCACACAGCTCAGGAGAGCTGAAGGTTCAGTGGGCGTCCTCCGATCCCACGACCGAGTCAGCTTCCTCTTCTACACCCAGGAATTAGAGTGCGGATGCCGGCGGAGCTCACTAACGCCTGGCCAGTAGCGTCCGCTGTAGCACGAAGAGGAAGGCCGTCCCTGTTGGTTTTGCCTCCCTAATCCGCGGGAGTGCCAAGGCCAATGGGAAGTTCCCTCCAGAATCCCCTGTGGAGATAGGCCACTTCGCACAGCCAGGAAGCTCGGCTGCGCTCCGCAGACCCTATGACTCACCCTGCAGACCAGAGAAGTTGAACCACTCAGGGTCCCCACTGTAACAAACTTTAACTAAGCTAGTAAATTTACTCAGTGAAGGTGGGTTTGTACTGTGCTGTTTATCCACTACCAAATGGTTCCTTAGTGCAGGCCTGCTTTTCCTGAAACTTAAACCTACATTACCTCATACAGTTGGTCGCAAATGTATCTCGAGACATCTTAATAAAAACAAACCTTGTTTCCTAATTCTCTGAGATCACCTCATCCGGCGCAACGTGTCAGGGTTATACTAAAGTCAAGCCTGCTGGGGAGTGATCAAAGCCCCAGGGACACAGTAATAAATGAAAGACAGTGTATTCAGTGCACACCTGTTACAATTGGAATGCTCTCTGCTCTTCTCCAGTATCACTGAGAAACACAGCCAGGAATGAACTAAAAAAAGAAGGCTGAGAGAACCAAATCTGTTAGGCCTAGAACTAAAAAGTATTAGTGGAGACTTAGGGTTAGGGTTAGGGTTAGGGTTACTTTTTAAAAACCTAAAGTGTCAAAGTTGACCCTAACCTATGCTTTAAGCGCAGCACAGAAAACAAGCCCAGAGGACACAGTTAGAAATGAAGTAGACTTAGGACTCCTTCACAGAGTGGTGAGGGTATGGAATGGGTTACCTAGCCATGTTGCTGATGCTGAATCACTGGACTCCTATCAAGACCTGACTAGATAAAGTTTTGAGATTGATCAGCTACTTGGAACCGGGTCGAACGGGCTCCTCTCGTTCGTACACTTCCAGAGTGTCATACTCTCCTTGGTGCAGTCTTCCAGAAAAGCCTCAAGTTCTTAACAGAAGTAGCCAACTAATAACTGTATCATGTTCGCTGGATTCTACATACTCTATTCATTATATTAACTCCTGATGCAGCCAGGGAACTATCATCAATATATTAGGCTTAAACAAGAGCAAGGAAAAGGTGGCTGTGGAAATGTTTAACAAGAAAAAAAATGGTTTGGATTGTTCTGCTTGTGGTCAAACAACACATTTGAATATTATAATAATAAATGTTCTATTGCACCTAATCCAAGTAACAAAAGACAGTAACCCGCTGGTTTAATTCCTGCAGATTCTGAACAGTCGTGGGTGTCGTGCAGCTCTGCATGGAGACCCTTTTGAATGCCAACAGGCAATCTATCAAGCTGCCATTGATTTAAGCCAAAGTACAGGCAGTGGAACTCAGCATAACAAAGGAAACTAAAGCACAACATGAGTATTAGTTATTTCAAACTCCATGACTAACTGTAATATAATCAGTATATGTTTGGAAAATATATTTAATGAGCTTTTTGTCAAAGTACATTTACTTGCATTTATGTGTAGAAATAGCAAGGATTAACGTTAGATGCTGGCCCAATGTACCTTAACCAGTCTTTCTCCAAAGCACTGATCTCCTGCCCTTTTCCGTGCAATGATGATGGATCTAATTAACGAACATACGTCAGCATATCTCATGTCATGCAAATATTTCAGGTTGGAATTGCATTGGGTCTCTGCCATTCTTATATTAAAAACAACTACAGATTAAAAAACATCAACACAACCCAGAAAATACTTTATACTTGGGTGCCTTCTTACATTTGGACCTTGGCAGCAATTTAAGGCATGAACCAGGCTGATGTAATGTAATTAGCTACAGAATGATAAGGTCTAAGCTGAACCAGCTTTGGGCTGAAGTGATCTAATATACCGATAAGCTTAAGCCTGCAGTGCCAGAACACTTTCACAGCACGTTTAATGGTCTCCCCTTCCTTTAATCTTGGACTGCAGAGTCTGGAATATATCTGTATGCCACCTTGTGCAAATGTATGCACGGAGTAACTTATCATAGAGCAGTGCTGCCACCTGCAGTTCTTAACAGGCATTGCAAATGGAGACTTTTCCTGCAGCTGCAAGTAACAAGAGGAACTTGAATGACTTCCTAATAAAAATTAACTTTTACGCTGAATTACGAAGAAATGCTAAAAGAAACTCTCATGCGTCTCATGTTTCAATGTTTTTGTCACATTAAGACACAAGTGTGAGTGGCCTAGTTAGTCATCTAGGCAAGAGTGGCAAAATGAAAAGGTAAAAAAGGCTAATATATAAAGATGTAAGACAGGAAAAGGTCTGGTAGAAACAGGGAACAGTCCAATAAAACAGTGAAAAGAAGTGAGTGTGGGGGAGGAGGGGAGGGTAGACAGTGTGAAGTGGGAGGTATTTTCTGGTACACTCTGTTATTTTGTTAACTCCAAATGGGCTTTCAGTTACTAGTTGTGCTATGGCTTTTTGCTCTCTGTTCTTCATCTCTCTGAGATGCATGCATGTAGATTGAAATCATGCTTGTGTTGACTGAAGTACAACCTAGTGCTAGCAATCATATTTATCTTGTGCAATCTACTGATTTGCCTACTGATCTGTACATTTCTTACAGAAATAATAGAAACCTCGGTGACGGTTTGGCAGTCAAACTTACCTTTTACTCTTTAGTACAGTCCCGTGGTTGTGTTTTGGTGGCTGTGGTAATATTGACCTGTGTGCAGGTCGGGCAATACAGTCTGTGGCAGAAACTCATTCCAGGCACTGAAAAACACTTCTAGTCCAAATATTTGCCTTTGAATTTTAATTTATTTTAGTATTTCTTATGATCTAAGGCCAGCGGAAGGATGGTGTGATGTAGTCAACTAACCATTCTACAGTAGCATTCCCAATAACAGCACATGTCCCCAAGTAAATGTTGTCCAAGTTTACCCAATAAAAGCATCCTGTACCCAATATAGCAGTTATGGGCAAGATACTGCGGCTTCACGGTCTGGGTTCAATCAAACCATTTGTCATTGCCATTTGTTTACAGTGGTGCCATCAAGTACAAATGAGACTATTTATGCAAACAAAAACCAAGAATCCCCTGTGGCAGGGGTAACAGTAATGGCATCTTTGACTGGACAGGGGTAAGGGTAATGGCATCTCTGACTGGACAGGGGTAAGGGTAATGGCATTTCTGACTGGACAGGGGTAAGGGTAATGGCATCTCTGACTGGACAGGGGTAAGGGTAATGGCATCTCTGACTGGACAGGGGTAAGGGTAATGGCATCACTGACTGGAGAGGGGTAAGGGTAATGGCATTTCTGACTGGACAGGGGTAAGGGTAATGGCATTTCTGACTGGACAGGGGTAAGGGTAATGGCATCTCTGACTGGACAGGGGTAACGGTAATGGCATCTCTGACTGGACAGGGGGTAACGGTAATGGCATCACTGACTGGACATGGGTAAAGGTAATGGCATCACTGACTGGACAGGGGTAAGGGTAATGGCATCTCTGACTGGACAGGGGTAAGGGTAATGGCATCTCTGACTGGACAGGGGTAAGGGTAATGGCATCTCTGACTGGACAGGGGTAAGGGTAATGGCATTTCTGACTGGACAGGGGTAAGGGTAATGGCATCTCTGACTGGACAGGGGCAAGGGTAATGGCATTTCTGACTGGACAGGAGTAAGGGTAATGGCATCTCTGACTGGACAGGGGTAAGGGTAATGGCATCTCTGACTGGACAGGGGTAAGGGTAATGGCATCTCTGACTGGACAGGGGTAAGGGTAATGGCATCTCTGACTGGACAGGGGTAAGGGTAATGGCATCTCTGACTGGACAGGGGTAAGGGTAATGGCATCTCTGACTGGACAGGGGTAAGGGTAATGGCATCTCTGACTGGACAGGGGTAACGGTAATGGCATCTCTGACTGGACAGGGGGTAACGGTAATGGCATCACTGACTGGACAGGGGTAAGGGTAATGGCATTTCTGACTGGACAGGAGTAAGGGTAATGGCATCACTGACTGGACAGGGGTAAGGGTAATGACATCTCTGACTGGACAGGGGTAAGGGTAATGGCATTTCTGACTGGACAGGGGTAAGGGTAATGGCATCTCTGACTGGACAGGGGTAAGGGTAATGGCATCTCTAACTGGGCAGTTTGTAAAGATAAATTCAAATTAACATGTGGAAAAGATCTGTATCATTTGCACGCGGTTAAACAATGTGGCAGTGAAAGGGTTCTTTTTTACTGGACAGCATTAGTAATGGAGCCTAACTGAGAGAATCATAGAATACAGCTGTGTACCGAATATTAAGACAATAACACAGTGTTCTGTCTCTGTATCCCAGACCTCAATATAGCAGCCATTTCATCTCATTAGCATAATCATTTTAATAACTATTCTTATGTCACAAATGGTGTTCATGGTCTACAGCCAACAGTAAATACATAAAAAAACAAGCAGCAAAAACACAATGGTCTATATTGAACAGAAAAACATTCCCCTGCCAAACCAGAGAGCACCACTTGTGTTCTGCTATCCTAAGTTGTACATATCACTGTGGTGTACAGTTTTCTTCAAATCAGAATTATTTTGATATTTGTATTCACACATCCAGGGTCACAAATCACTTGTGGAATAAAACTGAGAATGTGAGATATTATTCCATACAGTGGTTGTGAATAAAACATGTTTCACACATTTGTCTTGTTGCATCCTCACCAAAAGCCAGCAGTCATGTTTATAACAACCATAGCTTGTGTTTCTATAAATGTCCAGAGGAGGGAGCAGTTTGTAATAAGACGTGAGATTAAAGGCAGGTGAAGTATGTGCAAGGTCTAAATACAGCACTGAGCAGATGAAGCTTAACCAACTACTGTCCAGTAGTACCTATATTATTGTATAGCTGTGTAACACCTGTTTATACCAACTATGAAACACACTTACTGTTCATGAGATGACCATTTGGGGAATGGCAAAGAGCGACACAGTGTTGTTGAATTACAATACAAACGATACAGACCTCTGTTACGATACAATCTATCATGTAAAGAAAGTATTCATATATACGCTATGAATCATGCAGCCCTACTCTATACTACCAATGCTGCCTGAGAACCAGCTCCTTGGAAGTGAAGGTGGAGGAGCCCTGAAGGGTAAGACTGTACTGAAGGAACAGCAGACCTGAGGCCAGTTACAATTGCAGCAGCATTGCTTGTTGAAATTACAATCACAATGATATTCTGTTCAATTACAATTACAACTATGCTGCAGGAATTACAGTTATACTGAACAGTAACACAAACAACTGCACACATTAACATGTTTACTGTTTATTCTAAAGAACCAAGCAGTAATCACAGGTATAAACACACAAGCATACTGCATAACTTGGATTTTTTCAAACAAAATGGGGTCACTGAAAGTGGTTGAAAAAAACGAGAATAACAATCACTCAGTGTTAAACGCAGCATGGACATGCAAATGATTAAGCTTGGAAAGGTGTGTAATTGAACAATAATTGATTAATTATATGGTGTAATTTCAATTATAACTGCAATTACACAGGTGTGCAAAGACTCCAATTATACTGCACTTGTAATGAATTGTGAATTTTCAGAATAAATGTGCTGGTTATTAGCAGACACAATCTGTATAGCTGCCCACACTTTCTATGGCAGTTTAATAAGGTTAACATAGTCTAACAAACCTCTTCATTACTGGTACAATATCCAACAACTCCACTCCCACCCACTCAAACATCTCTCATACCCACAATAGTGCTACCTTCAGGCATTATGTGGTATTTGTGAGAACACAGTCTCAATTATTGCAGCAAATGTATAGAAGTTTGTAATAAAGCATTGTGAAAGCTATATGGTGTATAGGATGTATCATAGGATGAGATGTTAGCAAACTCAAAAACTGTGGTAAGCAATGAGAAAGCATGCAAAAACTGCAGAATCACTGTGTAAATTTACATTGATAAAATTTTATAAGGGTAATTATAAATTCTGTAAATTAATATTTTTGTGGGGGTCACAAAAATCCCAGTTTTCTGGAGGGCCTGTTTGTTAACATATGTGTTTAATTAGAACTATTATCGGTTAATGAAGTGTTTGTTATCACAACAAAATAAATAGTCTATCAGTTTATTGAATGAGACAATTCAGCACCTGCCATTTCAGGGCTGGAGACCCAGCAACACCTTATTAAACATTGAACAACACAAATGAAACACCAGCAATGACACCGAACTGCTGTGAATCACTAGAGCAGAAGAGCAAGACAAACTATCATACTTTTCTAATTCAACAGAGAACAGAGGCTCTGCTGTAGTAAGCACAGGGACTCGGATGTTGTGACGCTGGTTTGTTTTCTTGCTCTGTCTGTAAATTGCAGGGCGCTGTTATGTCAAGCGGTCCTTGACTAAAACAGCTGCTTGAGCGTTTTGCTCAATCGAATAATTTTGCATTTTAAAAAGATATGAAATCAAAGGGAATTTTTCAAGTGCTTGGATGAGGCTTTCAGGCTTATTAAGAATGTGAGGAGCTGAAAGCATTACCATAACAAGAGACCTTGGAGTGTTCTCTTGCCAAAATGCATTTAATTGCTTATATTTAAAGGGATAAACAAACACATTATTTCCTATCAATTTCCACTTCAGAAGGGGTAAGGCAGACAGGCTGGTCAGAAATGCTTGTCGAGGCAATGAGGAGAGACCAGAAAGACTTGCTGGGTTGAGGCTGAAAGAAACATTTCCCTGCGCCTCTACACCACACCCAATCAAAGGCTGCAACAGGTTTTGAAAGCCACCAATATCTGAAGAAATGAAAGGCAAGGAATTTTGTCTGAGGCGTCTTTATCACAGGTACTGTGGGAATACCCCAGCTCAGGGGCAAAGCTCAATCTCATTATGCGAGAAAAACAATGGGCGATTAACATGTTAATAAACTAATAAACTTTAACCATGATATTTCTTTATTACATTTCTTTATGACATTTGCCAAGAGAGATAAAACTGGGGCTGGAGAAACTCTTTTCACCGTGATCAGTTCACACCCAGGATTTAATTCATTCCAGAATCATGATTTAATCCTTGAGTATTCCAGAATCATAATTTAATCTTTGAGTATTCCTGTGGCAAAGTGCCCACCTCTGTGTGTATTTTGTGTTGTATGCTGTGTGTTAATGTTGGTGTATAGTCATTGGTACAAGGAATATAAACAGTGTGTTTAAAATGTATAGATGTAATTAGGCACTAGGATTGCACATCTCTTCACGTGCAAGTAAAAAGTAATAACATGTGAGCACAGGGAATTGCACTTTATTAATTCATGTGAAATTGTACCGCAACTCCAATTGAATATTTGATTAGCAATCGAGTCTCGGTACAGCTGCATAAAAGCAGCACGTTTTCACTCACTCGGGGTTGTGTGTTTGGTGAGTGGAAAATGGGATTGGAGACGGAGGTAATAATAATAATAATAATAATAATAATGATAGTAGTTAAAAATAGAAGCTGACCGTGTTTTGTCTGTATAGTCCGTTTTGTTTGTCTTGGCGACAAGTGCCATGTCCTGTGTTTTGTTTGTTACAGCCTTTTTATTTACTGTTCTGTTCTTTCATAAAATGCTGAGCGCAAGCAAGCGCTCAGCTTTCCCAAAACTTCATCTCTTTATTTATTTCCTGGTTCCTGTTTCTGGTCTCACAGCCACTACTCTAGACGTCTTTATGACAATTCCAGAATCCGAATTTAATCCTGGAGTATTCCAGAATCAGGATTTACTCATTGAGTATTCCAGAATCAAAAGGGATACAATCCATGAGAATTTCAGAATCAGAAGGGATTTAAAAAGCACCCTGTTGTTTCTGGAACCCTCAAAGTATAAACATTCCAAGCCTTGGAATGCCAATGTCCCATCCAACACCAATGGTGAATTTGACAAATATTTCAAAATCCTTAAAAAGAAAACTGAACGATGAGATGGAAATACTATCTGTGTTTATTATTATTATTATTATTATTATTATTATTATTATTATTATTAGTATAGTAGTAGTAGTAGTAGTAGTAGTAGTAGTAGTAGTAGTAGTATATAACTTCCATTCCCAGATTCTGGTTTCCTCTGGTCTTATAGTAACAGCTTACACCTCACAGTCTGAACTGGTTACATGGGGGACCTGCTTAGAAAACCAGCTGCTGCAGAAAGTCACATGGGTTGCACAGTAGGGGGCACTCATCAGCTGAGCTCAGCTTATGCCTCAGCATTGTGTTAGTATAGGGCCCCTGTGCTATCTGCCTTTTAAGAGTTTACTGCAATAATTGGATCCTATGGTTATTATTGCATTTACCACAGTTTACCATAGTTTGCCAACGGCCATGTTTATTTTATTGTGCTTCGCCATGCTCTTACTGTGCTTTCTTACATTTTGCTATGATTTTACTGTAGTAAACTTGTATAAGGGAGGAGGTGCCATCCTTGAGATTAGACCTAAAGATATAAGGATGTGTTTGTTCTGTGCACATTAAATATCCTACTGGGATGTTAACTACTTGCAAAAGAGAAAAGAAAAAACAGCACAGGTTAATAAAAACCACTCACTAAACTAAATTCCCTCTTGACTTAAACAATTCTTTATTTCTTTTCATATTCCCCAAATCACCACCCCAAGTGCTTCTGGCATGTGGACTCTGCTGAGCTGCAAAATCATTAATCATTTAATCCCATCACCCTGCTGTCACTTTCTAAGAGGCATGGCAGAGCTTTGAATACCGCTGAATTACCAAGAGCATCAGGAATTTCATACAGCAAGCTGTAGAGATCCCCTTGTGACTGAGCATCAGGGTGTTCAGTGGCAGTTTGATTCGTCTGAAAACCATTTCCCAACAACCAAAGAGGTTTTGTGATGTTATTAGGGATTACAGTTTGACTGCTGTATTATTTTTGGGTGGAGGAAAACTAATGCACTTGCTTTCCTTTCTCCTCAATGTGCTTTATGTAATGGTGTTAGTGTTGTGTGGTGCACTGCCATTACAGTCGCCAGTTCACGCCCCGCCTCTACCATGTTACACTTACTGTAGGTCACAAGTGAAATTAGTTTGTTGGTATCAAGCTAACCTCCAGTGTAATTCACATCACAAAAACACTTAATTTGGCACAATTGACAGTCTGTTTGAAAGTGGTAGGTTTTTAACACATAGGTATTAAAGCAAACACAGTGTGCACAATAGACATTGAGGGAGACACCCTCTGCAAGATGGCCAGAAAACCTATTTCACATAGGGCAGGATGTAAATAAGATGCCTAGTAGTTTGAGGTTCTAGGCTAGGTAGCCCATTCTTTGGCTATTACCATGGCAACCAAGCCTTACATCACCCTGAGCAAAATGGAATTCAGGGGAGGTGGAAAAAAACTCCTCTTAGAGAAAACGCTAGTTCCTTCACTTTGCCCCTCTTGAGCTCGTCCCAAACAAAAACAAAAAGTACAAAAAGCGGGTGAGCCTTGCAGGGGACCCTCTTCAACCCCGGGAGGCAGAATGGCTGCCAGTCAGTCTGTAGGCAGTGAAAAAGGCCTACTTGCTGTTGCCTGGTTCATCTGAATGACAAAGAAAACAAAGGATTCTTTATGCAGGCATCTCACAAAAAAAAAAATTCTACCCAGTCTGCAGCAAACATCACGGGTTCTTTCACGACATCACATTTCATTGAGTGCTTTTTTGTTAGTTCAGTTTGCTTTTACTTCTGCATCCTTTCAGTGGACCATTTCAAGAAAATGATTTACAGAAAGGAAGAAGCAAGAGCTTGACCTGGGGAGGGTGGGGAGTGGAGGGAGAGAAGACACAGCAAAGTTTAGAGAGCAGGCTGAACTAAATAGCCTGCTCGCAGTTTCTCTTGTAATTGCAGATAATTACAGAGCACCGTATGCAATGGCCTATGACAATGAACTGAGTGAGAGGCGCTGTGCTTCTGTACAGGCTGCAGGCTCAGCTGTCAGGACAAGTTACTCAGATGTTGGCTCTTCAGTAACAGAGGATGGGGGGCCTAAAGATCTAAGTAGATCTGTCTTTCCCAAAACTGCCAAGTTTCTAAGGGCTTAAGAGGAATAAAGGAATAGGTTAGAGTCCACTGTAGAGTCCACAGTTCTTGGGCTGACCTTTGCTTCAGAACGAAAAGATGTTTCTGGAAAGGCTTTTGTGAACCCAGACCCAGGTTTGTACCAAGCTCTTGCCAACTGAAAAGCGCCATTGAACCCTGCTTTGTGTTGCATAGCCAGTGAATGAATGACTGGCCCAAGATCTCCTTTCCCATTGGGAGATAGAGAATGGCTGCTGTCAATATCCAGTCAACAGGTTCCCTTGCATAACAGCAAACGAAAAAGGTCTCAAGCCTCAAAGAGCCATGACATCATGTATTCAAAGAAACTATAAAATATCATCACAGACGGCTAGCGGAAGCCATGATAGTAGTACAGTACAGTATTTCATGTCACATTTTTCAATATTTTTCATTAAGCATATGGAAAACTACAAAGCGGTATGTATTTCAATATGTTAATTATTCAGCAGGTTTCATTCCACTTTATGAAGCAAAATGCAGTCTTTTTATAACATCATTCAGTAGTTCAGGACAGACACCCACTACAAATAATTTGTATTGTATTAATTAATTGGTGGTCCGTATGCATCTTTATAATGCACTTTAGAAGGTTCACAGGAACAGTGTGTGTGTCGCTAAAAACACATGAGGGAATGTAAACAAACAGGAAATCCAACAAGCACTCTGATGAAACGGAGTGTGCAGAAAGCTAAACTAGAAATACTGGAAAACAAACTATGATAGGATACAATAGAGGTCTAGGCTAATTAACTAAATGTATACACAACAGTAAGTGAAATTACAGTACTTTGTGCTTCTCTCCAACCTCCACTGAATTTCCAAACTGCCTTCTTGCATATAACACAGCACTGGCACAAGAGACGTTTTACTGCTCTGTAAGGAAACAGCACTAAAAGAACCCAAGCTGTCAGTCAGAACTGACAGCTCTGAATATATTAACAAGAAAGCCAACTGTTTTAAAACACCCTTTTGTGCGCTTGTGAAAACCATGACAAAATGTGATTAGGCAAAAGCTAAATAATCCCTTAAGCACTGTGGCAGTTAAAGGTAACTTCTATTGAACAGCAGTCCAGCCTACAGAAAGAAGCCAGTGTGACGGAAAAAGAAAGGAAGCAAAGTCTACATCACATAAAACAGAACAGACTGTGTCTAAATCTGTGCGCTGGGCTTTCACAAGCTCAATTACTGTGGTGATGTGACAGGGACCTCTCTGCTGAAGAACCCAATGGGCCTCCAGCTGAGAGGGACCGAGACACCCTGAACAGCCTCAATATGATGGGACACTTCTGTGGTGGCTGACCCACGGGGGCTGTCCACCCACCAAAAGTTGCTTTCAAGTTCTCTTATTCAGCTATAAGTGAAGTCTGCTGACAAGACTGTATTTTTTTTTTATTCCATCCTAACCACTGCGCTTCCACCCAAATGCTAATTAAAACACAGTTGCCAGTATGGTTTGGGATGGTGCAGTTAATTTATAGCAGCAGGGTTTTAGAAACGATATTGTGTAGGCGTAAGAGGGATTTCCAACTCCATACATACTACTGTTACAAAACCGCAGAGTGTCAAACTTGAAAAGTTAAAACTGAAGTCATGTTCTTTTTTTACAATAAAATGTCATTAGTGTCTGCTAATTACATTCATTTACAGTTAATCCTTTTACACACTATTAAAGTGGTCGAGGAATAGCTGTTGCAGCCAGTGCAACTGCACAGGGGCCAGACTCAGAGGGGAAAAAAATGAACAGTGATACTATCCATCTCATTCATATTTGCAGATGTTACAGCCTTCATATCTGTATCATTACGGACAGTAATTAAGTTTCTCCCCTCATTTCAACAGGTACGCTATTCTCCTAATGATGCTGAAAAAATAAAGCAAATTAAAATGAGCTTCCTCATTTTAATTCCCCCCTGCAACTGTCTTGGCATGGAGGCTGATACTTGGCATTGTCTTATGTGTCGTCGGAGTCTCTTATTCGCTCAATATTGCAGACCCATTTCCCTCTGTCTTCAGGGCAGGTTTTGGGTGTTGCTCAACAGTCTCTTTCAGTTTTATTTAGTTTACATGATTCATCCTGTAGTTTAGATGGAAGCTGTTAACAGGTGTTGCTGGGTACCAAAATAAACTCAAGAAAATTAACATGTGACAAAATTCCTTTCTGCGCAGAATTCTTCACCCTGTGAATTGTGGAATCCTAGAGGGTCTGGTGAGTAAACCTGTTCGCTTATGATTACTAATAGTGTAGTGATGGGTGTACTTAAGCACCCAAAATGCTACTCTAGCACTGTAGGTGAGTAGAAAACGTGTTTTATGTTTATAAACAAGTGTTGTATTGAAGTTTGGGGGGCCCACAACAAGGTCCTGCACCAGGGCCCATCATTCTCTTCCTAGTTCCATCAATTTTAACTGTAATACAATTTGCAGGTCTTGCATGTAGAGTTTGAAAAAATAAAAACACACACACCTTGGTTCTGTCGGATTTTCTACAAAGATTCAACATTAATCGTGATTGGATGACGAACAAGCATGGACACACTTCAATATGAGCTGTCACAATAAAAATGGTATATAGTTACATATTTCAGACGGACAGTGAAATTGTTCCCACGAATTTCCTGTCAACCAATAAGCTGCTACCCTAAGACCCCAACGATACTGCCAAGGTGAGATGACCAAGAACAGTATATTGATCTAATGTATTCCTATCATTTCCTTCTGTCCGAAATGCAAAACAATTGTGGTAAAGTACTTGACATATGTACAGCGCACACTATTACAAATTTATGTTTTGATCGTTGGGAACATCAGCTATGCTTCCCAGACAGTAAAGAAATCGATACTTTAAAACATGGGAGATATCAATTCCAGAATGGAAAAGCACAATGTAATGTATGACATTGGGAATACTCCTACAGGGAGGCAGGGCGGAGGACCTAAATTAATTAAACATTTGGAAAACGGACATTTGTCATAGTCATACCAAAAATGTCTAGTCTGTCAGCACAGTTGTGTGTTGTTGGTAATATACGGTACGTGTTTGTGTGCATATACAAAATACACAGTTACTTGTATATACAGTATATTACAAAATGAAACAGAAGCAAAGAGCATTTGCAGTTACACAGAGAGATGTCTATTATAGGCTGCCATTCTGGCTGCTATATGGCAATGTCAAAAAGACAGCAATGTGGTTGAAAAGGTTATGAAAATAACACGTGGGAGATGCACAGACAGCAAAGAATTCTACATGCTATAGATCATTATTAAAAAAAAAAAAAAAAACTACATCTTTCAGACATGTGGCTCATGCTGTTAGTGGATCTAACTGAAGAATCCCTTGCTACTGCTAAAGCAGTTCTGTGTAACACTAAACAGTCGAACTGCCAGCTCCTATACAGCAAGATGTTCCCCAGATGATAACCAGATGATATTCTAACAGGTATTACTTGTATGCATGAGACAGGGGTTCCCAAATTAGGGGCCATGGAAACCACATCACAAAAAGACATTCCATACATAATGGCTACAGTGCAATGCAGTAGGTCTTTTTGTAGACAGCAGATATAGTCTGTGTTTTGTAACTCAAAATTCCATAAATCTAAATCTACCTATTTTGCGCCTCCATTATCTATATAGGTCTCAAGTGTGCAGTTTTCAAGAAACAGTTGTTATAGCACACGTACGTTCATAAAATATGATATCCAGTACTACACTCGGTTAAAGAAAGGTCTCACCTCTTATGACATGTTCTTGTGATATCTGTTTCACTTGTACCTCCTGGGTCATATTACTTCAGCAGTGTCTTCTGGGTCAAAGCATGTTATTGGCTGAAAGCACATCAGTCAGTAAGGGAAGCAGCTGGCTGGTTGATGGCAAGAAAAAAGCCAGTGAAGTGGTGGGGACAATTTCACCCTCCAGGTGAAGTGAGCATGTGCAACACTAACAAAACAAAGGTTTGCAAACCGAGATTTAGCTTACCAGCATTCTGTAGTACCATATATTGTGTTTTAAAATGAAAATACAGGTTTCTTACAAAACTGGAAATTTGAGACATAAATAAAATAAAACATAAAACATAAATAAAATAAAATAATTTTACTTTTGTCATTACCTTTTCTCTGTTGTAGATTTACATTAGTGGTCTTTTCTTCTGTAACCCCGAAGCGCCAGGCTGCTCTAATATCGGTGCATTAGCACCAATGACGCAATCTCTTCAGGGGTGTCTCACGCCAATAATTATCAATAACTCTGAGCCTTGTCATTGAATAAGGCTAGGCACTAGGAACCAGGAAACAAACATGTGTATCCCTACATGCCAATGCTGATGATACACATCAAAAACACAGGAAATGTGTCTACCGCCGTGTATTTTGAAGTTTAATAGGACTAATAGATTGAGTGGAGGCTTACTTAACTGTGCGTACCACTTTTAGTTATTTGTTTGTTTGCTTGCTTACACAGTGTAGGCCCCTTTTACTGCATCACCCCATCATTGTATAGCTTTATCACTACACAGTTTGTCTATAGACATATTTGTTGTTGTTGTTATTGCTGATTTGCTATTAGTGGTTTTATTTCATTCTAATGTTTGCAAAATTCTATAAAGCTAGGAAATATACAGTACATTGTTTAAAAGCCAACAATTAAATGTATTTATACTACACAAAGTGTATTAGTTTATCTATCAAATCTTATTGATAAAAACAGGAATAACCCAAAGATTTCTCTTTGAGTCAATAGCAAAATGAACAACTCCTCAATCGGAATGTGTTACACAAAATACTCTCTCAGTCAGCTGTGACGAATTTATGAATAACTTTAACAAAAAAGTGACTGACATTAGAAATCAGATTAGTAACTCTGTATTAAACCGAGGCTTGTCAGCAAACAAAATTACTGATACTGAACCGAAACAGATCCTTGAGTTTTTTTCCTTGGATGTCTGAAGTAGAGTTGGATTCATATTTAGAAAAGACTCCTTTAAGACTGTAGTAGTAAAACCTCTTCTTAAGAAGCCCACCCTTGATCCCACTGCTCCTAATAATAACAGACCTATTTCCAAACTCCCTTTTCTGTCCAAAGTGATAGAAAGAGTAGTGGCTGGTCAACTTAATAAGATTTTTTGATGCACAGAATATTTCTGAGAAATTTCAGTCTGGCTTCAGCACTAATCCGAGTAGTGAATGATGTTCTGCTGTCCTGACTTGGGCTCACCTTCGGTTCTTATTTTAGTTGATTTAAGTGCAGCTTTTGACACCATTAATCTCTCTCTTTTAATGGATCGTCTTGAACATTTGGTGCGATTGTCAGGCACTGTCTTGTCTTGGTTCCAGTCCTATCTCTCAGACAGATTTCAGCTAATAAAAATTGAAGAGACCTCCTTTTTATCAGAGGTTACTTGTGGGGTCCCTCAGGGTTCAATTCTTGGCCCAATTTTATTTTCTCTTTATATGTTACCCATGGGTGACATTATTTGTAGACATGTGCTAAATTAATGATACAGAGCTTTACTTGTCCCTCAAACAGGACTATGAATCTGCTGCTAATATGTTGAATACCTGTCGTGTAACACATATGTATTATGTATTAAATATTGTCACAAAGCATGAAACGCAGAAAGAAGATATATTACATTATACCTAAAAGCCCCGGGAGCAGTCACATTGACGGCCACACAGAAAACAATTGTATTTTGATTATACAGAACAGTATTCTACTTTATTATTTTTATTTACCAGTCTGCAATGTGCTTAGCTGTAATCAGATTAATCTCTACTCTCTGACTGAGTGAATGACTGACAGCCTATTGTTTTCAATCAGACTTTTGAAGGCTGGCGCCTGCTTGTCAGCTGCACTGCTTTGGTCAGTCAATTAGCATCGGGACTAGTGAAAATAAACACCAGGGACCGTGGAGTTTTACTACGCAACAAGATATGGAGTTGATGTTTTGGATCAGATGGCACGGAAGTATTCCGTGAAAGCTGGCTCCCGACGGTGGCCTGATCAAGTCTTTTACAATGTATTGGTATTTTGCTCATTTGATAATAGTAAAAAATGTAATGCTATCGTTTCAGTTTTAGAAATATGTATGTTGTAAACCAGTGTCGGTTCAGATGTTTATTTATTTACATTTTCTTGTTTTGATTTGTAAAATAAATGTTCATATATATATATATATATATATATATATATATATATAATATATATATTATATATTAGTTTTGGGTATATAATATGGACATTTTAAAAGATGAGCGGATATCCTCTTATAGGAGAACGGGGGTCCCACAAGGGTGTTGCCCCCATTTGTTCCCACTTTTTTTATTTATTTATTTATTTATTTATCTAGATTAAAATCATATTTTTATAATACAGCTTATATATTCTGTTTTGTTTTTATTCTGTTCTTTTTTAAATGCTTAGTGTTGTTCAGTAACATGTATTGTTTTTGCCTTTGTAAAGCACTTTGTGGCGACTTGTTGCAAAAGACGCTATATAAAAATAAAATTGAATTGAACTGAATTGAAGTAAGGACATGTGGCAAAGTGGTTGATTGTGTACAGGTGCAGGAGTGATGCAGTGCGTAATTAACAGACAGAGAGTTGTAATTCAGTTGGAAAAGGGATTTTATTAATTATAATCCTGGTCTGGTGACCAAACAATAACTCCAGACACAACGATTTGTAATGCACTGGAATAAATAAACGGGTTGCAGTCCCAAACAATAAACACACGTATCTTTCCCACAATACACAAACACGGTCACCAGTCCTGGGTGCATGCTGTAGTGCTCGTGGTGGGTGATGCAAGTTTATGCGTGACAAAAGTGAAGTGCTGTTCTGGGTTTTGTGCTGGCCCTTGGTGACAGCTTCGGAATGTGTTAGCCATCTAATAATAACAAACAAGACAATTATAGACAAACAAACAAAATACTCCCGATAGGTTTTATCCCTGGGTCTCTCACGGGTCCTTTCAGGTTCAAATCACAAACTAAAGCGAAGGAATAGATTGCGTCTCTCTGTCCCCTTTAATGCCGTCACACATGACCCCTTGGTAAGCAAATGCAGCTGCCCCTCCAATCCGCGACAGCCACATCGTTTCCCTTCCTGGTCGATGAGTTAATTTATCAGAGTTCCACCTCCTTTCTAGCTGGCCGACTTCCCTTGAACCCTGGGAAAGAACTGTCAGGCCAGCCCATCCAGGGAACTCTGTTCTCGCTGCCTAGCTTTTGGAGAGTTACTACCAAGAATAATTGCATTTCTGTCACAGGATATTATATATTATTTTTTCTGAAGAAACAAGTAGAAGTAATAAGTTAGTTTTGTTCAGCAACGTACCCAATTCTCATAACACAACATGTTAGACGTAGCTTTTTATTTAAAGATTTATCAACCATACATGCCCTCAGCAAATTCTGACCACTCTCCCCCTTCCCCTCCCCAAGCAGTTACGGCACTTAGAATGGCTAACAAATTTATATCTGTGTCAAACTCTCCTGCTTGTTCAACTAGAAAACTATAATCTCACAACTGGCAAATCTCTTAGGAATGCAAAACTGAGCATGGGGTTTCTGAAGAGTTTGAATTCTGGTGGATCAAGCTGAATAAAAATTTGCTGTCAAACAGCCTGCGGTAATCGGCTCAGAGGGTAGGAAAAAATGAGCTGGCGGAGATGACAAACAACCAGAAGACATCCATTTAATCCAAGAAGGAGGAAACTCTACCGCAGATCAGGGCTACAGCTGGCTCAGGGTTTGGGAATGTGAGCTTCGGTGGGAAACATTACCAGAGAATGTCAAAGGCTCACACATTAATCAACTGCTGTTAATACTTATTTACAAACACGCAGGACCATGTAAGAAAGTGTAATCCTAAGGTAGATGTGTACTTAACTGTTAAGGATCAGTCCCCTTTGATATTCAGCTTTGTGTCAAACTGTGTTTCTATGAACCAATGCAGAGGTATTTATTCAGTTTCATTCCACAGTCAGGGGCGCTGGAACTAGGGATGCTGAGGGTAAGGCATCACTCCTTTAAGTGTAATGTACAGCATGTTACTACAGTACAGTAGTGTTCTAACTCTTGAAAGAATCTCTGAATTACAAGATAGCCCATCAGAATGAAATTAGCAGCACAGCACTCCAGAGCAGATGATAAGGCCCCGCAGATCCCTAATGAGAAGATGGCAGCCCCTGCACTCTGCTTCAACCTGTAACCTTGTGCTAAAACTAGACGCTGCAAGCTGCTCTCAGAGGGGCCCCAGTAATGTCTGCAGCACAATAAGCTGCCAGGATACCTGGTGAATATACGGCTTTGAGAGGGGGGCAGGGGTAGTAATGTTTAAATCTCCATTTCACTGGCTTCTAAGTTAGTATCATGGATGCAGCATGACTTCAAATTTCATTATTTACATATTTGCTTAAGATGTGTGTAGCCTGGGACTCTATTAGTCTATTTAGCGTTTCATTCATCCCCAGATAAGGAAAGTGCTACATAAAATCGATGATGACAGGTCTCTTTAGAACATTCACGTCACAAAATTAGTATGAGGTCATTTTGCATTTTTGTAATATTTATTTTTGTACTCATTTTATTTGCACAATTCTGATTAAATAACGTTTGTCTTGGCAAGCATTCGTAGTGGCTAGCAAGTTGTGCATTTTTCTGAATATGAACAACAGCATGCATAACTTAACTATGCATGCCTTTTTGTTAAGTGCATAAAATACCACATCTCACCTTTTTTGAGTTTGCTAAATTAAACTGATTATACCATTTGTCACAGTTCATGCGCAGTGTATTCTAATTCCTGTTTTTTGTTTTACTGCTGTACAATTTCATTTTGTTTGCAACAAGAGAGCTCAAAGGCACAACATGCTTGAGAATAGTGGAGGCATTAGCCAGAAAACTAGGCACACACACACTGAATGATATGCTTTTGATAACAGATCTTACTGTAAAAATGGATTGATTCCTCCTGGAGCCAAACACTCTCACCTTGAAACTTTGATTCTCAAAAACAATAACCAGGCATCCTTTTCCTACCCTGCCACTGTGGTAATACAAATTGCCCATTACTTGTCTTCATAGTGTTTGGTATGCTTCCCAACTCACAAGAACAAAATATAAACTGCAATAGTCCCACACCACAGCTTCCTTCGATTGTATTGAAAGGGAAGTAATAGTTGGCTGACTTTGAGTTAGCTCTTGCATAGCTGGAAAGCTCCAGAAGGTGTATATTTTTCTGGTTTCTTCTGTAATTCTGTTGAATTGCCTATAAGGGGCGCTCACTTCCACTATATCAACAGCAACACCTAAACAGAACAGCAACTAATTGTCAAAATATTTAAAAAGCATACTTTTTATTTTCTTTTACATTTCCATTACTATTTTATGACATTAGCCCTCGATCTGAGTAACTCTGGGTTTTGCTGTTCAATATTGAGTTAGTTCCATTTTTCTCTATATCTTCACTTGTCATTGAGCCTGTCTGGAGAAGGCTAACTGCCAGGACTGAACAATGGATTAAAATGTGACCTTTGAATCCCACCTCCTCTCTGTCTATGTAAATGTAAAGTGGAGCAGGTGAGGCTGGCAGAGTTGAATGATCACACAGACTTCAACGTGATGAGGCTGTATAATGCACTGTTGAGACCGCACTTAACAGTTCTGTGCCCAATTGTGTTCACCACAGTACCAAAGAAACACTGTGGCCCTGGACAGAGTGTAAAGAACAGTAACCACACTAATCCCAGGGCTTACAATACTGAGCTATGTAGCAAAGAACTGCATCTATTTAGTCTAGAACAAAAAACAATTGGGGGGTGGGTGGGGGCATGACTGGTTAAAAGGAGTTGCCAGTTAAAACAAAGCAATACTGAAACCAGGACCAGAGGACACACCTGGAAATTAAACAGAAATAGGGTTAGGAGACAGAGAGTTGTGATGGTATGCAATGGGCTACCTAGTCATGTTGTTGAGGCAGAATCACTTGGATCCTTTTGGACCCAACTTGACAAACACTGAGGTCAATTAGCTAATAGGAACAAGACAAGTTTAGTTGGGCCGAATCACCTCCTCTCATTCGTAAATGTTATGTTCTTATGTTGTTTCTGTCCCTGCTAGGAATTTCCTGACAAGCCCAAAGTAAAGTCAGAAGTCAGGTTAAGGCAGCTTTTCTTCTTACCCTTAATGAAATCCTTTGGAATATTGAAAAAGTTAGACATACAGTATAACACTATCATGTTTCTCTGTAATATCGAAAACAGACTTGAAAGCGGCAGTTCCTTCCTGGTACCTCTTTGTAACGCTCTTCTTGATGGTACAGCAGTCTTTTACATCAAAACCACCATTAGCTTAGAGTTTTTCTGCCCAATTGTTGACCCAATCTAATTTTAAAAGCAACTTTGCTTTCTTGTCTTTTCAATTTTTTTTACTGTGAGGCTCAGCTGAGTTCCTAACTTGTAGCACCAGAAGTGAAGTGGAAATGTTATAGTGTAGTGGCAGGAAACATACAAGCTGGAAAACTTCAGCAAAATGATAAGATTCACAATGTTGTTATTCTATTAAAGGTAAGACCAGGGTATGTACAAGATATACAGAACTGGCAGTGCCAGTCACAGAGAATGTTTTAAGTAGCAATCCATTAAGCTGTTACTTTCCATTCAGTCTCTAGTTTGCCCTAATGCGTGTCTTCTCCTAGCGAAATCAACTGCTTTATAAACTGCAGTAAGCCAAATTTGTTAAATTAAAGATAATCTGATCCCCTGCCAGCCTTTTTATGAGCTCTGTGATCGCCGCTGGCAAGCTCCCTGCTGTGGGTGCCCACTCAGGGTCTGGCATTGGACCAGCCAAATCTTCAGTCTAACCAATCAGGGGCCAGGGCAAGATCATCCACTTTTACATTTTTATTAGCCAATATTCTGTGCTTTCAGATTGTAAGGGCTTGTTAGGTGACATTTTATAGTTTCCCCATCGCTGTTGGAAAAAAAAAGTTGGTTCTGAGCTATACTATAGTATAAATGTCAGAGTTAGATTTATTTTTTAGTGCCTGTACTTAACAGGCATATTGATTTAACATATGGCTGCAACTTACTACACTCCTAGAAAGATGCATAGTGCATAAAAGATTCAGTTCAAAAATAAAAAAAAATTAACAATTTTATTTGAAGTAAATATTAGGTAGACATAAGCTGTCTTTTTTATAGTGTTACCAGTAAGTACTTCTGTTTTGTGTGATAATGACATTCAAATACATATATTAAGGCTTAAATCTTAAAATGCACACACACACACAAACACGTGTTTTGCATTGCTACAGTCTTGTGGTACTTGTGGTGTAATAAAGATCAAAGGGCTGGTCCTCCAAGAAATTGTTCATATTTGGGATGTCACTGCACTTGTAAGAAGGATTGCTCAGTACAATATCATATGGAACAAGGCTTTGGTACAGAGCATTCTGTTATGTGCCAATCTACTTCTACCAATACCAACATTGTACAAAATAACCTTCTCAATAGTGGATTAAAGAAATGCAAGAAGCAACAACAACAACGCTACAGGCATTTTGCTCAGTGATCTAAGGATCTGAGTAGGGTAATGTGTGCTATAAATATTGCCCCACATCTGGTATTTTAAATGGGTCAGGGCAGCTGGGTTAATGGATTACAAAATAACACTGAAGGGAATCTGACGTCAAAATCACATAATGACATGAAAGCTCATACGAGGATACCTGTGGATGACAAGGATGCAATGCTTGGATGTTGCCACGGTTATGTGACTAACAAGTATCAAATCCTCTAAATGCCACAGGCTCCACTTTAAAACTTGGCATGCCATAAATTTGTGGAAAACTTGCTCTCTTCTGTAAGCATATGGATCCAATTTTCAAAATCCTTAACTGTTTCAAAAGTACTTTAACACACTTAGAAAATGCCTTGTCCGTGCATTGGTTATTTGCCGGTCATGTCAGGGTTTTTACAGACGAGGATGGAAAACATAACCTTTTCTTAAATGTGCTTCATTCCAAAGGATTTTTCTTTTCGAATTTTAGAAATTTAGAACATTGATTACATTGACATAACCAGAAAAAACTTAGCAGGCAACCCTGAAGGGATCAGCCAAAACTGTTGAAAGCTGGAACTTTGTCATTTTATATACCGTAGTTAAAGTTTCAACTAAAGTAAATGGGTCTTCACTTTTCTGTGTATCATTTCACAAGAATCCCTTAATAGAATTACACCCTTATTGCATATTATTCTAGCAGTGTTGATGGGTCAGAATGAATCGTTTAAACATTAGTGCTACATTTTGTAATTTCTCGTTAACAGTTAACCACTGTTTAATATTTCAATGTTAGCCTAAAGTACAATGTAAAGGTTAATTTATTTCATGTTCAATGTTTATTATGTAAAATAAAAACATTTTCCATATAAAATAATGAATACATTTAAATTAGTATTTTTTGGTGAACAAAACAAAGGATCATGGTAGCAAAATCAAATGTGAATGCCACGTCAGAAATCATATGTGAAATTTAAATTGAAAGGAAATCTAACACCCCCTCATAATTCTTAAGTGATCATTATTATTTTTACCATTACTATGGCCACTCATACCAATGAATGTCCACTCAGTCCTCACTGTTTCATCATTGCTTCATCGGACATCTGCTGCCACCACCAACAACATTACAGCTAAGAACATACGAACATGAGAACATCTACAAACCAGAGAAGGCTACTCAACCCATGTGAGTTTGTCCAGTTCTAGCTGATTGATCTCAAAACTTTGTCAAGTTGGGTCCTAAGGGTCCCATGATTCTGCCTCAAAAATATGACTAGGAAACCTATTCCATACCCTCACCACTATCTGTGTGAGAATGTGTCTCCTACCTTCCTAAGTCTACCCCACCTTAATTTTCAACCGTGTCTTCTGGTCCTGGTTTCTGTGCTGCGCTTAAAGTACTGGTTTTGTGTTAACTGCAGTATATCTGTTCCTTTTTGGGTTTTAAAGGCTTCAAACTTGAATACATTTTCACAAAACAACCCTGCTATAAAACTGTCCAGAAAAGTTTAGAAAAGCAGTTAAATTGCAAGTTTGTAAGTGGGTCAAATTTAATGTGAAAAAAAATTTACTTTTAAGAATATTTTTTATACCAGTATTAGTAGCCCCACTCCACAGTGAGAAATATACTATCGTATCAAAACATTGTGTTTATGTTCCCACCATTCCAGTCATTTCGAATTGGGGTGGTGGTCAATGTTGACAGCAGACAAGGTTTAGACTTAGAGCTTAGCCTGAACATGATTACCTCCCACAGAAGACACACAAGCCAAACAACAAACCTCAAGTGGATTACAGTGCCCCCTGCTGCTCAGAAAGGAATCTTTGACCCCTGTGGTTTAAGAGAGAGAGAGAGAGAGAGAGAGAGAGAGAGAGAGAGAGGCATAGTACAAACTCTGTATGCCTGAAAATACTGCAGCTAGGAAACTGAGATTCTGGGAATTATAGTCTGATGCCTGATAATTTTGTCACACCTGAGATGGTGACCCAGAAAATGTTGACTGGATTTGTATATTTGTGGGATAAAAGTGTGGTCAAAGTTCAGTTATGTAATCGCACACCAAGAGCTGAAAAGAGTTCTGCTAATCAAAGGGGTGCTTGTCCAATCTATGCATGATCAACGGACAGACAAGGATTTCCTCCACTCACTGGTATTTAATGATATTAAACAACAGCAGACATAAATACCATTCCCTGAAACATGTCACACCAGCAGCACAGACAGCTGCAGGTGCCAGATAAACTGATTTCAGGGAGGTTTATAATGGTAAAGAAGAGGGGAAAACGCTTGAGTTATTGATACACAGCTAACAGTTTGATCCGTCCCTGGTACGATCTTTCAAATACACCCTACTGAGCTTAATAAGCAAGAGATAACTGCAATAAAACACATCACACACAGAGGATAATTGCGCTACTAAAGAGCATGATTTGATGGAAACCAGCAGTGGACTAGTACCTGTTCCAGTTAAACGCTTGAGAAACACCGCATTATTCACAAACCATTGCCTCTTTTCTCCTGTGGACACAATTCAATTCACTTTGACGATAGAAAAGGGGACATTAAAGCAAACTGTATATTATATATATAGGGTGATTATAAAGTAAGAGGGACACTTCAGCGTGGCTGCAAATGTATTTATTATATGAATGCACTTGCAGGACAAGCTGACTTTTGTGGAAGGAAGGCTACAGCACACTGTGTGACTGGCAGCATCCCCTATGACCAATGACCATACGTGCTACCTATGGGATTTCATTAGTGTTTATAGCCAATGAAAAAACTGTATTAATCTTACCTGCCGTGCATTTAGTGTGTAGATCTCGTGTGTGTGTGTGTGTATCAGGTATTTTACAAGTTAAAAAGGTCTCAGTTTGCATGCCTTTTTTTCAGGAAGACTGTTACTGTTTTACTTTCTAAGTCATTTCACCTCAGCGGAGTCTCTGGAGTCAATGTGAAACATGTCATTTACAAGGGAAGCAGTTTGTTGTTTATGAAAGGTGACAAGGGGGTGGGGTCAGATTCAATCTCATGTTTACCAGAACGAGTGTTTCTTTCAAAACTGGATATCTGAGACCTGTATAACAAAGTGCACAACAGGTTAGACTTTGTTAGCTATATTCTCTGTGATGTATTGTGTTATTCAATAAGATAATATTCATCTAATCCACAAACTCCCATGGCAGACAGTAACACTAAACCACAGGAAACAAAATGGTTGCCATAAAACAAAAACTAAAGATAAACCGCCTCTGGCATTGAAAGTGTTGTACCGTGAGCCCGGAGCCAGGCACCCTGATGTGCTTTCTACAAGCCTGGGCACTTTTACCTTTGCTTTTTCGTGACAGCACAGCAATATAACTATACAGTAAAACCGATCTCTTTGGGTCCCATTGTAACTTAATGAATGATGGGAAACCTCAATAACAAATCACCCCAAGTGCCGGATATTGCCAGGAATTCTACTTGGAGAGCCCCAGTTCACTGTCTTACAGTAACATCGTTCCTCTGCTCCTATACACTGTAATTGTAATTGATATCCATGCAGTTCAAAGAGGAAGAGTCACTTTCTAAACTTCACGGCTTCCAGCAAGCTCTGCCAATGCCTCATAAAGCACACATGAAATATGGACATGAAGAAAACTGAACATGAATGCAGTTCCCAGGATTGGAGTCTTTTATGAGAAAGCATAAAGCTGTAAACTTAAACCGCTTGTCTGAATAGGAAACAGCAATCTCTGCTTAAATATGGCTTGGAACTGGAAAAGCTGCAACGCAGACAATCCGTGTCCACAGCAAACTCACTTCTTTTGTGACTTCAAGGTTGTAATGACCAGTACCTGTGCTTGACCCAATCAGACCCCACCTCTTCCTATTTGCAGCAGAGAATGCAGGTATAAGGCTCACCTGGGTAAACTTCAAAATGAAAAGAAATTCTGAAACAGTAAAAAAAAAGCAGCAAAACTATACCTGTGAGAATGCCCATATGCCCTTAAAGAGACTGCAATAATATCTTGAATAATCCAGTATTTAGTAGACTTGGAGTTGTTGCAGGTTTCTGCTGTCTAGGATGATAAAGCATTAACAGATGTATTGAACAGGTACTTCACACAGGCCTTCACCGGTGAGGACACTAAAACATTCTCCCACATACTAGGCTTGATGCATTTAGGGTAAATGAAATAGAAGTACTGCAGGGACTAGAAAGTCCCCAGGAAAATCAATCCTCCAGTCTCAGCAGCATCTACTTGAGAGACCTTAAAAAAACAAGGAAAGTTATTGACAAACCATTAAAAAAGTCCCAGCTGACTGGTGGATTGAAAGTGCGGTACCGACAGACCCATTATAATATAATCATGGACTTCCTTTCTTATACGTTAGAGCATTACTTATAACAACATTATAAGAGACAGCCAACATGGATTAAGAAAAGTCAATCTTAACCTCCTTGACTTCTTATTGAGAGAGCACATGGCATACCTGTAACGTGGACTGGAAGAAAGGCCATTGATAAAGTGCCACATGAAAGACTCATTCATTTTTATTTTTTTATTTAGTAGTCATCAATTCATTTTTACCCCGTTTTTCTCCCAATTTGAAATGCCCAATTGTATTTAGTCTCAGCCAACCACTACCACCCCTGCGCTGACTCGGGAGCGCCGAAGACAAACACATGCTGTTCTCCGAAGCTGATCACTCTGCAGGCCTGCCATGCAGCCAGCTCAGAGATACAGTATCGGAGGACAATGCAGCTCTGGGCAGCTTACAGGCAAGTCTACAGGGGTTGCTGGTGCGCAGTGATCTGAGGACACCCTGGCTGAACTAAGCCCTCCACCCCCAACTGGCCAAGCACCACCCCCTGGGAGCTCCCATCCACTGTTGGCAGTGAAATAGCCTGGACTCGAACCAGCGATCTCCAGGCTATAGGGCGTGGGCACTCCACGCGGAAGGCCTTTATCGGATGCGCCACTTGGGAGCCCCGAAAGATTAATTCTTTAACTCAAATCAATGGGACTCCAAGGTTTCATAACTAGTTAAAACACAGGAAGCACAGAGTACTTTGTAAGGAGAGTAATTTCCAGCTTGGGCCATGGCTCAGCTGAGTGTAGCAGGGTCTGGTACACCCCTTATTTACATAAATTAAACGATTACAATCAATATACCGTAGGTGTTGCATGCCGGTCACAGAAATACATGATTAAAATACCAAGTGGATGGTACCAATCTAGAACACTGTAGCAGACGGGTTGCTGACAGCAACCAGGCAGAGCTGGTAAAAAAGCTAACGGAAAGGTTGGCTATACTGTCAGAAGTGTAGAGTACAAATCAAGGGCGGGGTTATGCTACGGCTGGTAAAATATATTAACCCCTATATATATATATTGGTCCCCTTACAAAAATAAGTCTGGAGAAGAGCCATGAGACTGCTCTCAGTGGAGTTATGAAGACAGGTTGAGGGGAGACTGGATTTCAGTTCGTAAAATCATAAGGTCAACCAGGACCTTCCAGGACCAGAGGACACAGTTCGAAATGAACTGGACTTAGGACAGAGAGACGCTTTTTAACACAGACAGCAGTGAGGGTGTGGAAACAGATTACCGTGTCATGCTGTTGATGCCATGAGTCACTGAGATCCTTTAAATTTGGACTTTGTATAAGGTAATAATGCCAGAGAGCAGTTTGGTATTCATTTCTAATATTCGTGCCTGCATTCCATGTATTTAGCAATGTAATAACTATTACACTGCGGTCAGCAAACTGGGATGCAGTCTGTTTTGGTTTGTCAAAAACAGCTTCAAGAAAGTAAAGCCATCTTCCCATGGTGTTTTATTTCGTTGCAGTTTTACTTTCTTTAAGCACTTCCAGAATACTGTCTCCCGCTCTCATGCCCTTCCAGTTGCTTTCATTTCAAAGTGAAGAGGTTAAATAAACACCCAATGTTTCATCAACATGGCATGCAGCTTAACCCTCCCTTTGCTTGCAGATCAATACAAAATATGTAGTTATCAATTACTATATGATAATGGAATTGACTGTCCCACTTACAGCTCTGGCCAAAATTTTTTGCATCACCTTAAATTTTAAGTTTAAGACATAGGGATTCCAAGTCAGTATATCCTTTGATATTCATTTTCATTTTTACTTCACTGGCCTCAGGCCCACTTTTTAAAAATTTAAATTCCACTACATTTTATTTCCAGGCCAGATCTTACAGCTGACAAAACAATGCTGTCAAAAAAATTAAAGCTATGCTGAAAACAGAAAATTCAGCATAATTGCTATAACTTTAGGGCTGGTTATGCGTAACTCTGAAAAAGTAACTCCATCTCCACAGATTTTGACACTCTCAAATAACTTGAGACAATAAACCATCTCTCTCGCTAATGTTGTACCAAAGTCAAATAAACACTTACCTTTTTATTTATATAGCTGTGGCAGGTAGAAGCCTTGCTGCTGTAAATAGTGTGTGGGGGAATGTAAGGTTGGCAGGGATGGGGTTAAATCTGTCAGCAATCCAGGTGTGGCCATTGCCCAATGAAGTAATTGAGTGCTACAAGTGTGTCGTTCTTTTGTTTAAACCTTTTATTTGGCCCTCATGTCGTGTTTATTTTGTTCCTGTGTTTTTTGTTATTTTGTTAAATAAATGTGCGCATACAAGCCCTCTGGGTCTAAATCCTGCCCGTAGCCAGCCTGGGCCATGACGATACCCTGCCACAATACCTAATACAGTTCCTTACAGTGCTTGAGAACTACAGTCATCAATTGTAATTTCATTTTATTTGTTGTATTTCTGCATGGTTAGTGGAGAAGTGTGTGAATGCTCTCCCATATAGTTCAGTAACATCAAGTCTCGTATCTCTGCTTTGCAATGGACAGCATGCTGGTTTCTGGCCCTGAAGACTGGGGTTTGGTCCACCTCTCCCTATACATCAGAGCTTCTCAAGCGACTGGTAGCAGCATCCCTTTCATTAAACAGCCTTTTAGTTCCCATATATCTTTTAGTAAGCAATATAAAAATGTTATCATATTCACTTCTCAATGCTGTTTTATTTCTAACTGTAATAAAGACCACATGTTCTATGTACTGAACCCTTAAAAATGATGGCAACAATTTCATACTTTTTAGGGATCATTTGAAACCACTGCAGACATACTTCCTTTCCTTTAATCATAATAAATAATAATTGTCATTAACATAACACTATCACTAGCAATAGCCCCAGAAGTAACTGGAGCATTTATACAAAAACTTTGCAGTGCTAAACTTACATGTAATCTTCCCAGACTTCAAATAACCTTTGTACAGTGTGAAACCGAGTCAGTGAAGCGATGGTTATCACCAGCAAGCTGCATGGGCTGTAGCAGGCAGTTTCACATCCAGTAGCAATGATTAGACTAACCCCATCCTTCACCAAAGAATCAACGCCAACCCAACCCTTGGTTTTCGTGGAAGCTCTCCAGAAAGTAATTGAGTACAGTTAGAGTCAGTGCGCTCCCGCGTTCATAGCAGAGGAAACAGCCTCGCCAACTGTCAATCTGAGCATGCAGTCAAAGCAACCACTTCCCGGCTAGTAACAGAAAAAAATATATTAACCTAATCAAAAGCAAGTATCCTCACAATCAACCGTGACAGTAACAATAAAAAGTAACCTGTTCATCCTGGACTATGAACTGAGAAATTATGATAAACCAAATCAGCTCTGTCACAGCCAGAATGACAGTACAACTGGCCAATAGAAGGTCAGAGTGGCAGTGATGGACGTTAGGGCTGGCCAATAGGCGCTGACATTAAGGTCAGAGTAGGAGAAATTGGAATGCAGACCCCAACACTGTAAAACAACAATTATAACAGGCTGGAGAGAGGAGAGGAGAGTACAGGATCTGCTGTGTCCCTGGTGACCATATTTGAGAAATTATGTGTGGTCCCGTAGCTAAAGAAAAGAGCTTGTAACTAGGAGGTCCCCGGTTCAAATCCCAGTGCGCTCACTGACTCACTGTGTGACCTTAAGCAAGTCACTTAACCTTCTTGTGCTACATCTTTCAGGTGAGACGCTGTTGTAAGTGACTCTGCAGCTGATGCATAGTTCACACACACTAGTCTCTGTAAGTTGCCCTGGATAAAGGCGTCTGCTAAATAACTTCATAATAATATTGTGTTGATGATGCAGACTTACCTGTCCAGCAACGAGTAATAGAAAGATGTGTCAGTCCACTTCAAGCTAACCAACCCTGGTCTTTCAGCACAGCCTGGCTACTACTTTCTAAAAGCTGTGCCAGTACCAACAGTTAAGCTATAACAGACCCCACTGAAACTTAAGAATCAAAGTTGCTCTCTGAATGTCACCATTCTGATATTAGGGATTAAAATGTTGTTAAATTGGTTATGAAAAACATTTTGAAATTACCAATACATTTTCAGTACAGTCATTTATCTTTCACTAACAGATTCAACTGTCCCAGTATTTCAAATGCACACTGAAAACGTCCCATGAACCCCAACCCTAAGCCTCATGCCTCCCTATTAAACACCATTAATCAAGCAAACAAAAAAAAAAAACATTCACCAGCATCTGTGGGGAATCTCAATCAGGTCAAGAAGTGAAATCTTTCACCTAAACTAAGCAAATTAAGTGAAGTCCAGCGGAAGTGCAAAAGGCTTCTTAAACACTTAAATCAAGCCTGAGCATTTGTGATCAGACTTTATATTATTTATTTTACCAGAATCTAACCCTGTAAGATGTGATGTATCCAACCCCCCATTCCCTTTTACTATTGTTATTTACTGTAACAGGCTAGCAGCAATATATGTTCCAATATATTTCACTGAGCTAACATCCCCATAATCACGCAGTGGTTGCCCTTATACAGAAGTACAAAGCAAATCGCCATAAAATAACGAACAGTAAAACAAGATGGACAACATGTTACATTTGACCTACCTTAGGCCATTTAGGATTGAGAAGCCTTGCTTTAATTGCATCCTCCAGGGCCCGCTCACACTCCTGGATTTTCATATACGCCGCTGACCTGTTGCTGTAGAGGATGCAATTTTGCGGGTCTGCCTCCAGGGCCTCTGTGTAGAGTCTGATCGCCGTGTGGAAATCTCCTTTCTGACATGCCTGGTTACTCTGACGAACCTTCTCAATAAATTCAGCTTTGCTGAGGCTAGGCATATCGCAGCTCCTAACTCCTAATGTCTTGGTTCTAAAGACTGAAATCTGGAAAAAAAAAAAAAACACAACATAAACACTTGTGGAATACTGCTGTAGGCAGGCATAGAGTGCACATTTCCAAAGTATATACAGTTATGGTTTTAAAAACAGATCAAACAGTTCATATGAAACTTCCACTATGTGATAAGAATGTAAGAATAAGAAAATTGACAAACAAGAGCAGGCCATCCGGCAAATCTGTGCTCACGCAGTAGCTGATAAATCCCAAAATTGTCAAGTTCGGTCTTAAAGAACCCAAGTGATTCATGACTTGGTAACCCATTCCATACCCTCACTACTGTGAAGAAGTTTGTCCTCAGTCTATCTCCACTTAATATCGCTTGAAGTATTGGTTAGGGTTAACTCTCAACAATCTCTATGGCAGTATATATATATACAGTGCCTATAGAAAGTCTCCACCCCCTTTAACTTTTTTACATTTTGTTGTGTCAGTGCCTCAAGAGATTCATGCATTTAAATGAGGATTTTTTTCCACTTAAAAAAAAAAGTCCACTTAACAAAAAGTTTTTATTGAGAAAAAATATATATATTAAAACTACAAAACTGAAAGATCATAACTGGATAAGTCTCCACCCCTTGAGTTAATACGTGGTGGAAGCACCTTTGGAAGCAATTACAGCTGTGAGTCTGTTGGGATAGGTCTCTACCAAATTTGCACACCTAGATTTGGCAATATTTGACCATTCTTCTTTACAAAACTGTTCAAGCTCTGTTAAGTTCCTTGGGGAGCGTTGACGGACCGCAATCTTCAAGTAATGCCACAAATTTTCGATTGGATTTAGGTCAGGGCTCTGACTGGGCCACTCAAGGACATTTACCTTTTTGTTCTTTAGCCACTCCTGGCTGTGTGCTTTGGGTTGCTGTCATGCTGAAAGGTGAACTTCTGTCCCAGTTTCAGCTTTCTTGCAGAGGGCAGCAGGTTTTCCTCAAGGACTTTTCTGTATTTTGCTCCATTCATTTTCCCTTCTATTCTGTCAAGTGCTGCAGTCCCTGCCGATGAGAAACATCCCCATAACATGATGCTGCCACCGCCATGCTTCACTGTAAGGATGGTATTCTTTGGGTGATGCACTGTGTTGGGTTTGCGCCAAACAAAATGCTTTGCATTTAAGCCAAAAAGTTGCATTTTAGTTTCATCAGACCACAAAACCTTTTGCCACATGGCTACAGAATCTCCTGAGCGGTTTTTGTTTGCATACTTCAAATAGGATTCAATGTGGGCTTTCTTGTCACATGCACACTTTGACCAGTCTTGGCCATAAAAGTCTGTAGCTCTTGCAAAGTTGCCATTGGCCTCTTGGTAGACTCTCTGATCAGTCTCCTTCTTGCTCGGCCATCCAGTTTGGAAGGACGACCTGATCTGGACAGGGTCTTGGTGGTGCCATACACCTTCCACATCTTAATAATCGTCTTGACCATGCTCCAAGGGATATTCAAGGCCTTTGATATTTTTTTATACCCATCCCCTGATCTATGCCTTTCAACAACTTTGTCCCAGAGTTCTTTTGAAAGCTCCTTGGTGCTCATGGTTGAGTCTTTGCCTTGAAATGCAGCAGGGGAAACCTACAGGAACTGCTGAATTTATCCTGAAATCATGTGAATCACTGAAATTTAACACAGATGGAGGTCACTTAACTTGGTGTGTAATTTTGAAGGTGATTGGTTACACCTGAGTTAATTTAGGATTGATATTACAAGGGGGGTGGACACTTATCCAACCAAGTTATTTCAGTTTTTATTTTTAATTCATTTTGTACAAATTTCTAGAATATTTTTTTTCACTTGGGAATTGTGAGGTAGGATGTGTAGATAAATTTAAAAAATAACTATTTTAATGCATTTTAATTCCAGGCTATAAGGCAACAAAAGGTGAATATTTTGAAAGGGGGTGTAGACTTCTATAGGCACTGTACTGTGGGACTGCACTTCCCATTGTGGCATTACTGTACCCTGGAATGTATGCAGTAGATTCATGTAATCAACACGTCAGCTGCTATGTCATGCCTGCTTATTCATTCACCAAGGTGTCATTTTCCCTCCTCGGGATCACTGCCCGCTTTCTTAAATCAAGACTTCCAAAAACACCTTATCAGAATTATAATGAATTCAGAATTCTGAGACCCAGGTTGTGACTCATAGCAAGGCTTATCACCACGTCACTCCTGATCTGCTCATACCAGGTTGTCTTGTCCCAGTGGCTCATGTTGTTCATATTTAGGGCTCTTCACAGCCAGGCAAATGTTTCTCTCTCAGAGTTGGCAGAGTGTTATGGTCCCAGATTGAAATTTGCTGAATATGACCTTCACTGTGTTCCTTTCTTCTGTACCTCCACTTTTCAAGCTTGCTCTTCTAGTTGCTATACTCTTAATCTATGTAAATCACTCCCAAGGGTTAATAGAAGCATCTCTATTTGAAGGTTAAAAGCCATATTCAGAAACAACACTTCATTTAATTGTTAATACCCCCTTACGAGTGCTACTCAGTGTGAAAAATCACTAACTTGGCACACTTAATTGAACACAAAAATCAAGTACTGTTTCTGAATATGGCCGTAACACGTTCCATTTTGGCTGGGTCTAAACGAGACGATTTTGTAAAGCACTCTGAGCAACTGTAAAATGTATGAGGCACTCTAGGCATACGAGATCAATTATCATTTGATTATTGATTGATTAAAATCCTCCTGTATATGAGTAGGAATAACTAGTACTAAGAAGTAGTAGTAAGAAGTAAATGTTTAATCTCTCATCAAAAAATCAAGCAAACAAAACAATAGATCTTCAACATGACGTCTGGGGCTAATGCTAATGTTTATACTAGGCTGTGGAGACTCTCTGATTCCCTTTAAGATGTTTGAAGTATTTCTGTAATGGAGTGGAATAAAGCATGATAATTACTCAAGTAATAAGAACCAGTCAAGAACAATCTATCAGTGTGATTTTTTATAGAACCCGCTGTGATCAAACCAACCAAAACCACTCCTATTTTCTCTGCGATTATCTCTGGATGCTAATCAGTTTGATTTCACATAGGGAGTGAACCTATGGTTAAACTCGACAAAGAACTACATATCCCATTGATTAGTACTCAATTGTCGAGATGATGGAAAGACAGATTGTCTTGTTGTGACATGAATACATTCATTACTAGGCTTCTTTGGTTTAAAGTGATGATACCTGCCAACAAAAAAAAAAAAAAAAAAAAAACACCTTAAAATTGAGACAAGCGACGTTACAAGCAGTGTTTCAACAAGTTTAGTAGCAAGCATCCTTCAGCTCAAAACCTGGAACTAAAAGTATATGTGGCTCAGAAATATTGCCATTTCATTTCTGTACAACACAAGCTCCTCCGAGAGTAACAGGTAACCCATTCGGTCTATAGATCCTGTGTAATGCTGGCGTGTTACAGGTGTTCTATAATGCTACACATAACAGCCGTGCTTTCATGAACTACATTTACCAATAATCCAGACAACTACCCAAAATACACCTCAGCAGCCAGATCTACATTGAACTGAGAGGTAATGCAGTAAAGAACAGAGTGCCAATGTAACTTGCTAGCTGCTTGACACTGTTTCACCTCTCATGTCTAAAACATTGACTTAAATTCCCTGGTTTGCAGTTCTTTACAAGCCTACTGTATGTCTTTGCAAAGTACTTATAAAAGAGTATGCATTTGTTCTAAAGTGTGACAGTCTAATGCATTCATTATGAGTACTAATGAAAACTTCAGCCTCATAACTGTGGCTGTATTTACGGCAGTTTCTAAATGTAAACAGCTCACAACACATTCCTTGGGTTTTTCATTTCCTAATGTAAGAAATAAAATATCTAAACATAAATTCTAATGTTTTTTTTCAGATTCATCAAAAGCGGATTAAAATAGCTCCATGATTTGTACGAAGGCCTGGACCCTCGTAGGTCATTCCCATGGCAACACTCCCAAGCTCTCATTTACTGTGGTGTTGATGATATAAAGCTTGAAATAGACTGCAAAAAAATCTGTGTTTATAAACTTTATTTTCACCTTGACTTGACTGAAGCTCATTCGGTTTCATTCTGCCCAATGCTGTCGTTATTAGGAGCACAATGAGATGAGTTCTTCTTGAGCACTGTAATCGTTTCCTCTGACAGAGTAAATCTGTTAATTTGTAACCTGTGCATGTAATTGGAAGTCACAAGTTTAATACAATATAGAACCCTGTGTATGGGTGTTCCCAGACTGTTATTTTGCCTGTACAACTAGATGATTCTATGTTACTGCTCCAGTGGGAGCTGGGCTTTTGTTTTCTGTTTTGCTTTTGTTAAAAGTGTTTTGTTTTTCTTTACATTCTTTAATAAAAGTGCTCACAAGAGCTGCGACTGTGTATTTGCCACTTAGCCTGAGCACTAGGCCCGCAGCACCGCAGACATCAACACTAAAATGATGAGTTTTTTCCATTAGGTTAAATTCTCCATGTGGAAAGTACTTTAGAGATTACAAGAAGAATGTTAGGATAAATGTACATCAGCAAGTTCAAATGCAAGTGTTAACTGCACAGTGTAGCAAAGCTCCCAAGTTAACCAACTGGAATCCTGGTCCTGACAACAATTAATCTGACCTCTGTTATTTAAATTGCATTTCGGAAAAAAAAAAAAAAACAACATTGGCTGATTTACAATTATATTTGAAACTTAAATTAAGAACCCAATCAATCAATGGAGTGTAGATACTCTATGAACTCTCTACAAACAACGTAAGGTTGCGGATGCAACCCTGGTTCTCTGAAAGAGAAAACAGCCATCAACTAATGGGTATCACCGTCAGGATTATGCTGAGCTTAATATAAAAGCTGCCTTTAGGCCTCCGTAGCTCTGATGTCAGCGCCCCGCCCCTCGGGTGCTGAATGACTATGCAGAGCGTAGGAATCCCAGTCTCTTTTGCTTCAGGCTGCAAGGGCTACAGAAGCGACCTCGCTGCTTGATGGCTATTTTTTCTTTCAGAGAACCGGGGTTGCATCCGCAACCTTACGTTCTCTTTCAATTCGAAAATAGCCATCAACTAATAGGTACTGTGTACCAAAGCAGTTGCGAGGGAGACCATGCGGCAGTAGGATAGGACCGGTCTACATGTAAAAAATATACACGAAACAGTGCCTCAGCGTGTGGTTCGAAAGACATATGTCCTAACACTGTTCTATGAACAGAGGGTCTTTAACGGTACGATATCGTACCGGGATACTCTTACCACGTGGGTAACGCTGGAGAGTCTAATCCAGACTAACACCAAGTGGTTTCTTCCACTGGTGTAATAGAGTCCAAGACCAAAGCTCCAAAGAGTGGAGCAGAGGAATCCAGCACATTCAGCCTGTAGAACCTCATGAAAGTGTGTGGCGTAGCCCAGCTAGCCGCAGCACATATTTCAGACAATGGGACACCTCGAAAGAGGGCCCAAGACATCACCATACCCCTGGTAGAATGCGCCTTCAGTTGCCCCGGAGGGGAAAGGCCAGCAGATTCATATGCCAGAGCAATGGCATCCGCTATCCAATGGGACAGGCGCTGTTTAGACAATGCCTGACCCAGCGTCCTAGAACCATAGCACACAAACAACTGTTCAATGAGTCTGACACCCCTTGTATGGTCAATATAGTACCTCAATACCCGCACCAGGCAGAGCATGTGCAACCGTTGGTCCTCCAGAGAAGAGAAGGGAGGAGGACAGAATGTCATCAACTCCACAGATTGGTTCACGTGGAACGGGGATATTATTTTCGGCAAAAATGCAGAGTTTGGTCGCAATGGAGACTCTAGACCCATCTCCAGCGATGCGAGTGCAAGAAGGGTGCACTGAAAGCTCACTCACCCGTTTTGCTGAAGAAACAGCCAGCAAAAACGCAGTCTTTAAGAACAGGAGCTTCAGATCCACAGTGTGGAGTGGCTCAAATGGGGCTTTTGTAAGGGCTTCCAGCACCACATCAAGTTGCCACGAGGGGAGGCTAGACGTCCTGGGAGGACGCAGCCTCCTCACAACCTTAAAAAACTGTGACGCCAGGAAATGGTTTCCAGGCGATAACCCATCTATGCGCGTGTGACAAGCAGATATGGCTGCCGTCATCTAATAGTGTTTGGAGAAACTGTAAGATAATTGCCCTGGGCCAGACACCAGTCCTGAAATAACTGCCACTTATACAGTATTGCGACCTGGTAGAGGGAGCTCTCACGCTCTAAATAGTGGCAATAACTGCCGATGACAGCCCTAGAGTTGACAGGCGTTCCTGTTCAGGGGGGAGGCCCATAGCTGCATCATCTGGGGGTTCGGGTGCCACAGATCGCCCTGGGCCTGAGAGTGGAGATCTACCCGCAGGGGGATCTGCCTCGGCTGGCCGTGCAGGAGTTGCACCAGGGTCGAAAACCAGGTCCTTCGGGGCCACCGAGGAGCTACCAGAAAACTGTAGCTTTCTCTACCCTGACCTTCTCTAGGAAGGCGGGGAGCAGTGGTATCGGTGGGAAGGCATATAGAAGACAAGTAGACCACTCGTGGGCCAGGGCATCGACTCCTAAGGGACTGTCGAGGTCTCTCATCGAGAACCAAAGAGGGCAGTGCGTATACTCCCGCGAGGCAGAGATCTACGTCTGCTCAGCCGAACCACTCCCAGATGCGTTCCACCGCCCTGGGGTGGAGACACCATTCCAAGGCCAGGGGACCTCCCCTGGAGAGGAGATCGGCGGCATGGTTGAGTCGGCCCGGTAAGTGGACTGCTCGAAGAGAAGCCAGCAGGGGCTGCGACCACAGTAACAGCCGAACCGCCATGCGGTGAAGGCTCAGAGATCTCAGGCCGCCCTGGCGGTTGATATATGCCAAGACCGTGGTGTTGTCTGACCACACCAGCACGTTTGTTCCAGACCACCGGAAGAAAGTGCTGTTGAATGAGATCTACTGCCCTGAGTTCCAGGACACTGATGTGGGCTGAGGCCCAAGGCCCCGTCCACACTCCCCGAGTCCTCACACCATTCCAGACTGCGCCCCAGCCATGATTGGAGGCGTCTGTGGTGATTACTTCCCTCCGGAAGATGGGACCCGTAGTTGTCCCCTGACAAAGGTTGGAGGGGATCCTCTACAAGCGCAGTGTTCTCCAGCAGGATTGGGATATCACCAGCCTACAATGTCTGTCTCGTTGCGGGTGAAGTGCAAACGAGTTGAACCAAGCCTGAAAAGGCCTTTGGTGGAGAAGGCCCAAAGGAAGGTAACTCTCTGAGTTGTTAATGTGGCCTTCATAGACAACAAGTCTAGGTGGAGGCCCAGAAAATCTAATTGCTGGCTTGACGTGAGGCAGCACTTTTGCAGGTTCATCCTGAGACCGAGCCGCTGGAGGTGGTCTGTGACCAACACCGTATGTGCCAGGGCTTGCTCCTATGACTGAGCGCAGACGAGCCAGTCGTCTAGATAATTCATCAGTCAAATGCCCTGAACCCGCAGGGGGGCCAGAATGGCGTCCATGCACTTGGAAAAGGTGCGAGGAGCAAGGGACAGGCCGAAGGGGAGCAGTACTCGTAGAACCTGCCCTGAAACGTGAAGCGAATGTATTTCCAGTGCCCGGGCCTGATGGGTATGTGAAAGTACACATCCTTCAGGTCCACGGTGGTAAACCAATCACCCGGCCGAATGGCCTGGATGACATGGTGGTGCGTGAGCATTTTGAAACGTAACACCCGAAGGTGTTTGTTCAGAAGTCTCAGATCCAAGATTGGGTGGGACCCGCCGTCCTTCTTGGGCACTAGGAAGTACTTTGAATAGAACCCCTCCCTGTAAGAGTAGGGACCTACTTTGCGAATGGCACACTTCAAGAGAAGCGCCAGGATTTCAGTGTTGAGAGCCGCATGTTGGAGCGGGTCCTTCACTGCAGTTACAATCACCCCCCGAAAGGGGGGTGGTTTTAACTGGAACCGAAGGCTGTAATCAGCCCGCATAGTCTTGCGCACCCAACTGTCGTTGGTGCTGGTTTACCAGTATACTAACTGGGAGACAGGGGTTGAAGGCTGATGTGGCCCTTCAGGGATGCTGAGCCTTCGGTCACGCTGGAGGCACAGTGACGGGACCCTTGGGTAGCTGGCGACTGCCACCCCCCCTTGGGCACCAGTTGCCCCTCTTTGCAGGCCGACCGCGCTGCAGGGCAGGTGCTGCTGGGCATGCTGTAGGAGCACGAGCAGGCCTGGGTGTAGGCTGTCGCCTCCACGGGGGAAGCCCTAGCAGGCAAGGCAGGCTTACGTGGAAGTAGCTAGGCATACTAGTGCAGGCAGTGTATGGAGCAGGCTACGGTCTAATAAAGACCGCTGCTGAGTGTCTAGCAGGCTATGATCTAAAAAGATCGCTGCTGTAGTGTTCCGTCTGGCCCAAGGCCAACACACACACACACCTCGTGTTTCTCTCTGAAAGAAAGAAAAACAAATGTTAGTACAAGTAATAAAATATACAGGTAATAACAATAAGCTCTCAAAGTAATAAATAATAATAGTAAGTGAGACAGACTCAGACTCAAAGAGTCAGCAAGCTGAAAAGAGCAAGAACGCTCAGTGCTTAAGGGGCAGTGCCAGCCGGCACACCGAATATGAGAGTTAAAGCGGGCGCAAAATTCAACCGAGCTCGGTGAATTGCGGTCCACGCTCAGAGATCGTAACTAGGTTTTCAGTGAGATAAACCCGGGGAAGGGGCACCTGCCAGCTTCCTGCGCACAATTAAAGCAATGGAGGGTACAAACACTGAATTTTATTTTTTAATAGTCAGAGTGTTGTAGAACAACAAATAGATTACGTTCAATCCTGATCAGCAGCTGAAAGCAAAAGAGGCTGGGCTTCCTACGCTCTGCATAGTCATTCAGCACCCGAGGGGCGGGGCGCTGACGTCAGAGCTACGCAGGCCTAAAGGCATCTTTTATATTAAGCTCAGCATAACACTATCACCTGATGGTGATACCCATTAGTTCCCATTAGTTGATGGCTATTTTCGAATTGAAAGAGAACTGGTTGACAACTGCGCAGACACAGAGGACTCTGCTTTGCACTGAGGCCAGGAATCCAACAAGACTGGCCTTAACCCTATTGTTACACCGAGTTTTATTTTGATGGTTGTACAATAACTGTCGCAGGTCTGCAGGTTTTAATGTCAATTTGCCAGTCTGACCTGTGAAATGCAGCTCGCTTGGGTGTTCTATGTGGTGGTGGAAAGACAGAGATACATCCAATAGACGTCAGCAGTGGTGGTGTTTAGGTTATTTATACAGGGCTCTCTTGTGTAACAAGTTCCCAAAAATCTAACATTTAACAGTGCATGTGCGCCTCTTTAGGGTATGTAAGGTTCGCTCCATGCAACATCTAAAAAATCAAATGCTTAGCTTCACTGGCAGCACAAAGTACTTTAAAATCCAGTCCTATCATAAAAATACACTGTATCCCTGCCAGCCCAACGTGCAGGTGAAATCAATTACTCCTGCATTAATCATGCAAGCGCTTGCATGTCTGTGTTGAGCCCTATTGGTCGTTTTGACTGCAGTCAGAGCAGAGGTTAACCCTTTAGGACCAGGATTACTTGCTGTTAGTTCCTCCTCAATCTGGGACACTTGAACCGCATGAAATACACTTCAAATAGAAATATATACATTTGAATTTCTGTTGACGCCTCTCGTCATTTTCAAAGCAGAACACAAACTGATTAGGGAGAGAGAAAAATGATTTGGGAGAGAGCTCCTCTGTCACTTCAATAGTGTACTTGTTTATCAAGTTGTCCAGCGCATATTTGTCTTTCAAGCCCTATGCTACAGGGATTATATAGGAGAAGGTAGTTCACAGTGTTTCAAAGCTCCATGATAGCATTTGTTTCATTAAAAGCCAGTAACACTGTTATTATCCTCTGTTTACATTGTGGGCACTAATATGTGCTTCCGTGATCTTATAAATGTTAGTAAATTTTATACATTAATTGCTGTCATATGTTTCAATTAAAACCATAATGTTAGTATTGTCAGTTTGATGATAAACTGTGCTTTAATAGCTCTTTTTGCCTTTGGTTTTAAAGACCTGTAAAAAAAAAAAAAAATCCAGGTATGCTATACTCATTTGTATAAGAGTGCAATTTGAATTAATAGCAGTCACTTTTAAATAAAACAGTTGCTAGCTGTGATTTGTATATTAATGCAATGACATTTTTTTAATAAGAATGCTTTAATGGGTTTATGTTATTTACATTATAACATTTTAATATACTTGTTGCTCTGACATTGCCTACTTAACTGTGTATAGGCGAGTGAATAAGAGCACGTGGCTGTGACTTATTTTAATTGATCATTTTTCAGACAGAGCAAAATAAAAAATTACCTTGAACCCAAACCTATGAGAGGGGATGCTGTTGGTTAATAGAACAAAGAGGCTAAAAAACACAGCACAGAAATTGACTACTATTATTTCCTTGTGTATCCATGTCTCTCAATTCCAGAAGAACCGTACCCTGTATCTGACAGGTCACATGACAGCAGAGATGATGAATATGGATGGTAGCAAAAGCACTGTTGGCTGACTTACTGGGAATTTATACCCAAAGCATATGACATTGCTTTGACAAAGCTACGAGGAATGCTTTCATAAACTATGCAGGGCAAGCATTATTTATTTAAATGTATTCCTGTGAATAAAAAACAGTTTGATATTCATGAATGTGTTCTAGACGGTTGTTAAAGAAGCAAACAGTAGCCTAAAGCTGTTTCATGAATATCAAACCCCATTGTATTTATACACTTTAATACTCTTCAAGCAGCGTCCTCCGATCATAAGCCTGCCTGGTTACACGCTGCCCTGGAGACCTGCCCTCCTTTCACTGCTCAGCTGGGACAATGACAATGCAACAGGAGGCAATGATTACACAATGCACCAACAACAAGTTATTACGTGTGAACATCTGGAAGAAATGAGGGGACAAATCAACTCACAAGAAAGAACATCAAATATGTGTTAAAGTATTCTAAAAAGGATCAAAAATATACTTTTGTACCTGTATATAGCGATATATAACAACAATAATAATGTACAAAATATATTCCAGAATATAGGTGAAATCCAACAGAATACCTGATTCCACTGAAGCCACACTCAGCATGGAGGCAGGATTCACTGTAACAGGCTTTTTTTAAAATGAAAAGGCTGGCCTTTAAGGAAAGACCCAAGCAGATGGACACACTACAGTATTGAAGTAGATTATTTTAGAGACAACCCTCTCTCTCACTAATAAACGCTGATTTTATCCACTCGCTTTTCCCTTCAGTTAATCGGTTAAATATGCATCTTGTATATTTCAAATATTGCAGTCTAACGTCATCTGAAATAATCAAATATATTTGCTGTACACTTAATATTGAATTTATTTTATTCAGGTAAACTAAATGACATATAAGAATCTTTGACCTTTTACCTCCAGGTCCTATTTGGAGTTTTTAGTGTTCTAAGAACTGTTGATCTGATAAACAGATACATTTTACAGTGACTGAGTTAAATACAAACTTGGCTCCTATTGCTTCTGAACTAAATCAGTAAAACAGAAGCCAGTCACGACAGTCATTCAGTAACCCCAGCCAATGTTTTCACCTTTCTAAAGTAGAAAAGGATACAATGATTTGAATAGACATACGGCACAGTGCAGATGCCATGAGGATGCTGTTTGTGGAAGGTATTGGTTGCAGACACTGGAAAATACACAACAATATGATGAAATGTTGAAGAAAATGGCTTTATCTCCTAGTAACATTACACACTTTCCAGACTTTGGATTTCCCTTGCTTCAACAGAGGAAGTCAACTTAGACAAGTCTATTCAATTGATCGAAACAGTGGCAAATCTAAATGCTAACCCCATTTAAAATGTATGTTAGGGTCAAACCAGGCATTTTACTTGAATGCAAAAAAACACCCTGAAGGGACTCATACACACTATCAGAGTTTTTGGATTAGTCCAGGTTCTATTATTTTAAAGGATGTAAATGATGGCTGTCATTATATCCTATACCTTGCAGGTCAATTCTAGACCCCATAGTGACAGGACAAAGTGAAACCTGTTTTAATGATCTAATCAGTGGTGGTCAGGCCAATTGAACAGTTTAATCAAATAGCCCCGACTTTGTCAGTTAGTTTCATGTGAAGATTGTAAAACAAATGTCACTAAGCATGAATACAATAACACCGATAAACTAAAATAGGACTTGTCTGCAGTAGACACAAAGCGGTACATTTTCAAAGATGACAAAGGGTTTAGAGATGGGTGTAACTCATGCGTTTACACGTTTAAACGAAGAGTCTAGTGTAACAACCATTTTCAAAAGCATCAAATAGCTAAACCGTATTCCCCCCCGGCAAAATGTGATCTATTTCTTTTGTGGTTCAAACGGCCCCTGTGATCTCGGGCGGGTGACCCTTGTTTCCAAAGTGTTGTTTCCACTTTAAAAGCAGATTGTGAGTGCAGGTGCTAAGCAGGATCAAACCCAAGAGGCTGGTGCAACTCCAAGGAAGGGGGGCTGGCGTTGTTCTATATTTAAACTCTGTAGACTTCGGGACTCACTCACACTCAATGTTTTTCCATCAACAGAGTCCTGTAGGATCTGCAGCATTGTTCTGGTCAGGATTTGTGCCTACAGCTTGCATGTGATTAGGCGGAATTACTATTTTTAATAAATAAATGAACCTTACAGTCTTCTTGTTCTTTTGAATCACTGTGTATATCATCTTCTGTTTCAGTCATCACATCCCTGGTGACTTTCTAAAAGTCAGAAGTTTAAAGCTCCCCTTTGGACTCAAATCAGATCAAAACAAGTGTGTATATTCAGCTGGTAGAGCAGAGTGTGACCACCAACATGCTCCCCTGCAACACTGCCTCTAGTGGATGTAAGAGACAGAGAGATAATGCAGGTAGCTGGTGCAAGTCAAGCCTCAAATTCCTAAAGCTCTAGGGGTTTTTAGATGATAATACTAGTACTGGGAGTTGTGTTCTGTTATTTTAGATGATAATGCTAGTACTGGGAGTTGTGTTCTGTTATTTTAGATGATCATGCTAGTACCGGGAGTTGTGTTCTGTTATTTTACGATACATACAGATGTGTCCTATATATCCCTGTCGCTGGGTGTTAATAAAGTCACATTCACTCTGTACACTGCATGAGCTTCCACATTCCAAAACCCATTTTCCCAGGTAAAGAGCTCAGTTGTATCCAAAGTACCCCTTCCCGAGTCCTGATACTGCAGCACCCTGAAAGAAAGCATTCTCCCACAGCTACCTGAAGGAAATGAAACACTCTTCCTTCCTGAGTCCTGACACTGCAGTGGCTCCAGGACCCTCCCACACGCTCTCCTGCAGAGGATTCTGGGAACTCCACACTGGATAATTATTTCCAGCTGAGACAGAGGAACTTGGAGTCAGCATGGGCACTAAATTAAATACAGACCTAGAGCTAAACAGAGCTCAATTTTAATTCAGAGACAAGTGCTTATTACTTGAGATTCAGGGTATGGAAGCCCCACAATCACGCAATGGGAGAAATTGTCACAAGCGGCGCCATACCCAGCCTAAATGCTCCCAAAGATTTCCAAACCATGTTTTGTTTATTTTGCAATATATATTCGCTTCTGTTCATCCCTTTCCTTGACAGTCTAGAGACTGTTTGCATCTTTTGATCTTCAGTTACACTATAATTACACTATAATTTGTAATAGGCATTTCACGGTCATTCTCAATGATTACACCGTGTAACAATTTTTTTTTTTTTTTTTTTGTTCCTGGGTAGTAAGTGTTATTTCCTAATTGCTTATGCCTCAAAAGTATAGAAAATGGCTATTATTCCCCACAAACTTTGCTTTTGTGACCAGGACAGTGATATTTCAAAATATCACTATTTCCAATGGGAAAACAGGCAAATGTGTGTCTTATCGTTCACATAAAGTCAGAAAAAAACAACATATGAATCCAAATTAACATGTATTTATACTAAAGTAATACGAAAATGACTACAAAAGATTTAGGAGTAGTTTTTCGAGATTTACAATTATACCGTAAATACAGTATAATCGTAGATCTCGAAAAACTACTCACTTCTAAATCTTTTGTAGTCATTTTTGTTTGTTTGTTTATGTGAACGAAAAGACACACATTTGCCCGTTTTCCCATTGGAAATTGTGATATTTTGAAATATCACTGCCCTGGTCACAAAAGCAAAGTTTGTGGGGAATAATAGCCATTTTCTATACTTTTGAGGCATAAGCAATTAGGAAATAACACTTACTACCCAGGAACAAAAAATGTGTTACATAGTGTTATTAGTGTTGTGAACCTGTTGTGTGGAAATAAAAGAGGCAAAAAACTGATTTCACCAAGTACCCATTCCCAGAGACTCTTCCAGATCTAATCAACTATCCCTGCAGCACGGGGACAATTAGCTTGGAGAGAGACTCACCAATAACTTTATAAATAATTAGACTGAGGGAGAACAGCAGGGAGGCTGGTAGCCTAGCGAGACACAGAGGTCTGTGACAGGGATTTTTCTAAATAAGGAGAGAATACACAGGCTATGCGTACATTCCTGGCATTATTTTGTTTAAGGTTAGACTCGGTTCAGAGCCTGACACTTAATCCGGTTTCAAAATCAATTCGAAACTTTGATTAAACCTGGACTGCGTACAGGAAGGTAGTCTATTTTTCTATTGTTTTGCCAAGGATGGAGACCTCTTCCGGACAAATACTTTTCTCAAGAGGCACAAATCCACATCACAGATACACAGTATTATCCCAGCCCATGTGTCTACTTCAGGATCTCACACCGTCTTAAAATCTACGGCAGTGGAAACAATTTGAATGACTTGAGGTAGTAACAAATAGACCACAGCTAAAATAGTATACGGATCTGTCACAAAGACGGGTGTAGTGGGAAAGTCAGACCAGAAGAAACACACAGTACAGAGAGGAAATGATAAATGGATGCGCTGCTGTGCAGTTTATTATTACAAAATAAAACAGGACAAAAACAGGACACGGCACTGGCAGCCGAAACAAAGAGACAAACAAAACTGACTAATACTAAACAAAAACACGGTGAGCAGATATTTTACTTCTATTATTATGATCACAATTATTACCTCCGTCTCCTATCCCGGTCTCCACTCACCGAACACCCAACCCCGAGTGGGTGAAAACATGCAGCTTTTATGCAGCTGTATCGTGACTCGATTGCTAATCAATCATTCAATTGGAGTCACGGTACAACTGCACGTGAATAGTATTACTATTCACGTGCAGTTGTATCATAGGTTGAGGTTGTACCTCGCATAGTATTACTTTTTACTTGCACGTGAAGTGCTGTGCAATCCTCGTGCCTAAACACACGTGAGACACAGACCCGTTTATATCCAACACACCACTCGCAACATATCAGAAAATACACACAGGGGCGGGCACTTTGTCACAGGATCACATTCACAATTTGTTGCTAAACCATTCCAGGGTATCTTTCCTGCCAACAAAACAACTGAATACAGGAAAACTCTGTGTAACTGGCCAACCCGGGGATTTCTCCGAACTACTGCTGACACAATAAAGCACAATTAGAAAGAGTTTGCATTATTATCTGTAGTATTGATATTTTGGTATATTTTTTCAATGTTATATGATACCACTTGCATGCACAGCATTTTAGATAAGTTTAGTATTACCAGGTTTTTTTTGTATTTCACATCCCAGTCCTCTGAACAGTCCAGGAACCACAGAGCAGCTTGAAGCAAAGTGCTTGTGTGTGGCACAGGTAGGGACCCTTATACTTCACATGAAGGGAGATTCAACTTTCTGTTTTAAATGACACTACCATAGCAGGGTTATATTAAAACAAGCCTAATAAATGCATGGCATCTAAATGAAGCTACTGTTTAGACTAACAAAGACTGTCCAAGTATGACATCTTGCATGCGATCTTGAGTGCAACAGCAGAGAATTTGCATCTGGAACTCAGATAAAATGATCTCCAGTTCAGACACTCTTGGGGTCTGATCATTCACAACTATGCAATTTTTAAAGAAATGCTGTCACTACTATCTAGCGGCACGTTTACTCTCCTGCTGTAATGTCTGGATTCTGTTTTCTGGAATGATTGGAGAGCACAGTGGTAAAGCTGCTCTATAATCTCTATACAAAAAGAGCAATGCCATCTGAGCAAATTACTAAGCTGGCAGAAAGAATGCTGCATGTCCTAAAACTCAAAGCCAGCGGATCAAAAAAAAAACTGCAATTGAAAAGGCACTTTACATACCATCACAGAAAGAGTCGAAGTTAGAAACACAGAGCATAACAAGTGGCCTAGTTAAAGAGTAAGTAGGTGAGTTCTAACAAATATAGAATTGTGTCCCCATGTGCTGCTACAACTGTTTAAATAGCGTACCTGTAATTTCTTTTCATTGTTAACATCCTGACAACTTTACACTTACAAATTTAAAGTCTGTTTCAAAATGGCCGCTCTAGTGCACTGATTATTGCCCACACTGTGAAACTGGTAACACAACAATAACGATCCATGAAGTGGTACGGAACAGAAACGTCAGAGCACTTGCTATGTTTTTTTCGCTCTTCCTGCAGTGATTTAGAGCTACATGTGGTGGTTTGCATGTTAGCTTCAGATTTAGCTGGCAAAATCAATATTTTTTTTTGTGATTTATTTTTTCAGATTTATTTTTCAGGACGATAATGTTTTTCAGATGTGTCTGTTAGGTAAATGTTGACTCGCCAAGTCTGAAAAAAAAAAAAAAAAAAAAAAACTAAAATTCACAGATTTATTTGTTTTAAACCCAGATTTCACATGTCAGCTAACTGTTGACTGCAAGTTTAAAAAAAGATTTATAGACTGAATAAAAATACTGAATTTGTGATAGGCGTTTACAACATTTATAAATTATATCTGAAAGTACAAATAGCAAAACTTTTAAATTTGTACATTTATGTACTTAGCTAAATTTGGACGTTGTGGTTAAATCCAGGGAAAAAAGCACCTGTTAAAATATGAAGTTTTAATATGTGTGTCAGCGGGCGAGGGTGCAACTAAATGTATGAAAAGGGGGTGCATATAAAATATTTGTGCACTACTGATTTAGAGGACAGATCTCAAACCCTAGTGCACTAGAGCAGCCACTTTGAAAGTAGCTTTGAAACAGACTTTAAAGTGGGGACATATAACACCACACTGATGTGCTGCCTGGGCCCCACCCCTTTGTAATATCAAACAGAAAAACTAAGCTAGCACTGACTGTGTGTTTATATCAAATATACAACTATGGCCAAAAGTTTTATATGAACATAATTTTTTGATTTTTTTATTTAACATCATGTAATCAAATAAACTACAAAATTATACCGCAAAAGTCTACTGGAAGCTATAATAGCAGTACTGTATTTCTTGTTAGATTTCGAAATGTCACATTTTTTTGTTTGTCAGTTTTTTCGTTAAGTATATGGAAAACTACAAAGCAGTATGTAATTCAACATGCTTTATGAAGGTAAATTAGTTCCTTCTATAAGGTGATGCAAAATATTTGGCCATAGCTGTACACTGGCAGTCACAATTCTGGTACCACCAGTCTTCAAGCAGATTAACGTCGAATGGGACTTTTACTTCCCCTTTTATCTTAAAGCAAGGTTGCTAGTGATCAGCCTGCTCTCATCTTGCTTTTCTCAGAGGAGCCGGTAGCTGTGTAAAGGGAGGAAAGCATATCGGAGCTGTTTCCTCCAGGGGATCGAGGGCATTTTAAAGGACTAGGGATTTGAGAACTGCCAACAAACAGCCCAAACTAAAACAAAACATTCACAAGAACTTCTTTTTGCAGCCTGTAATTACCAGGTTCACTAATATAATGCATCTCACCATATACTTGCAAACCTGCGTTGCTTGCTGTCGTATTTTTCAAAGTCTCAGATCTGCCTTGCTATTTACTTAATTGAAGTCTATCTTAATGCCAAAAAATGTAACATGCAAAATGTGATACCACTTAAAGATTAAATACAGACTCCTTACAGCAGTACCCATTTAAAGTTGTTTACACTGAGCAATACCACAGAAAGCCCAACTTCCCCACCCAAATAGTCTGGACCAACATTTCAGTTAATGAAACTTGGGACTCATGTACCCATCACTTAACAATCGCTGGGAACCCTTTCAAACGCACATTAGCCTGGATTAATTTACTTAATGAGATTTCTCTTTCCCCTCGATATCCATTGGAAACTATGAGAGCATTCGTTTTACCCAGTGCTGCAGCTGGAACTTAAAGGCTGAGGATGATTCAGGCACAGTTGGTTTTCATAGTTCAATATTGAGATATTGCATATGATTACCAATCACATCCTTTTTGTAAATCAGAGAAGCACGCAATATTAAGATCGTTGGTTTAATCTTACAGCTTCACATGACCCTGCCATTGCATTGATGTTTAGTGACATCCCAAGTGGCGTTTGGGATTACCTCAACAGAAAGCAATTTGGATATTAAATTGAGGTTCGGAGACGGAATTAACCTTACCACACACCGTGGGCACATTTTTTGGCTAAAAATCAGACAAGTTAAACTCACACGCATATACGGGTTGATGCCAGCTATGCAGTTTGCTTCTAACTTGTTTCCAGTTGAAAGATACATAGTTATGCTCTGCAGGCAAACATCATGCCATTTCCACAAACATCCTGCTTTAAAATTGCTGTCATTTACATGTTCCTCATATTTAATGTACATCCAGTTTAATATCCTATGATATGAGTTCTTTATAAATCTCTATTGTTGGTTTTGTTTGCCATGCTTACTAAACAGACCAATATTTCAGCTGTTTTGATTGCCTGTCTATTTTTAACATCACTGTGATTTTTAATGGCATTACACCCACAATCAACCTGAATTTCAAAGCAAGGTGTTTTTTTAACATCTGAAAATGGAAGTCTACTAAAAGTAAATATGGCAGCCATATTTGATCAAAGGTACCTACAGAGATACATACATGCAAATATGGTGGTAAACCACAAGCTATATATATAGGCAATGGTGGAGTACCAAGGATGCATTACTGAAAGGACCTGATTCAAAGCGCAACACTGTCACTAGTTTTGAACAAAAGCCAAGCATTCCTGGTGCAGATAATGGACTGCATCTCTACAATTAAAATGAATATGTTAATGTGTCATTGATGTTAACAGGATTTACAATATGGCAGGGTGTATTGGTAGCTGTAATGAATTGAGAGAATACAGACATGTACCCATTATTAAGACAATAACTCACAGTGTCTTTATACCAAAGAACCTTAAAAGTCTTCAATTTGGCAGCCATATGAGGTCAGAGGTGACGTTTAAAGTGACAAACGCAAACATAAAATTGACATAGTCGTCATTGTTTTAGTCTTACTTACTTCCTAACTGTCTCCTACAGGTATTCACATTCAATCTGCCAAGATACAGTACAGTATAGTTCCGGTCTCATTCCACATCATATTAAAACATTATTTTATTCTTCTAGGGTATTTATAAACACGTGTCCCTCACAGCACATGTGAGGTGAGGTTAAACACAGCTCCACTGATCTCTGTGGTCAGTGCTTACTGCAACCCAATGCTACAACCGTGAAAATAATGTGGTAAACCGCAAGCTATGTGCATATACAATGGTGGAGTTCATAATCGCTTTAACTGTGTAAGATTCTCCGACACATTACTTGACTCTCTTAACCTATCCTTATAGCAGATTTTAAAGTCCCACTGCTAACATGGCATAAAATGCCAGGCCATCTTCTGTATCTGTTTTTGTTTTCTGGTCGAAGGATAGCTCTGCCATAATTACAGTTTAAATCCTAGAGTAAGAAGTGAAAACATCCAAGTGAAGGGCAAGGCAAGCAATGTTTTGACAAACTTGCAGATGTAGCAACAAAAACTAGAGTAAAGTTTTGTAAAGTAAAGACTTTTGTAAAGTCTGTTAAAAAGGTTCATTTTTACTCTGTTGACCTACAGTTCCAAAAGACCCTGCAGCCTTCATATGAGGAAATAGTACAAATTCCTGAACTGAAATTCAAATCAGCTTACCTACTCTGAGCTATAGAAGCAGTCCCCCCTTTGAAAACAGAATTGTATATGAAACAATACGGAACAGCATCATGAAACTGGACTGTTGGGGGTGTAAGCGGTCTGGTAAACTCATTTTCCAATTAAACTGACCCAACCCTGGCAGCAACAAGGATGCATCACATTGCAAGACCAAAAACCACTGGAAGTGCCCAGCTTTGCTTGCAAAATGTTGTCAGCGGTTTGGAATAGAAACAAGGCCTGTCTGGTGGGGATAAGGTACAATCGCATCTCTGGAATTAATAAATCTGTGCCAAGTCTCCCTAAAAACAAGTATGTAGATATATAAATTCAGCACTACCGGCCCCACCCCCTCCTGCTCACTCGCTCGCTCTACAGAGGAAACAGTAAAAAAAGGAATGTATATACCCTTCCCTTCCCCCCACCCCACCCCACTCCCACTCCCACTCCCACTCTACAGGGGAAACAGTAAAAAAAAAGGCATGTGTGTATCTTAATTCTGCACCTGCCGTCGCCACCAAAAAAACTCCCGATTGTGTACTTTCAAAAGCAGGTGTGTGCATCTGTGTACTCTGTAAAGGTTTAAACAATGTGGCACTGAAACTGTGGCTGTAACTGGACAACACTGGTAACTGAAATACATTGTGAAAAATCTGACAATACAGGCATGTACAAAAAATGATGTCTCTAGACCCAAGAAACAGAATTCAATATGGTAGCCATATGACACTAAATAGCAATGTCGCAGTTCCCAAGACATTCAGCAAACAATATAGTCACTACATCAAATGTGAGGCTTTGGCAGCTTTGTACAATTACTGTCACAAAAAGGATTCATTTATCTCACACCATACCCATGATCGAACCTGAACTAGAGAATCATAGAATACAGTTTATCGAGTATGAAGCCAATATCTTCATTAGCGTTAGGTCTTTGTATGCATTAGACCTTTATCATCAAGAATTGTTTCCTAAAATCTATTTATACACTCTAGAATGGGCAGGGTATACCTTGTTCCACACTTTATTAATATTACCCAAGTAATGTTATCCAGTAAGCTCAGTGGTACTTTAATAACTGTACAGAAGGCTATTGTTAAAAGTATTTTTTTTGTCATCTAGCAAACTGACAGAAAATTTTCTTCATGGGAAATAGACGGTATCTCTAGACGGTGGACCAAATTACTGAAGGTCCACATAGGTTACAGGCATCCCCGAGGCCATGCATTCACTCATGAAACTGCATTTCAACATCCCCGGTCCTTTGAAAATGTAGTCAAAAACCTCCTTTATTTAATAATGGGATCACAGTCATGGCTGGAATGTTGCAGGTACAGTACAAACATCTGCTCATAAAAGTTACAGGAAGTGTAAACATAACACATTGCATAAATGTTTTTTTTAGATATTTAAATCTAAACAGAAAAGGGTGAAAACCAGTTGTATGCATTTTTTATTGTAAGTTATCACTAATTCATGATATGTGCTCCAGGTGCATGTAGAGTTGTTTTTAATGTGCATGAGTTTGTTTTGGCCGAGTTTTCACGACGCACTCCAAATACAAGCAAATAGAAAACCCTTTCTGAGATTTACTATACTTTAAAATAACTGTTAAAAGCTGAAGATTTCTGACAAAAAAACTGTTGTACGAAAAGACACAACACAACATCACACACATATATATATATATATATATATATATATATATATATATATATATATATATATATATATATAGTATAATAGTGATAATGGCATTGCTGTGGCATGTTCCTTGGTAATAATGCCGGAAATAAGTTGCGTTCAAGTTTATTGCGGGAGTTAGTCGCCCTCAATCAGCGCTCTCAGGATTCCTTTATTAATTATTATCTCGTGACATGCCACAGCAATTGCTCGTTACGGTGTCGTTACGATAATAGTGTTAATATGACGACGATATATATATATATATATATCGATATATAGATATATATATATATATATATATATATATATATATATATATATATATATATATATATTATATATATATATATATATATATATATATATATATATATATATATATATATATATATATATATATATATATATATATATATATATATATATATATATATTGAATTTCATCCATAGTGAGGGCTATCTTTATAAAACTGCAAATAATATTGTTTGCGGGGTTTTGGTGGTGGTTGGCAGTGATGGGGTTAATTTCCTATCCCTGCCAAAATACATGTGAGAATGAGGCTGAAGCAGAATGAATAATTGATGATAATTAGACTCCAGACACATGATATAAAAAAGGGGAGAAAAGCATTTGATTGGTAGAGGGAGTCTTTCTGCCCCGAACAGCTTTGTTTAAACCTTTATTTTGGTCCGTGTGCCTTTTTGTTTGCACTTTGTGTTATGTTGTTTATTAAAACTGCAGCTTCCTTGTTTCTGAGTCCCTGTCCCTGCCGATACCATCTGGGCCCACAACACTATCTTGTTACAAGGTTCAAAATAATATAAAATCAATTTTATCCAAATGAAATCTGAAAGGTATAAAGCAACCACACGTCTAAGTGTCAGACTAAAATGCACAATCATCGGGGATGTGGTTTTATTTCCAGACAAATCATTTACAGGAACACAGCTGCAAACAGTTAAGCTCAACAACAGGTGCCCAACAAAACAGCTCATCTTCTTAACAGATTGCCAAGTACACAACATTCAGAAATTAAAATCAGGTCAACGTTGAGGCGGTATTTTTCCATATCAAGCTGAGATATCCAATGCATAGCAGGGCAGATCATTTGTTTGAAATGCATGAAGGCATATTCGATTTTGATTTATTTCCTATATATTTATATTTCAAGAATGAACATGTTAAAAGCTAACATTTTTCAGAAGTTTGTAACCAATGAAAAGTCCATCCATTTTTATTTATTGATATGCACTTTGTTTATATTGAAAAGCCAGACACCACACATGTGCTACACAAGGCTAATATCTGTATTTCAAAACAGAAAGATGAAAGACTTCTTTAATTTCCTACTGTGTGTTGCTGGCTACATGGCACATCAAATAGAGATCAAGCTGCATTTAATTATAGAGTAGTCCTTCTTTATTTCACTATCTAATCTACACATCAAAAAAAAAAAAAATGAAATATTGAAAAGTGTTTTACTGAAGGGTCCTTATACACCGATATATGGTTCAGCAGCCTGAAGTGGGTGTGGCTGTGTTAAAGTGTTCATGTATATCCATTGCTACAGCATCGCTGGACCATAATGATGGATGTTTCTTTTGTCATCTGGAAAGAGTTGCATGTTCTGTGTCTTACCTGCTGATGGCAGTCTGTGGTTGCTTGTGTTGTCTGATTCCTTTGGCTGCTCATGTGGGGCTGGGAATGTTTTTAACCCCAACGCCACATTGGCTTGCTTTTAAGACAATTAGTTCAACCCTAACTGCTGCATTAACATAGTTTTTTGCAGATACTTTGTTATATCTTTGACAAATATCTGAATATTCAAACGGATATTTTTTGACATGTATTTGGATACAAAATTAAAATGTTGGTAATCGCCAGAAATTACAGAACATAGGCTGCACTTATTTACTGCCTCACCAGAATTTCGTGACAGTTTCAAACATGGCAAATTAAAAAGAGCTCTGTGTGATATGTGAGATTAATATAAAACCAATTCCTGCAAATATTGAGGACCAAGGCCGTGTAATGTAGGTACTGAGCAGAATTTTAAAATCAATCCTAAATTTAACAGGAAGCTAGTGCAGTGATCTAAGAATCTGAGTGATATGTTTAAACGCCTGGTGCGTGTGAGCATCCTAGGCACAAGTAAACCTCATGTTATTACTGTATGAAAATGTGTCTATGGCCGCTGTTTACTGTGAAGAAACGGCAATGGCAAGGAATGAAAAAAAAGAGAACAAATGCAGTGTCAACTTTTTGTACTATATTTTGTGAATGAACAAAACAATATTTAACTTGAACTGCTATTTGGCATCCTTTATGTTGTAGTTAATTCACTGGTTAAAGTAAGTTCGACACACCTTATTCTTTACTCCTGGGATATTTTTCTATTTTAAGGTGTTACATATTGTAAGGTCTTGCTGTAAAATAAAGGCACACTCACACAGGCCACGCCCCCTGCCCTGCTGCTATGTTGTGTCTGCCTGCGTTCAGAGCAAAAGAATATTTAAACTATGAGCGAATATCCGAACATGAAATCCTGGCTCACTAGTCCAACATTAATATATACATATACTTCTTTTTTTTTTTTGACAGGGGCAACATACAATTTTTAGCATTTATGACATCATAAGATGCATTGCACCCAGATTTCTCTAGCACTACTGACTTTTACAATGTACTGCAACGTGGCCTAACAGCGATTAACCAAATTAGTGAATTATGGGATGTTGAAATATCAAAAGAACACTATATTGTCTCCAAAAAAAAAAAACATCATACCAACCTGAAATTTGTCCACACTAAAATACTCTTCCCAGGTCTCTTTCTCCAGATTTAAAAGCCATGAAAAGGCTGGAAACTGCGCTTTGGGAGCAATGGGCCTGAGCCGATTTACAACACAGCCACACTTCTCAAACCAAGGTAGAAAGGCAGATACTTGTGTCCCTATTTGTGAAGTCTTTAATCAAAGCAAAAGTAATTTGCACAGTTTAAATGGATGGAAGAAGCAACTGTAAGTGGAACTTTCTTTACTTAAGTTTCCACTTCTTTACTAAGGAAGATATCTTTGTGGTTTCGAAAGTCAGTGTATTGTATGCATATTTTCAGCTGTTCCTGTTAAAAGGTATCTTCTTTGAACATAAGAACAAGAACATAAGAAAGTTTACAAACGAGAGGAGGCCATTCGGCCCATCTTGCTCGTTTGGTTGTTAGTAGCTTATTGATCCCAAAATCTCATCAAGCAGCTTCTTGAAGGATCCCAGGGTGTCAGCTTCAACAACATTACTGGGGAGTTGATTCCAGACCCTCACAATTCTCTGTGTAAAAAAGTGTCTCCTATTTTCTGTTCTGAATGCCCCTTTTTCTAAACTCCATTTGTGACCCCTGGTCCTTGTTTCTTTTTTCAGGCTGAAAAAGTCCCTTGGGTCGACACTGTCAATACCTTTTAGAATTTTGAATGCTTGAATTAGGTCGCCACGTAGTCTTCTTTGTTCAAGACTGAACAGATTCAATTTTTTTTGCCTGTCTGCATATGACATGCCTTTTAAGCCCGGGATAATTCTGGTCGCTCTTCTTTGCACTCTTTCTAGAGCAGCAATATCTTTTTTATAGCGAGGTGACCAGAACTGAACACAATATTCAAGATGAGGTCTTACTAGTTCTAACTTTGTGTTATACTGGGTAAAGTATTGTGCCAATTGTGAAAAACAAAATGACCACCATGTGCATTTGAATTCGCAGCAAACCCAATTATGGACAGACCCAAAGACTTGCAAGCTAAGGGTATCACAGAGTTGCCCTGGGTGGGATTTTAAGTTGTTTATTTTGTGCCATTTGGTCCTGGCGCTCTCTCAAGCAGAGACTGAAATGTCTGACAGTGTGTGATGGCTTTGTGGGGGCTAAACTCATTTGTAACCCGAGTCCTATTCAAACAAAGTCATGATATTATGTTTTGCTTACTTTTTAGGATAACTGCCAATGAACCAGCTGTAACAAAATACTGTATATATTCGGCCTTTGTAGCTTAAAATACTACTATCATCTTGGAAACACAGTTGTTTTTAATGACTTGTTGCTGCATTTTCTTCTGCCAGTAGTGCTAACTCAGATTTCCCAATCTTCAAACACTGGCCAGGAAATCTAATATGGTACCTTATCTTAAAGGATTTCCAGATGGGCTGCCCTGAATACACGCAAACAATATTAAATCCCACTTGACATTAAAGACTACCTTGCGATATCACAACAGTAAGGGATGCAGTCCCCACATGTCCACAGGTGTCCTCTGCATCATCCCAGTAACAAAGTATGCCTTCCAGGGACACAAGCACCAGCAGCTGCATCTACATACAATTAAAGAACTACAGATACAAACAGCTATAACACAATTACATAAACCTAGAGAAATAGCTCTCTATAAACCTCATTTCACCCCATGTTTGAACCCAGGTCTTCAGAGGCGAAAGGCTTGGGATATAACCACTTAACGTCCCAATAAATCTACATTATAATGCCTTGTATCACACACCTGTTTCTGCTGCCTCCGATTCAAGATTGCTACGGATTCATCTTCCCTGCTGGTGCGAGCAGCAGCGTGTGCGGCAATCGTGTAAGGACATCGAGAAAAGGCACAGGCTGTTTTGGGGCTGTTCTGGGATGTTTCTGTGTTACTTTATTAGTTAGTTAGTTGTGTATTTTAAAAGTTTAGAATTCTTAATTTGCTTGTATATGTTTGCTGTGTCTTTTCATCAGCCATTTCTCTCTCTCTCTCCATATCCCCCTTTTTCTTTTTTAATTTTTTCTTCTGATGCTCGATCATATTCCCTTATGTACATTTAAAGTATTCTTTTCAGTTTTTGTGTTTGTCCAGGGACTGCCAATGAAAATGAGCTTGCAGCTAAATCTGGGTGCTATGCATCTTATGACATGGGTGGCAGTGTGCCCCGTCCATTTGTGTGTTATGTGTTGTATTGCATGTGGCGTGTTAATGTTGGTGTATAGGTATTGGTGCACGGGATACATATGGGTCTGTGTAGCATAAGTGATTTAAAGTTTATAGTTATACTATATTATAAGTTGTATTACTTCACATGCATTTAAAGTATTTAATAGTATGTGAGCAAGGGGTTGCACAAATTAGTTCACGTGTTGGGATTCAAGTGAATAATGAATTAGTAATTGAATCCCAGCACAACAGTATATATAGATGCACGTTTCACTCACTCAGGGTTGGGTGTTCGGTGAGTGGAAAACGGGTGCGGAGAGGAGAAATAAAACGAGAAAGAAATAACAATTGATATGACGTGCTGGAAGCACCAGCATGGTACTTGTTTGTCGGTTCGTCCACTGTTTGTTTTGTCTGTCTGTTCGTTTGGCCATTGCGCCGTTTATTTTGAGTGTTGTTTAAACTTTTTATTTTACAATAAAACACCAAGCGCCACAGCTTGTCAGTTTTGCCCACAGTTGCTGTGGGTCTTGTGTTCATTTCCTGGCCTGACGTCACCCCTACAGCCAGCCTGTTCATACGTGTCAGAAATGTTAAAAACTTTGCCTGTCACATAAACACACAAATAAAAATAAATAATCACAACACAAATCTGCACAGCACCAGGCTCTAATCTGCCAACCCTGATCACATCTTTATCGGAAGCTCACTAGCTCAGAGTGACTTCAATTAGAACAGGACTGCACAGAACTGAATGCAGGCTGTTGAATAGGCAGATCAGATTGAGGCTCAGCCTCAGACCTGTCAGGCTTAAATCAGACTTCCTGTTGTGAAGATCCACTTTGTATAGCCTTTTCTGTTTCAGTCATCACATCCTGGTGAAAGCCTCAATGTAGCCTCATTCGATGTGGTATTTGTTACATACTCTAGTGGCAGAGTGCTGCTATCTAGAGATTGGACATGCTCCATAAAGTCAACTGGTGTACTTTTAAAAAGTCACCAGCCTGTGAAGACTTAAACAGAAATTGATATACAAAGTTAATCTAAATACTGCATAACACCATTGTTGAGCAAATCGGACACTTAAACAGTTTGAAACAACAGTAGAGGAATCCAATTGCTGATACAGTGCACGGAGACCCATTTCCATTGCCAAGCAGAACACACCTATCCAACTTAGCGCTACCACAAAAATTCACTTCTGGTTGCCAATGTTTCACCTCTATCTCTGCTCAGTGTAACCGGTCAGTGGATCATCAAGACACACCAATTACAGAGACCTGTGCTCCACGCCCATCAGTTTAGCGGCTCCCACACTGCTGAAGCTATTTCAAAAGCATCTGGAAAATACCGCAGTGTAAAATTCATGTGATAGCATGCTACAATGGAAGAACCATTGCAAAAACCTGTTGAGCATTTGAAGCATTCACCACTGGCATGTTCACCACTCTAGCATCTGAAGACTCAGACAAGAATGCAGGTCAGAAGACTACAGCAGGAAGCTGGCACAAGATGGAACAGTTCCTACTGCATGCTGGAAGCATCTTATTGGACAGAAACACCCATGTCATGCATATGTAGCCGGATTTAAGACTTCTGCAACATTACAGGTATATCAGTAGGAGTTAACAGAAAAGGTGATGCTGGTATCCTTTGAAGAACTGACACGAAAAGTTTCTGCATTACCAGCATCTGATGGGATTTCGTGCGTCATGGATTTGAAAAAACTTCTCTGCAAAGTATGTGACACAGACAATGATATAAACAGTGAAAAGCACACCACTGGAGGCTGTGGAAAGCACTTTGGATTCAGTCTGAACTACTTTACTGCACAGCTACACAGCTGAACCCTAGGTACAGACAGACAACATTTCCAGCAAGGCAGAAGTTACTCACATAGTTTGTACATTTACTTATTTATTTTTTTATTGCACAAGACGTTTAATGTTTTCTTCAGGGGAAGAGGTTGGAAAAAGAATACTCTTTGGCACTCATGTTTAAGATGTCTTACGATCCTTCACTAAGTAACACTTTGAAACTGCATACGGCAGCTGAGCAAGTGCGTTGTCTAAGTAAATGTGTCTTGGAAAAATGAGAGGTAAATATTGAGCCAATAGCATTCTACCTGCTGAGAACAGATCATGTGTAAACCTGAATGGGCTGCAGCACTCCGGATCTGGCAGATTTAGTAAGTGCTGAAAGAGAAAACCTGATCAGCCCACCCTGGAGGTCATGGGGCCAGCTGAATCTATTTGAAGGCTTCCACTTTGTACCAGTCAGTGTCTTACCATTCTTGTGTTTTGAATTGTAACTTTTATAATAGCCAATAGCGATACTAGCATTCATCCAGCGGCCACAGAGTAAGAACACCACAAGAGGCTCCTCTCCAAACATGTTCAATGCAGGCATGATAATAGGGCTCAATTTTAAGGCTTGTCCGTTTGCCCGGGACAGCAAAAAATTCTGTAAGAATGCAGTGGTAGTAGCTGAAGATCATATAGGTACTGGGATGCCCCTTCGGTAATGTACAAAGCAACATACCTCTTGTGCATTACCAATCGATAAGCAGTTTCAGTCAGCCACTCGCCGGACTACTATGGGATGGAGAGTGTGTCCCGCAGGTGACTGTACCTCTGTGTGGGAGTTTACAAAAGCATAAAGACTCCAGTCACAGGGATGCTTAATCATGTGCTCCAGTACTGTTTCATTCCTGCTTTATTATCACATCTAGATCTGTTTTCAAGTTACTTTTTGGCATACGTATTCACGTGTATTTGTTTTCAGCATGTGCAAATTAAGCAGAAGTTGTAAACTTTGATAAAAACCCTTCTGCAGGTGCCTTTTCTGCCAAGCAGCTCCACACTCTCTTATACAGACCACTCTACCCATTAGCAAGAGCTGTATTCATTTGCGTATTCAGTCAGGAGCACTGACAGGCTAACATTAAGGCTAACATTAATATAATAATAAACTTTATTTTATATAGCACCTTCAAAAGCAATCATCTCAGAAACAAGGAAAAGGAATCATAAAAATGCCTTTCAAAAAAAGTAAGTTTTTAAGCTAGATTTAAAAACACTCAGTTTCTGAATCCCTGATGTCTAACGGAACAGAGTTCCACAGTTTTGGGGCATAGCAACAGAAGGCCCTGTCGCCCACAGAACGCAGGCGAACAGAAGGGGCACACAGCAGTCTAAGATAGGTGGAGTGGAGGTTGCGAGTGGGTGTGTAATGTGATCCCTAGAACATGACTTAGACAAAATTCTAGCCGCAGAATGATAAACATATTGCAGTTTGTTTAGAATGCTCCTAGAGACACCAGCGAGCAAGGCATTACAATAATCAATCCTAGAGAAAACAAATGCATGAGCCAGTTGTTCAGCTGCAGATACAGAGAGCACAGGTTGAAGCCTAGCTAGATTTCTGAGGTCAAAAAATGAAACCTTGAAAGTATTCAGCACATGCGGTTCAAAGATTAAACCAGTATCAAAAAATCACACCCAAATTTTTCATTTTAGATCTGAACTCAAATACGGTACCATCAACGGACAAATTTACAGCACTGGTTTTACGTAGCTGATGGGAAGTACCTAACAACATAATCTCATTCTTATTACAATTTAGGAGTTAAAAATGTTGCAAAATCTTTTAATATCAGAGATATAGGCAGTAAGAACAGAGGCAGCAGCATCAATATCAGCTGATACACACACATCAGTTTTACTTTGTGAAATATTTTTACTGTCTGTAATAATTGTGTGCTTTTTAAATAATTTTTTACAGTTGCTCTTACACATAAACTCCTCTATATCAAGCTAACATTAAAAAATTATAATCACTTTTATTGCATTATGACACTGTGGCAGTGTCTGGTTTATCACTATGTCATGGGCTTTTACAATATGGCTGTCATAATTCACTAGATTATAACATTTTTAAACAACAGTACAACAAACCCTCAATTCTCATTTTCACCCTAATTTGGTTCACTAATTAGCTACCTATTATTACCAAAAAATAACATGCACGGTTAACAACTCCTCAAACTGGGGGGGGGGGGGTGCAGAAAGGGTTCAGGGGGTCCGGAAATAACCTAATTTCTTACTTCAATACCTGCTCAGTCAGTTGCAGTAAAAATTTTGTAGAGAGACGTGTTATGAACGTCTACCTAATACACCATTATTTTAATGTTAAATCAACAGATGGAGGTATTTCTGTTATATATTATATACGAGGGGAATAGTCACTACAAATGGGGCCCCAGTTAGAAAACATTTGAGAGCCGCTGCTCTAGACACATGGTTTGTGACAACTGGATAAGCAGTTCTGCAAAGTGAAGGGTCATGTACGTAGCGTAGGTACAGGCATGCATATATCACCAGTGGGGATAAACAAGCATGTCAGTGACATTCATCAGCAGGGAATTCAGAAAAGACCATTCTTTGTTTTGTTTGTTAAATAAAAACAGTTCAAAACATACAGTATTTAGTTCTATATTTAGACACCAACTTCACCGTTCGCATCAAGTGCCAATTATTTCTTTGGTTGAACCCCCCACCCACCCAAGAATTCAAATTATGCTGTAGTGTTACTATATTCTACTCTAGTTCTAAAAGCACAAACAGGAACATGAAATAGTATTATGAACTGGAAGAGCACTGAACGTTTTGGGGTGTGGGGGAGGAATGGGAAACACAGGGAATGTTCTTCTGTACTGGACTGTTTTATTGTTTTTTATGTTCCTATAAAAATGTTATCACAAAAAAAAAAAAAAAAAAAAGAACTGGAAGAGCTCAAGAGGGCGTGGATGATGTTGCTGTATGAAGCCCAGGTTGTACATTCAGCTTGCACCTTACGGTTTGGAATAGTGTGTGAATTGAGTGCTCATGGAAGGGGAGTCAGCAGGCTTGTTGCCATAGCGCTCCCCCCCCACACATCTCTGCTAGCGAACACCCTCTGCCAGTCCTGGGCCTCTCTCAAAAAGGAAAGAATAAGAGGCCTGTGCCAACAGTGCTACCTAACCCCCTGCTACCCATTTTGTGTGAGATTTTTCAATGATTTAAATTATTTCAATTTCAGTTGTCTTTACCGTCACAATGTTAGTTTTGTTTTAGTAATTTTCATGTACAGTACATGACAATACATGGCAATTTTTTTTTTTTTTTTTTTTTTTTAATTATCCATTTTGTTAGTTGTCTATTACATAATTATACTTTGTTGAAATGGTAGCCATATCAGCCCCTAGATGATAGACAAAGAGAAGGAGATGTGATCTCTTTTATTGAACTAACTAAACAAAAATGTAACATAAGCTTTCATCTGAAGAATAGACCTTTGAAGTCTTGAAAGCTCATGATTAATTTTTGTTTTGTTAGTCCACTTAAAGATATCACATCTCCGTCTCTGTCTATAATTATACCTGAAATGCTGCACATGCTTCCTTCTATACATTCGTATTTCACTAGAATACTTTAGTACCTAATATTCTATTACAAAACAATCCTGAAATCATACAAAATGCACAACTATGCAAAATAATTGCAGCCCAGGTTACACTATAATTAAAACTCCATGCCCTTTGACATCCATAAAAAGACTGGTCCGCTCACTCCACTGGCTCCCAATCACCGCTCGCATCCAGTTCAAGACTCTTGTACTCGCCTACCGATGCCTTGACCAGACAGCTACCTCCAGACCCCCATCTCTCCACTCCGTCTACACTAGAAGACTGGCTGTACCTCCTCTACTCTCCCCTGCCTCCAGAGCCCGCTCCTTCTCCACCCTCGCCCCGCAGTGGTGGAACGACCTCCCTATGGATGTGAGGGCTGCCCAGTCCCTGACCATCTTCCGGCGCCTTCTCAAGACACTCCTCAGACAACTCCTGTAAAATTCAACTCTTCTGTCCTGGCAGAGTTGCCAGATCCGCGGTTTTCCCGCGGAATTGGGCTACTTAAAAAACACAGTTGCAGGAAATATTAAGGAGTCGCGGGTTGATAATGTAATTAGATTAGTGGTATAACTTTAAAAGATTGAACTGTTTTCATGTTTGCAATATTGTTTGGGATACAGTACCAGCATTAGTATTTCAACGAAGGGCTCACTCTGTAATTCCGTTGCTGGTCTGGTATGAATGTTGATTTGTCCCTTCAGAGCTTCCGTATGAATTTGTTGATAGTGACATGTGGATGAGCTGTACTGCCGCTTGTAGTTTTTATCAAATTTATACCAGGTATCTTTTCTTACGAAAGCTTTTGATTGATTTTTTTTTTTTTTTTTTTTTTTTATGCATAGGCCTGTGTGTTAATAACAAGCTTGCTTTCAGTTAAAACAAATAATTTGGCTATTTTTGAAGTGACTTTGGGCTATAAACTGCAGAAATCTGGCTACACTGCCTCCTGGACAATATAGCACTCTGCCCTTAATGCACTTTAACTTACACTTATCTGCTCCCTATTTTACTGTATTTAATCCTGCACTTAACCCAATCTGTAGTATTTCGTATTTCATTTGCACTCGTATCTAACCCTGACGTAACTATCAACACTTTTATCTGCTCTTAAACTGCCCCAATATCAAATCATACTGTGTTTTTGTATTTGCTCTTATTAGGTCTGAAGTAATTGTATTTTGTATCTTGCTCTTAATTGTTCTGTAATTCTTGCTATGTATTTTGTATACAACTGTAAGTCGCCCTGGCTAAGGGTGTCTGCTAAGAAATAAATAATAATAATAATAATAATAATAATAATAATAATAATAATAATAATGTATACAATATTTGAGTTTGTTTTTCCATTTGGAGCCAGTGCAAGTACATCTTGTCTGAATGCATCTTGTATTGTAATCCAATGATTAAAATACACTTTAATACCACTGAGTTTGCACAAGCAATGTTATCACTGCCCTGCACCTTGAACACCTTTGTTCTTGGCTATTTATTCGATTTGGAATTTGCAGGTATTAAAAATCAACACTATAGTAGCGACTGCTTTCTAATAAGTAATAACTGTAGTTTAAACTGACTCTAGCGCGGTCAAGCTGCAATCAAACTATGCGACCCGCAGCACAGGTACCAGGATGCGGCTGTTTATTGCGCTGTATTTGAAATATTTGCATATTCTGAATTAGTATTTTTTTTAAAAAAGCTAACGACACAAGAGCACGCTAAAAGAGAGCCGAAATATAATAACGCTAAGAGATCATGCATATTAATGTTTAAATTATTGGCTAGCACCCCTGTAAAATAAGAATATGCACAGATCTATATAAAGGGGGTTAATGTCTACATGGCTGATTTTTATGTTCGGGCAGATTAAATAAACCCGTGAGGTTAAAACAGATACTCAGTCATTGGTACTGCCTACACTTATTCGTTGCTTCTTTTCTGATTATGAAAGGTTGGTGACATCTATATTCATATGAAAATAGTGCAGGAAAAAAACCTTCTGTACGTTCAGTAAAGTCTCTCTAATTTAATAGCCACGCGTACTAAAGCAAAGTTTTAACAAAATGATAACGCCGTATTTTGTAAAGAAAATATAGCTTGTGTGTGTGTGCGTTAAATAAGCACAACACACGCCACAGGAAACAACTGCAAACTACTTACTTTTTCTTTTCTTGTTGCCTGTTTCTCCATCCTGACTGATTCTTGCTGCGGTAGTCAGTTATAGAATTTCAGCCCATGTTATTTTTCCAAGTCAAAATAAACAGTTTACTCGCCGCCGTCATTCTACAATAATTGTGGAAAACCGTTATCCTGAGTCTGCACACTCCTAAGCTTTTCTCTGGGAAAAGTTCGCCATGTTGTGGGAGTTTTTTTTTTTTTTTTTTTTTTTTTTTTTTTTTTTAACTTGGCTGTGTTGCTACAGCAGATTCGTTCTCCCTCTGCAGGCAGATTGAGTTGAGATGGCCTCAGCAGCGCAGGTTTCAGATGCTAGCTTAACCAAACAATGAGATCAGGCTACTGGAGTTGGGTTACGCGCACTTCCAAAATGAAATAACGGGAACTCTTTTCTCTGGTCTGCTCTGTTTAATCTTTACACTGTTTTTGTCCATAGGTCTTGCCAGCCAATCTTTTGCTGTTGCACGTTCTTCCATATCATCCCTGCTTACCCTGGGACACAGCCTTCACACATCTCATCCTCGCCGACTGCCTTTGCACTTCAGTGTACCAACTTCCTCCTTTCAGCTGTAGCTGCTTTGTGCCTCTCAACGGAGCAGAACTGAATCCAAAGCCTCTTCTTCCCTGTTGTACTTGCTCCATGGTTGTTGTTATTATTATTATTATTATTATTATTATTATTATTATTATTATTATTATTATTATTTCTTAGCAGACACACTTATCCAGGGTGACTTACAGTTGTTACAAAATATCACAGTACAAAGGATCACATTACAAAATGACACATTATAAAATATCACATTACAGATTATCACATTACAAATAAGAGCAGTGATCAATTACAGTAAAATCAGTAGAAAATAAGATCAGATTCAAATGAACAAAATAAAGAATACAGTAAATTACCATTAATAGCAAGTTTAACTAAGAGCAGTTAACATATGGTAAAAAAAATACTTGCTTATATGATTAAAGTCCATTAAGATCGCATAGTAAAGTATGATAAGTGGATGAGAATGATTTCAAATAAAAGCAATTACAAAAAACGTGAATACAGATACCTTTAAGTGCAAAATCAAGTTCCAGATACAGGAAGTAATTATAATTATATCACTGATACAAAGGGCATCCTTTGCTGCCCACTTTCCCCAGTTCTCACTACTAAGATGCTCCTGGGACAATTGAAGGCTGAAGGAGAATGGAGAAAGCAGGCAGATGTTGCTACAACTGCCCTTCCACCTGACATTGTATTGTGATCAGTCTCAGCACGCTTTGTTCTCCTGGTGCCATGGGAGGATTCTGGTATGCTGAGTTAGCTGCCGAGGTGGATCAGCGGTGGTATAGCGTCTATGGTTTATCCAGTAGAGGTGGATCAGCGGGGTGCAGAGTCTGGGTTTATCCAGTAGAGGTGGATCAGCGGGATGGAGAGTCTGGGTTTATCCAGTAGAGGTGGATCAGCAGGGTGCAGAGTCTGGGTTTATCCAGTAGAGGTGGATCAGCGGGGGTGCAGAGTCTGGGTTTATCCAGTAGAGGTGGATCAGCGGGGTGCAGAGTCTGGTTTTATCCAGTAGAGGTGGATCAGCGGGGGTAGAGAGTCAGGGTTTATCCAGTAGAGGTGGATCAGCGGGGGTGGAGAGTCTGGGTTTATCCAGAAATGGATCAGCGGGGTGCAGAGTCTGGGTTTATCCAGTAGAGGTGGATCAGCGGGGGTAGAGAGTCTGGGTTTATCCAGTAGAGGTGGATCAGCAGGGCGCAGTCTGGGTTCATCTAGTAGAGGTGGCTCAGCGGGGTGCAGAGTATGGGTTTATCCAGTGGAGGTGGAGTGTCTGGGTTTATCCAGTAGAGATGGATCAGCGGGGTGCAGAGTCTGGGTTTATCCAGTAGAGGGGGATCAGCGGGGTGCAGAGTCTGGGTTTATCCAGTAGAGGTGGATCAGCGGGGTGGAGAGTCTGGGTTTATCCAGTAGAGGTGGATCAGCGGGGTGGAGAGTCTGGGTTTATCCAGTAGAGGTGGATCAGCGGGGTGCAGAGTCTGGGTTTAGCCAGTAGAGGTGGATCAGCGGGGGTGGAGAGTCTGGGTTCATCTAGTAGAGGTGGATCAGCGGGGGTGGAGAGTCTGGGTTTATCCAGTAGAGGTGGATCAGCGGGGTGCAGAGTCTGGGTTCATCTAGTAGAGGTGGATCAGCGGGGTGCAGAGTATGGGTTTATCCAGTGGAGGTGGAGAGTCTGGGTTTATCCAGTAGAGATGGATCAGCGGGGTGGAGAGTCTGGGTTTATCCAGTAGAGGTGGATCAGCGGGGGTGGAGAGTCTGGGTTTATCCAGTAGAGGTGGATCAGCGGGGGTGGAGAGTCTGGGTTTATCCAGTAGAGGTGGATCAGCGGGGGTGGAGAGTCTGGGTTTATCCAGTAGAGGTGGATCAGCGGGGGTGGAGAGTCTGGGTTTATCCAGTAGAGGTGGATCAGCGGGGGTGGAGTGGGTTTATCAGCGGGGGTGGAGAGTCTGGGTTTATCCAGTAGAGGTGGATCAGCGGGGGTGGAGAGTCTGGGTTTATCCAGTAGAGGTGGATCAGCGGGGGTGGAGAGTCTGGGTTCATCTAGTAGAGGTGGATCAGCGGGGGTGGAGTCTCGGTTTATCCAGTGGAGGTGGAGAGTCCAGGTTTATCCAGTAGAGGTGGATCAGCGGGGGTGGAGAGTCTGGGTTTATCCAGTAGAGGTGGATCAGCGGGGGTGGAGAGTCTGGGTTTATCCAGTAGAGGTGGATCAGCGGGGGTGGAAAGTCTGGGTTCATCTAGTAGAGGTGGGTTGTCAGGGATTTGTCATGCACTCCATGACCCGGCTTCTCAGAGATATTGGATTCAGTGGACAGGATAACGAAGGCTGTATCCATGGAGGCAGAGAAGTAGTAATTGACTGGTTGAGGAGGAAACCTCAAAAGAGAGGTGATGAAAGAAGTTAACGTCAGTGAAAATGAATAGATGGGTAAGGTAAGTAAACTGGGCTGGTCTGGGTGGGGGTGGAAGCGGTGGTGCTGGGACAGGTGTGGGCTAAATCGACTAAACACCAAAGACTGGAGGTGCCCAGATCCCTGTGAAGTGCCCCACCCAGCCCATTCCAGACAGGGTGGCCACACTATGGTTAATCCCTGGAGCCAGCGTCGCTGCTGCTGTGTGCTGATGTGCCAGGGAGGGCGTAAATTGGCTAATTCTTAGAGCCAGCATTACACTCCAGCCATCAATACTGGGATGTCCTTGTTACTTGGCAGAGGAAAAGCACTGGAGTCTCATATATGTGCGCAGGTGTTTCAATGAAACTATGTCTTAGTTGGTCCCCCACCATTATGATTTAATTTTATCTTGGCAAAAGCAGAGTCCAATATGCTGCCACCACCTTTGATCTACCAGGAGGTCTGGTGAATGGAAGAGAAGAGAGGGACTATGAGACAAAAGCAGTAATATTCAAGGGTCTTTATTAAGCAAAAATGAACATAAAATGTACAAACACTCAAATGCAAGGCAGCTACGCTGGGCAGCAAACCTAAAACCAAATCTGGGACAACACAGCAAGGGACCCCTAAAGGCAGTTAGTTGTAACCACCACAGTGACCAAAAGAACCAATGAAACTATCAAAACCACATACCCACAAATGTGGCACACAAACACAATTAAGTGAAAACTGCAAACCAGTATACATAACAAACTAATATAAAGCAAAACTGTAAAGGAGCAATAATGTGAATCAAAGAAACCCCTAAACATTGTGCTCTTTAAACAAGTCACTGCCTCCTGCATGTTCCCAGTATTTTGAAGTAACTGTCCAGCGTTCCATGTAAAAAGACAAACAAAATGCTAAAAGTGTAAAAGAAAATGCATTGAATGTAAAAACACAAAGGTTTAACATGGTCCCGTTTCCACAAGTTATTTATTCATTTAGACAAGCGTCCAGTTTGTCCAGCAGTCCACACCTCTTTGACAGTGTCAAGACAGCCTCGCTCCGTTTCACTGACTATAGCCCGTGATTAGTGATTGGACTGGTTGTTTATAGTTCAGCCGCTTTGTTCCTGCTCCTCTACACTCCCGTCCCATCCATCTATATACTGGGAGAGCCATCCCAGTCACAAGGTGTAAGCCAGCATTCAGACCGACAGAAACCCACACATGTAACATTGCTTGTACCTTGTATTCAGTCAATCTTCCCTCTACACCTGCCTCTCAAGAAAGCTTATAAATATATGATTGAGTTAACATCAACTTTGTGTTGCTTTGAAAAACAAACAAACAAAATAAAAAACCACAAGAACATAACAGAAGCATTTATATAAATAAACTGCTCCCTGGGCCTGGGGAACAATGCATTGTCTGGTGTCTGGGTAATTTTAGCAATATTTCTGTCTATGTTGCTGTCCCCAGTCTGGAATCACTGGTGTAGAAGTGTGGAATAATGACAAGAGGTGCAACTATGAAGCAACAGAATTACAACCAGCAAAAACAAATCTCTTTACAGCTAGTTTGTTTTTCCTGTTACAGTTGTTTTATTCATCTAATTGAACTCTCCTTGTGCCGTTATACAACATGCTGTCAAAATACTGACTTGAACGTAACTGGCTAGGCAACACCGACCTAAGGGATTTGTTTTTAAACACTCTGTTTAATATGTTTTTATTTTTTTTAAATGCTGACGTATTGTCCTATAGAAATGTCTTGTGCCAGTCATGGGACAGACCGTTGCAGCGCAGAGCTGGACGGTGTGCTGTAATTAACTGGAGCTGTGCTGCAAGCCGCTGCTGCCTGTGCTTTTCCCAGACTTGTGCAGCCTGGAGGCGCTGGGCTGACGAGGAGCCCGCTGGCTGGAGCCGTCACGCCCACTCCTCTCTGCTGGGACCTGGCTGCCACACACAACAGGGCTTGGCTTGTTTCTCGCTGGGAAAGAAAACAAAACAAAGCAGGACAGAAAAATAACATTTAGTTTGTACATGTTCAGTGTTTTGTTTCAAATGTTCTAATGTCACGAATGTACATCTGTTCCCCACATACATTTTTTATTTGTCCTTCTATTTTTGAAAGTCCTGGAGCCAGCATTACCTGAAGCACACGTCTACAATAGAAAGAAATTAAGGTATGTCATACTACAAGTGAAATAGATGTGTTGTTGTAATTAAGATATATTAGAGTTTACTAGTTTTAGAGTTCAAATTTAACTTCGATCTAGCACTGAATCATAACTCATAGACCCATCCCCATGTTTACTGTACTGGGGCCTAACTGGAATGCTCTCTATGTATCTGATAACTCATCTACCCAAAATGTGAAGTTGAAAAAGAAGAGATGTTATTTTGTGTGTACAGAGGGTCTAAAGTTGTATAGATCTGGTCTGGAGTCCTGTGCTCCCTTACTTTTGATCTTGCACATTCAGCTATCCACAATTACTTCTGAGTTCATAGTCAGCACAGAATTTGAAGTGAAAAGGCATGACAAGGTAGTAAAACAGAAACTACAATAATTACTGTAATACGGTCTTAATACAGTATTAGCACACATTTGTAATAGTGGCTGTTTTGTACTTAGCTGACACGTGTTATATTTTGTTTTGCTGCTTGCAAAATTGCAGTTTTTAATATCCGATAATGCTCTGACTTCTCTTGAAATTCTACATAACCATTTTGTGAAAATATTCTATGATCCCCTATGTAACAAGGTACCAACCACCCACTCAAAGCAGTCCGAGTGGCAAGGCATATCTTACCTTTACCAGCTTAAAATTGCATTTAAATATAGTTCCCATAAAGGGCAAATGGGCATCACTGTGCATCTGCCTGTCACTCAAAGTTAATAAAACACAGTAAAAACACCCACAAACCGCAAACCGCATGCCTAAATCACCATGATCATTTAAAACCCAACTTGACGAAGTTTTGAGATCAATCAGCCACTCGGGACCGGACAAGCACTGACAGGCCAAATGGGCTCCTTTTGTAAATTTCCATGTTCTTAACTCAAAGCATACGCAGTTAATACAGGCAGCATACATACCTCCAATACGAGTATTTAGATATGTCATAATAATGTTTGTGGCTGTTTGACCCAAATCAGTAGTAATGATCTGCTATAGTGGGCATGTACTAAGTATTGGTAAGTATCCCACGTTCCCTTATCAAATCTAGCATTTACACAAAAATCCATTGCTTAAAGCAATGAGGAACAACAATGACATCCTGTTATTGTCTAAACAATTTGTCTCAGAGGTTGTGCTTGCAGTCTGCAAATTCAATATTGGGTCATTTCATATCAAATATACCAATGGTCCCCACCTCACAAGATTCTCTGGAATCTCTCTACATGGAAGACTTGTATCTGGAAGTGTTAGTTCCCAAAATATTCGCTCTCAACTCTTATTAGTTTTTAAGTTGTTTTACTTTTCTGAGGTCAGATTATTCCAGATATCTTCTGTTTAGAAACTCCGCCTACGCAATGCAGTGAGATCAGCGTGTGGATTCTGCTCAAAACCTTTACCTGAGTACGTCCAGAGAAAATGTCAACACAACTGAATATGCGCATCACACAGTATATGCAAAAACTTACTGAGACGTAGAGACAAACCGGGAATCACCATGTATCGCAAGATTATGATAACCTCAGCAATTTAAGACATAAGGACGCGCGTAGCAAATTTAGTCAGAAATTGACAAGGGAATCTCCAGATAAATGAAAAAAGTAACATGCACACAGGCAGTGTCAGGTTTACTAGATTATGCAAAAATCTTTTTAAAGGGGAACTGTACTCAAAATAACAAGGCTCTCTAAATGCTCTGTATACATAAAAAATGCATCTCGCTGCGCCAATTTTGTTAAGTTATGCTTTTGGCCAGTATTTCAATTTTTTTGTCCGCTTTCTGGGTCAGCTGGAAATGCAAGCCTTCGCCGTATTGGAACCTTTCTGGCCCCGCTGTTATGTCATATCTTTGACAGCCACCCACACCAGTGAACGCCGGCAGGGTGAATTATGTCGGAATCCAAAGCATTCGGGTGCAAAAATAACAAAAGGAAGGAACAGTAACAAAAAGTATTTTTGTGTGTCTAAAGCCTTTAAACCAACAAAGGGAGGCCATAACCAAACAATGGCTACATAATATAGGAACGGGACATCCACTCAATAGAACACTGTGTGTGACTATAGAGCGAGTCAACAGCAGGACGGCACACAAAGCACAACATAAGAGAGCTCCAATACATTCAATGTTCATTTGTTTTAATGGTTCTTATAAAATATATTGCCAAGGAGAGGCTGAAAATGTGTCAAAAGCTTTAGTTAACACGTTTTCTATTGAAATGGTTATGTATTTGCTCTACAGTTCCCCTTTAAAAAGAAATAGACAGACAGTTTCCAAGATTATGACACATTCGATACCTTGTACTAAAGAAGGAAATTAACAAGTTTTGTCAAAATCAGACAAGTGTGCAGTTTCATAAACAAAGATATCATTACTGTTTTTAATTGTAAAATGTGTTCAGCTATCATCATTTACATGAATGTATTTGAAAATATGTACAGTAACTTTCCAGCATGAAGCCAGTGAGGTACTAAAATAGCAGTTTATCTTTTGGGGGAAATGATGCACCTCATGTCATTAATCCATGTATTAGTCGGCTTTATTTCAATACAGTATTATTCAGATGCACCTCTAATCCTGTTAACTTTGTTAACTGTTCATTGTTTCACTGAAAGGTTTAAAGTAAATGCGTTAAAAGTAAAACATTAAAAAAGTGCAATTGTGCCAAGAAAATCAGGTAGAAAAAAACAAACAAATTACAGTAATTAGAACATTCTGATTACTGACAGACACAATACATAACTGCACACACAGTGAATCAGAAGCTTTGCGCAAGTCCAATACTTTGAAATGCTGGTACTACACTGAAACACATTTTACACACAGATCTATGTACTATAGATACAGTCCAGTATCACACATAACAAAATAGAAAGAATGGGATCTCACATTCACTACTATAGAAGCGGGGATTCCAAATTTGTCAATATCCCTGTTTAGTTTTCAATACAAACATGTTTTTAAATCTTACTGAAAGGGTTCAGAATGTATTGGACTTGCTTGGCACGGAGAAATGAAAACCAAAAAAAAAAGCAGCAAGATGTGTGTCTATCAGAAATTAACACTGCACCAAAGAGAGACTTGAAACTAGAAGACACATGAAACAGCTTGAGTACTCTGTAAGCATAGAAAAATGAATCCCCTCTCAGCTATTACACACAGTTCATAAGGAAACAACAGGCGTTTATTAGTTTATCACTGACGTATGCAGAGCATCCTGGGGTTGAAAAGCTTGTGTTACCAACTACAGAGGTCAATAAAGCTTACATAGCAATTGCCTACAACAAGAACAATGCTCTCTCCAGGATTCTTTATTTTATTTGCAATTATATGCATGTTAAATTAAAAGTGATGTGCTGACTGCATATCTGTGAGGTAGAAATAACCAGCAGCTCAAATTGATTTGTATTAGAACTAATCATTACTACTTTTTCAGTCTTGATTTAAAAACAATGCTGGATATTTCAACCAAATAATAACAAGCAAGGTGTGGTTTGACAAAAGCATGGTTATGAATGTTTGCAATTATGTTTCACATTCATACAGTATATGAGGTATTTTGCACAAACAATGGATTCCAAGGAGAATGCAATATTAAGAGCAACAATCAACTCTCTCAGCCCATCCCTAACAGCCAGATCACACCAGGAACCAGAAACTACCAATTCTGACAACTCCTTCCACTTAAAATCCAGGAAAGCCTGTTTTTGACCATTTTATCAGTGTGTCCTCAACACAAGCAAATAGGGTGGGCTGCATTTAGATTTTTAAGGGAAATGGTAATCTTGCTGAAGTTAATAATGAAGTAATACAGAGATGTGTAGATCTGAGAACCATTGTATATATTAAAAAATTAATATAAAACAGAACATTATCTTTATTTAAGCAATAAGCCACGACAGGTGTGAACTGTTGTGAATAACTGGACGATCTTCAGAGATGAGGTGTACACAGACCCTTACCTGTGCACTGTTGTCTATTGTTACTTAATGTGTCAATTTGGGTGAAGAGTGATGGAGCTGTATCTGTGTGGTTGAGCAGCTCTGTCTGAGCATCTCTATAAACTTGTCATTGCAATATCTAACTATTTTATTAGGAAAGAGGTTAAAGCTAATTGAAACAATGTTATACATTCTATAAACCTTGTGTGCATTAGCTGAAAACATCTGTAGGCTATACAAATGCAAAATACCATGACATGAAAAAACAAAACCATAAATTAATGTAAAAACAAAATGGGAAAGAATACAGAAATGTGACTTTTTTCAACAAAAACCATCCCCTGTGGCATAATCAATGGGTAACGGCATAGCAGACTGAATGGTTTGTAAACATGAAGTAAAACGGATGTGAAAAAGTTCTGCATCATTGACACTGTATGTCCAGATGTTATATCAACGAAACAACATGGCAGTGAGACAGTCTACTGTACACCACATGTAATGGAACGTTATGAAGGCTCCCTACAATTACACTGTAGATATCAAATCTGTTTTCCAAACTGCTTATATTGGCAGTGTTTTTGGCTAGATTGTAATTACTGTTTTTACTTAGTTTATATGCTTTACATCCATGTTTTTGTATACTATTTTCAATCTTTTTAGAAACCGAAACACATACTTAGATTGTCAAACAACTAAGACAGCTACAGGGTTGAACCCACAATTATCCAGCTCCTGATGTTAATCGAAAGTAATCTAGCTGCTTTGTCAAAAGTGTTCAAATCAGTTTTCCCTTGCCTCTTACTGATCTCCTAAATGTATTGGCTACTTGGCTAATGCAGCCTGGAGGTAGTGTCTGGTTCCTAGTGCAATACCGGTCTGTACCAACCCCAGTAGATAAACTAATAAACAGAACCTGTAAAGGGTGCGAACAGGCAGCAAGAATACTGGAAGGAACCAGGGGGACCTTGAGAGAGAGGCGAGCAAGCATCAGCAGGACTGCAGACCACCATCTTAGTGGTTAGTCTTGGAGGCCGAAGGGAAGAGGAAAAGGAGAGTGGTGCAGGGATTTTACTGTTCTTGGCAGAGACAAATGATTCTTCTACTTCAGGAAAGAAAAGAAACACAAAACAAACACATTAACAAAGAAAAGGTAGCTACTGATGAAGTGCACTGCTTTAAATCTAATGCTTTCACTAAGACTGACACTTCAACATAAATTGTAACTTTCTTTAGCAAAGCATCAGAATTGAAAGAACAGAAAGATCAGATCCAGTTTTATAGTATATATTTTGAAACAAATACTTTACAGAAGAGACTGTAAATGCACTGTGCTTAAAAGCAACATAATATATAACATATACTACTTTTTTAATGCTGCATAATTTGAGAGTTCACAGAAAATATTGCTCTTTTTAGTTTGGGCAATGTTGGGACCTGTTTAGAATAATCCACACACTGTTTCTGCTTTGTGAGGAAATCAGTATTTTGTGTAGAAACCCCTAACTTGGCCATTCTCAATAGAAGTCCAAACAAACTTTACAAGGATCATCGATCAGTTCAAGGTGACATGATCTTTATTTCTATTTTTTTTAAATATATTTCCTAAAAAACTAGATGTAAAATTGGTCTTTGTTCCGTATCATTCTCTTTAGTAGTTTGTGCTCAGATCATTATTTACCTTACTAACTATTCCAGATGGAATGAAAAATAACGTGTGCAACTGTCATTTCTGTTTCCTCAGAAACTGTAATTTTCCATAACCAGAGGATAGAAATTACAGCTGTACACTCCAATTACTCAACACAAAAACATAGGGGTCAAATACCAAATGGGCTGTACTGAACTAGAGAACAGCGCGCTACAAAAAATACTATGGTGTTGTGGGAAGCAATTGAAAAACAAAATGCTTGGTCAACATAGTCAAAAGTACAGAAAATGTAAATGTGCAAACACTGGAACGCCACCTTGCGAGTTGTGAAGGGCATCACCACACAAAAATGAGTGCCTGTGTTATGTTAGAGTTTGGGTTTCCTGAGCCCTGGAGAAGGAATATCAAGTAGCCAAGTAACTTTTATCAAGTTGAATTTTTAAAATCAGCTCAATTCAGAAAGTCAGCGTGGTTTAAAAGTAAATTAGTTAGTAAGTCTGGTAAATAATAATCCAAGCTGAAACAACAACAGAGAATGACAGAAATACACACATATAAAAGAATACCTGCTCCTAAAGCTGAACTAAAGTATAGTTCAGAGCAGAGTGTAATCATAATGCATTTTTGCACCAAAACTCCACACAGAGTGACAGATCTCAACAACACTGCTAAAAATAAAAAAAGGGCGAGTTGCAGGTAAAGAGGATCTGTCTGGCTCTGAAATAAGTGTTGGTACACAATGTGATCTATGCGCACGTAACTATGCTGCCTGTGTCCATTTTCATTGTGTACGCAGTCTTGCAGAAAGCTCTGTAATTGCTGCATATAGGTTTGTGTGTTGGTTTCTTTTTGGATTGCTGCAAGTCCCCTGCAGCAAAATCTCATTGCGTCACAGGCGAGGCAATGCTAGACAACATACAGGTCAGACAATGGCACATAGCTGCATAGTGCAAAAGGGCTGAAGAACAGCGGACAAAAGAAGAGTATCGACAAGCTGATAGATTTGTACACGGAGCATGAGGTATTGTACGTGTGATGTTGAGTCAAAGGGAAACCGCTTCAGGAGACAAGCAGACTCAGAGGCTGTCGTGGTTTAGAAACATGAAGTTAATATGCTAACTCATTATTACTGCTGTAACTGTTCTACAGGACAGAAGTTTGATCATTAACAGTTTCTGAAATATGGTGGGTGGTTAAAACACGTTAAACAAAATAAACAAATGTTTGGATAGTTCACCTATTTTCTGGAAGGATTCAATTATGTTTGTTACAAAATGATCATCAAACAGCTTGTCCATAAGAGACCTTCAATTATAGGACTTAGCTATTTGGTTCTAGTTTTGTAAAATTAACGTATTTCTCTTGTTTGAAAAAAAAAAAAAAACTTAATTAAAAACTGGAGGAAAGGTTTGGACATGCCCAAAATCTCAAAGTGTGTTGCCTCAGCAGAACCTTAGTCACATGACTAGAGAATCAGGAAACATCAAGTAGGGACTCACGGAATATACAGTACATACCCAATATCTCAATATGAAACCAAAGTCCCATGACCACAACACTGCAGCCACATAAGGGCACAAAGTGAAGGGTACCATTATATACCCGAGTAGTTTCCATAATAGTAAAAACAAAAAAGTCAGCTTAAACAATTTAAGGGATATGAGCAACAGAAGGCACGGCTGTGTATTTATAGAAATATCAAACTAATTTTCGTTCCTAAAGGGAGAGAGTATTTTAAGGAGAGAGCTGTGGCTGGTCTTAACTACCTTGTTTATACATTAGTGTCTTATTCATATAAGACCCTGATGAAGAAGCATAATGCAATTGAAGTAACATCTTTATTTCCAATGCACTCCAAGAAGTACTGGTGTGATAAAAAAAGGACCATTATACACACATATATGTGCACAGTAAAAATGATTTTAAAAAAATCAAAACAGTCAATCTGTTTATTTGGTACAGTAGACATGATGCATTACTTCAATACACAAAATATTTGTTTACATTTATACAGCCACAAACAGGTAATTAGTTGTACCTCTCAGTAGCACGCCTCAAAAACCACTAGGTGGAGCAAGTGAGTTGCAACAATGATAAAAACTCAAAGATCTACACCTAGTCATTAGGTTTTATTTCAATACGCTAAAACAACCATTAATAATTACAATGGATAACAAAAAAAAAATATGGTAGTGAGTTTAAAATAGATGCTGTAATCTGCAAAACGCAAACCTGTGCTGGATGACCTGTGTAAGGAATTTTGCAATAGTTTTTGTGTTAGAACTGTTATATGATGTTATTTTCTGTTAGAAATTGAACAAAGAAGCTGGGACTGTAAGGAAATGTGATAGTCCACACTCTTACTGTTAGAATATTTGGAATGTATGGTACTTTCAATAAGAGATATATATATATATATATATATATATATATATATATATATATATATATATATATATATATATATATATATATATAGTTAGATAGATAGATAGATAGATAGATAGAATGTGACATCACTAATAATGTTTATCAGTTTCATTATTTTCTACACCTGCTTACTATTATTATTGGTTACTGGACAACTCAAATTACTCTAAACTCTAAATTATTTCCTCGTGATTTATTGTATTTGCTCTTAAATCAATATGCCACAGACACTAGACAGATGTGATGCAAAAATAAAGATGCATTTCACAACTAACAGCACTGATTGTTTGGTTTATTTTAAATATTTCCAGATCATTAAGCGTTTCACTTGTAGAACTGTCAAAACAATTTACAAATGTTTTCTTAAATTTCAAAAATATTAAAAACCGAGGAGGAAGGAAAACCAAGTTCTGTAGCGGTTAACTGTGCTCTTTGACTGGTTTTGTGCCATTTATGTCTGGCAGAGAAGTAGAGCAGTTCAGAACAGGGTGCCAGTTAGTACTTAACACACACATGACCTACTTGCAGAACACAATCTATTTACTGATATATTAAATCAAGGCCTGATGAAATGAGCGAGATCTGATCTGCATGCACTGCACAGCACGTGTGGATGCAGTTGCGGCCTCCGCTGGCTAGTTCACAAAGGCGAGAGCTCAGCAGGTTAGTTTCAACGAAGTGCCAGTTTGATCAAAGTTCTTAGGAAAGGTACATTTGACGTATTGGCAAAATAAAGTTTGCCGCTGTGGTCATGATCCTTCTAAATTAGTTTCTTAGGGTGTGGTAATGATTAATTTATTCGCTTTCAAACGAAGCCTGTTTAACACACAATGACACCAGTTAACACCTCTATAGCATGTGTCAACCAAATCTCGCGCCAGGAACAGAGAGCAAAGCCTGTCACGGACAAACACATAGAAGGCAAGAGAAAACAGAGAGCAGACAGAATTACCCATTTTGTGTTTGGATTTCACAAGGAAACCTGTGGTTTGTTTTGAATTGAGTGGTGCTTGTATATTAGCATGAACCTTTCCTTCAATAAAAAGGGCAGAGTTGCCAACGCTTGATCTAACCTCTGGACTCCGACGTGGCGTTCTGTATCCCAGTGGAGGAACTCTCTCCTGTGGAGGTGTCAGCAATTCTCTGTCCAGCACACATTGCTTTGAGCATCTGGAAAACTGCAAGGGGGGCCACATTCATCTTTAACAGATCCACAATGATCCTGTTCAATGAACGGTACGAGGAAGGAAATGCACAGTACAAAAACAATGTTACAGTACACTGTTAAATAATCTACCAGTTACTTCTACTAAAAAACAGCAGGTCAGCTGAATTGTTGGCAATATTACAAAAAGAAAATGGAAATACATTGAGCAGCATTTACAGACAATCATATACTTGTACAATAATAACCCTTTCCAAAATAGTTCAAGAATTATAAAGATGCAGAATTCAGGTCATTGTCTGCTAGGTTAAACAGAAGCCCTAACCCTTAAAGGCTTTGGTTAACCAGTAAAAACTTCCATTTAGGCCATTAACGCTGAAGGTAATTGTAGCTAAAAAAAATAATTCCATAAATCTATCGACACTTGACTTGCACATCACTACATTAAAGTGTGTTTGAGGTTTCATACTTTTAGTGACGTTCTAGGTCCTTTATAAAACTTCAGCCTATAGCCTTTCTATTGCATCACTCACTTGAAGACCTCCTGATCCATAGCAATGCCTGCAGCCTGTGTGAGCTCAAACAGGTCTGTCTCCTCTGCATTCAGAACTTTCTTTTTCTTCATGGCATATTTCTGGACGTTGCCGCTGACTGTGGCGACCAGTGGCTGGGACTCCAGACCTGAGCCCAGTGTTGTTGGCTGCTGTGGAAGAGCCATTGGGATCTGAAAAACAAAACTTTGTTATTAATTGATTTATTCATCACGGGGGACTTTGACTTTCCAAGCATCAACCGGGACAACCTCACGGACAGTGGTGTCAGAGCTTGCAAAGGTGGAATGACAATTCAATCAGAAATGTCCCTACTAGTGAAAGAGCTTGTCAAATAACCTCAGGGTACAGAAAATATGGGATATTAGAAACAAGCGACCACAATACAAAACAGTAACATCATGAATTCTGGTCTACAGCTTTACAGAAGCCAACTTTGAAAGAGTAAGACAAAATTTGGTGAATCTGAGACATAATGTTAATTAATAATAATTCTTTACACAGAAACAGTAAACTCATGGAAAGAAAAGTATCTGAACTGCCTCCCTTTATTGCTTAGTATAGCCAGGTAGTAATGTGTCTTTGACTTCCAAACTGGTCTCATGGACAGTTTATTTAAATGTTACATCTGTTTAATTGTAAAAGTCATCAATGTCAGACTAATGGCTAGTGCAATACTTAATGATGTTTAAACATATCATTACAAAAAAATTAGAGCCGTCTATTAGTCACTGGTATGACCCGAATGATAAACGAGTACATCGTTAAATACTTACAATTTTAATTATTTACTTCTGTGTGCTATGAAGTAATATTGCTATGAAATACTCAAGCACAAAATATGTTTGCAAAGCGTTCAGTTCAATGCTGATGTGTGTAGAATGTTAAATGTTAACCGTTTTCAAATTATTTCACATTTCATTTATATTGGCAAAAAATAACCTTACACCGGTAGTCAATTCGTAGACGCTTTACATATTTCCAGTTACACTTACAGTGGCATCCAACTGCACTCTTACAAAATAACTGCACAATATCAATATTTTAACTATAGCCTTTATCCTTTATATCTCCCATATTGTCTCATAACCGGTAGGTAAATACTGTATAGCAGCCTGTTAAAATGTCATACATTTATTTGTATTCATTGTACCTGTAAATTTGCAGTGTGGAGTGACCTGTAGCAAACAAAAATATACCTTCCTCCCTGGAAACGGCCCCGGATTGAAACGAAACGTTCACTTCCGCCGATGCAGTCTCCCCAGCCAATCGAGACAAACAGAATCACGAAACACAAATTCTTGAACATCTGTCAAATTCGGACTGTAGTGTTTATTTATTGGGAAATGAGCGTTTACATGCAAACGGTAAAGAAAAGCATTGAGTCTTTAAAGCCACGTTCTTTTTACAGACTCAGTCTGCGCAGTCAGGCAGCAGAGTTTTCAAAAGTAGCTGCGCTGCAGGAAAGACGAGGAATTATGTATTTGCTGATCATAATACGTATAACCAGGAATCCAAGTACTACCTGTGGGAATGCATTTGATTAACTTTTTCAAGTTATTTAGATCTGTGGTCTAATTTGTATTAAATTTATGCAGGTGGTTTTTGTAAGAACAACGCTTGCGGCTAGTTTCATAGACCCTGACAAGTACTAATCTTGCATTCCTTTATCTTAAACAACATTACTTTAGGTATTCCAAGATTAATGGTAATCAAGTTCTGTGAAACCAGCCGTTGATATTTACCAGCTGTATGTGTGCTGCTGCAGGAGTCGGTCGGACTGCAGCTAGCGCGGTTATATGAACTAGAACGCAACCCCATTGTTATGTCTACCACATACCATTAGAGGTCGTTGTATACCACGAAATGCTTAGCAAATCACAGCCAATACTGTCTTTTTAAGCCTAAAAAAGCCCCAGAATGCTGAGAATGTGGGTTTAATACATGCCATTAATGCACACGTGCACTGTGCCATCGCTGGTCTGTTTGTATAGTAAATGTATTAATACTGTAGCAGTTAGCAACTCGAGCAAAATTGGATTTCTGATGTGAAAACTATGGCAATACTATATATTTTAATAGAGATGTGGTTTAACTACAAACATTATAGTAAAACTATAGTTTACAATATGTACTACATTAAAACTATACTTGCAGTTGGTTAATTTGAACTGTGAAATTCATTTGATATTTGCAACCATAACACCTAAACTTTTTAAACCAACTTTAATGTGAAGCTGATCGGTTGTGAATATTTTCTCAACCTTTGTTATATGTGAACCCTTGCTTTAGCTGTGAATAATTTACATTGTCTTTTGTTTTAAGTGGATTCCACTTGGGGGAAAAAATTGCCCAACTACTCCTGCAGTACCAAGCAAGGAAGAGAGGAGGTACAGAGCGAGACAGTCCCGAGGTTGTGGGATTAACACATGCATAGTTCTAAACACGGTGTTATGTTTAGAAAGAGCATTACTAAAGAGATGCACGACTGAGTGAAGGTATCTCTCAGCTTCCACTCTCAATTAAATGTAGTTATAGCTTGGCTCTCCAAGTCTGAGTGCTTTATTGAACATCGAACACAGTAAACCCCCCTGTCAAAGAGAAAGCTGCTGCTTACTGGAGCGTAGCTGCTTTGTGAGCCTCAATGCACCTTTATTGTATTGACCCCACTCAGTCTTTCAAGCTTCCGAAACTGAAAATGTGTTTACAAAGCAGGATGATGTGCAATATTATCCTGTTCATGTTCAAACTGCATACAAAAAGCAGTGCAATGCATCAAAGGGAAAGCTTGCACACAAAGATTGTAAACGTTTTTTTTTTTTTTTTTTTAACTATCAGGCCTATAAATATTCCCTTTAAGCTCTAGGATTAGTCTGCTAACCTGCTATAATGATACTTTCTTTCATATCGAGTGTTCTATACACTAACTGCTGGTTTAACAGACCCTGCAACAGTAAGTCGTCCAAGATTAGTACTAATCAGGGTCTAGGAAACCAGTCCTAGCTTATTTGACTTAAATCATGTTTTTTTGTTTTTTTTTTACAACACACCTTGATATAGGAAAGTGGAAAAGCCTAAAACTATGAATCACCTTTTACTGCAGACTTACTCATTCAGAATAGAACAAAATCAACTACAACAACAAAAGAAGAGTAGAACAAAATATGTTTTTACTTGCAGATGCAAAGACAGCACCATTTATCTTGTTATAAAACTATACATTCATACATAAGTAATAAGGCAAAGTTAAAAAATATATATATATATATATAAAAGGTTCAGCATATTTAAGTAAGCAAGACAGACGGCTTCTGAACCACAATACTGTCGGTGAGTTCTGTATGCAACCTTTATTATCAAGGAAAATTCCTTAATAGCAATAAATACAGTACAAATCTATTAAGATTTACATAGACATCTGCCTCTTCTGCAAACACTACAGTCTCCATGTGGAGCATCTGAATCTCTGTATGCCATTTACATAGCCAGATGACCCTGTATTCAAAAGTACACAATTGTAAAACTAGAAGTACAATTTGTTCTCTATGCAATTGAGGACTCTGATCTAATCCCAAAACCAGACATTTCCCTGGAATTTCTCCCATTCTGATTGAATATCAAACACAGGTAAGCTAACTTCAGCATAATCAGGCTGTTTCTATGGACTCATAAACATGACATCAACAATGATGGAAAACATAAGATTGCTCTAAAAAAAAGGTACAGTGGCACCTAAAACAATTCAGTTAACCCAGGTTATAGCCACAATGTGTAACTGTAAAAATTCACCTTTCACGATTCAGTCTTCTCATTAGGTACTTTGCCTTCATGTTGTAGTATACAATATGTTTATTTGCTATAACTAATACACCCCTAAAACATGTCTTATAAATGGCTCAACAGAATATTCAATTTACTATTCAGTTTAGTTAGACTTCTTTAGGTACAATATTGTTGATTGTGGAGTTTGTTCAGCATTTATTGGGCGGTTCAAAAGCCTCTAGCTAAGGAAAAGGCACACAGTGTAGACTTGGCAGGTGGGATCGGTAGATATTAGGGAAGACAGTGGCATCACAGAGGGAGCTGCAACTATTTTTACTTCTTGCCACGTTTTATTGCTTTGGACTTTTGAAGCACTCTGTATGTAACAATGTATATGCTTTACTGTGTTTCTTAGTGCTGGGACAAATACACTGACCACATGTATTTTACTCCAGAGAGAATGTTTTCTTTTTTTTTTTTAACTGTGTTATTGTACAAATTCCATATGCTCCGATATTAATTTACATTTTGAAAGAATAATTGAACATGAAAACCCTTTGCTCGTTCCAGCACTAGTATTTCCAGCTACTCTGAATGCATGATGTTATAGCAATGAATACGAATACAAAAACAAAAAATAACTAGCGTTCTTTGGTCAATCCAGTTTGTTGTGTTGCATGCAAATTAAAAGGCCAGGATGGTCAGATAAACTGAATTTGCAAATTGCAATAGTTAATAACGGCCACCACCTCCTGTCTGTTTTAGTTCCAGACAGTCAGCTGCAATCAATATTCTGTCTGCTCTGTACATAGATTTGATTACATCTGACACTTAGCAGTATCTGCTGAAATCTGAGACAGTTTTATTTTATTATGAAATTATCAAGCGGGGACGACCGATATGGACAGCACAGGATATAGCAAAGGTAATGTGTTTTTTGTAAGAGGATTTCAGCAGACACATCTGAGGGCATATAAGAGGTAAGAATTTACCACCAGAAGCCTCAAAACCAATATTATAGAAACCAGTATGAACACATACTGGGCTTCTGCACACATGAGCCGCTACAGTAAGCTCACTGGTAGACAAGGCACAATATCACTCAGAAAACCACAATGGGTCTTTGCTCCTGGGGATTGTTACAGAGAAAGATAAATAATTAGTTGTCTTTACTACAATACAAAATCACTTGGAAGGTTATTTTCTTATAGTTTACCTGTTTCTTTTTTCAATATAATACCTATTGGATCCCCTTGAATATGAATCCAAAGTTATTATATTGTTAATAGCAGGGATGGGTCGGTATACCGGCTTTGCGGTTTAGGTACATTACAGTATTAATACTGTTGCTTTTATTCTATACTGCAATTATCGTAATTCGGTCATACAACGGTTAACGCATTTGTGAACTGCAAACACGCTTCTTCTAAATCAAGCGATGGTACTTGCAGCCTTAGCAAAGATCTGAGGAAGATATTTTTGTGAAATTATACCGTAATTTGATAATGTTTTTTAAGGAAACAGTCAACGACACAGAATACACGTTTCAATTGCTGCATTCTGTTACCCATAGCTTGCTGTGCCGGCTGCTCTTAGCTGCTATCTTTCTGACGTCACACACAGCTTTTAGAGAAACGCCTTCTCCAAACCTTGCAGCACAGCACACATTTTCAACGTGCTATATTTACATTTGTCTGGATTATCAATAGTCAGTTTAATGTAATAGATTAACATTAACTTTATTGTAAAATTATACATAACTTATCACTGATTTAGTACATTATGTTTGTTTAAATAATTATTTTACTTATTTAATATGGCGTTGACAAGGCTGTTCACGGCTTCATTGTATAATGATAAAATGTCGTTCGCCTCCGATAACAAGGTTGCAGCAGTAGTTTTAGTTTCAGAATCTGCACAGATTTCTGTGGGTGTTGAGTGACGTCTCTGAGATTCTGTGCAGCGCTGTGCAGAACTGCGGAAATCTGTGCTATAAGAACACGACCAAGGTCTCAAACAAAACTAGCACAGACCCGCGACTGCAGCAGGATAGACTCTGTATTATCAACATAGTTTTCCAATTTTCTTAGGTAACTGAAGATTTTTTATTTATTTATTTATTTATTTATTTTTATTATTATTTTTTTTTTAGAAATTCCACATGCAGTGTCGCAAATGTAAATCCAATAACATGTTTTTTTTTTTTTTAATACATATTTTATTTATCTGGTGGAAAAAATAAACGACTCATCTCTGCTCTTAAATAATAACCTGTGGTACATGTTTGTGTTTTAAGGAAAAGACCGATCATTTCCCAATTCCATTTGCCATCAGCTAAACAAAGTATGTATTTATTTATTTTATTTTATACGTTAATTTTTTAACTGCAGCATTTTTGATAACTTGCATGATGTACTGTGTACCGTGATGTTAAGGTTACCACAGTATTTTTTTTTAAATTTGATACCGTCCCATCCCTAGTTAATAGTATGGCTGACATCTGCTTTTGCACAATAAAAACCTATATACTGAACAGGATGGAAAACAGTAGACAAACCTTTCTGCACTATCCATTATGTTTAATAACTGTTGTTCTGCTGTAAAATTACTGGTATTGTCAAGAAAGGGATGGACTTTTGACTTGCAGCACTGCCAAACTGGGAACAAGCAGTTTAGTTAGGTCCCAGTACCTACTTCAAAATATTATTAAAAAAAAAAATATATTGTCACCTGCCTCTGTATTCAAAGGCCTGGAGCGGGCAGGAAGTTTCCAGAAACAAGGAGGACTGCTGGTTTCACAAATAATCTGACTCTCTTCTCCAGACAGAAATGGGAAGGTCTGGATCCTGACTGCTTTGTCTTTCAGTTTCAGATGGTCCTCTGAATTTTAGTTTTGCTCTCCCCCTCGGGCTGCTCCTCAGCATCTCGTTTCTCTGGTGACAAGCCTCCCTGCTCGTGCAGCTCCTCCGCAGTGTACAGGGAGGCAGAGGGGCTGTCTATTTTGGGGAGACGGGGTGTGTGTTCAAGCTGCACCTCCACAATCTCCAGCGAAGTGATCCCTTCGGCCCCCATCCCCGTGCCATGTGAGGGTCCCAGAAAGGAGATTACGCTGTCCCCTCCCCCCTCGCTGTCCTGGGGCAGGGTGAGCTGCAGGGTCCCCCCAGTCTCCCTGTTCACTGCCCCCTGCAGCATCTCCTTCCGCAGGGCTGCCAGCTGGGTCTGCAGGAGCTCCTGGTGCTGCCTCTCCATAGACTCCATCTGCAAGGGACAGCAACACAGGCATTAGACAGGGCTCAGTGTCTACTACTGGGTTAGTATAGCCCCCATCAGATGAACAGTCAAGTTAATTACAATACAACAGCTCCATCTTGGGTTCTGGGATATTATTAACATAAATATTAAATAGCTTTAATATATTTTATCATGGAACTAGAACGATATAATGAACAAATTACGAGAGTGTATGCAATTGGAATGAATTTGTATGCATTAGTTAAGTCTTATAGGAGGTACATCTGACTACCAACTAATTTAGCATCCCTGTGAGTGTCTGTAAAATCCAATATAAATAACCATTTTAAAGTATTCTCTCTGAGTATGTGTTATTCCTAAAAAATTAAAATACAGAAACCATACATCATTCCAAAAATATGTACAAACAACACTGGGTTTAGAGTGGTAGTTGACCATCCCAGGAAGGCAAGAAGCAATGAGAATCAGGAAAATAGAGGTTTTATTGCTTTTTTCAGTGTTTCTTTTACTGTGTGGCCATGTCCTGCAATGCAGCTTCCTGACAGCAGTATAAACATTTCTAACACACATGTGGTTGGCGCAGAGCTTTCTTTGAAAGGTGGGACAGCAATGTTTAGTTAAAGAAAGTGAATAAGTCCACTCATCAGCAGCAATGCACTGAACCAAACAGCATATAAATAATAGGCTCCAATGACAGAACTGCAAATGCAAATAGAATATTTATTTTCCAACAAAAGTGCACCACAGCTAATAGGCAGGCTGCCAGACCCCCATTTTAGAAGTGTTAACTCTCTTCTCGTAAAGAAAGCAAAGACCTATATTAATCTTTAATATCTCGTGAATACGTTCTGTCCTTTTGTCCTTGGTAATCTATGTGCGTTCACCATATAAAAACTCAGGAACGCAATGTTGAATTTAAACTATAAGAACATTTCATTTTTGTAAATATAAAAAAAAAACTTGACATTACATTTGTTAACGTCCCAATTTACTGACTACCTATAAAACAGTATGCAACAAATGGTTCGAAAATATTATATATACATAGTAAAATTCCTAGGTTTGATACATTATAATAAGAAACGTGTGCTACTGTCTAATCAATTGTATGTAAACTGCAACACAAACAACGCACTATCCTGTATATGGGGAAGACAAAAGGAATATTTATATTCTGCTCAAAAGCCCTGCAACTACTGTTTGTGATTATTGTAGCTTTTATAAGTACCCTTATAAAAATGTAACATTGTACATGTGCACAATTACTTTGCTGATTTTCCATGGTTATACTATACATTTGCCCTAGTTTACTATACCTCTATGAGCTTTACAAATCTTAACTATGGTTTACAATCCTTTCACTATGCTTCATTAAAGTAGATTATGCTAAGGTACTTTAAGTTTACTGTATATTACAGCTTCAACGCGTAAAGAAGGACAACTGGCTAGGAAGTATTCAGCAAAGACAAAACATTGTATTTGTCTTTTAGAGGTCCAATCAGCAACCAGCTTCCTAACTGACTATCAAACAGGTAATAATCCAAGATAATCATTGCACTGAGAGTACTTTCACATTAAAAACCAAAAGAAAGTGAAGACCCTTCATAGCTGAAAACACAGTTTATTAGACACAAGCTGTTAAAAAAGAGACATCCGCAGCACAAACTCTTAATAATAATGGGGCAACGAAAATGTGCAATATAAAATTGTAACTGCATTTCTAGACTAGGATGTGGTGGCTACAGACTCACCAGCTTACTGATCTTCTGCTCAGTGTCATCAGTTGCCCGATAGACCTGCAGTTCTTCAAACATCTTCACATTTGCTTGGACAAGACCGGCCACCTTGAAGGGGCAAGAAGAAACAGAAAAGCAAGGAAAAGTGTAGCATTTAGACAGAGTGATAACTAAGGCATTAAAACATTTTCTTACTCCTTATTAGACAGACACAGCACTCAATCCTACTTGGTTATAGTCAGATATAAAGATTATTACAATTACACCAGAGATGCACTGGTTATGATTTTCTCAAACCGAAACAGACATTTTCATAAAATCCCAAACCAAATAATACCAACAAAAGATGAAACAGTACTGAGCCTGATACTGACATTTTCATACAATGAAAAAGCGTTAGCAGTCGGCGGGGTTTACAAGAAGCACATTACTTTTCCTTTGCTGAATACCGTGATGTCCATATCGCAACAATTTTTCAACATAATCCTCATAGTTGTATTATTATTTTTGTTAATCACACATAGGTAAATAAACTACGGAATTACTTTTTTTTTTTTTTTAATATACTTTTACTTATTCGGCAGGAGAAAGATTTTTTCTTCTCAATAATATTGCAGGGTATCCAGTTCATGCTCCCTCCTGCAACAATGCTGGTGCTCTGATTGAAATGTGGTGTACTGTGGGAACAGAAAACCAGCATTGTTGCAGAAGGGAGCGAGACACAACGAGGTCTTAGAAGACTTTTTTTTTTTCCTGGTGAACACTCCCGTGTGATTATAAAATGTAAAAGAGTACATGTTTAAAAATATAACTCTGCGATACGGCCAACAAGGGACACAGCAAAACGCAATGTGTTTCTTGTAAACTGTGCAGGGTGTTATGTAACACTATAAAGTACACAGAGCTAATAAAATAATTCCAGCAACATTTTAACTAGTATGTACTGATGTCCTTTCATAGGTCCCATGTTATACTATTTGAAGCATGCACACATTATGAGAAAGGTGAATTTGATTTATTAATGATTAATGAAGAAAAGTTACTGATCGCTCCATGCAGACATTTTAATTCTTAAATTCCGGTCAACTTCAACAGATCAGATAAAAGAATGTCACCCGGTAACCAGTGCGTAAAGCTTCTGGGACTGGAGTTCTTTTAAATTAAACAAATGGCAAACTTGGCAAAAGGTTTTTTTTTTTTTTTTTTTCTGGAGGAATATATATATTAAATAAATATAGTCTAAATAAACAAAACATTATTTATAGTTTTTCCTATAAGACTTCAAACTCCCAGTAGTAGTAGTAGTACTATTGTTCACCAAGAGCTATGAGAAAAATACCATTTAAAATCCAATACGCATTTAACATAGTTAGAATTTTTCATAAAAGAGGTGAGGTCCATGAAAGGATGGTAATACATACTGGAGGATATTTTCTGGAATTATTTGATAGCTCCATGTACTTTAAGCAGATGGCTCAGTATCCTTTTTTCCTCCCTCCCTCCCTCCCTCCCCTCCTGTCCACATCTCCCTTCCTTCCTCCACTAAAGGAGGGGGGAAGGAGAGTGATCGATCCTCTCGCTACCCCTCCCTCCCCTCCATACATGGTCCTTGAGCTCTTGGATCTCTGCTCCGAGTTTCTTCTCCACCTCCTCTTTCTCCTGCCGCAGTGCCTGGTTGTGTTGATGGAGCTCTATCAGCTGCTTCTCCAGCAAGAGGTTCTGATCAAGACTCTCCCCACCCTGAAATACAAATGTTTACTGTGTTATACCAGTCCTGCCAGTGAGCTTAGCAGGGACTCATTTTTTAGGGTTATTGAAGAAGAAATATCCCATTGGTAGTAATTAGAACTACTCCAACCCATTGTTGCAGGAGGGAGCGTGACACACAGATCTTAGAAGACTTTTTTTTTCTCCTGTTGAACACTTCCGACTAAATGCTGAGAAACATTTTGCTCAGTTGATTTACGACCCATGATGTGGATTATAAGTCGGCAATATGTTTAAAAATATAACTCTGTGATATGGCCAACAAGGGCAATGGCAATGTGCAGGGTGTTCTGTGACACATTCAAGTATCTATAATCTTCTGACAAGATCATTCTCTATTCCCTGCAGTATTAGGGTTATAAAGGCTTTACTGCATTGTCCCGGCTGTCTTTGTCTGCACCAATCAAATGAATACATCACAAAAACGGATTGCACAGTGGATAAGCAGGGTGGTATCTAGCTGTCTGGGGTTCTTTAATCCAGATATAGTGGATGAGTCTGTCGCAGCCTGTCCTGATAATCAAACTGCAATTCCTTTTGCTGGGCTGCAGGTGCACGGCCCTCCCCATTACCATGAGGAAATGTAATCCAGACCTTCATTTAAGTGCTGCTGAGTCACTGCTCCTTCCTGCCTGCCAAGCTGGGTTAGCCCAAGGTTGCTCATATCAACTCTGCTCCTCTTTCAAAGTAAAATATTGCCTGTCATCCTCCCTGCTATAGTATAAAAGTCTGCAGAGTACAGACACATTAACTTATCAAATCCAACTCATAGTCTGAAGCTCCTGACAGATTACTTTAAAAAATGTGGCTGGAAAATGTTTTTTCTTTTTTTTTTTTTTTTTTTTTTTTTTTTTTTTTTTTTTTTATTGGAAAATGGACATTAAAAAGAGTTTGTGATACAAATTCCCGATTGCAATTGCTCTATAAAAGTCATTATAATATATTGGTGAATCCAGTATATAAACAATAAAAGTTGATATTTAGCATTAGTCAGTGATAAAACATAGAATTACCAACTGTTACTGCCATTCAAATGTTTGTTTGTTTTTAATCTAAAATCAATGTTATGAAGACTCATGCTCCAGAATTGGTAATGTCACTAAACAAAAAGCAGCTTTTTTATTTTTATAAATACTAAAACATTAATTATTTTTTCAACCATTACCTGCTCTGTAATGACACTTTTTGTTTTCATTATGCTCTGTAATGATATTGCCTGTTTTCATTACCTGCTCTGTAATGATATTGCCTGTTTTCATTACCTGCTCTGTAATGATACTGGTTGTTTTCATTACGTTCTGTAATGATACTGGCTGTTTTCATTACCTGCTCTGTAATGATACTGGTTGTTTTCATTACCTGCTCTGTAATGATACTGGTTGTTTTCATTACGCTCTGTAATGATACTGGTTGTTTCCATTACGCTCTGTAATGATACTGGTTGTTTTCATTACGCTCTGTAATGATACTGGTTGTTTTCATTACGCTCTGTAATGATACTGGTTGTTTTCATTACGCTCTGTAATGATACTGGTTGTTTTCATTACGTCTGTAATGATACTGGTTGTTTTCATTACGCTCTGTAATGATACTGGTTGTTTTCATTACGTAATGATACTGGTTGTTTTCATTACGCTCTGTAATGATACTGGTTGTTTTCATTACGTTCTGTAATGATACTGGTTGTTTTCATTACGTTCTGTAATGATACTGGTTGTTTTCATTACGCTCTGTAATGATACTTGTTGTTTTCATTTCCTGCACTGTAATAATACTGGCTGTTTTCATTACGCTCTGTAATGATACTGGCTGTTTTCATTACCTGCTCTGTAAATTATACTGGTTGTTTTCATTACGCTCTGTAATGATATTTGTTGTTTTCATTACATTCTGTAATGATACTGGTTGTTTTCATTACATGCTCTGTAATGATACTGGTTGTTTCATTATGCTCTGTAATGATACTGGCTGTTTTCATTACCTGCTCTGTAATTATACTGGTTGCTTTCATTACCTGCTCTGTAATGATACTAGTTGTTTTCATTACCTGCTCTGTAATGATACTGGTTGTTTCTTCATACAGTAGGTTCCCACTCTCTCCATCGGGGTCCATGAGAACCAGCGTCTGTCTCCCCGAGGACTGGGGGCAGGGCCCGACTGTCTCCTCCACTCCCACTGTGATCCCATTGCTCACACTGCTGTCCTTTAAGAAAACAAACACGCTTAGCACTGGGGTATCTACACCCCATACCCTGGTACTATAGATATGTTTTCTAATTAAATGGCCTTCACACAAACACACAGGCATGTATATTTATGTGCTACTAAATAATTGATATTTGTCCTGTTTTTTATTATTATTTATCAAAATCAGTTACTTTCAGGGACAGAAAATAAACACCATTCAAATCCACTAAATTTTGGTTGCCAACACTATTATTACTCACATCTATCATACCTAATTATATTTATAAAGAGGTTAACTTAACATGTCGAAGTGCAGATGTCTGGCTACTGTAGGACAGAGGAAAGGAAACTCAGGTCCCATTGAAACAGCAGTGCTGTAAACAGAACCCTCACAGGCAAACTACGTACAACTGTGTAACTATTCTCAGGAATTATAACAGCCATACGATTTCTGTCTTTCCTTTTATGGTTTAATTATCCAAATCCTAATTTTCCTTCACATACTGGCTGAAATCACTGAAAGTGATTTCGCCCCACTGCAGCTTCACAAAAAACATATTTAGGTTTTCAAACCATTGTTTTCGAAAACCAATGTGATTTTCTTCCCTCGTCACTGAATGCTATCCTGCCCCTCACATCTCCGTATCTCTGCTCGAAGCCTAACCTGGCATTTCCTGACATGTGTGGCTTCAAGCTGCACCACTGAAGTTAACTGAAATTGGGATTTTTTGTAAAAATCATTACAAAGAACGGTAGGCACATCAAAGCAACACAAAATATTTCAATGTGACTGTTAAAATATGTACTCATCATTAAGTAAATCAGACTTGTATGGTCAGTAGCTGAAACATTACACATTTGTAGCAATGAATCTACCATTGTATTAAAATAAGAACAACAAAATAACACCAAAGGGGTTTGGAAAATGTGCAGCCATCATGCCGTTACAATGTATCCCACATCAAGGAATGGTGGAGGGCGGTCTAATTCAGCTTCCACTTAAGGAATCAATCACACCTGTAGACCTTTTGGGCTACAGTTTTCAAGTGTCTGAATGGGGTCATTATCCATTTTTCTCATGATATTCTGAGGGGGTTGGTCCACTTCAGCTGTTCTAGGTCAGTCAGAACTGTCAACACTACACTGCCTTACCTTACCTTAGAGACTTCAGTGATGAGGGTCTCTGTGCCTGTTGCCGTAGCAATGACAGTCTGAGCTAGGACTGAGCCAATGGTGCTGTAGTCTCCGTTTGAGCCGGCTGTGATGGCGAGACCCCCATAGGCTTTTGGGTGGGCCTCCGCACTCTGTTCATAATACTGCCTGCTGTTCACCTCCTGGGTAGGGCAAACAATATGGCAGTTTTAGTCAGATTTATTGCACACATATCTAATAACATTATTACACACACACTGTGATTTATAATTACCATACCTTTAGCAAAACATACTTCCTATAGCACCCTTTAACTTAAAATAATGCGACTTAAATTATTAAAGAATAAACCAAAATAACAGTTTTATGCTGCTATTTACTACCTGGCGAAAACAATACTCTTCCCTTTACAAAAAATAAATTAAATAAATAAATAAAATGATGTTACAATTAGCACAGGTTCTTAAAGTGGTTTTGATTCACCTACTTTATGTAATGCCACTTTGTCAACCATTAAAAGTAATAATTATAAGTTAAAGTATTTTGATCTACCAGTATTTTGTATGAACACAATTAAGAACACAAGAAAATTTAGAAACATGAGGTGGCCATTTGGCCCATCAGTGCTCACCCAATTCCTAGAAAACTCTGCAAATGTGGGTCTTAAAGGATGCTAATGGCTCCAAATCAACAGCATGGCAAGATAACCCATTCCATACCCTCACCACTCCTTGTAAGGAAGTGTCTCTACAGTCTCTACCAAGTCTCAACTTAAGAGCAAATGTCAACTGTAAGCAAGCAAAGTTAAAAAACTCTTCCCCTATTCACACAATGGTCAGTGGGTTTATAAAGTGTGTTTTGTAGTGCGCCCCATACCTGTGTGATCTGGATCTGGAAGGTGGTGTGTGGGTTTCGAAAGTGTGTTTTGTAGTGCTTCACAGCCTCATCGCGACGGTTGAAGCCGTTGCGGCAGCGGTAGCAGTGCCAGTGAGCTCCTTTAAACTTCTTTTCCCCCTTAATGGTGCCCACGATTTCACAGTGATTACAGCAGCGCAGCACCTTCAAGCCTAAAGAGCAGAGAGAGATACAGGAGAGCAGAGATTCAACACTGCCAACCATGGCCCAGTCAGAGACTTCACTTACACTCCTTCCACACACACAAATACGAGTGCAGTGGTGGTGCAGCCGGAGGGGGAGTGCATAGTTCACTTTTTTTTTTTTTTTTTTTTTGTTTAATTCAAAACCTATAAAAATAAATAAATAAATAAATTCAAATTTAAAAAACTATTACAAAACAATAACTATATACAGTACAAAGCTGATAATATTACAACAGAGATAGAATTGTTGTAGAAAAAAATGAAATCATAATTAAAGACAGTATGATCTGATGCTTGGCTATATCTTGTTGAAACTGCCTCTTTCTCCTTCTTTAACAGTAGTATTTGTTCTTCCAAGTCATACATTTGTTTGTTACGAGTGACATTCAAGTAACATTAAAATCTTCAAAAAATTTAGTAACTGAGATAAGAACATGCTGTGTGTGCTATTGATCTGTCGGGTTTTGGGTCTATTACAGCATTCAAATCCCCACCACTACCAATTGTGATTCATCCACCTCTAACAAACTATTAGAAATAGCATTAAAAACAAGTTGCCCTGGGGCTCCCGAGTGGCGCATCCAGTAAAGGCACTCCGCATGGAGTGCACGACCCCTGTAGACTGGCCAGGCGCCTGCGGGCTTGCAAGTGATTGGCTGTGCTGGTCCTCAATCAGCAGGTGGGCGGATCTTAACCGAGTGTCCGTCAGTTTAAAAATCCCATGAAGATCGCTCTGGGGGACTGCAACGCCATGCTACAGAGGGGAGCTACGTATACTCAGTCCACTCTGCAGGAACTACAGCTATGCAATCCTGAAACTGCAAGCGTGCTTGTGAAGGCAATGTCCAGCCCAGGCCGCAAGAAGCAGCAGGATTCGTAGTATGAATACCGGCTCATAAGTAGGTTAGTTTAAGGGATAGTGATCCCATGTAATATATAGTGAGGGTTGCGTAGTGTAGCCGGTTCCTGGAGCGGGACGCCTCATTTACAAGGCTAGCACTCGCCCTCTGTGGCACCTTTTATTTGTAGTTTTTGTACTGTGTTTTATTTTGTCTTTTCTACAGCTTGCTGTATTAGTCCTCTGCGTGTTACCATCGCTGGTAACGTTGCATGACCCCTTTATTTTATTTACTTTTGTATTAATAAACCCTGCGCGCCTGTGCTGGCGTTTCAACTCCAACAACATGTCTCTCTGTCACGCATATCAATGTTTACCCACACACGTGACACGAGCACCCTGTCACAGAGCTCTGTCACTTTGTTGTATGGTCCATTAACTCCACTAATGCTCCATTAACACGTCTGCATCTCAAGGCCTACTGAAACAAAGGTTCTTCTGGTTATTACATCACAACATGCAGAAGACAAATAACATGATACCGATTCCAATGTATTCACATTTCAGACTGATCAATCCAAACAATTGTCCACAGGTCAAGGACCCACAGGACAATCACAGATAAGTTTGACTGACAGGTTTTCAAAGTTATGATGTTTACATTTTAAATTGCTTAATTCATTTTCTGAAAATGGCAGGGGAGCTGGGACAGATGTTTTAATTGAAACTTAATGATTAAAAGGTATTGTATTTACAAAATTCAGTGAGTGCCCAAAAAATATTTAATCTACATTATTTAAACTGCCGCGCAAGTGGAGTCCGATATGTAAAATACAACCTTGCAATATGTAAAATGTATTGAGTAGTTACTTATTCCTAATGTAACTTTAGGGAAAAAAAGATGTTAATAAAAATGTTGGAACTGAATTTTGATACCAGGAGGTTCCGGTTTCAAATCCCCACTCTGCCAATGACTCATTGTGTGTGACCCTGAGCAACTCCTTGTGCTCTGTCCTTCGGATCAGATGTAAAACCAAGGTCCTATTGGATGTGACTCTGCAGCAGCAGTTGTTAATGCATCGTTCCCCCTCTAGTCTCTGTAAGTCCCTTTGGATAAAAGCGGCTCCAAAATGACTAATGAATAAATATGTGTACTGAACAACTTTTGTAGTTTTCTGTTCAGGAGCAGCACTATTGGATTTGATTTGGATTGTATTGTTACAATGTAACTAGTATTGCTATTTCTCTGCCAGTCTGTGGTGCAGATATACAATTTACAAATCTACTCTTACAAAAATATGCTATACACATATAAATATATTTAAAAGATATTTATGATTTATATTTACAGTGACCTAAGATTTGCAAATTAAGATTGAAGCATACAGAGGATTAGAAAAGATGCCATGCTTTTGTATTACTCAGGGAATTTAGTGACCATCATGTGAGCGTGTTTCAAGTATTTCTGGATGTACACAGATGTAACTTCATTTCAGCTGTAACTGCACAATATTGGGATAGCAAACTAACATCAAACCCTCCAGGCCTTTGAAGTGAACACAGCCCTACTAATGTAGGGAGAAGGAAATGCCCACTTACCAGGGAAAGATTAAGCATCTGTTTCCGTAACAATGTCTATCAAGACATTTACTCACAGCTCCACCCCAGCAAAGCACAGGCCTGATCTCTCTGGCACAGTGGTTTGTGTGTTCTGTCTGCCTGACTAGTCCAGCGTGACCTTGGAGAATAATAGACATAAATCTAAAATTGATGTCTATTATTCTCCAAGGTCTCCAAGAAGGCAAAAGACAAATGTTTTAAACAGTGGCGTTGTCCTCATCTACAACACCTTGCTTTCACTGGCAAAGCAATGTTTAGCGTTAAGATGAGGGACTCACAGCACTGAAAAACCTCTGTTTATATACTAATACTGAACAGGAATGCATATCCACTTAGGGATACAATATTTTTTTTACAGAAGTGATTTCTTTTTAAGCGATTCATTGCTTCTAAACAATATACACTTCTCCTACAAACATTTGCACAAATGAGTAAATACGGAACACCTGGGTGGAATTTATTGCACATTACATCCCCTTAAACATCTAAAATTCTATTTGGTTGCAATATATAGCAAGATCAATAGAACAGTAAAATCTGTCCAAGCTTACATTGAAAACCTTTTTTCATTTTGAAATATTTTAGTACATAATATACTAAATTAAGACTACAAAGAAACGGTCAATAATAATGTGCATCAAACATACTCAGACACACAGCCTAATTTCTTCCCAAGACCCTTATGTCATTTTTTGTTAAAACTGCAGTTTAAAATGTAAAAGCTTGTCATTGTAGGCTATACTAAATCACATTGCAGACCTACTGTATTTATTACTTGCTACACCGTTATTGGATAAAAAGGTCCTAGAAACACAGAATATGTACTGTATGAAAAGAAATGGAAAGACCCAAGCATACAAATGGTGGTTATGAAAAACAGAGCATATTAACATACTGACAAAGTTTGCAACAACAACAAAAAGTTACAAATGCGATTGCACATCGTATTGTGAGCCGCCACACCAAGGACATTGTGAGCCCTGACCACTGCGAGTTTGCTTGACTGATGGGGGACCCACAGGGACAGGCTGGCAATGATAGATGTGTATAGAGTGTGGATTGGTTTAGTTTCATTCACTTTGTGCCTGCAGGGCAGCACAGGTACATCTCAGTAGTGCAGCACAAATACAAAGAGAGACCAAATTTTATTTGAGATAGAGCTTTTGAATTTGAAATTCATTGGAATGTTTTGTTTTAAAGTATCGCCGTACACCGCAGCTTGGCTACAGCGTTGCTACGTCATTGAAAATGGCAGCTAATAATAATAATAATAATAATAATAATAATAATAATAACCATGACAGTGAAACAGTGAGTGCAGATTATGGCATTTTATTTATAAATCAGCAACGATTGGACATGCACAACAAGTAAGATTTATGTAATTATTTTGTTAGCTACAATTACTTTAATGCTTAAGCGTACTAAACCTGCAGTAATAAAACTGAATAATTTATTGCCACTGTACGATTCCAATTCGTAATGTGCTACAATAGAATGAAGCCTATGTTGTAAGCGGAACCTACAGTACAGTACCTGCAAAGTCGATCCCCTTGTCCACGTGCTTGACTCTGTAGTGTGCCCGCAGGATGACTGGGTCCTGGTAGGCCTCTGCTATGCTGCAGAAGGGACAATGCATGTGGTTCCCTTTGGAACTGGCAGCGCACTTTTCATCCTCGCACAGAACAGGGTTGTAGTTGTGCTCTGTGCCTTTGATCCTAACAGAGGGGTGTGCCTGGAAAGGGAGGCAATAATAATTATACAAGGCCATCCTTTAAAAAGTCTGGTGCCTGTGAATTTAGTTGTAATGAAACCATGAGGTACAGCGACATTGTCTAGTAGGGACAGTGGCTACAGGCAGTGTCGGCAGATGTCATAAATGCTTCCTGTCACAGTGCAGTGGATTTTGGTAATGGAATAACGTAAACCGCTAAACTCATGTAATTTGTAACCTGCCCTACTCACATATGAACTGTTCTGGGGATGAGGGGTATATAATGTCTGCCACTGTCACTTTCACATGGAAACAAATGCAGACGTGCACGTTAGTTTCACGCTTTGAATAAACATCTGCTGTCAAGCAAAAGATCTGTCCAGAAACATTAAAGGACTTCCAACATTTGGAACATGCTTGGATCGAGAGCTTGGACTGCTCAGTCACCTAACTGTCGTGCAACACAACTGTAAAAATCAAATGCAATCCTATTTATTTCTCAACATTTATATGTCATCCTTGCCTCTTCCATCACCAGGGGTGACACAAAGCACATATCTCTCGTCACATTGTTTCTGATGTGTTAAGGCACTGGCCACTGAAACGAACATTGTTTGCCATGTTATATGTAAGGGATAAAGCCAAGAGTTCATTGTACAGGGGAAATGATCATCTTATTAATGAAACATATAGATGTGTGTTATCACCATCACAGCAATTTGTTTTACATAATACAGGTCATTTATTACAATATTTACCCAAAATAAATGTATAGAACTAATAACTTAATGCAATTCAGTGGAATACACAGAACAAGCTTTTGTCTTGTGCAAAGGTAAGCACAGTTTTCCAAATTATTTCATCTATACTTTTTTAAAGATAATTCACAATTGTTAAGAATGTCTAAAAAATCCATCCTTTCCTCACTGCACACCCCATTAACTGCCGCAGTCAATGCATCATAAAGGTTTCTTCCCAGCTGGTATTCACATCCCTTTTGCAGTCTTATTGACGATAAACTTGCAGAGGTGTATAGTATAATGTTGCAATAATTAGGCATGTTTCCCTTTTATATAAAATCATGCATATTGAATTGCAATAAAAAGGACATTTCTTTGAATTGTAGCAAATATTAACACTTCATTTGAATAATTTATAATTATCTGCCAGTGAGATTGCCAAGTGTACAACTATATTAGCTAAAGATCTTTTTCATATGAATATACCCATATTACCCATACCATATCTTGGTAAAATATACTTTGATGCCTTTTAATCCAATTCTGAGCAATGCATAGACCAAGTTTCTGCAGCTCGACAGAGCTGGCCCTGCAGCTATTGATTGTGCCTGCTGTTGCAAGGGAAGGTTGCTGCAGTGTTGAATGCTGCCAGCCTCATTACAGGCCAGGCATCAGGGTCCCTGGAGAGGTTTAGCTGGCAACCTTACAAAACTCTTTCTGTACTTCTTTCACTCTCAAATTCTGTATTTAAAATATTCGCCATCCTCACCATAACATTGACCCTACCAGCTTAAAATGTATTTTTCAAAAGCCAACACTATAACTACCCATTTATAAAGCCTGTACTACAAAGGTTTCATTATTTTTGGATTGGAACCTGTGCCTGCTTTTATTAGCTCTACCAAATATCTATCCCGACAGCATATCTCAATGACAAAGTCATTACATTCTGCAAACCCCAAGATAGAACTTACCAAGTAAGCACTGTGTGATAGAAACTACCGTATTCTTTCGAATTTAAGATGCAGCCCAAATTTACCACCCTCAATTTGAGGAAAAAATAAAACAAAAAATAAATACACATTTATAAAGATACAACCTCAATTACGCTGTTGTATCGTACAAAATTGACACAAAACAGTGTTGTTGTAGATTAACCACGGAGCTCATTTATTGTCATACTATAGGACTTAAGATGGCGTCTCTGTCTTATACACACCCCTCACTCACTTACGGCATGTAACCTAGCAACCACAACAGCATTGACTGCATTGTAAACACAACAGTCAGGACGGTGTGCACAATACCAACAGAATACGCATAAGATTACTCACACTTGCTTTTCTGTGAACTGTGGTATTGCTCGAAAAATACGAGGGTCTGATCATCATTTCTGATCTGTCCAAGCTGGCCCTGTTTTTAGAAACGTTGAAATTGTAAAAGCTTCTTTGAATTCCTCAGGAAGCTTCTTTGAAAATGGCTGCCTGTATATCATGGGTGATTAGAGATCGGGCAGTAACATTTTGGCTTCTTTTCTCAGCAGTAAGTCGCGTTGCTGCTGGTGTATTTGGGCAGACGTCTTTGTTCATCTTTTCTCAGCAGTCAGTCACGTTGCTGTTTGTGTACTCGGGTAGTCAAGTCTTTTGTTGGTGATTTTAATACATGCATCACTATACTATATTCAAATTTAAGACGCAGGCTATTTCTGAAAAACAAAATGGTTAAAAAGTGCATCTTAAATTCAAAGGAATACGGTATCACTTTTTTGCAATCAAGGACAAAAGGTCACAGTCTGATTTTGTGATGCAATATAATTGTTTCTTGGGAATTGTATATCACCCAGCAGTCTTGAGAAACAATGATACCTGGGAAACCATGGATCTTTGTGCAGGAATTCTGTAGAAGTTATCGCCTTTAAATAAACAAGAGAATCTCTAATTTCAATGTCATGGGGTTCTCTATCAGTCAAGAAGTTATTTGTGAGGTTTGAAAAGTGCTTCAGCATTAATAATAATAATAATAATAATAATAATAAATCTAAAGCGGTTGTAGCTAACTTTCAATACTTGTGGTGGACTTCCATTCACTACGAAGGTCTCAAATGTTCCGATTTGAATGAAACACATGATATCGCTAGGGATGGGGCAGTATACAGTTTGCACGGGATGATGACTGTCAAAAAATACCATGATAACCTTAATATCACGCTATACAGTACATCACGCAGGTTATAAAATGAAGGCTTACTGAAAATGGAGAAATACTACTGTAAATTATAATTACTGTCATTCGCAAAAATAACACACTGAAAAAAATTACATTCCCTTTCACGGAATTATTAACATTTTGGCTACTTTATATTTTAATACCACAAACCTGAAAAAAGACATATCAATTTTAACTTTTCTCTCATTGAACTTTCAATGAATTGTTGTCAAGTAAAAATTAACAATTCTGATACAGATGACAGATTTTTGTATATGTCATTTTATTCACATTTTTCACCAGGGAACATATATCTAGAGCTATGGCCAAAAGTTTAGCATCACCCAGAATTTTAGGATTGAGACATAATGAAAATGTAAATAAACGACATGAACATAATTTAGATCTTTTATTTACATCATGTAATCAAAGAAACTACAAAATGATATTGGAAAAGTCTACCAGAAGCCAACAGTAGTGCAGCATTTCCTGTTTGATTTAGAAATGTCACGTTTTTCAATTTGTCAGTTTTTCATTAAGTACTATATATGGAAATCTACAAAGCAGTGTGTAACTCAATATGTTAACATTATTCAGCAGGTTGTTTACCTCAATGGGTGTAATCCAGTCATTATTATTTCAGTAGTGGGCTGTTGTGACAAATGCATCGTGTGCGCTTTTCATTGAGGTAAACCTGTGACCAGTGAAATTACAGCAATATATATTTGGTAACATTAACTGGATTTACTTGTTAGCACCATGTACTTTAAGTAAAGTATGGCATTCATTAGTCCTTCACTGACGAATCAAGGGACCAAGAGAAAAAATGGTCAGCACTGCACCACACCAGAGCGATGCCAAACCCAATCAGGTAGACAGGTCCTAGTCTCCAGGCAAGTCCATTTAAAAATACCAACTACACCCCTTTCACTTTAAGATCATCTCTCTCTGCTGTAGCCCACAATCCCTTTCAATTCTATGTTCATCTCCTGGAGATTCACCCCCTTAATCTCTTGAGCACTTAATTCATGTGTCACCTACTCTGCTATTTTCCCAGTAGCTCCCAGTCTTGTCAGTCCCTGTTACTCTCAATTTATGCTCCTGTCGTTGGTTTTGCTGCAGTCATGGCACCCTAGGCTTAGTTTAACACAACCTTCGCCCTGTCTGTCTTGCTGCAGCCTGGATTTACTTATACACACAGTGATGCACAGGACACCGCAATCACATACAGCACTACCCCTGCACACCGACTACTCTATCTGACAGTGCATTCAAATATATATGCAAAACACTAGAAACCAAATGGCTTGGCCCAAATGCTTATATACCGTTGGATGTAATCTGTACTTGTTACTGTTTATAAGTGTGTCAAACCCTCTCCCCTTCATAATTCTGTAATCTAATGTTACTTAGGAACAATCAAGGAACATCATCCTTTCCATTAATAGTAATTCGCAATTGGTCCAGTCCACACTGGGAACGCAGCTGCATAAGAACCAAGTAGCATGATGTTGAGGTTTATTTAGGAACTAAGGAACAAGCATGTGTCAATGCACACAGTAATGCTGAACCTTCAGTGCTCAAACTAGCTTCCCACAAAACACAATCAATTGAAATTATTAATTTTTACAGGACAAGATCAGTAATGGAACTTAAGATCTTACAATAGAGATGTGTACCACATTTTAAGATAGTAATTCAGGATGTCAATATGGCATCCATATTACGTGTCACAGTAACAAACAAGTTTAGCATACAGGAGCTATACAGCCATGAAAATACCATGTCACTTCCCTGAAATCTGAGATATGATGCTTTGGCAGTGTGGCAGGTGCAGCTTTCTAAAATACTCCCACAAAAGGGCTTATTTTTCTTGAATGACGATCCCACATAAAGCCATTATCTGAAAGTGTTAGGTCTGTGTCATCCAGACACCAGAAAATCACCACAACACATCACCTGAGTTTACAAGTCAGAGTGAAGGGTGCCGTTAGATTTTCCAGAAAGTATTTTCAGAAATTTATCTAAAACTAGTACAGTATCTCCTCACAGGGATGAATAATAAACAATAACAAATATAATTCAAGTTTAAACCAGTGCATGCACATGCAGATGGTCCTCCGAACTGCATAACAATCCCACAGTAACTGAAAGGTTCAATGGTACAGAACCCAAATATCTATGGGAGGCTGGGAGTGTATTTATAACAGTTTGTTCAAGAAAATGCAAAATCAAGTTATTGTGTTCACCACGTGACTGACAGACATGTGGACGAAAAGAGAACCACGATCAGCGCATAGGGTCCCTCCCGTCCCCAATTTAGTTTCCAGTGATTTTCAAAGAAATTCATTAACCCCAAGTATGTCACGATCAAAATATGCCCCCGCTCCTCCCCCACAGATGAGTGCTTTTAATAAAACTGACTCAAGGTAAAAAATTTTGCTATTTTATTTTAGTTGATTTGTTGACCTTCTTTATAGTCAGTGCACAATGTAATGAATTTAATGATACCCCCTAGTGGCGAGTATACTGACACTGCAATCTACCAACACCTGACAAAATACACTGCTGCTCTGAGGGTCCATCTTCAAGTCTACACAAACATTGTTACCGAAAAGAAACAAGTGTTTTCCTTAATTTCCCTTACTCGTGCTTTCACCGGGGCAAAATGAAAAGGTGTCGAATACTTTCAACAACCTCACTTTCAACTCTCTAGCTGTATTGTAGCAATGTAAACACAAAGAGTGGCTGTCTGCAGAAGGAAGCGGAAAAGTATTCAGGCCTCGGAAACCTATACAGTGTTACCCCTGGAGCCGTGGCCCCAATACTCACGATAAATGCAGCCATGTTCACAGGGTAGTGCTATAACAGAATCCTGCTGCCGGGGTTTAGTCGTTTTTTCTTGGTTTAAAGCCTTGGAACATAGCGCCCATAGGGACAAGTTTTTGCGCTGTTCGTCATCGGTAGTTGTACACAAACGTCGCCTGCGGAGAAGAGCCGTCTTCGTTTACGACAGGAGCGTAGTTCGCTGTGAGGGGTATATGGCCGTAATTTGCGTAACTAAGGTGACTTCAAGAATGTTGACTGTATACACATACATGACCAACATTTTCTTAAATTACGCCAAATCTTAAACGTAACATAAGACGGGTTATCAAAAGCTTCGGGTTGATTCACACAGTATCTTAAATGTACGCTGTAATATTCAAATGGTTTTCTTCTAAAAGGTACGTTATCCTTGTTCCAGTACAGTCTGTAGGCAACTTGTAACACCCACCCCCAAAAGCATACAAATAAATAATTAAATATTAGGTTAGTCTATCCTACTATTTTATTGAAATAAATGCACATTATCCTGTTTGTAAACAAGTGAGTCAATACGATATATTTAATACATGCGCGGGGATACATTTTGTGTGTATTTCATTCACTTACATTGTTTTATGTTTTAAATATGTGGCATGGTCAGTAGAATTACATAGACCTAGTCAACTACCTACTAGGACAAAAAGAAAAAGAACAGGACTTCAGCTAGAACAGCAAAGAAACAAGCAAATGCCAGTTGTATCGCTTGTAAAATATTGACACTTATATACCCACCAGCACAGGTGAGGTACATCGTTTAATCTTAATCTTATTCACCCTTACAGGATTTTGTAATCTTTTAAATGGTGTCTGTGCAGAGTCTGACTAATTTAGCCAATGGGCGCGTTCACAGAGATCATTCTTAGAAGATCATTGGCTAAATCGGTCAGATTCTGCACAGAATCTGCGCAGAATGATCTGCGTGAACGCACCCAATGTTTCAACTTGTAGTTTTGTTCTGTGAGATACTGCAGACTGCATGTGATCCAGTCCTCAGCTGGAGGCAGACTGCAGTTTGATTATTAATATGTGACAGCTTGCCTAAAGTACCGCCAAAACACCTTATATTATTGTATCACACAACACTCATCTCCCCCGGTTTTAATGTAATGACCTGTTTTGTTTTCAGACAAAAGTACTGCAATTACAATAGGGAAGCATGCTTGCTGTCGGAGGAAAATATCTCAGGCGACGGGAATGTACAAGTATTTCCGTATCTACCTATGTTACAGTTCATATTTTTCCATTCTGTAAAAAAAACGCTTTATCCAGTAGTGACTAAACTTGGTATCAACCTTGGTTAGTTTATTGAGAGAATTATATTGTAAGGATATATTTGGAGGGTGGGTCTCTCCATACATGTGTCCATGTCTGTCACTCTTACAAATGTGCATATGTAATAATAATAATAATCTTTATATAGCGCCTTTCATAGTGGACCACCATCACAAAGCACTTTATGAGATACGAAACTAGTGAACTATGCATCAGTTGCAGAGTCAATCACAAGAACGTCTCACCCAAAAGACGGAGCACAAGTGACTTGCTCGGGGTCACACAAGGAGTCAGTGGCTGAGCTGGGATTTGAACTGAGGACCTTCTTTCTTTAACCACTGGACCACACAGCCTCCTATGTCTGAAAGCTGCTTATTAAATTGGTATTAACTTTATTTATCGGGAGTATCAGATTATGGGGATATTTGAAGGTGCATGTTTATCCACTTTTCAGAAAACATTGCTATCATACTTTGTACATGATTTACAGAAGATATTTCAAGGTCATCAGCATTTTCCTCATACGGTTAGCTCTAAAACCAAACAATTGAGTTTTTTTACAGCCCACTGATCACCTATAAAAAGGTAGGTTGGCAACAAAAAAAACTCCATACTATTTTGTACAATAATCGACATTAAAAAAAATTGAATATTGAGGAAAACGAATTAGTGAATGGTACAGTACAATATTATCAACATGACAGTCATAGCAAAGTAATAACAAAGATAATAACAAGGGAACACAGTGCTTGTCAAACTCAACATTGCACATTTTATGATACACTGAAGGAGTAGCATCATTAATGCTCCTTATTGTCCCACAGTACTTACAGTTGTCATTCAAGTTGATGAAAATGTCATGAATATTCATCATTACATACATATCAGTACATATCACAAATATGATTTAACAATATGCACTTTATCTACAGTAGAAAAATAGGTTCACTCTTTAAGTGGTTATGCCTAAAAGAAGAGTTACACAAATCATACCTGCCATGGAATTCCATTGACTGGACACATCTCAGGTGTGCACTTTCGAAACAAACGTGATATTGTAAACATGAGTTTTCATTTTAAAACAGCTGGTTGGTAATACTAACAGGAAAGGTGGCCTGGAAGAGGTGGGGGCAATTTCATTCTCAAGATGAAATAACCATCAGAGTGGAAGAGTGTCTGCAAGTAGAGCCTATAATCAGATATTTCTTAAACCTAGTATAGATCAAGGTACCATGTTTTAAAATGGAAATTAATGTTTCTTTCAAAACTCCACATTTGAGATATATATATAGTGAATGGATGTGCATGACGTGGAACATTTATTGAATGATTTTGTTACCTACAATCACTTTAACTATTACTGACAGATTAAAGGATATGTAAATACAACATGATGAGAAGGACATTGTATACCTACTACAGGTAATCTAGTCAGTTGGGTAAGCATATTGTGCGTCTTGTTAACTACACTTGTTGACTTAAACTAATGCTGAGATTCTGATTTGCAAATCCGCTCTTCCAGAATACAGTCCTGCCCTCATTACATGGAGCACTCCTTCCTAAACAGCTCCTTCAGCTCAATGTAGTGCCACTGATTTGCCCGTTTCTATAACTGTTGCTAACAAAATAGTTCCTTACATTTTCTCTGCAATGAACATCCGTTCATTATATAGGTCTTAAATGTGCAGTTTTGAAAGAAACACATGTTATACCAAACATTTGTTTGTATTTCAAAACACAGTATAACATTTAAAATAGCATTACAAATAAAGGCAAAATGGCAGATTATGGTAAATTAAAGATACAATTTGTCTTTCGTTTCTGTTAGTGACCACTCTTTGGTAATAAATGATAACTCAAAAAAAAAAAAAATTATCTGGAAAAAACATTTGACCAATATCGAAGAGTGTGATTTTTAAACTATATTAAATTGAAAAACCCCCAAAATATCAGCTAATTTAAAGGCAGTAAAATGTTATTGTGTCTTTGATTAATAGTGTTACAAGCCAGACATTTTAATTATTCAAGAGGCCAAGTGCTTTATCACCAACAAGATGTAAAAGATGTAATGAGAATCTTCCCTGCCGTGAGGTAATGTGAGTGCTCTATTTCCCTCTCTGTAGAGTCAGTGAGATAGTGTGGGTGCTCTGTTACCTTCTCTGGAGAGTCAGTGAGGTTGTGTGGGTGCTCTATTACACTCCCTAGAGTCAGTGATATAGAGTGGGTGCTCTATTACCCTCTCTGTAGAGTCAGTGATATAGAGTGGGTGCTCTATAACCCTCTCTGTAGAGTCAGTGAGGTAGTGTGGGTACTCTATTACCATCTCTGTAGAGTCAGTGAGGTAGTATGGGTGCTCTATTACCCTCTCTGTAGAGTCGGTGAGGTAGTGTGGGTGCTCTATTACCCTCTCTGTAGAGTCAGTGAGGTAGTGTGGGTGCTCTATTACCCTCTCTGTAGAGTCAGTGAGGTAGTGTGGGTGCTCTATTACCCTCTCTGTAGAGTCAGTGAGGTAGTGTGGGTGCTCTATTACCCTCTCTGTAGAGTCAGTGAGGTAGTGTGGGTGCTCTATTACCCTCTCTGTAGAGTCAGTGAGGTAGTGAGGGTGCTCTATTACCCTCCCTGTGGAGTCAGTGAGGTAGTGTGTGCTCTATTACTGTACATTCTTACTGCCAGCATGTCAGATGAACCTTTTTCTGTTCTTCTTTTCTGGGAGGGGGCAATGCTTACTAGACCCTTGTAAAAGAGCGCCACACCTTTGTTACACTTTTAATCTGTCAATTTGACCTCTTTGTTAATTATTTGACTAATGGAAGTTGGATTAATGCAGCTTGGGTTGGTGGGATAGTATGTGCTGTAATACTGCACAGTCATTCTGGGCCTGTGCTCATTATATATAGGGTTATACTGTTGATGCTGTTACAATGCTGTTTTTCATGTAAAGCAAGAGAACATTTAAGAATATATTGATTTCACCAGTACAGGCCACTGAAATTTTTTTAAAAAAATCAGTTTTGTATTTAGTTTGGAATAGGAGATGGTTGCAAGAAATATGTTGGGTTAGTTTGTGGCATTTTTTGCATTCGTCCATATATAGAATTGTAAAGTCGCTGTGGAAACTGGTACTGTTTCTAACTGAAACAAAGGAAAGTGTACCGAAAAAGGTGCATTAACTAGCAATTACTAGTCATGAGCAATATAATGCAAAAGCGTCGACTGTGGCTGGATGCAGAACACGAGCCCTCTAACTTAAGACCCAGGCTAGTACAGTATTGAGGCTCCTGGTCCGAATCCTTCGCTTAGTTAATTATTTCCGCAGTTGCTGCATGTATGTATAGGCACCGGAACGTGGAGAGAAGTGCGTGCATCAGGGCTCCCAAAACAGAGGCTTTACTGTGTGCAGACTTTTCACAATATTTGCCATTATTGATTCATGTCGTTTTATTTATATGTATGTATATGTATTGTTATTTATACTGCAGACCTGACCGTGTAGTGTGTGTCACTAATTCGTTACATTCCCTTTAAAAACAAACATTCATTACAGCAATAAATACAACTATAAAAAGTGACAAATTTGCACAATGTGAAAATGGATCAAAGCAATGTTATTTGTAAATTGATGGCTAGACTCGTGTTAAGCATCACTGCACCTTACAGTACGTACTGTATCAAGAATCTGCCAGTACATCTAAAATGCCTTATTGATTTTCTCACTCAGCACAAAAATGCAGCACGTTTTTTGAAGGGACGTTGCACCTTTAAGAGGGGCTGGTTCCAAATTTTTTTCGTGTTCTTGCTGAGTTGCTGAGTTTTTAACACCGCAGTATAAAACGCAGCATCTTCCCTCTGCCTGCCGCAGTGCTCCTGTTAGCCTCAGAGCAGAGATGAGCTACACTTTGGACTCGCTTTACAACACCTCCGCCTACCGCAAGGTGCTCGGCGACCCGCAGAGAAATGTCTCCAGGTCGACCGTCTCCCTTGCTTCTAGCGGCTTCCACTCCCAGCCCTGGTCCCGGGGATCCACCACTTCCCCGTACCGTAGAGGGGTGGGCGGCTACAGCCAGATCTCCTCCACGGACAGCCTGGACGGTTTCAACGGAGAGCCGCGAACCCGCAATGAAAAGGAAGTGCTGCAGGCTCTCAACGACCGCTTCGCCGTCTACATTGACAAAGTGAGGCAGCTGGAGATCCAGAACAAGAACCTCGAGGCTGAGGCAGCCGCCCTGAGACAGAGCCAAGCCGGGAAGTCGGCTATCGGGGAGCTCTATGAGAGGGAGATCGGCGACCTGAGGAACATGGTGGTGCAGCTGAGCAACGAGAAAACGCAGGTGCAGCTGGAGCAGGAGCACATCGAGGAGGACATCCAGCAAGTCAAGCAGAGGTTCGAGGATGAGGCCAGGGCGCGAGAGGAAGTGCAGGCGGCAATCCGTGCCATGACCAAGTACATCGACGAGTCCGGGTTGAGCCGTTTGGAACTGGACAAAAAGCTGCAGTCCCTCCAAGAGGAAGCCGCTTTCCTCAAGAAGAACCACGAAGAAGAGGTGCGAGACCTGCTGTCCCAGATCCACCGCTCGCAGGTCACCGTAGATGTGAGGGAGTCCGTCAGGTCAGATGTCACGAGTGCTCTGCGGGAGATCCGAGCACAGCTGGACGGGCACACTTCAAAAACAACGCAGCACGCCGAGGAGTGGTTTCAAGGTGAGCGCCCTCCTCCACCCTACCCTACCCTATATAATATTATCTGTTAAGGACTTGCTGTATTTAATGTAAAGTTTTGGCAAGTTAAGTTATAGTCAATGAGGGTGTTTAAAAGATTTGTCTGGCATTGTTTGGTTAAAAAAGCTATTAGTTCTGTATTACAACGTTTGTGAGCAGAATATTTTGCTCCTTACGCCCAAAACGGTGTCTCTTCCACAAAATGATATCCTATATTTCAGGTAATACTGCCCTTCTTTTTTAAAATGTGTAGTACGTTTTCCCCTTTAATTCTTTATTTTTGTATTCTTATATCTCCTAACCTTGACTGTAACACCCACATCCATGGAAAATCAAGGTTTCCTCAAGGATTTTTATAATGGATTGTTTTTCAGCTGTTTGGAAGGCTTTGGTTTGAAATAATGTTCACAGTACATATCTGATATTAAATTATAGTTTATACAAACCGGTATTTTAAATTAGCCTATACACCGATTAATTGAACAGAAACTTCTAGAAATGTGTGCTATGCTGACGGTCGACGGGTGCTGTTGGGCTCTGCAGAATAGTACAAATTGAGTACTGGTTCACTGCTGGAACATGTTACTGCTTACCACTTGAACTCTCGAGAAAGGCATTACAATTATTAGAAGGCAAGGGTAAACTGTAATGGTAGATTAATTTCCAATGTATTTATTTATTTTTAAATGTTAAAGTTTTCTTATAAAATGATAATGGTCCGACATTGAATAGTGTTAATTTAATAATCATGATATACTTTTAAACCATATTTTTAAACCAACACCATTTAATAACTGCATTTTATATTAGTGTAAATCACTTATGGTCTGAAACAACAAACTCAGACTTAAGTCTGTTTTAATTTATTAATTTAATTGTGTTCTATGTTTCAGTTTGATATCTGCATAAAAATTAGCGGGTTAGAATATAACTGCCAAACATGTAAAACCAAAAATAACTTTATATATAAATTGACAAATATGCTAAATTGTTGATATGTTACTATGTAATAATGAATTCTAAAGAAATTACTAGTACTTTAAAAGTAATTATTACATACTAACATGTCAACAGTCTCTGTTTGTACAAATAAAAAAGATTTTAAATGACAGCACTAATACAAGCTCCGTATTGTGGTACTGAGACGGCACCAGGGAGATCAATTACCGAAAGAAATATTCTCCTCCTCCTCCCGCTCTCTCTCTCTCTCTCTCTCTCTCTCTCTCTCTCTCTCTCTCTCGCTCTCGCTCTCTCTGTGCAGTTAGAGCTGCAGGGCTCAGTGAGTCAGCGAGTGAGTGGAACTCCCCGTTACCTCCTCAGGGACCACACTGCTCCTGCAATAGGGACACAACTAGCGCATTATGACGGCGATGCAACACAACAACCACTGGATGACGTGTGCAGAATACAGCAGATTTAGAATATACCAAGGAAACCCTTATTCCCAAACCGCAACTACATAATGCCAACAAGTGCATAAGAATAAATGTCGATTTAATAAAGCAGTGTTGCATACTCTTTAGGTGTGCAGTTTATTGAAGAATGTATATTGTGATACAATTAATCTAATAATTTACCCACGTAATACATTACATAGAACTGCCTCAATAACTGGATTCTTTTTTTTACAGCAGAAAATGAGCAAATAATAAATATATGGAATAAAGACAGTATTTATTTTCTAGGACTGTAGAGTAATGGAAAGATTATTAAGCTCAGGTCTGAATGACGGTTTCATCTAAACTTATGAAGTTCAATTTGGTGCAGTGCAGCTTTCTTAATTACCTTGTATGTCATTGTTTTTACAGTGCAGCACACCCATTGTACAGTACAGAGCTTTGCAGTGCTTTGCTGGGCTGTAACCTTCCTTACAAGCAGCATTGTTCACCAGACTGAATACACAAGCACTGCATTGCAGCTCCTGGACCCTGGCTAAGAGTACTGTACATGGCCATCCAACAATGCACAATGACTGGGGGTGACCAATCATACCCCACAGAGTCACTTCATATATTAATATACTGAATACACAATTAGTCCCTTTTTCAAATACATGCAAAAGATTTTAATGACCAATTTGTCCATGGCTTGTTCTTCATCTTGCCCCCTTTCTGCAAAGGCTGACATCTAAGACTGGTTCTCTGTATGGGTGATACATTAAAATGAAGAACAAACACCAGTAACTGTGCATTTGTTCATCTGTCCCAGTATTAGTGCATGTGTGTAGTTTTGAGGTTAGAATCTGGCAGTCAAGGGTTCAAATCTCACTTCAACCACTTACTTTCACCATGTGACCTGAGGCATACCCCCTCTTCCCCACACTGATAATTATGTCCCTTTATGGTACAATCTTGTCCTATTCTTTTCCCTGTTTGCTAATGGAGTTATATGAAAAGCCTCACTTCTCCACAGTTTCTTTCTCCTTCTTCCTCATAACATTCATACTGACTCTGCTCATTCTTTGCTTTCACCTCTAACAAGCCCCATGCTTATTTGATAAGTCCTCCAATGTATTTGCAAAATCATAATATTAAATTAGCGGTGTCTTGTATATTTTTGCTGTAACAGTACATTTTGGGGGTTGTATATGTTTTAGGAGAATCTATTAAGAGGTACAACTGGCCCTTAATACAAGGACCAGAGGACACGGTTGGAAATTAGGTGGAGATATACTTAGGATAGAGGGTAGGAGACACTTCTTTACACAGAGAGCGGGGAGGGTGTGGTGCTGAATCTTTTGGATTCTTTAAGACCCAACTTAACAAAGTTTTGAGATTAATCAGCTAACAGGAACCCATCGAGCAGTGATTTCTAATGGTCTACTCTCGTTGTTCTTATTTTCTTATGGTAATTGTATATGGCCAGCTATCACAGCACAAATAAGACTGCAAACTTGTAACTTCAGGGAATACCCCTGTCAATTTTAGCCTGCCAGATGTTCGTGTCAAATAACAACACGCAATAGTCTTAGTCCTTCTAGTAGCACATATAAACAAAAGTAAATAACAGCAGCAAAAAAATCTACCCAAGATGGTCATCCCATCCCTGCAGTTTCACTACCTCAACCTTCTTCTACTACCTACAAACTCAACCTTTCTCCTCAGATTCTGTACTGTTTTTTTCTTTTAATACTAATATTTGTTTTATTTTCAAACCTCCATAGCAGACCATCTTTCATGCCACTGCATTGCAGTATGCACTGTCACTTCTTTAAGGATGAGCTTAATATGACACTCATGAGCATATTCCCTAAACAACTGGAGCAATTTATCAGGGGCACAGGCCAGCTTCACTACCACCAAAAGCACTGAAAGTGTTCAGTTACCTAAATTGAAAGATTAAGGGTGGATTAATTTTTAGCAAACTCAAATCAAGATTATTGAGGCAGTAGCAAAGCTGCATTGCCAATTTCTTAATTTAATCTTTATTTATCCAGGTAAAAAATAAATAGAAATACTGAGCAAATTTTATTTTCAGCTGTGACCTGGATGTTCTCATGTTTCAAAAAGTGTTGAAAACACCCTCTACAGAATTCTATTTAAACAAATCCTTTTTAAAGTATAGCCCTTTAATGAATTCTTATCCCCTGTACTTAACACTAGGGGGAGCCCTAAACACCATCTCCTGTACAGACAGCTGGGTGAGACTGGGACGAGTTCAGTTTGTGTTTGTGTTTAGTATGTGTGTGTTCATGCATGTATACCTGTTGTTGTCCAGAAAAATGTAAAATAGGACTACATGATAAGCCCTTGAAATGTTTTGGAAGTGTGTAAATATGCGTGTGCATGTGTGGGTATGTTTACATTATGTTGACATAGCAATGTATGCACGTGTGCATGTTTATGTGTGTGTGTGTGTGCACTTGTGTATGTGTGAACATACTTATCCCTATGTGGATGTCTGCTTGCCTGTGGTGGGACTGTGTGTGTGTGTGTGTGTGTCTGTGTGTGCGCATGTGTGTTTATTTGTGCATGTGGGTATACAGGGTATTTTATTATGATTTGTATAGATTTCAAAATTTACTTTTTTATAGAATCAGTGACGTTGAATGTAGAAAATTGATACATACAAATACCATTAAAAATTACTGTTATGTTGGCTTTTTATGATTTGTATGAATTTCAGTTGAAACTTCATAGTAAAATAAAAAGAAGTACCTTTTATTAACTTTAAAATACAAAACTGTATGGACTTATACAGAACACTGAACACCATTAAGGGTGTAATGATTCATCATGTATAGATTCATTGTGATACTTTCTTTAAATTATATTGTATCATAATCAAGGTTTGTATTGTTTGTATTGTGACACAAGACCAGAAGCAGAAGGTTCCTGAATAAAGAATAAGTGTGTTTCATAGTTAGGATGCTACTATCTCATTTCATGTTTGTCTTTTAACAAAATAGTCCATCATTAATGATTATATAATCTTATTATACATCATACAAGTAGTCCATCAGGACCATCGCTTTTAAGTTGATGTATATCATATCTCAATTTGCATCATATCATGGTATAAGTGTCATCCTTACACCTTTAGACAGCAATGTGTGTGCAACTCCCTGGGAGACAGAAGACATGTGCTAGATTTCTAGAAGCCCCTGTCATGTACTGAATGTACTAAAGATTACATCAAAATGTGTAATTTTGTTAAACTTTATTTATTTATTTATTATAGTTTATATGATAAGAGAAAATACTGGAGCTTTAATACCAGATGTTAACAGTACAACATATGCAAATAATACCTAATTCACTACAGTAATGTTAATAATAATAAAAGCAAAATACTTAAATTATTAAGTTTTCTATAATTTGGACTTTCCTTTCAAAATTGCAGCTGTTTAATAAAACAGACACACCTATCAGACCTTTAAACTAGCATGTAAAACTCAATCTCATCTCATTGCAAGACAAAACTGGGATCACTGTCGGGTCCATCTTCATCCAGTCAAAATATAGATTCCTTTGTCTACCACACTTTTTTCCCCCTGCTAGTAGAAGTCATAATGTTCTGCCTGAATGTCCTAACTGGAGCTAACGGATTCCTAATTTAACCCAGTTCGGTCTGCAGATGATGGAAACGAGCAGGACTGATTCAGATGTCCTTCAGTTCCCATGGTAGATGGAGACAAGGCGTTACATAGTGCAATTTCCTACTACAGTCAGAGGGGTTGTTTGAGTTAATGCTTGGAAAGTATCTAATGCTGTTATTCCAAAATATTCTCTCATAGTCACGGTCATGTCAGACCCTTTAATTCACTTTTTTTTTTTTTATCTGTTAGTTTGAACCAGATCAATTCGCATTTGCTCTGTATTAGACCTGATTTTCATTAGTTTCATTGCTGCTAAGCTGTTTTATATACACCTCGTCTTCTATCTTGGCTGTCCCTCACAACCTAAACCACACACTGAATATTTGTCTCCATCATTTGGGGTAAGCCAAGTTTGTCTAATACCAGTTATAGCAAAGTTTTCTGGTAATACAGCTTCTAGCTCCAGTAGTTTATTTTTATTATAGAATTGATTTTACTGGTAAACAGTGGCTTGACATGTTTTTGCTGTTGCCTGTCTCTTTATTCCTGCCCTCCTCAGACCTAATTTAAATATTCCTGTACTAGTTCAATATTCTCAGCTGATTCGTTGGATTCCTTTTTGCTCAGATGCAGCCCATCCTGTTTGCAGGGGATCCTCCATTTTAGGTTTGCAGTGTTTCATATTTGTGAATGCCTCTTGCTTGTAGCCAGTCATTCAGTTTTCTGATCTGCTTCTTTCTGCCTGTGGGGTCCTGCACGTGCCACTGGTAATGTTTGAGAAAAAGATACCCTTTATTCTTTTTGATTTGGGACACTAATATCCATTTTATACTCACCAGGTGCCCTGTCCATGCCACCATGTCTGACAACTCATCTGGAAGATTTAAAGTTGGAGTGAATTCCAGAAACACTTCAAATATCATAGAAAATATGTAACTAGCTCACTGAAAACCTTAGTCTATCTATGCTTGTCCAGTTCCTAGTAAGTGATTGATTTCAAAACATTATCTTAGGATCCAAGTGATTTGGCATCAACAACTCTGAGTGAAGAAGTATCTTCTCTCTCTCTTAAGTCTATCTCTACCAAATTCCCAACTTTTTCAATACACAAGAAAGTATTTTAATTAAACAGCTTTATGGGAGAAACTGTTAACAAGTTGTCCATGCTTCTCTAGTGTCAGCTACAATACTTCCCTGGCATAAGGGCAGCAGCTCTACCAACGAAATAGCTAGCTTCACTCTGGGGTGGTTTGAATCTGTAAATCAAATATTTAGTAATAGTTTAAAATATTAATACTGTAATCATCACAAAGATTATATATATATAAAAAAAAAAAATCAAACCATCATTTTTAATGATTTAAAACAGTTACTTCAGACACTCCTCTGAAAAGCAAGCTATTTGGAGCTGATGCATTGGCCATTTAATGGCTTACCTATAACCATGTCGGGATGTTTTCAGGCTGGGAAGTATTGTAGCTGACACTGGCAGTGTGTTTGGTGTGTTGGCAGTGCGTTTGGACAAGCTGTCAGAGGCAGCGAAGTACAACAGTGATGCCATTCGTAGTGCCCAGGACGAGATTTCGGAGCATCGTCGCCAGCTGCTGTCCCGCACTACCGAGATGGAGACACTGAAGGGGACCAAAGAGTCCCTGGAGAGACAGCTATCTGAGATAGAGGATCGTCACCATGGAGACGTCACCTCCCTACAGGTAGAGATCTTCTAGTCCCTCATCTTTAAAGACCTGGCCACACTGCTCCCCAGTCCCTCAGCTCAATCACTACTAAACTATACTGCCCCTAGTCCCTCAGCTCAATTAGTAAACCACACTGCCCCCAGTCCCTCAGCTCAATCACTAAACCACACTGCTACACAGTTCATCAGCTCAATCACTAAACCACCCTGCCCCACAGTTCATCAGCTCAATCATTAAACCACCCTGCCCCACATTTCATCAACTCAATCACTAAACCACACTGCTCCCTGTCCCTCAGCTCAATCACTAAACCACATTGCATCCAGTCCCTCAGCTCAATCACTAAACCACACTGCACCCAGTCCCTCAGCTCAATCACTAAACCACACTGTTCCTCAGTCCCTCATCTATAATGACCTGGCCTATCACTAAACCACACTACACCCAGTTCATCAGCTCCATCACTAAACCACCCTGCCTCTAGTCCCTCATCTCAATCACTAAACCAAACTGTCCCCCAGTCCCTCATCTCTAATGACCTGGCCACACTGCACCCCAGTTCATTAGCTCAATCACTAAACCACCCTACCCCACAGTTCATCAACTCAATCACTAAACCAAACTGTCCCCCAGTCCCTCATCTCTAATGACCTGGCCACACTGCCCCCAGTCCCTCAGCTCAATCACTAAACCACACTGTCCCACAGTCCCTCATCTATAATGACCTGGCCACACTGCACCCCAGTTCATTAGCTCAATCACTAAACCACCCTGCCCCACAGTTCATAAACTCAATCACTAAACCACCCTACCCCACAGTTCATCAGCTCAATCACTAAACCACCATGCCCCCAGTCTCTCAGCAAAATCACTAAACCACACTGCCCCCCAATCCCTCAGCTCAATCATTAAGCCACACTGCCCCCAGTCCCTCAGCTTAGTCACTGAACCACACTGCCCCACAGTTCATCAGCTCAATCACTAAACCACCATGCCCCCAGTCTCTCAGCAAAATCACTAAACCACACTGCCCCCCAATTCCTCAGCTCAATCACTAAGCCACAATGCCCCCAGTCCCTCAGCTTAGTCACTAAACCACACTGCCCCACAGTTCATCAGCTCAATCACTAAACCACACTGTCCCCCAGTCCATCATCTCAATCACTACACCATACTGCCCCCAGACCCTCATCTCAATCACTAAACCACACTGCCCATAGTTCATCAGCTCAATCACTAAACCACACTGCCCCAGTTCATCAACTGTAGTCCCTAATGACTTGGTCACACAGCCACCCTCAGCTTTACCCACAAGGCCACACTGCCACCGCCAGTCTCTAAGCTCTAATCACTTGGCCTCACATCCTCCCTCCCAGTCCTCCAGTTCAAAACATTCTGGAATAAAGGTAATTAAATGAACAGCCCAGATGCAATTCAAGTGGTCTAAACATGATTGGTGATGAAGTGACTCCATCAGAACCAGGCAATGTTTTTTTTCTAGCAGTTCTGCTTATTCCTGTTAACTCCACCCTAGAGACGAACTGTCACCAAGGAGTGACGGAGGGCGTGATGTGCAATTAACAGGGTTCTTTAAAACCTAGTTTCACTAGTTTTAAAGTAAGCTTTTGTTATGCAGCTGTAGTATCAGTAGCTGTAGTAGCACTGCAGGGTCATCTGAACCATCTGTAATGGCTTTTTCAGCACTTAGCTGGTAAGAATTGTACAAGGCATCTGAAACCTGCAGTGATAAATGCACACAGGAGGTTCCCTTCCAATTAGTTTTACTTCAGACATGTGTGTACCATTTCAGGAAACCATCCAGCAGCTGGACAACGAACTGAGAAGCACTAAGTGGGAGATGTCAACCCAGCTAAGAGACTACCAGGACCTGCTCAATGTGAAGATGGCCCTGGACATTGAGATCGCAGCTTACAGGTGCTTATAAATTGAAACCATTCATGCACGGTCATCTAGAATAGTACATCACTTAAACTATAGGCACAGAACTGAAGCTTCATGTGTAAAAATATCATGTAGACCAATACTTATGATACTTGATACAATCACAGCCCATCAAAAAAAATAATCTTGTTTTCAAAAGTTTTGTAATGCTCATGACTCAGTTGTCACAACTGTATTCCATTCTTTCTATTGAAGTAGGAGTATGCAAAAATAAGTTAAAACCTCATCAGAAATACAGTCTTTAAAAGAAAGAGAATAAAGCTGTATTCTCCCCAATTTGGAATGCCCAATTATTAGTTTTTTATCCTGGCTCACTGCTGCAACCTCCTGGTGACTTGTGAAATGGAGGCTGAAACATGCCTCCTCTGAAATGTGTTCCTGCCAATCCATCATTTTCTCAAACCCACCAGACCCATAGTGCTGGAGGACAACACAGATCTGAATGGCTCCACTGTGGATTGCCCTGCTGACCTAAACCCTCCTTACCCGTGTGGCGCTTGGCCAATTGTGTTCCACCCCCTAGGAACCCCCGGTCACAGTCGGTAGTGACATAGCCTGGATTTGAACCTGTGATCTCCAGGCTATAGGGCTCATCCTGCACTCCATGTGCAGAGCCGCTACTGGATGCACCACTTGGGAGCCCCAATAAACCTGTTTGAATAATGTGTGGTGTTTTTAGATAAACCTATGCAGAATGACAAAATGTTTTTCCACTTACAGGAAACTGCTGGAGGGTGAAGAGACCAGATTCAGCACTGGGCCTGGTCCATATACCTACATTGAGAGCCATACTAAAATTGCAAGCTCATCAGGCCATCTCAAGATCAAAACTGAAGACAAAGTTAAAGCAGCAGAGAAATCTGATGCTGTCATCGTAGAGGAGCAGACTGACGAGACTCAAGTCGAAGTGACAGAGGGTGGGGAGGAGACAGAGAAAGAGGGAGAGGCAGAAGAGGAGAAGGCTGCGGAAGAAGCCAAATCAGAGGGAGAGGAAGAAGAGGGAAAAGAGGATGAGGAAGAAGAGGGAGAAGTGGGGAGGGAAGCTGAGGAAGGAGGAGAAGAAGCTGCAGAGGAGGAGGAGGAGAAGGAAGCCAAATCTCCAGAAGCTGAGGAGGAGGCCAAAGCTAAGTCTCCTGAGGTAAAGGCTCCTGAAGCATCTCCTATTGAAGACAAATCCAAGTCCATAGAGCCAAAATCTCCTGAAGCAGATAAATCCAAATCCCCGGAGCCAAAATCTGTGGAGGAAAAAACTAAATCTCCTACTGAGGAAGAAGCAAAATCTCCCGAGGCAAAATCTCCCACAGAAGAAAAATCTAAATCCGCAGAGGGAAAATCACCTGCAGAAGAGAAATCTAAATCCCCAGAGGCAAAATCACCTGCAGAAGAGAAATCAAAATCTCCCGAGGCAAAATCCCCCACAGAAGAAAAATCTAAATCTGCAGAGGGAAAATCACCTGCAGAAGAGAAATCTAAATCCCCAGAGGCAAAATCACCTGCAGAAGAGAAATCAAAATCTCCCGAGGCAAAATCCCCCACAGAAGAAAAATCTAAATCTGCAGAGGGAAAATCACCTGCAGAAGAGAAATCTAAATCCCCAGAGGCAAAATCACCTGCAGAAGATAAATCAAAATCTCCCGAGGCAAAATCCCCCACAGAAGAAAAATCTAAATCCGCAGAGGGAAAATCACCTGCAGAAGAGAAATCTAAATCCCCAGAGGCAAAATCACCAGCACAAGAGAAATCTAAATCCCCAGAGGCAAAATCACCTGCAGAAGAAAAAGCTAAGTCCCCACAGGAAGAGCAACCCAAAGCCAAGGTGACACCACCCAAAGAAGACAAAAAGGAGGAGCCAGAACCTGAGAAAGAAGAGAAGCCTGAGAGTAAGAAAGAAGAGAAAGAGAAGCCAAAGGAAAAGGAGACTGTGAAGAAGGCAGAGACAAAGGAGGAGGAAAAGGAGAGCAAGCCAGCTGAGTCACCAAAGAAAGCACAGCCTCTGAAGATACCCACTAAACCAGAGGAGAAGGAGAAAGAGCCTGTAAAGGAGAAACCCAAACCTGAGGCTGAGGAAAGAGAGGCTGCCTCAAAGGTTGATGAAAAAGAGAAAGCTTCTCCCAAAAAAGAGGAAAAAGAGAAAGCCACCCCCAAGGCCGAGGAGAAAGAGAAGGCTACCCCAAAGGAAGAAGTAAAGGAAAAGAAGGAAGCACTCAAGACAGAAAAAAAGGAGAAACCCAAGAAGGAAGACAAACCCAACGAAGATGTGAAGCCAGTAGAAAAGAAAGAGGAATCTAAGAAAGCTCCTGAGAAAGAAGAGAAGAAACCAGAGGCCAAGAAAGAGGAAAAGAAGGCAGAGCCTAAGAAAGAAGTGAAGATAGAGGAGACAAAAAAGGAGGAGAAGAGAGAGCCCAAGAAAGAAGAAGACAAGGCCAAACCTGAGAAGAAGGAGACTGCAAAGTCTCCCAAAAAGGAGGCGGCTGCAGACACCAAGACCCAGAAAACAGAGAAGTCCTCCAGCACTGATGAGAAGGAGACCAAGACTGCAGAGAAGTTTGGAGAGGAAATAGCCAAGAAGTAAGAGAAAAGTGACAGAATTATGGGTTAATGGTAGGGGAACAAACACCAAAGAACATTAACAGGGAGAGTAGGATAGGTTAATTCAGTATCTAAATGACACTGAAAAGATGAGCCCCTGCTTTTTAAAGGCAGGCAAGTGAGTAAGCAACATTGTTTCTCTAGCAAATAAAACATGAAAACATGATGGCCAAATATTTGTACAACCGGTTTATACAAATATATGTTATATATATATATCATAATATATATATATATATATATATATATATATATATATATATATATATATATATATATATCCTCCATATATATATAATGTCCAGGTGGTCAGAATTACAGAAACTGAGCAGCAACTTTAAGTGTTGTATTGAAACATAGTTTTATATATGTATATATATATATCTATCTCTCCGAGCGAGAGAGAGAGAGAGAGATAGAGAGAGATATAACCACTTGTTGTGCACCGTTACACAGTTTGCAGGTTGGTTTCAAAGCAACAATGCACTTACTACAGCCACAATAGTTCAAGAAACAAGCACTGACAAAATGCTAAGAATATGCAGTATAAAACTGAATCGCTAAATAAAGAATGGAAAAATGCACCTTGTGTCTGACTGTGTGTATCAATGATTGAATGTTTTTTACTGCAATCGTGGGGCCCATCTGAAATATTCTACATATATTTCACACTCATGGGTATTACATACCCATCATTTATGTAGTGACAGGTCTAGAAAGTAATAGTAATGGTTCCATTTGGAATAACATTACAATGTATGTTTCTAAGTGCTCGGTGGCTACTTCTAATCAAGTTGAGGGTGTATTTCTCACACACTGTTTACTGTATCAGCACAGAGATTGCAAGAGAAAATACACTCTCAACTAGATCAGAGGTAAACACTTAGGATAGGCCATGAAATCTAAATAAAAAAAAGACAAATGAAAAGCAGCTATTGAAGTATGTAATATGGTTATATTGAGCCTGTTGTGGTTTAAATATTAAGAATGTTTTATCATTGTCATTATGGGTGCAAGATCTACGCTCTTAGCTAAATTGGGTTGCAGTTAATATGTTCCAATGGGGACAAGACTTGCAATATATTGCCATGAAAAAACACATTTGGGCCATTCCATGAAAAATGAACACAGAGGTAATTTGGTTTTCATAGATACATATAATCTTCAGAATTATTTAAGCGAGGAGTCTGACAATTACTGTGAAAAAAACAAGGGTTGTCCCTCCCCCAACAGCAGGCAAGGCACCTGGCAAAGGTGGCCTTTTATTCATGTCATGTTTTTGCTACAAATCATTTGGAGCAAAGAAAATCTTGAAAAATGCCGGAGGGTACTTGTAAAGACCTTGGCAAAAGGGCAGCTAGGAGGTATACTCAATATTTCACAATATCTCAGAATAAAGAAAAGAAGACTGCAACTTGCAACATTTGTGCATCAGTGCTTTACTTTCATAGCAGTACTACAAGTTTATTGTCGCAAGTAATTATATATTTTTTTATTCAACATATTCCTTTAAACCGGTATTAGAAAATGAACAGCTATATGGTACCTTTTCTTCATCAAACTAAAAAAAAATAGTACTCAAAAATTACATTTTTCTTATAGCACTAAGTAATTTACCTTTGTTTGTCTGAAACTTGAACACTTACTATACACCAAAAACAGATCAATTGAAAACTAAGTTAATACTTTAAACAACTTGGTTTGGCTAAGTTCCAATTACATGTAAGCAAAGATTTGTCAAACTTGCAAATTACACATAAGTAAATATATGTACATTAAACATTAGATGGCATTATTAAACTTTTGCAGTAAATAGCACTATGTTAATACGTTGCATTACTCTTGTAATTGTCTTTCAATGCAATTTCATACCACTAGCAAACACGTGTGATTAATCAATTTATCAGTCGCATGGGTTGGATGATTTAGCAATGATTATTCAATAGAAAATGTCAAGATTGAAAACCCTAATTACGACACATGCATTTTTTAAAAATAAGTGTTTTTCTAAATAAAATAATTTTTAAACAATAGGGTACTTTCAATTACTGCAAGTGCAGTTTTCCACTTGGTGCTGTCATTTTTACTGAGGGTATCTCCCCATTAATAAACAGAAAAGCTAGTCAACAAACTAAATTCAATTCTCAACATCACACTGAGAAACATCTAACAGCGTAACTGTTTTTTTTTCCGAATTTCTAATGAACTCAAAAATTAAACAAAACATACATGAAAACACTATTTAAAAAGGAAAGAATAGGGGTAATTTCTGAGTAGTTACTACATTCAAAACAACTGTTTTGTTTAATAATTAAAGCAATTTATATCTATTTTTTTATAATATATAGCTGTGAAATTAGTTTTGTATAACAGGAGGTGTCTGAACTGAAAGTTACAGTTTAGAGGATAAAGACAAACAACTATGACTATGTAATAGTGTGAATTTTATAGTACATCTAGGCATTCAGAAAGTGGGTTGAGTCTGAAACTAATGGCAGAGAACAAACTGGAACAGAATAAAGATTTTAAAAATCTCTTCATCTACTTCAGCACAAAAATATCAAGACAAATCGAACAAATGAATGCAAAAGACTTTTGGGTTTACATTGACTGTTAGGACTGAACAGAGCATTTGGCCAGCTAATGCCCCTTTGGCAAGTGAGTTTGAATTAATAATACTTTTCCAAGGTGAAAGGTATTTAGAGTGAGTCCTGTCCACTGGTTACATTTTCCAGTAACTTGTAATGATAATGGTTTCCTTTTCAAACATGTCACTAGATATGGTGATGCGTTACATTTTATGTAAAAAAATAATGTAGTTACTTTTAGATAGATTTTAAAAAAGGACCACAGCTAACGTAACATGGAAATCAAAAAGTGGGTGAAGAGAGTGCAAGTCAAACCTTTACATGTCACATGAACACACAATAAAATGTAAACTATCTTGAAACTTGTAACAGATTTTAAAAGTAACTTCCTCAGCACTGGGCCTGTCCATTTTCTCCAAAACCAAAGCCCTCAATCCAGTGCCTGTGTGGATAAACTTGGAGAGTGCCCATGAAGACTAATGCCAGGGCCAAGAGGAATGAGTTGCAGTATGAAGATGAGGGAACGGACTATGTTTAGCCTAGACCAGAGAAGGGTTAGGGGACACTTGATTTTTTTTTTTTTTTAAATCTTAAAAGGACTTGACAATAATCTTAGCCAATACTTAAAGCAAAGCACGGCTATCAGACCCAAAGGACTATTGGAAATTAATTGGAGATCAACTTAGGACAGACGCTTCTTCATACAGTGGTGAGGGTATGGAGTGGGTTACCTAGTCGTATTACTTTTGCTGAATCAGTCAGCTACTATGAACCAGGCTAGTGTTGATGGACCGAATGACCTCCTAATTTTCTTATCTCATTTTTCTGTTGAGAATATCCAAAAATGAATGAAATACATTTTGTACCAAATGTAATACAGGGTATACAGGGTCATTCTTGTAATGAAAATGGAGACTCCAAAACTATGAGTGATAATTGATGTTTTTGTGAAATTTAGCAGAACATAATTGCAGAAACTTATTTTTGCTTAAAATGTTTTGCTTCAAAACCTTCCTCGATGTCATTACATGGGACTCACTGTGATTCCTGACTGCTGCTATGAGTAGCCCCCAAAGCAAACTACCAAACCACAAGGACCTGTTCCAGACAAGTGGTGCTTGGAATCTGATTTTAAACAGGCTTTTCCACTGGTCAGGGCTCCCAAGAAATTGAATTGTCGAACTCATCTGAAATGTTATGCAGCACTGAGGGGTCTCTTGTAAAAACATTATATCCTCCCACAATTTCAAATTCACTTAACTTTGCTTTATATTATCATAAAAACTATTCACTGGAAACAAAAATTTAAAAGTCATGGAGGAAAAACTTGACAACCAAAAAAAGATTTCAATTTTGTTTGGTGGTGGGTATAAAGCAAGGCTATCTAACCAAATGAAACTGGGTTATCAAGTAGGGGTGCAGTTGTATAAATGATCTGGAGAGCCGCGGCCTTTACTTTATTTCCATTACAGTTTGTTGTTAACATCTTATTGTACAAGATAGCCAGTAAACACATAAAATGCCACTGAAGAGGTTGAACTGAGTTATTGTACTATAGCCCCTAGTCCTTAACAACAGTCTGTATTCATACCTATTGAAGTGATGGGGACATTTCATTCTCCAGGTGAAATGATGAGGATTTATGAAATTATCTTGTTAGCTACAATTATTATAGAGTGCACAGGGCAGGTGTGCAGGAAAGCCTTTGAGATGAAATAATTCCCCTGGCTGTTCAGGATCTCTGGGTTCTTTAGTGTGATTTCACTACCGATGGAGAAAAGATTCTGAGTACACAGCTATGATTGAGATGAGGCTGTGCTGCTGTTATATGGGCAGTGTGTGCTGCTATCAGGGAAATAATGTTTTGTTGGCTGCAAAAGGGGCTACAAAAATGAACAGAACTGACCTCACCTGACCTGGTGCAAGCAAGAGTCTGGTCAAAATGTTGCTGACACACACAGAGATAAGCCAGCAAATAAGCTTTGCACACAAAGTGATGTAGAGACCGTATAAAACATTAGGCACTGGAAAGTGCATTCAAGGAGCATACCTGACTACCCCGTGCCCCACGCTTCTTCCATAGGATTAAGTCATTGATCACAACTTCATTTCTGCTTATAACTAAGTGGTACATTATTATGTCTAAGTGATAAGGTTTAAGCAATGTAACAGAATGACATAATAATGTAATTTCCTTACACTACTGTGATGGAAATATGAGTTCTGTTGATGAATCTTCCTCCCGACCTATGAGTGCACTAAAGAACGAGAGGAGAAGTATCTGGAAGGGCTGGCCTGACAGTTCGTTTCCGAGTCAGGGAAGTGGGTCAGCCTGGAAAGAAGCGAGACTCTGTTGTAAGACCGTATTGATTTGAAAGGTAAACGAGAGGCAGCTGCAAGTAATAAGGCAGCTGCAACCGTTTACCTAGATATCATGCAGGATTATATACAGGGGCCAGGGTAACGCTGATCTTTTCCTTCGTTTGGGTAAAACGATCAGAGAGAGAGAGAGAAGGATTGAGAGAGGAGCTCTCAGTGTGTGGAAACTAATTTGTGTTGTGTGTTATTGTGTTTGTCCTGTTAATTGTCTGTTCTTCACTTGTAGACAGTTAAAGCACACCTCCGAAGCTGTCAACTAGGGTCAGCACTGTCCGGAGCACCACTCCACTATCATCACGAAGTACCGTTGTTTTCACTCAGCACCAGCACGACTGCACTCACCCAGGACTGGTGACCGTGTGTTTGTTTTTGTTCGGGACTGTGCCCAGTTTTTGTTATCCCTGTGCTTTACACATTGTTGTGTATAGCCGGGGATTTATTATTTGACGGTCACCAGACCTGGATTACAAATAAAAGCACTTTTCCACTGGATATCATTGTCTGCCTGTCACTCCTGCATCGCATCACCACTACACCTATTCCCCTCCACCAGCCACTTTGTCACAACTACCCATACTCTCCTCCATCATTGTGGAACAGCTCTGTCTGGGTTTCTGCAGTCCATGCAGCTGGCTGTGCAGACAGGCTCACTGTCTGGGTTTCTGGAGTCCATGCAGCTGGCTGTGCAGACAGGCTCTTTGTCTGGGTTTCTGGAGTCCATGCAGCTGGCTGTGCAGACAGGCTCACTGTCTGGGTTACTGGAGTCCATGCAGCTGGCATGCATGCATTGATGTGACAGGCTCACTGTGCCTGTCACATCAATCTGGAGAACTCTGAGAGATCCCAGCTCAAGTAAATTCATTCCACACTCAATGAATTCGGCAATTCAAAACTCTGAAGTGTACATTAAGCAGGTGGCGCTGAATGATTTTTCTGTATTTGTCTTTAACTTTGAAAGCATTAAAGGGTTGACTATACTTTGAGTGCACAAGCTCTCTTCTAAAGTAATGTTTAATATATCCCCTTCAGACCAAGGGCCCACACATTTTGACATTAGGCTAGGTGTTAAATATATCAAATGACTTTTGTGTGTCATGTTAAAAAGTAGTTCAAAGTGATGAGTCCATTTAGTGTGTTTGTTTTGCACTAAAGGGGATTGTTTTTGTTTGTTTTGGTGATTGTGGTTCACTGTGTAAACATGTTAAAAAGTTTACTTATATACCAAAGAAGTGCATTCAGGTTTAGGTGGACAATGGTTCACAGGTTAACACAAGTTGTCTGTTTTACCAGGTGAAACTGGTCTTAAATTAATTGGAGCACTTCATAACCCTACTGTCACACTACAGTAGAGGGATCTACTAATGAGAAGGAGCTGGAAGGACCAATGTTAAAAGTGGAATGACTGCGGAAAGTGGAAAGGCCAAAAGATACCTTCCTATGTTCTGAAAGTAAAAAAAAAAAAATCTTGAGTGAAATTCCAAATAGATAACTTCAATGTGACGCAGAAACCCAGAATCCTTCTTTCACGCTTACTGTGAGTAAGAAACCTTTTCTTATCATGTCATAGTCCAACCACCTCATTTTATATTGTATACAAAACTATATATCTGTCTGACGGAAAGTCGATACCTTGCGCTGGGTTTAGGAGTTCTGGAGAATCAGCTTGCAGATTAATACTCCCTAAAGGAATTAAAGCAGTTGCCATGGAGGAATTTCCACATCATGTAGACAACACATTAGAATCAGCGCAGTACTGGCTGCCCATGGTGAATCTACACAGGTAGATTTTTTGAAATGTATTTCTTTAACACATGCAAATGCTGACTATTGTTTCGAATACTTGTTTATAGGTACCCCTGAGAACTTAGGGTTTGCTTGTATTTGTGTATTAAGTTGTCAATTCTCAATGCTGCAAAATGAATCAATTGAAATAAATGATCAAATAAGTGAGGAAATTGTAACCTGGACGACATTCTGTTTCGGAGTCTGCGGTGGCAGTGCACCACACATCACTGCCCTTTACTCTTGGGGTAAAGAAATACCTGGTGATGTGGTGTACATGTACCCGGGCTCTGTTACACACACACACACACATACAGGGTTAACTTCACATATTTAACAAACAGTGCATTTGGGTTAACATGCTATTTTTGTACCAGACTGGCAATGCAACATCAAAATGTAGGCTGCAGCATGTCCCAAGGGCTTGCAACACAACCCATAGGTTCATATAGTCTCGATCTGATAGCCTCAGGAAATCGATCAAGGATTTTAACCATGTCTTAGGATATGTTTGGTTAAGCCACTTTGGGAGAGATTTATTAAGGTATTTACCCTAAAGTACTATACATCTCTCTCTTGCTCCAAAACAAATCTGTCCCTTACAGCTTTAAGTCACGTCAAACAATTTTTTTTGTCCACAATAATCATAGTCAACAGTCCTTTGCTATCAATTCCAGTTCCCTACACATTAAAAATGCTCAGTTACATGCAATAATAATTTTATTTTCTAAAGCATAGTTACAACTCTTCTCGAAAAGGATTTGATTCTTCTGAATCCCCAGATATCCCCTGCATGCCTCATCTTGATGAACTCAACCGCAGAGGAAGGTTGTTCCACTTGAGTCCCATTTGCACTCTTGTATTCATGTATACAGATACTCAGCTCTCTAACACACCACAATCTAATGAGATGAACTGCGGGCTTGCTGGTACACGCTGCACCAATCACACACATATAAAATGAATCCAATCCTGTCTCATGTACAATAGAGGCTTGTCAGCAGTCATTAACAATTGCAGTGCAACACAATGCTGCACAAAAACAATAATGTTAACCAGCTCCAAGGGTTCTTTTCTTTGATTGTTTTGTCCTCTTACCTGCATGTATTGTTTGTGATTGTTCTGAGTTCCCTTTCAGTGGAATGACAACCATTACCGAATGGGAAAGAGCCCTCTCTGACCGTCAATCACTGAGCATATATAAAAAAGCTGTCCTATCAGGGCCCTGCTGTGAGGGGGAAGTCCCTCCCACCTCCTGCTGAAGAGGGACATCCTCACAGTAACATATTGCCATTTTCTCTCTCACTTCACTGAGACAGGTCACAGATTGCTTCGTGCTTTCTTGTCCGAATTTGGCTGATTGGTTGGTTTCGACCTTCAAATTTATTAACATCCACGGTAAAATCACACTTTCGAGCATTATTGAGAGTGCTCTTGCCTGATTCTCCCATCAGTTTACTGACTAGAGCTGGTTTCGACCCCTCTTGCGAGATTTGCGAGCAGCCATAACTTTTTTTCACTACATGAGGCCTTGTATAGTTTGATATACCGTGTTGGGAGCTGGGAGTTGTGGTGCTGTAAGGAGACTGCGGGCTCGCGGCATCGTCCTCTACGCCGATTTCGGCCACAGACACCAAAAAAAGAAAAAAAAAAAAACAGCTCGGGACCTAGCGCCCCTCTCAAGCCTCGGGCTCCCCTAGCTCGGCTGTGCTTGCCCTCGGCAACCATGCCGAATGAATCAGCTGCATAGCCCAGCATCAACCGTGGTTCTTCAGCCACCCTTCCAGGCTTTTTGACAGCGCCTACTGGGCCCCGATTGACTCGGTACCAGAGTCAATATCTTTGGCGCCACCTACAGCCCGGGGCCGACCACGCACACCATTGGCACCAACCTCGGCACCAATTGACTCCGCTCGGCATCGATTGACTTGGCACCGGTGAACACCTTCGGCGCCATCTACAGCCCGGCACTGACCACTTTATCCATCGGCACCAACCACTCGATCTCAGCACCGAGAGCAACAGCCCCGCCTACGCACATGCCATGTCAGTGCGGTCAATTGGGTTGGCGAAGCTGCCCAGACAGGCGAGCACCTGTCCAGCACAGATGCTTAGGGCCAGACCATGCAGCCAAAGCACTGGCGGGTGAGTTGGACTGCTCTCCCTGCAGGAAGTTCTCGAAAAGAACTAAACACAGGAGAGCAGACCTATCCCCAGCAGAGTCTCTCTCCCCGAGCCGTGGGAGAATGAGGTCAGTGGTCCAGGGTCCTCTAGGACCCCCCCCCCCCCTACAGTGACCAGGTTCACCAGGTCACCCTCCCCTTCACCACCACCAGTACAGACACACCTCTCAGGGGAGGCCAGATGGTCACAGCCGAGGCGGTACCGCTCAAGGGGACAGGCGGTCGCCGCACAGGTACTGCTCTCCTTCCCCGCGCAGGTGCAGATGATCCTTGTCACAGTCGCCTCGGACGTTCCCTTGCTAGCAGAACAAGAGGGAAAGGGGAACCGCAATCTGAAACAAAAAGGGCATCCACAGCAAGCCATCCCTTTGTGCCAGGATTTCCTGGAATTGGTGCGCTCCTCCTGGAGCAACCCAGCGTCTGCACCCTCAGCCTACAGAACAGCAGAGTCTCTGCTTTATACTGCAGGTGCCCAAGAAGCAGGCCTAGGCACATTCCCCAGTATCGGGGACACGATCACAGTATTGGTGCAAGGTTCCACCTTCACCAAGGGGTATAAGGACCCACACTGCCCATCCAAGCCTTGCAGGACAACGGATGCTATGCTGAAAAAGACCTATTCTGTACCTCAGGGTCCTCAACTTGTTTCTCAAACAAAGGAAGTTCAACATGTTGACAGCACAGCGTATCCAACCCGGCGACTGATTCACATCGATCAACCTGCAAGACGCCTATTTCCATGTCCCGATCCATCCCACACAAAGAAAATATCTGCGCTTCGCTTTCAAGGCAACCTGTACGAATTCTGCATGCTGGCATTTGGCCTCTCGCTGGTGACCCACACATTTTCAAGGTGCATGGATGCAGCACTGGCTCTCAAGCTGTAGATATTTGGATCCTGAACTATCTGGACGATTGACTAGTTTGCACACATTCCAAAGCACACGCAGAGGCACACACAAAACAGGTCACAGATCATGTGACGAAGTTAAGGCTCTTGATACATCAACAGAAGAGCAACTTCGTACCGTCTCAGTCCACAGTGGGATAAAACTGAACTCTGTGAGCATGCTTGCCTCACTGTCGGAAGACAGGATTTGGTCGTTGGATGCCACACTTTTCCTATTCAGAGAGAACGCTCTTCTACAGGTCAAAATATATCAAAGGTTGTTGAGACTGATGTCAGCTGCCTCGAGAATCCTTCCACTAGGGCTGCTGAGAATGCGTCCGCTTCAAGCCTGGGTAAATACGCTCAAGGTGCACCCAGCCGGAGATCGGTACCGGCTGGTGCGAGTGTCCACACAATGCTGGAAGACACTGGAGTGGTGGCTCCGTCCCGGCAATCTGTGCCTCGGATCTCCCCTCGGATCCCCTCACAGAAGGGAAGTGGACACTACAGATGCCTTCAGCCTGGGCTGGAGAGTGGTCTGGAATGGGAGAGGAATAAGAGGTCAGTGGAAGGGACTTTGGCAGCAAGCGTACATAAATGCCCAAGAGCTGCAAGCAATGAACCTGCGTTATCTCATTTTCGCCAGCAGTTAGTGCACAAACATCTGCTGGTCCAGACAGACAATACTACAGTGGTAGCCTACATAAACCACCAAGGCGGCCTTCGCTCACCGGGCCTTCACCACGCAAAGCACAGACTCCTATTCTGGATACACAGACACTTGCATTTCATCAGGGCAGTTCACCTCCCTGGTGTGGACAACAAGGCAGCAGACCTCCTGTCCAGAATAGCTCCTGACAACTCGGAATGGAGACTGTATCCTCAAATGGTGAATCAGATTTGGGAGAGGTTTCGACCTGCACGAGTCCACTCATTGACCCCTATGGTTCTCCTGGGAGAGAGATGGGGGCCCCCTGGGAGTAGACGCGCTAGTCCACAACTGGAACAGGGGCTCTTGTATGCGTTCCCTCCCCTACCATTATTACCCATGACACTAGAGAGGATCAGGGTGGAGAGAGCACAGGTTCTGCTGGTTGCACCCAGATGGCCGAGGCGCCCCTCGTTTGCTCTCCTCTCCGACATGCTGTTGGGTCAACAGTGGCAGCTCCTGCTGCGCAAGGACCTCCTGAGCCAAGCAGAGGGGCTATCATGGCACCTGATCCCAGCCCAGCTCCAACTCTGGGTCTGGCCATTGAAAGGAGCCATCTATTCAGACGAGGTTTGCCAGATGCAGTAGTAGAAACACTACAGTCTGCTAGGGCACCGAGCACTAGAGCCTAGTACAAATACAAATGGAAAGTTTTCCAAGACTGGTGCATTGCCGAAGGTCACGATCATGTGACCTGCCCTATTGAGACAATATTAACCTTCTTACAACACCTGTTTGACACAGGAAAATCAGCGTCCACTTTGAAGGTATACCTGGCAGCAATATCAGTGTGCCACGACAAAACTGACTCAGTGTCCCCTGGGACACATTTCCTGGCAATGCAATTTCTTAAAGGGGCTCAGAGGCTTCGTCCTCCCATGAAAAGTATGGTCCCCAAGTGGGATCTAGAACTGGTACTGCGGGTCCTTATGGGTCACCCATTTGAGCCCATGGAGTCAGCAGAACTGCGCCGTTTCCTTGAAGGTAGTGTTTTTAATAGCCATTACGTCTGCCAGACGAGTAAGTGAGCTTCATGTGCTGTCCATCAATGACACATGCATGGCTTTCACTAGAAATGACTTGCGGGTAACATTAAGAACAAATCCAGCCTTTTTGCCAAAGATGGTATCTTCATTCCATATTAACCAGCCAGTGGTTTTGGAAACTTTCAGACCTCACCTCCCACCTCCCTCTTCAGCAGGAGGTGGGAGGGACTTCCCCCTCACAGCAGGGCCCTGATAGGGCAGGTTTTTTTATATATGCTCAGTGATTAACAGTCAGAGAGGGCTCTTTCCCATTCGGTAATGGTTGTCATTCTCTTTCAGGGAACCAGGGTTATGGTAATAGGAACGTTATTATCCCTCACTGGGGATGGAATCCATGGAATCCGTACATATGACTCACTTCACATTGTTCTATATATCTGCAAACACGCTTATCTAGTGGCGGTAAAACTTGTTATTCACATAGTATAGCACTGGATATATAGATTTTAGATATTCAGATTGTGGAATATAGGGGGTGTCCACACAGCAGTCCACCTGCCTGTCACACATCTTACATTTTTGCATATACCTGGAGATTACAATGATCACACTCTACACACTGCTGAGCTATATCATGGTCGTCCACTTCTCTATCACATGGATCGCTCTAATTTTGAATTTACAGCCGTGGCGGGCGATGTGTGTTACTGGAATAAGTTACTCAACTACTGTTTGATAAGTCTGTGATGAAGTGCTATCAGGGAAAGCAGTTCTAGTAGCCTGCCAGAAACGTGTAACACAGCCTAGATCAGCCTTTGGAGAAGTACTGTGTCAGCCAGGGCTATTGGTTTTGTTGGCAATAAACTGCATAAATGAGATGCTGCTGCTGCTTACTAGTGTAAAAACTGTTTGGTCGATCTAGCCTATGTTACATGTTTATGGCAGACATCTCCTGAGCTCATTGTCAAGCACCTTAACACACTTATCAAAAAAAAAAAAAAAAAAACAGAGAATGATCACAAACAAGGGAACAGCAAAAATAAACAGAAAGAAAATGTATTTTGAAGCTACTTACTCTTTAAAAAATAATGGTAAAATATGGCAGCTTCAAAAACCTAAAGCCTCACCCTGTTATTATATTCAAGACAGTTTATGAATACAATTAGTATCTACTGTATTATATTGTACTGATCACTGCACCACATCATTACATAATAGGTCAAAACATTACACATATTGTAGTGTCCTTTAAATGCCAGAACGATAGCTCATTATCAACATACTGTCTAATTGTACTACTCATACCTTACAACTACCTTAAAAGAATTTGTACAAAACATGTCAATCGCAGATTTAAATGCTGTGAAGTGGGGTGGAAATCAGCTGAGTGAGTGACACATTGATTTATAAAAACCAGTATCAAAATAATCAGCTCGAATATTTCATTTTGATGATACTAAACAAACGAAGGTGACATTGACAGACGTGACAGAACTAAAACTAATGGCAGTAGAAAGATCTAGCCGACACGCTTCATATCAAGTGGAGTGATTTACTGTTCACACATCTTCTGGAAGTCTGAAAGGAAAACCGCAAAGGATGTTTAAAACACTTCTGTTTCACATCGTGCACTGCAATGCACAGAGCCCGCATGAGGAGGTGGGTTTCTGCTTCTTTAAGGTCCTCTCAGGAAGGGGAGTTTGTGCGCTGCTGCTTTCCCCGAGCTCCAGAGGTTGTTTTTTTGATGAGTCAGTGAGCGACTGAGCTGAGCTACGTCAGAATGCAAATCATGCATGGTGCAGTGCAGGGCTATTTTTATGTCTCATCTCTGTCTCATGGGTGCAGGGAGAGAAGGAGAGAAACAGCAGCAGCAATTTGAACAACGCTCCACCCGAGTTTGAGTCCTACTTTTCAAGTGAAACGTTTTGTAGTCTCAAATCAACATAAAAAAACAAACAAACAAAAAAAAAAAACTGGTCTCAGTAGAGAGCTAATGTACATTTATATTGTCTCCAGTATTGCAAGGAGCAGGCAAATAAATAGAAAGTGGGCTTAATAGTGAGCTGATCTTTAGCTAGTGCTGATCACAAATTATTTTTTACTGCACAAATCTCGTTATTACTTGTGGTACAAAATGTAAGTTATAGTATCTATGGATCTATAACCACTGAAGTGCATTAAGATCATTGAGGGAAAGGATGACTTACAAAACAGGCCAGTTTTGGTCCATACTCAAATTGAAAAGTTGCAATAATTTACTGTGAGGGAAAATAACATGCTTCTCCTGACCACCAGTCCTAGATGATGGACAGGTTTAGCTATGATGGAGTGGACTGATGATCATAACCAGCAGGTGGACTTGTTAAAGTCGTGATCTTGCTGGCCATCGCAGTCTTACCCAGAATGACGAACAGTCTCAATGCAAAACTCATACGACTAAGCTGGTTCAATATCCCACAGCATGCGTTCATCTCAACAATCAGGCGGCACACACTGTGCCGTCTGTTTCACTGACACAAGTTCACTTCTAGAAACTCCTTTGATGACTCTTTTTCACGCACCGTTTCCTGCGTGCCACACGCTGTTTTATTAGGTATCAACTATATTTTTTGCCAATACTGCATCTGTCCCTGTGCAAGTCTGCTCTTGTTGCACTTTCAGTGGAACCCCATTCCAAACATTATGAAACAACAGCCTGTAGGCATCATAGTAAGTGGGATAAGCAGCACTGTCTTTGTGACGATGCCACTGGTCACTAGGTTGACAACAGGTTAACAGAGGACAGTTCCTCACACAACTTGAGAGTGGAATTTGACTGTATGTACTTGTACTTACTTTTATCAATTTCTACAGTAAAACTTTTCTTTTGGCGAAGTTAGTGAGAAAACATCTGGTCTGGTAAAGAATTAAGTAAGCAAATACAGGAGACTAGGAATGCATGGTAATATTTTAATGAAGATCAGAGCAAAACAAAGGCAGTTATGGTGTTCACCGTGAACAGTAACAAAACGGATAAGACAACACATAAAAGGCCCCATTTTTGTGTGCTCTGCTTAGCAGAGCACACAGATCAACACTGGCACTAGCGAAGTATTTCAGAGAGAAACAAAATTAGTGAGCCATCCCAACTGTGAATATAAAACACGCACGGTCAGTGACATTCATGCCAAAATTAGAGGTATCATGATCATGAAACATTTGATCAACATGAGCTACATACACGGCAGACAGTACACAATCACAAGGCTCTAAATATATGAAAACCAATGGCCACTATTTTCCCAGATTGCCACTGATATAATGCTCCCCAAATGGGGGATAATTAGAGCGATCAGTATCATAGAAACGTGAACACACACTTTATATCCCCAGATTCAGATACTCCCTGTAACTTGTGGGAAAAAATGTCCTTGCTTCATCAAAAGACATGAATCCTATGTATGAGACAACTAAGCCAAGGTAATAGGCACTTCCAAATGCCAGGTGAACAATGCTAATGCTGGGAGTGGCCTGTAAGATGCTAAGACATTCACATTATTAAAAGAGAAAAGTTGCAAAGTGCATTTAAAGACTACACTGTTTAGAGTGACGTGATGCTAAGATCAAATGGAGAAGACAGATTCAGGGCAGTACAACTCAGAAAAGGAGGCGACACACATGCACACACACACATTGAAGAAACTTTGGAAATAAACCCAATTAATTCCTGCTTCATGTGCCTGGTTAAAGTACACAGAGCCAACAAGATAATTCCTGTACGCTATACAGGATTTTTATATTGAAAAAGATGACATATCCTTGCAGATATTTCAATGCCATTTCTTTTGCGTCACAATTCAGTGTGCTTATTTTAAAAACGAAAATGAGAGCTCGATGAAATGATTGCAACACATATTGCTCAATGGACTTTAAAAGGTGTAACAATGAGGTGTAGACGAATTTCATTCCCAGCCCACGGGAGTACTAAACATGAAGCAACGATCACAAGCCAGAAATGACCTAGACTGCAACACTCACAAGAAATGTCACTAGATACAGCATATTTAAAATCTGAAGTAGAAACAGTACAAGGCCTTGACCTATATGCATGTTAGTGAGGACATGCATCCATGTCACGATACAAATACAAAATGATGGAAGGAGAAAAATGAGGCATAATCATTTTATTGATAAATGAAAATACAGAAAGTGTTACATTTCATACAAAAGCAGACTGAACCCTCACATGAAGAATGGAAGAAAAGAGGCCAGATTTATCCAGGTCCAATGTCACTAAACAAACAGCAAGCAACTCAGAAAGAAAATGAACAGGCTCACAAATGGGCTCCAGTATTTCCAACATTAGACCTTGGTTTGCCTTTCACAAAAAGTGGTGCCACTTGCACTTGGACCCTGATGAATCTGCCCTGCCCAGGTGTGGATCTCTGTGCTGCAAGCTCATCTGTGGTTGAAGAAGCCCTGGGGGTGGTTGAATTTGAAAGGCTTCAGCCGATTGGGCCCCCTGGAGGAAAGAGAAGCGATCAGAGTCTGGAGCAGTGACAGACAATCCACAAGCCTGCAAGATGCTTCTTCTCAATAGGCAAGTAGGTTTCAAACTCCGAGTACTGGTGTAGTCATCTACAAATAAACTGGTCACGTGGGTTAACTATAATCTTAGATGTTAGTAATGCTGTGCAGAGAGAGGTTAAGAATGGAGATCCAGAAGATCTGCTCCATATGACAGAAAGAATACATGTATTAGATGTCTTTTTCTTTAAATATATTTAGTTATATACTTTTTTATAAACCACATTTTACAAAACTGAATGCCACAGAAAAAAAAATGAAGCTATTGTTTTTGATAGCTCAACCAAAATCTTTTTTTTTTTTTTTTTTTTTGGTTGTAAGATGTTAAAACACAGATTTTGAATAGAAAGGTGTGCAGTTTTCCCACACTAGGAGACACATGACATCACTGACCGGACGGTACGCAGACACATCTTCTCACGAGGGAACTCGCGTGGCCCCTCCACGCTCTCATCCTGGCTCTCCGTCTCCAGAAACACGTCCAGGCACATGCACAGCCGTTGCAGCTGATTGGTCAAGAGCTGGTACCCGGGGTGGGGCCCACGCAGCTCCCGGTGATACACATTCACCTCGGCCTCCATCGCCTGAAGAGAGAGGGAGAGAGAGAGAGACAGAGAAGGAAAGGAGGGAGAGGAAAGAGAATGAGAGCAGAGTGTGAGAGAGAGAGGAGAGAGAGAGCACAGTTAGTAGTGTGATTTAGAAGTGCTCAAGACTGAATTTCAACCTCTGCATTTATTTGAAAATGGTAGTTTCTTCTTTCTTTTATTTTTAAGAAGAAAAAAAAAAACATGCTACAATGCTGCCCCCTAATGCCAGGTACCAAGCAAATGTTGACCCATGTCAAAAGTCTAAGGCGCACTTCAATTGCCTGAGTCCTCATAACAGGTGACAGTGCAGCAGACTGGCATTCCAGGGTTTAAAACTAAAGCTATTCACAGTGGAATACAATGTTAGATAAAGGGAGCAATCTCAAATACAAACAGACATCCTGAACTATACAACGTTTTAATATACATTTCAAAATTCTCAGCTACAAACAAATCTACTAAATAAATGATTACAAGCAATTTGCTCTAAATGTATTTTCTTCTCTTTCTTTGATGTATAATATACCTGCACTGGTCCAGTTACGATTTGGCTCATGCTCTCGGTGTATTTTGTTACATGACTGTCATTCTGCTTATTATCTACTCTATTCAATGATGCAGCATCAGACTTTGTGTTTGTTACCCGGAGATTGTCGTCAGTCCGCCCACTGCGCTCTCCTTTCCAGCTGAGTGAAAGGCTGAAGAGGGGGGGCACAGTCGAGTAGCGAGGGTTCAGGACCACCGCGGCCTGCAGCTTGGCTGGGGGATCAAGAAGAGACACATTACTGAGTGCACACAGATTTCAATACCTGGAAAAGCCCTTGTTGAAATTGTTATAGGACTATATTGTTGACTGATTAGGACTTAGCAATCAGCATCCTGCTAAATCTGCAACGATCAGATCAGACAAAACAGGAGTTATTCAACCATGAGTCTCACTCAAGATTGCATGCCTTTAATTGAATATGTGTGTGTGTGTGTTTGGAGGGGGGTTAATACTATAGCTATAGAAACTCAGAGCAGAGCTAGTTGCCCAAAGTTCTCAATTTAAAAATAATGGTCTGATGGATGCTTATCTATACAAAATAATGGTTTCTGCTTTATTCTAGCCAAAGATGTGTCTGTGGGGGTATGGGTGTGGGGGCAGGGTGGTGTGTGTGTGTATATGGGAGTGCCAGGCTAACCTGTGCCCCTCTCGATGAGAGCTGTGAAGAGGAGGTCAGTCTCCTGTACCATCCCGGCCTCCAGGACTTGTTGGGTGTAGGGCAGCCCCTGGAAAGTCAGAGTGGGGTTAACATACTGCATTCTAGGTTCATCAAAGCTTATGCATTGAACCTTAATTCCAAGACATGACTGAACGGCTTCCATAGCCCGTGTTCCTTTTACATTTGCATGAGAATTCCGTCAGAATGTTGACACATTTCCCTCAATGCTCCTTATCTTTTCCATTATTTTCCTTTACTGTTGTGTGTCTTTCAAGTTCTTGCAGCACTTAAAAGTATTAATGCATTCTCATCCACACTGTAGTCAAAACGTAGTCGAGGCAATGAGGCACTTGCATAACTACCAAATCTACTGACAGATCCGTGTACAATGTTCACTACAGGCAGGTCATACAATGAAAGGGTTTACAGAATGTAGGCAAACCCATAACAATATAGTTTAAAAGGAATCTCAAAAGGTGCTTAAATACAGTAGAGTCAATTATCCAAACTAACTGGGACCAATGCTGGTTCACATAATCGATTCGTATGGATAACACTATGTAACACAATTTTTGTTCCTGGGTAGTAAGTGTTATTTCCTAATTGCTTATGCCTAAAAGTATAGAAAATGGCTATTATTCCCCACAAATGTGTGTCTTTTCATTCACATAAAGTCAGAAAAAAACAACATATGAATCCAAATTAACATGTATTTATACTAAAGTAATACAAAAATGACTACAAAAGATTTAGAAGTGAGTAGTTTTTCAAGATTTACGATTATACTGTATTTACTGTATAATTGTAAATTTTGTAGTCATTTTTGTATTACTTTAGTATAAATACATGTTAATTTGGATTCATATGTTGTTTTTTTCTGACTTTATGTGAACGAAGACACACATTTGCCCATTTTCCCATTGGAAATAGTGATATTTTGAAATATCGCTGTCCTGGTCACAAAAGCAAAGTTTGTGGGGAATAATAGCCATTTTCTATACTTTTAGGCATAAGCAATTAGGAAATAACACTTACTACCCAGGAACAAAAATTGTGTTACATAGTGTTATCCATACGAATCGATTATGTGAACCAGCATTGGTCCCAGTTAGTTTGGATAATTGACTCTACTGTATTTAAGCACCTTTTGAGATTCCTTTTAAAACTACCTACCCAGGAAGAAAATAAAAAAGTTTTTTGTTACACAGTGTAATCAAACAGGTATTAATAACAATTACTGCAAACAGCCTACTGAATAAACTTAACACACACACGTACTTAGCAACACCTTTAGGAATCATTAAACTTCAAAAACTCAGTTCGTGTTTCTATACTTTGATACCTGGATTAAGGCATTGTAATAACGTGAAACTGAAATCAATAAAATAAAGATAATAATCAAGAACGAGGTGACTGCTTTAATTTGCTTAACTGCAACAATTTAAAAGCACACAGTCCTCCATCTAAGGTTTTGGTGGTCTGAATAATTCTGCAACTTTCAATTGCCTCAGTCTGCTGGTCCTTTTTTTGGCAGCTAAATCTCTTAGCTGTTTTAGCAGCACAAGCTGTGTTTGTAATACACCACAAGTAATTCATCACATGATTACAGGTGAGTTCAGTCAATTAGACAGTACGGTTAATCAAAGATCAGATAATTGACTATTGTAGATTGAAAAATTAAAAAAGAGCTTATACAAGAGAGTAGAAATTATTTAAAAAAACAAAACAGAACTTGAAAAAAATACCAATCTAACCTGTCTTCTTGATGCAGTACATTCATTTATCTAGGCATTTGCTAAAATGGACACACCTAAAACATATCTTACAAAGAGCTAAAAAGATGATTTAAAACACATACAATTCAGAAAACTCTGTACACCGAAATTGTACTGTCTGAATATTCTGCATTTTATTTACTACCAAAACAGCACAAAATAGAAGAGTAAATAAATCCTGGGCATCCATACGTACAAGCCTTTATTCTCTCTCTACATACTACATACTCCTCACAGGTGCCTCTCCTGGGCATCCTCGTACAATCCTTTACTCTCTCTACATACCGCATACTCCTCGTAAGTGATGGTACTCCATTTGATCAACCTTGAAACCACCTTGGCTGGGAAGAGACTCTGGCACTCGTTGGACACTGGCAAAATGCTGTGCTCTGAAAAAAGTACAGGAAGACAGGACATCAGCAACTTTCACTGTGGAAACACTGTCTTAACCATGTTCTAGAAGAAAATATAATCTGACATCAAAAACATCAAATGAAAGAATCAGCTATATAAAGATGGGACAGCTACAACAGGGATAGTATTCCCTGCACGTTTTCCCTTTCCTGCAATCATATTTAAACTACAGTACACAAGCTAGTTACAGTGCTCTTGCAAGCCACATTTTAATGTTTGAATACCATGTTTTGGTTTGAATGGTACCAGTGGCAGGTCGACTAATCTAATGAACAGGAGCGACGACAGAGCTAATCTTTTGGCATTTTGCTGTTTGGGATGTAAAAGAAAACGTTGGTACCTTACCAAGGGAGGCAAACTGCTTGTGCAGAGCCAGACGGGACTCCAGACGGCTTTTCAGGAGCTTCATGGTGGCCTCCATGTGGCTGGCACTGAGAGAGCTGCCTGTGGGCCCTGCCTGCTGCACACAAATACAGACACATTGCCTTCAATAAGCAGCCTGCTTTCATCTTCTAATACAAGTACAAAGCTGTTTCAGATCAGTTGCAATCCCAGAGATCCATCTGAAGCCAAAATATAGACTAAGAACACAGCTTAATGATGGCCACATAATGTTTAAATAGATATAAAAATACAGAGCCGCTTTCAGGGAAAGTTAGTCAAACTAATTAAACAAGAAACACATCCTCGCTGACAAGAGATATGCGATGTAGAATAATACCACATTTAAAAAGGCATTAAGACATCAACCAAAACATGTTTCTTAGAGTTTACAGTCACCACACAATGCCGTTCCATAAAAATTGTATGCAATCTTGCTCTGGAGTCTAGAGTCTAGAGGGAAATGTGTAGAAAGAACACAGGGTCCCCAGGCGACGTGCTGGCTGTGGGTTAGCCTGCCCAGGAGAGTCACCTCAGGTCTGCCAGTGGGGAATCGCAGCCCCCCCAGGTTCTGAACCCAGGTGTAAGGGTGTCCCAGCTCAGCCACATAGTCACCGAACATCAGAATCCTACAAGAGAAGCACAAGAGTCAGAGGCTGTCTGTGTCCACTTTGTCAGCCTGTACAGCTAGCTTGGGGTGAAGCGATTCACAGTGTATCTGCATCAAGACACTTTACATATGCAAAATATATGTTGATATAGGTGTGTACTGAAATGACAAAGATGTGCAAAGCCAGACCCCCTCCACGTTTTATAATTATACACGTTAGTACTAATCATACTTCAATATCAAGAAGATGCTTTAAATGACTTAATTCTAAGAATAATTCAGTTTTTATATTTATGACAGGGAGCCAATACAAATCCTCTACCACTACCGTGTGTACTAGATCTCACTTTTATTAAACGTATGATGTTTTCTGCCTGTAAATATATAAATTACTTAAAAACATCTCAAACATTGTCATTTAGTCCCAAAGTGACTTCACAACTACAATACAGGTGGGAAAAATAAATCAAATACAAAAACATGCAGACAGTGTAAACTGAATGTGGGGAAACATGAAGCAACGTATATGACACATAGTATAAATTGCTACATAGTAAATTCAGCTGTTATGTGTGTTTATTATGGTGTCTATTTTGTTGTGTCAATGCGGTCTGGAACGACTCGTGTCCTGTCAGCTATCCACCTCCCCTGCCCCCCTCCTTACCCGACTTTATCAAACTGGTAGCGGTTGGCAGGATTGGGGGTCTCAGTACCTTGGTCCCCAGGGTACAGGCAGTTAAGGAGGGACTCCGGGCTCAGAAGCTCTCTGCACAAGAACAACATTCATTTCTTTTAGCAAATATTCTAATAAAACTAAAATAAACTGACTTTCATAATATTTCCAATGCACACATTTGTAATTCGGTGATCAGAGTGTGCTGCAGGCAGGAAGGCACGCACAGCTTCACCAGCAAGAGGAGACAGTCACTGTTATCTGAAGTGATGCCAACTGGGGCTAGATTTTCATTTTAGTGTCGGGACTATACAGATTAACCAAATCACTCTGTAGAGCTGCATGAACCAATTATTCACACTGAACTTTCCACAGATGAGGGGGGTTGTTTTTGACTGTGCTAAATTTACAATTCCAGTGAAGAAACAACTGCTTGGATTTGTGATTACTGCTGCTTTTCTTAGATTCTGTAGAGAATGGCAACTGCCATACCCCCAAGCAGCTGCTTCTTCTGGAGTTTCAATTAGCCCAATCGACACCAATGACCCTCGTCTGACTGCCAGCACCTGATTTCTGTGTCGCGCTCGATCTGAATAATCGATTCTGCAGCACTCAGTTTGTTCTACTTCTTTCGAGAGCCTGCTGTCAGAACTAGAAGGCACATCTGCTCATACTTCAATATCAACTGCACATACTTCAATATCAACTGCACATCCCTCCTACCCTGCATTGACTAGCCCCACACTGTGAGCACACTCCCTCCTACACCACACTGAGCACACTCCCTCCTACCCTGCACTGACTAACCCCACACTGAGCACACTCCATCTTATCCTGCACTGACTAACCCCACACTGTGAGCACACCCCTCCTACCCTGCGCTGATGGCCCCGGACAGCTCAGTCCCTGTCGTTACTTTCACTTTCACCGTCATGATGTTGAGGTTCAGCAGGTAATAGAAGAAGAGGTGCAACACACTGCCATCTGAGGAGAGAGAGAGAGAGAGCACATAATTACAACAGTGTCTCAATGAATTCATTAAAAAAACAACAGCAAAAAACAAATCAAATCAATCAAGTAATCAAACTACTGCCTGCCCCATTTTCTTTCTCTTTTGTTTGTTTTTATAGTGCTTGAGAACACATATAAACTCCAGACTAAAATAAATACCTCTGCATTAAAAAAAATTGAAAAATATGTACCTTAGGTTTTGTCAGATTTTTCAACCTAGCAATGACTTTGACACCATAAGCCGTATAACATGTGACACACACACACACTCCCCTCCATCAACTTTATTTTATTTTTAATTTGCTCTCCTGTCAAACATACTACATGCATATCCAGATTATTTAAAAAAAAAAAAAAAAAAAAAAAAAATGACGACGGTCCTGAATTCAGAAGATATTTTGACAGAAGGCTCAGTAACTCTAAAACTGCACCATACTGTATTTATTAGACTTGCTGACAAAGCTTCTATATTGCAGAGTTTGGACTCTTAATTTCTGCACAGAGCTCTTCCAGGGGCCCATTGCTGAGTACAAAAAAAAAAATCTATTTCAGTGCCACCAGCAAGAAGCCGCTGATGGATTGTAGTGTGAAGAAATCTCTGCACTGGAACACAAGCTCTTTGCTCACTCGCACCTTCATTATCACCAGCACCTTCCATGTTATTGTTTTTGTGAAACCTGGAAGCCCTAACAGTGTTTTGAATATCACCTCTCTCTCTAACTTTACAGCTCTACCAGCGGATTGGAATACCCCTTCCCCCCTGCATAGGAAGGAAGTGAACAGTGTTCTCTCTCACCTTTGCACTGGAGGTCAACACTGACGGACAACGGGTGGCGTTTCAGCATCTCCTTGCGTTTATCATCCAGCTGAACACACAGTGTGGGCCGCCTTCGCTTCTGCAACCAATCACAGCAAAGAAAAACTCAGCGCGCAGGCACGCACGCGACTGCTTTTTAATTGGTGTCTTTTTCCTCCTTATAGTTTTAATCTACTACTTGTTTGTGCAAACTGTTAGCCTTCAATGTCTCCACTGAAATAAGATTCAGCCAGAACTACTATTAGGTTTGTTTTGTGGATTCAAGGGCATAGGGATTTGGAATAAAAAGTTTCAGCTCAGAAGGGTATACGTGATCCACAGTAAATGCAGCTGTATCTAAGTGGTTCTGCCTTGGGGGGGGGGGGGGGGGGTTACTCTCTTGCTTTCTACTCTGTTGCAGTAAGAAACGGTGAGTACACTTCACAGTTTCTTACTGCAACACTGATTGACAGTTTTTTACATTTTCTTCTCTCATGTTAGCATACAATTGTCAAAGAAGATAGGAGAGGCGGAGATCCGTCTGTCCGTATATCACACCTTACATTCTTTCATCTATCTGCAGAATCGCTAATCCAGTTTTCAAGAAACTTGGTGTTAACACAATTTAGCATATGTTACTGCGAATCGGATTCTGGGGGTTGTTGGGGGTGTCTGTCTAAGTTTGCAACACAACATTACTTTGAGGATTGATCTTAACAGTTAGAATGATACATACTGTGGTAGTTTTAAAATTCTGATTGTCTACAAACAGCAACGTATTAACACTGCTATGCCTTTTTACACTTTACACGCTTTTACAACACATTATAATTGTCTTTGATCCTGCAAAAATACTATAAACTGCAGCTGGACATTCCTGGATCCAAGATGGAACATCTCAGCGGACATCCTCCCTAAATACATACATTTCTAAAAACAGCTCTTGGAAATGATGACTTTAGGATTTCAACAAGCAGGGCAATACACAGATACTCAGCTTTTCTGCTGTTTGATCGTATTTTACATTACAAGTTTACATCAACATAGGCTTCAAACAAAGAGACAAGGCGACATCTAGTGGTTGACAGTTTTAAGGGCGTGGAGATCTACAGCGAGTTGGAGCATTTTGTTCTGGTTTTTCAACTCTGGAAAGGGATAACATCAAAAGAGGAAAAGTTTTTTTTCTATTGATTTTAGGTTGCTTGTGGATTTAAAGGTAGAAGATGTTTGTACTTTTTCTAACTACAGTAGTTACTTTCTTTGAGACATGGTACAGGACATTTCTAAACACACTCACAACGTTTTGTTCCTCTTCAGCATCAGAGTCACTCTCATCATCTGGAAAGAAAGGGGCCCATTCATTAGACTGCTTGTAGCACTCGATTCAAACATTTGCATTCAAGTGAGTGTCAGCTGGGCTGAAGATCGAAATGTTGTTATCATTACCGCTACCACATATACAATACAGGCTCTCTGCTCCAATGCAATAGAAGGGTGCTCTCCACTCCAGCACTGTCTCTGGTACTATACAAATGGGCTCTGATGTTGTAGCTCACCCTGGGAGTCCTCTGGGGGTTTAGAGAGGGCCTTTGCTTCATTTACATCTCCAATAATCGAGACAGACAGCTTCTTATCTGAAATACAGGGGAACTGCAAACAGCTAAAAAAAAAACAATCCATTCCCATCTCAAGACGGAAAGTAATGCGCGAATGAGATTTAAACACTGTCTCTATTGGACACTCCGCAGTAACTCAAAGATGTTTGTTTAAATCTGCATTCAGATGCTTTTAACAGAGTTGAGGAGCAGTGCTTCGGTTCTAGTGACCTGTCATAGACATTTACAACATAGGCTAGACCAGCCCAAGTGCCTTTATATAAATAACTACTGCTGAGCAGTGTATTACCAGCAAAACATTAGAAACTGGGGTTACTTACCACAAGCCTGCCCATAAGCGTTGGCCTGGACTAGCAGCACGTAGAGGGGCGGGGGCAGGTGCCTCGCCACCTCGTTCTGTTTCTGAGTCTGTTCGAAAGGCATAGACAGGTAGTCCTGTACTGGCCGGGAAGCCTGGAGAGAAAGCAGAGTGGGAGAGGCTACCTATATGAGCAGGGCTCAAAATGTGTATGTGTCATATATATATATTTTTCAGACCCCTGACCAATTCTCTCATATTACTGAATTACAAATGGTACATTGAAATTTCGTTCCGTTTGATATTTTATTTTTAAAAACTAAAACGCAGAATCAATTATTGTAAGGTGACATTGGTTTTATGTTGGGAAATATTTTTAAGAAAAATAAAAAACTGAAATATCAATAATGCATAAGTATTCAACCCCTGTGCTGTGGAAGCTCCCAGTTTGCACTGATGAAAGAAACTGCCCCAACAAGGACACAATTACCTTACCATTGGCCTCCACCTGTGAACCATTAAAGTTGCTGTCACATTTTCTGGATAAAAACCCCACTGTTGAAGGATCATTGGTAAGACTGTGAATCTGAAGAAAAATGAAGACCAAAGAGCATTCTACAGAAGTTAGAGATAAAGTAATACAAATGCATAGATTAGGGAAAGGGTACAAAATAATATCCAAGTGTTTGGATATCCCAGTGAGCACAGTTGGATCAATAATCAGGAAGTGAAAGCTGCATCACAACACCCAGGCACTGCCAAGAAAAGGCCGTCCCTCAAAACTCAGAGCTCAAACATGAAGAGACTTGTGAGAGAAGCCACAGAGAGGCCAACAATCACTTTGAAGGAGCTACAGAGTTCAGTGGCTGGGAGTGGAGTAATGGTGCACCAGTCAACCATATCAAGAGCTCTGCGTAACACTGGCCTGTATTGGAGGGTGGCAAGAAAGAAGTTGTTACTCAAAAAGTACCATCTGAAAGCACGTCTGGAGTTTGACAGAAAGCATGAGAGTGACCCAGCTGCGATGTGGGAAAAGGTTTTGTGGTCAGATGACTAAGATAGAGCTTTCTGGCCAAAACTCAAAGCGCTATGTGTGGCGCAAACCTAACACTGCCCATGCCTCAAGACACACCATCCCTACAGTGAAGTATGGTGGTGGCAGCATCATGCTGTGGGGATGTTTCTCATCAGCAGGGACTGCGCATCTTGTTACAATTGAAGGAAGAATGGATGGAGCAAAATACAAGAAAATACTGCAAGAGAATCTGCTTCAGTCCGCTAAAAAACTGAAGCTTGGGAGGAAATTCACCTTTCAGCAGGACAATGATCCCAGGCACAAGGCCAAACAAACATTGGAGTGGCTCAAGAACAAAAAGGTGAATGTTCTACAGTGGCCCAATCAAAGTCCTGATCTCAATCCCATTGAGAATCTGTGGCACTATTTGAAAATTGCGGTCCACAAGCGTTGTCCAACCAACCTGAACAACCTGGAGCAAATCTGCCAAGAAGAATGGGCCAAAATCACTCCGACACTGTGTGCAAAGCTGGTACATACTTACCCCAAAAGACTTAAAGCTGTTATTACAGTGAAAGGTGGCTCTACCAAATATTATTGTGTGGGGGTTGAATACTTATGCAAGGAAGATATTTCAGTTTTTTATTTTTCTTAAAAATATTTCCCCAACATAAAACCAATGTCACCTTACAATAACTGATTTTAAGTTAAAGTGTTTTAAAAAAAAATAGCGAACAGAACGAAATTTCAATGTACCATTTGTAATTCAGTAATATGCGAGAATTGGTCAGGGGTCTGAATAATTTTGCAAGGCACTGTGTGTGTGTGTGTGTGTGTGTGTGTGTGTGTGTGTGTGTGTATATATATATATATATATATATATATATATATATATATATATATATATATATAGACACACACACACAATTTTGCAAATACAAGTAATATCAACATGTATTTGCTGTTGAACATCTATAAATCTTTGTTTTCCTTTTTTACACAGCCCTTGTGGAATTTAATACTTTTGCATCTACAAAATACAGAGAATAGAACATTTTCTTCCAACTTAAATTCTCTCTTTTCAGTTGCTTTTTACTAAAACATAAAATCTTTTCAATTATCTTTAAGGTTTTTGTTTTTATTAATTTAATGACAAGAAAGAGGTGTGGATGGGTGAGGACACGCGCTCTCTCCTGGGGAAACTGCAGAGAAGGTGCATTAAAAAGATTTACTTAACTTCATACAGTACCAGATAATATTTATCTTCACAATTGAACATCTGAGACACACATAATCAATGGCAGTGCAGGGCAGGCAAGATTTATTTTGTCAATTACATCCAGCCTGCTCAACCTAGTCGCTATGTTCTAACTATATTTGTCACCCAAAGCAACTAAAAAGAATTACAAGAATAGAAATAACATTCTAAAACAAGCAGTCAAGAAAGAAAAGGGTGGAATTTAAGAATGGACACAAGATAATAACTGATGGGGGGGGGAGAGGTGCAGCACCTGCATGATTTCGGTAAGCCGGGGCTGCAGGCTGCTCAGATACTCCTTCTTGATCTCAATGCCCTTCATGATCTTCTCCTTGCTGGCCAGAGACTCCTTGTACTTCTCTGCCAGCCTGCATGACACAAACAGGGAGCTGGTCAGGACTCAGGGCAGCTAAGGCAGTGAGCCAGCCACACACACCCCATGAAGATGCGCTGGTAGCCCCTGATATTACTTAACAACACTAGGCTGTATAGTCCCCTAAAGGAATGCTTATTTTATCACTTTGTATTATCAACATCATCATTGTTCCTCCAGCTGTGTTGTGCTGGAGGCCTTTTGGATCTTCACTACTTTTATATGCTGAACTTGGAGATTAATAATTGCTAAAACCGCAACCTTCTGGTACCAAATCAGTCTGTGTGCTACAGGCCACGTGATGTTACTGTAGTTTACCACTGAAGTAAATGTGACCTAAAGACAGGAAGCAACAGCTACCAGTGTTATACTTTTTTAGGAGTCAGCATCTAGATCTATAAAAGATGTTCAATGTGGTATTGAGGTAAAAAGAAAGTAGATTTCAATGACTTGGTTTGCAATCTAAGGAATAAACTAATAAGAGCTTTGACGTGCATATGATGCACTGGAACTGTAGAATACCCCAGTAATCAATAATCCCAGAACAGGGCTACAGTTCCGAACTGAAGATGTTTATAGACTGGAATGTTATTTACTTTATCATATTTAAGCCTTGTTAATCAAAGCAGGAACAAATTTTAAAGCTAAACTGCCCCACTGCATGAGTGAATCCAGCCACTCAAAAATGTCTGAGCCATGGTTCTCAGAGTGGAAGTATCTAAAGATTTTAGGGGGTTGTAAGTTGACCACATTTACTTTTAAAATACAGTTGAACAGCAAAATCACAATTATGTCTGTAGAGTCTTATAAAAGACATTCATGTTAAAATGTATGGGTTTTTGTTTTGCTTTATTATTCATGTACAGTATTTTCTGCATATGAAAATCAATCTACATTTAGATACATATATATCACTAATATATTATCAACCCTTTGCAGTCCTATGTCGGACCAGGTCCGACATTACAATTTTCCCTTTCCAGTCCTGTGTCAGACCCTGTCCGACATCCTCAAAAAGATGTCAAGCACAGGTCTCTAGTTGCTTATTTCTCAGGAAAAATCAGAGAAAACCTTTCAATGGCTGAGCGAGACCGATAGGAGCCGGAAAAAAAGGGTGTATCAGAGAAATACACATAGCCCCTACTCCAGAGAGATAACACGGACATTAACAGATAGCTGCTTCCGCATCCAGACCTCAAAGAATATCACTGACGTTTGCAGAGCTTTTTGAGATGTTATAGTAATAAAATAATGACTTGGATTGCATTATTAAGGAGTTTGGTGATAAAACCAGTGATCAGGAGAGGATTTATCAGGATGCACGACTATGAAGAGGTATGTGAAAAATACAGCGAACAAGGGGTGGGGCTTGGCTGGAGATGCAGTACTGAGTGGCCTTTTGCTATGCAGTGCATTTTAAACCTCTTTTACTCTGAAAAAAGGAAACAGCGCGTGTAAAATAAACAGAACGTGTGAAAACAAATTGGACCCGACGCGCCTGACAAGCGCTGAATAAATGGACCGCTAAGGGTTAATGGCAATTGTACATAGGGGATTCCCAGCAGATCCAAGGTGTTGTAAAGGCTTGCTGTATAGAAGTGGTCGGAGTTGTGAATTTGGCAGTACCTCTTCCTCTGCTCCAGCTCCCAGTCCAGGCGGCACAGGGTGAGCTGGTGTGGGTCTGTGGCGGAGATCTCGGGGCGAGAGATCTCTGGGGGGGCGTCCCGTCTGAACTCCTCCACACTCACCAGCTCAATCTCCTCATGCTTGGACCTAGGAGAATCACAGCAGGGTTACAAACACACACACATAGCACAGCACAGCCCCTCCTCCAACACAAACCAACTGCACCTATTCACAGTCATCCTGTGTCTTCACCAGCAGACCTGCCTACTCAACCTTGGAGAAGAGGTGGTGTAATTAGGCAAACTATCCCCAAGATTTCCCTCTCTGACCACAGAAGTGCAAAGCCCAACACTGTGATAACTCACACTGCACTCACAGTGGTAGTGTGTTTACCAAGCGAGTCGTCTCCAGACAGCGAGAGGGGCACTCACTTGAACTCCAGGCACTTGTTGATCTCTTTCTGCAGATGCATAACCTCATAGAGCAGGTTCTGGAGCTGGAGGTGCAGGGCATCCACTCTCTGCTTTGCCTGCAGAGGGTGAGAAAGAGCAACATGAGGACAGGCCAAGAGGACATGTTTTGACAATGAAGGTAGGACAAAAAGACAGGAAGTAGCTGGAGACAGTAAAAACTAAGAGGCTGCTGACAGGCAAGAGGACGTTTCCCAAAACCTTTAACCTATCATAAGAACAACACTGACAAAGTGCAGTGTTTCCTTCCCATAACCTCAAATGCACTTTGACTTCTGCTCATTTCAATCAGACCAGCAGCACTGTTGCAGGATGTAGCATAAGTGGATATACTACGCGGTTTAGAAGAAAATTTTCAACATTGCTCATTGTTTTTCACCAGGTGCTTTTTGGGCAAAGAATAAGTGTGTTTTATAGCTGGTATGAATATATACTCTCCCTTACTTTTGTTTTCATCGTTTAACAGAATAATCCAGCATTAAAAGGGTCTCTTCATTTTTAAGTACCCCATCAGGAGCATCTCCATTGTTTCTTCCTGCGCACCTCTCCTCAGCCCTACCTCGTGGGTTTGATCCCGGCCCTTCTTGAGCCTCATGTGAGCAATGCGGTTCAGTTTCTTCAGCGTCATGAAATGGATGCAGCTCTGCATGCGTCGTTCCTCCATCTCGGCTGCCTGAAAGAGATAGAAAGGCAGAAATATAATCAAACCCAGCAGCTTCAACTAGAGCACAAACCAACTGCAACCCAGGGCACAACACAGCCCAGATCAGCTTCAGCTTCAAAACCACCACAAAGCAACTGCAACCCAGGGCACAACACAGCCCAGATCAGCTTCAAAACCACCACAAAGCAACTGCAACCCAGGGCACAACACAACCCAGATCAGCTACAGCAAAAACAACACCACACCCCAACTGCAACCCAGGGCACAATACAGCCCAGATCAGCTTCAACTAGAACACAAAGCAAGCAACCCAGGGCACAACACAGCCCAGATCAGCTACAGCAACAACAGAAACCAACTGCAACCCAGGGCACAACACAGTCCAGATCAGCTTCAACAACACCACAAAGCAACTGCAACCCAGGGCACAACAAAGCCCAGATCAGCTACAGCAACAACAGAAACCAACTGCAACCCAGGGCACAACACAGCCCAGATCAGCTACAACAACACACAAAGCAACTGCAACCCAGGGTACAACACAGCCCAGATCAGCTTCAACAACACCACAAAGCAACTGCAACCCAGGGTACAACACAGCCCAGATCAGCTACAACAACACCACAAAGCAACTGCAACCCAGGGTACAACACAGCCCAGATCAGCTACAGCAACAACACAAACCAACTGCAACCCAGGGCACAACACAGCCCAGATCAGCTTCAACAACAACAGAAACCAACTGCAACCCAGGACACAACACAGCCCAGATCAGCTACAGCAACAACACAAACCAACTGCAACCCAGGGCACAACACAGCCCAGATCAGCTTCAACAACACCACAAACCAACTGCAACCCAGGGCACAACACAGCCCAGATCAGCTTCAACAACAACACAAAGCAACTGCAACCCAGGGCACAACACAGCCCAGATCAGCTACAGCAACAACACAAACCAACTGCAACCCAGGGCACAACACAGCCCAGATCAGCTACAGCAACAACACAAACCAACTGCAACCCAGGGCACAACACAGCCCAGATCAGCTTCAACAACAACACAAAGCAACTGCAACCCAGGGCACAACACAGCCCAGATCAGCTACAACAACAACACAAAGCAACTGCAACCCAGGGCACAACACAGCCCAGATCAGCTACAGCAACAACACAAAGCAACTGCAACCCAGGGCACAACACAGCCCAGATCAGCTACAGCAACAACAGAAACCAACTGCAACCCAGGGCACAACACAGCCCAGATCAGCTACAACAACAACACAAACCAACTGCAACCCAGGGCACAACACAGCCCAGATCAGCTACAGCAACAGCACAACACAGCCCAGATCAGCTTCAACAACACCACAAACCAACTGCAACCCAGGGCACAACACAGTCCAGATCAGCTACAACAACAACACAAACCAACTGCAACCCAGGGCACAACACAGCCCAGATCAGCTACAGCAACAACAGAAACCAACTGCAACCCAGGGCACAACACAGCCCAGATCAGCTACAACAACAACAGAAACCAACTGTAACCCTGGGCACAACACAGCCCAGATCAGCTACAGCAACAATACAAAGCAACTGCAACCCAGGACACAACACAGCCCAGATCAGCTACAGCAACAACAGACACCAACTGCAACCCAAGGCACAACACAGTCCAGGCCATGTGGGAGGGCAAAAATGAAATATCAGGAAAACTACAAATATTTATTTATATTTTTGGTGTTAATAGTTGTTTCGAAACTACAGTGTAACAAATAGTGCTCCTGAACCGTACTGGCAAGCTAATTCTTTTTATATTGTCATATCTGATTAAAACCAAGCTCCTAATCAACAAAAATACAACAAGAGTAAAGCAACAAACTGTACCCTTTACAGCTCTAGCTTGTCTATGCTTACACTATGCTCAGAATTTGCATTGTATTCAATGAGCCATCAAAATGTTAAATGAATATACATATATTAAATGTGGGCAATGTGTATATTACACATACCACTGTAGCTGAAATGGGTTTAATTGAACACAAGGAAGAAAATAAAAATGTAAAAAATAAAACACATAACCTCTAAAAGGTGTTTTGCTTTTGGTTTAGAGTTTTCTTATCTTCTTGTTTTTCTTGCAGGTCGTGTTTCGCTCTGTATCTCCTGCTTTGGACTCTGAAGGGGTTGAAGTCACTAGAGTAAGGCTAGATTAATTCAGTGTAGGGAGTGTTGTGAAGGGTCCTGGCTTACGCTGTTCTTGATTAATTTAGTGTAGGAAGTGTTGTGAAGGAAGGGTTCTGGCTTACGCTGTTCTAGATTAATTTAGTGTAGGGAGTGCTGTAAAGGAAGGGTCCTGGCTTACGCTGTCCTTGATTAATTCAGTGTAGGGAGTGTTGTGAAGGAAAGGTCCTGGCTTACGCTGTCCTTGCTGCTACTGCTCTTCAGCTCGTGGATCTCAGCCATCAGTCTGGTAAGCATCTTGCAGGTCTGCTTGTACAGAGTGTAGTCCTGGGCAGGGTTTCTCATCTCCAGCTCCACCTCCTCACTGTACACCCGCGCCTCCTGCAAACCAGCAAACAAGCATGACATCCAGCTGCACACAAGCCACCGCATTGCCAACCCCTCCATCAGCTCTTAATTGCTTCCTTCCAAGTGCTTGATCCTATTAACGAAGCCACCCTACCTCCATCCCAGTCCACCAACCACACTGCCTCCAAACTAGTCTCAGGTCTATCAACTGCTGTAACAATGATCCACTGCACCCAACAAGTATAGGGATATGCAGAGGTGTACAACCAGGTGACTGAATTGTATATGCAAAATATGTGACAATTGTGCCACCCCCCCCCAATTCTTGTCTGTGCCTGCCCTATTGTCCACAGTGTGTGCGTAAGGCCTGCTATGAATTATGCACACTGGAGAGGAGTGTCTGCACATATGCTTAATACACATCTCTGAAGATCACCTAATTGTCTTTAGCAGTGTGTGCTAAATCTTTTTCCTTCCTCTAACCCTGCTCACTCACTCACCTGGTCCCCCTCTCCTCTCATCCTCTTCCCTTCTGGTGTTCCGCCCTCGTTCCGGATCACCTTGGGCTTCCTCTTCTTGTCCGCTGACATTCCTGCACGCTCCAGGTGCGAGAGGGGCTCTGAAAGACAAGCAGGCGTTTAAACAAGAGTGTACTGTGCACCTGCACACAAGTAGCAATACAATCTATAGAGCTTAAACAGGAGAAATCGTGGAGCGGCCCAGCTTTGTCCCCTGTAAATGCAACCCCCTTTAAGGGAATGCAAACAAACTGGTACACCAACAAGATAAAACGCAGGGGTGTGAAATATGAAAAAAATAATTACGTGAACAGTCAAGGTGGGTGAAACGTCTCGGGTCTGAATCGGTTGCTTAACCATTACGTGCCAAATTAATTACTTTGAAAAAAATCAGCACACAAGCTGTACTTATGTAAGTTGATACATTTCATGTAGTTTTAAAGTACAAATAATTACGAAAGTTATTTCACAACCATGTCGGGTTGACGGCAACAATCCTGTTCCAATCAAGATAATGGTCTTTGTTAGTTATAATAACACTGCTTCGAAAATAACAGTCTACAGTCAAGATGCAGCACCCAACACAACTCAGCCTTAGCGTAGTTCACCCTGATTCTACACTCACCAGTACTCAAAGATGTTAAGTTAGGGGGCCGAAATACCGCTTCCAGCTGACTCTGTTGAGATAAACTACTTGAAAACAGGCGTTTATCTCCTAAAATGAAACGGTAAAAATCAGTCGCACAATGTCTAATTTAACCAACATGGACGAGCACCACAGCGAACTCCGACCCGGAACCAGAACACAATCCACAGCTGCAGAGTATCCTGCCCGCTAGAGGGTGAGATATTACCGCTTAGGAACGTGCTAAGTTGTGCAAAATGTGACTGTGTGCACCTTTGGTTCTATTTTGTTGTAGATTTTACACAATGAATGAAGACTTATTTTAGAACAAGGCCATTAACGCTATATTTTTTTTGGATTAATTATAAACTCCCTTTGAATAATACTAATAGCTTTGTCAAAGGAGCATTATGAACTAGCCTACATCCATGACATTGACAACAGCACTTTTTCACGTAAACAAGTTTAACGTTAGCGTTGTTTTGCACTGTTTACTCATTATAGTTTCAACGTATTTGTTTATTCAATTAAAGTTCGCACAGGTTGGTGTGATTTACAGTATCTAACAGGCTGTCACAAACTAGAGTCGCCTTGTGCATTTTGTGAAATTAATGCAAACTGAATAAGTAACTCGGGCATTTCTGGGGTTAAATCGCTTTGGACCACTTCAAAGTTGATTTTCATAGAGGGGGATAAATACACATGGGGACGTAGAGGGGTTCCCCATCTGTGAGAGTCAATTTTGCAATTAGTAGCCCAAAACGATTTAACCCCCAAAATACCCAAGTTACTTCAATTTGCATTACGTTTGAATAGGATGATGAAGAAGATGGAACGCATTATCTGTGCCATGTTTGCCCTCTGTTTTTGTATCAAAATCCATTTTGGGCAGGGATATATACACATGAGTGACATAGAGGGGTTCCCCTGCTGTGAGATTAAACCTTAAAATAAGTGGCACAGAGCGACTTAACCCCCGAAATACTCCAGCTACTTATTCAATTTGTGTTTTTGGATAACCAACTTGCTATCTGTGCCATGTTTACCCGTTGTTTTCCGATCAAAACCAATTTTGGGCCGAGATAAATACACATGGGGGTTGCAAAAGGGTTCCACCTTTGTGAACCCACTTTGAAATAAGTGACCCAAAGCGATTTAACTGCCAAAATACCCCAGTTACTTATTAAATTTGTGTTACATTTGCTAAATCTGAATAAGAAGCTGGAATGTGAATAAGAAGCTGGCAAATATGAAGCCAACTTCAGACCCTGCTGTATCTTTCTTCACTTTTCCAGGGGCTGCAGTGCCATCAAATGCTAGATAAGTTTCCCACCTTAGTTGAATGCATGCATATAAATACACTGTATAAAGAGAACAAAGTACAGTCAGATTAGCTGAAAAGAGTGTAGGGCTCAGATGGGGGCCTATTAGGAAGTGAACATATTGCACCATGGAAATAAAAATGTGTTTTACTTGAAAAAACAAATTAACAGCAAAACAAGTGTGAATTGTGCAAATGTTGTGTTTTTAAAGTCTTCATTATTGCACCATTATTGTAGTGCACTGTTGTTTTTCTTAGTATTTGCATGACTGATAATGAGAGGACTGTCCACCGGGCATTCAGCTCTCTCTGCCCCGCAGGGAACGGTGGAGATGAGGGAGACGGGAGCAGCAGGAGCAGAAGACCCCATTGTTCCATTCCCCAGGTCCCTCATCGGAACCTTCCAGGACCAACCGCTGCTGGGGAACCAGCTCTTGGAAGATGCCCTGTTCCAGGGCTATTTGAGGAGACATCTTCCCCCCTGGATGAGGCTGTAGTGCAGCTTGACTTTCCTACAGAACATCCCTTAGAAAGGTTTCCCATAGTAAAAGTATAGCAAAGGGTAATAAAGCATGGCAAAGCATAGGTAAGCATTGTGAAGCCGAGAAAGATATTGTAAAGTGATGTGATTGTGCTGTGTGTGTGTTGCTCTGGTGCTGGGGGAGGTGTGTTTGAAGGTGTGATGTGACTGTATTGTGTGTGTGCTCAGGTACTGTGGGAGAAGTGTTTGAAGATGTGTATATGTGTGTGTGTGTGTGTGTGGGCGCTCAGGTGCTGGGGGAGGTGTGGTGTATGTGTGTGTGTGTGTGTGTGTGTGAGTGCTAAGGTGCTGGGGGAGGTGTGTTCGAAGGTGTGATGTGTGTGTGTGTGTGTGCTTAGGTGCTGGAGGGTGTGTGCTCAGGTGCTGGGGGAGGTGTGATGTGTGTGTGCGCGCGTGCGCTCAGCTGCTGTGGGAGGTGTGTTCGAAGGTGTGATGTGACTGTGCTGTGTGTGTTTGTGTGTGTGTGTGCGCTCAGGTGCTGTGGGAGGTGTGTTCGAAGATGTGATGTGATTGTGCTGTGTGTATGTGTGTGGCTCAGGTGCTGGTGGAAGTGTGTTCGAAGGTGTGATTTGACTGCTGTGTGTGTGTGTACGCTCAGGTGCTGTGGGAGGTGTGTTTGAAGGTGGTATGTGACTGCTGTGTGTGTGTGTGTGTGTGTGTGCTCAGGTGCTGGGGCATGTGTGTTATGTTTGTGCTCAGGTGCTGGGGGAGGTGTGTTTGCAGGTGTGATGTGATTGTGCTGTAGCTGTAGGTGTGTGCTCAGGTGCTGTGGGAGGTCTGTTCGAAGGTGTGATGTGATTGTATTGTGTGTGTGTGTGGGTGTGGGCCGCATTAAGGAGATCTCCGCAGAGGAGGGGCTGGTCACCGCAGCCTATGAGAGGAGATACGGGCAGTGGAGGTAACAAAGAATGCAAACACAGCCTTAGAAAACATTTTCCAGCCGTTTTTTATTCCTGTTGCTAATTGGTCCGGTTGTAATAGAAATGGAGTGTTAAGTTAGCCCCAGTTTTGTATAACTGGGCCCCTTTAGTAGATATCACATCTTCATCCCATCGTGGCTGCTTTTATAACTATAATGTTTGATCAGATTAACCCTTGAAGCCTTGGTAATGACACTTTTAATACAAATGCTCTATTGGTAAGTTCCACTTCATGACTTTTTTTTTTTGAGCCACCTGCCAAGTTTAATTGCTCTGCAAGGAATATTTGTTCTACAACAGCTACAGTTGTCGTCAGCATATTGTGGAACAATAAGAGGTCGTTTGGCTCATCAAGACTCGAGCATTCTAACTAAGGGAATCCAAATCCATAGTGATAATCCAAGTCAAATTATTTTTATAATGATCCTTTAGGTGGTACTCCTTCACCTGGTAAACTATTCCATGGATTCATTACTCTTTGTAAAAAGTGCTTCCCTTGTGTCCTGAGCTCTCTTGTCCTCCTCTCTGTGATAACCTCAGTTACCTGTCCTGTGTTTCCTGCAGCTGTGTTTACCAGGTGTCCAAGCTGTACCTGTACTGCCCCTCCGCCGGGCTCTTCTCCTGTCCTCTAGCCATGACTGACGGGGCCGCCAAGATCATTGAGGTGAGCGATTGTAAATCAGCACGGGACACACAGGAACTGTTCTGTATCTGTTTTCAGTACAGGCTGGTTCTCTTTCAGTCGATTAGTGTGTCGGGCCTCCTGGAAAAGCCATTCCGATAGCTGACCTCTCATGACCCCAAGCATTTCTGGACCTCGGGCCAGTGGATGACCGAACGCAGGGGCGGCTCTGATGTTGTTAGGGAAGGTTACAAACGGAGCCCAGTTCAGCATTTCAGTATATTAATATTTAATTTGATGCAATATCTCACTAGATTGCAACTTCCGAACAAATCCAAATGCACTGCACTTATTTTTATATAGGTTCCAAACTGTTGCAACGTATCATTTTTGTAATATAGTCATGATGGGACCTTTCTTCATTGGCACATTAGGAGAAGCAGTAAAATGACATGAAAGGCAGTGACATTTCAATAGCTCTCTCGTGACAGTTACTACACTGATATTAAAGGTATAGGATTGATAAGATGTGCTGTTTTACAACGCAGTTTATGAGAAGTCATGGTTCTTCATTATTCTTTCAACTCCTTAATAAGGTTTATTTTAGTGAATTATTTTATGTTTGTAACATTCTTTCCTCCACTGCTGTAAATACAGTACATTACCATGACTACATCCACTGTGTGCTCATGTTCCCCGAGTGGCTCACCTGGTAAAAGCACTGCTGCATGGCGTGTGAGGTGAGTCATACAACGCAGAGTCGCTGGTCTTCACTTGGGATTCTGAAGGGAGCATTGCATTGGCTCTGGTGCTCCCATGGGTTAGGGAAGCAAAACCGTCAGGGACTGTTTCTCCTCATTGCGCCACAGCGAACCCTGCTGGCCAGGCGCCCAGCGAGTTCAGAGCGGACACCTGCAGGGCTGGTCTTTGTCATCCAGAGGCTGGTAGTTTGCTGACATCTGGAATAGTTATAAAATAATGGAATTATTTATCCATTGATATGTTAGAACCAAGATATGAAGAAGGGGAAGAACCAAATGAAAGTCAGTGTGTAACCTAGAGCCAAGGTGGAAAGAAACACTGAGGATATATAGTATAGACACTTACCATTAGTAACTATGAGTGGTTTTCCTTGCAGCCAGTGGGATGGAGACACTGGCGAAGCCCCAGCCAGATACAACCTACCGGCTCTACGGCTTCAAGTGGTTCACCTCTGCCACCGACTCGGACATGACACTGACCCTCGCCAGGGTGGTGGACGAGCACGGGCAAACCCTGCAGGTGAAGAGCTGGCTTTAAACTGGAACAAACCCAAACACAAAACATGCCAGCAAGATCACTCTGAGTCGTTACACTACACCACTATCTTTAGTTGCCTGGCTGCCTCTGTTTTGTAACATTGGGTATTTGTGGTGAGTGAGAACAGGTGCAGAGGTGATGCAGTGCAAGAATAATCACAGACAGGAAACTATAATCCATTTGGAAAAGGGGTCTTTTTATTTTTAAATCCCGGTCTGGTAATGTGGCAAAGTGCCCACCCCTGTGTGTATTTTCTGTTGTGTTAATGTTGGTGTATAGTCATTGGTGCACGGGATATAAATGTGTCTGTGTAACACAAATGTTTAAAATGTATATTTATATTTAGGCACGAGGATTGCACAGCACTTTACGTGCAAGTAACATAATAATATGTGAGCATGGGGAATTGCACTTTATTAATTCACGTGCAGTTGTACCGCGACTCCAATTGAATGATTGATTAGCAATCGAGTCTCGGTACAGCTGCATAAATGTTACATGTTTTCACCCACTCGGTGTTTTGTATGTTCGGTGACTGGAGAATGCCAGGGGTCGAGGTCAGTTCTGCTTGGCCGGAGGGGTCAGTGTGGCCGGAGCCCCACCAGAGGGAGCTGCCGGCTATGAAAAAGGGGTGAGAGGTCAGGAGACCACCTTTCCCCGCAGCAATTTCGCTGCAGGAGTTCTGGGGGCTGGAGTCCCCCCAGAGGAAGCTGCTGGCTATAAAGTGGGGAGAGGTTAGGAGACCACCTTCCCCCGCAGCAGTTTTGCTGCCGGCAATCTTGGGGGAGGTCTGGAGACCACCTTCCTCCGCAGCTGTTTCGCTGCCAGAGATCTTGGGGGAGGTCTGGAGACCACCAACCCCAGCAGCAGAATGATTGATTAGCAATAGAGTCTCAGTACAGCTGCATAAAAGCTGCATGTTTTCACCCACTCAGGGTTTTGTGTGTTCGGTGAGTGGAGAATGGAGAGAATTAAGAACGAGAAAACAAAATATATATATATAACCGTTGTTTTCACTCACCTTGTTTGTTTGTTAGTCCACTGTTTGTTTAAGTGTTAGTCTGTTTTGTTTGTCTGTTTATTTTGGCCTCACATGCCGTGTGCTGTTTTTGTTACAACCTTTTTATTTACTGTTCTGTTCACTCATTAAATGCTGAGCGAAACCATTCGCTCAGCTCCACCAAACTTCACCCCTCTGTGTTTATTTCCTGGTTCCTGTTTCTGGTCTGACGTCCCCCACTCCGGCCGTCTTTGTGACAGGTGACCAAACAATAAGCTTCGGCAGTACACACCAATGTGTAATGCACAGAGGTAGAAATGAAAAGGGGTTGCAGCCCAAACAATAAATACACGTTATCCTCCCCACAATAATACTTGCCATGGCCCCCAGTCCAGATGCATGCAGTAGTGCTCGTGGTGGGTGATAACAATTTATTTAGTGACTGTGATGAAGTTGCCCTAGGCGACAGCCCCGGATACGTGTTAGCCGTCTGGTGGTTCACAAAGACAATTACTAACAGACACGCTTGCGTGCTTAATGTGTTGCTGACCATATCATTGACCATGCTGCTGTAAAATAAGCCATTTTCATCACAGTACATTATATCTTGATTAAGTAGTTGAAGTTACACCACAACTGGGCTTTTTTGGTTAATTGAATATTAAAATATTCATTGATTTATAAAGAAAGTCACAATTATTGAATAAATGATTGCAGTGCTACAGTATGCTTGTGTGGTTGTGTTCTCAGGGCAGTAAAGGGCTGTCTCTGTTCTACGTGGAGGTCAGGGATGAGCAGGGCAATTTGAACAACATCGAGGTGCAGCAGCTGAAGGACAAACTGGGAACTAGGCAGGTCCCCACTCCGGAGCTGCTGCTGGATGGGGTGCGAGCCCAGTGGGTAAGAGCCACCGGTGCACATTGAAATCTAGAAAGTGTCCACTCTCTGAGGGACGTTGATTTCTTTTTGCTTCTCCCTCACATTAGATCTCTGAGTAGGGAAGAGGAGTGGCTTCTGTTGCCAACATGCTGACGATTACCCAGATTCACGACGTCATCTCTGCAGTCAGGTGCATGAGAAGGTAGGTGTTGAGAGAACAGTCAATACGTAAGCATGTCACTCCGTGGCAATGAAGCCTGATGGGGTGTAGTGTGGGATAATTATTTCATTTTTTTTTAATAAAGCCCATTTTTTGTTCTGTTTTAAATGGAAACTCCTTGTGATATGTATGTTACATTATAAAGTACATTATAAAGTAAACATTCTGTAGGTTTAAAGTTGTTTTTGATCTATTGTCATTATTGAGAAGGTGGTGTTTGTAGACAAAGTTGGAATCTTTGGAGAAATAGCCAAAAAGCATGGATGCATCACACTCTTGTTATGCACGTATTGTTTGAGAACATGTTCATAGACTATTTAGAAACAGCAGTTATAATATACATGTTAATCCACAGCATGATACAATATATTCCAAATTATATGCATTGTGCTTATCCTGCTACACCTTGCACTGTGCACAGTGTTGTTTATACATATATACATTGTACTGTGCATTGGGCTACCTCCCTTCAGGTGTTGTGAGCAGGGTCTGTGCCCAGTTGTTACCAAAGAGAAAACAGGTTGCTGTAGCTGTAACTCCTCCTCCGTGGTTATGGATTGGAGTATGAGGGGAGCCCCGTCGTCAGAGGAAGACCGTAATACACCCAGCACACCCACCCTTTCACTGCCTCCAGACAGGCTACAATGAGAGGGGAGTTCACAGAGTATTGCTCTGATAGGTACAGTGCTGAACAAACTCTCTTTATACAAAGAAAAATGAAGAATCTGTTTACTGGGCAGGGTAAAGTAGCAGTTAAAACAAATACACACTAAAATAATGCCACAGGACTAGCGCAGGCTGACTGATTCGCTTTAAATGCGCCTTTGTTGTTTGTGCGGATGCCCCTTCGCTCCTACTGTACCTATTGGAATCATCACAGTTTAGTTTTCTCTATGTCCTGTATGTATTTCATACAACGGATAACATAGTTGTAGCATTGTGTAGGGTTTCTAAAAAGGGTCTTGTATTCTCTGTGCCATAATATCCTATTGTATCTATAGAGGCAGTGCAAATTCAAATTCAATCAAATTATAAATTGTTGAACTGACAGGTCTGGTTATAATTAGATTCATTTTTCCTACCATGCAGTAGTAACCTGGTCAGCTTTTACGGATCATACCAAATCCAGCAGTGCCTTAAAATTATTTAAAAAAAAAAAAAGGTTTTGTCATTTTTCTTCTTATTGTCTTGAAAGTTTTTTTTTTTGAAAAAGAAGAAGAATAATCATGTAAACTTGGTGCCTCAACTAAATGCAAAATAAACAGATAAGTAAATGTCATTGCGGGGTGACTGTATGATCTGGTGTTGGGCTATTTCAGTGTTAGTTTATGCTGTTATAAATCAGGCTATTGTCTGCAAGGGGAATGGACAGGATTTGTTACTAATGTAGATGGTAGAGGAATGGGATGGTAAGCAGAGGTGTTTAAGGAGCAGTTATTACTGCTGAAAAAAAACAAAAAGAAAGTTATTTTCTTGACCACATCATGTTCACGGTCAGAATGAGTCCTGTGCTCCATTTTTTCCCCCAGATTAAATTCTGTTTCTCAACTATAAAATAACAAATGTGTATTAGCTACCTTTTAGTTCATCCTGTTATAGCAGCAGGAGCAGGTCTATGTAAGGGTCTTGTCTTCAAGGTTTTTTTTAAGCAGGGAAGGCATCTAGACTTATCCAGCCTCTAGAGAACCCAGTTCTGTAGAACCATTCTGGGTCTGCCTCAATCTGCTTCACAGTCCTGTTTACAGAAACTTTGTGTGAGAAAGAAGATTATAGCATTTAGCTATGTTGCAAACATTTAGTATACACGAGGGTACAAAACATTAGGAACACCTTCCTAATATTGAGTTGCACCCCCTTTTGCCCTCAGAACAGCCTCAATTCATCGGGGCATTGACTACAAGGTTACGAAAGGGTTCCACAGGGATGCTGGCCCATGTTGACTCCAGTGCTTCCCACAGTTGTGTAAAGTTGGCTGGTAGTGGATCTCTACTCTGAATAGCTCGTTCCATCTCATCCCACAGATGCTCAATTGGATTGAGATCGGGTGACTGGGCAGGCCACTGCAGTAAGCTGAATTCACTTTCATGTTCGTGGAACCATTCCTGGAAAATCCTAGTCTTGTGACATGGGGCATTATCCTGCTGAAAAAATCCATTAGCAGATGGATACACTGCTGCCATGAAGGGATGCACCTGATTGGCAATGATGTTCAGATACCCTGTGGCATTCAAACGTTGCTCCACTTTTAAGGGGGCTAATGTGTGCCCTGAAAGCACACCCCCACACCATCACGCCACCCCCATCAGCCTGCAATGTTGACATGCGGCATGATGGATGCATGTACTCATGTGGTTTTCTCCATACCCTAGTCCTCCCATCAGCGTGAAACAGAAGGATCCAGGATTCATCAGACCAGGCAATGTTTTTCCAATCCTCCAGTGTCCAGTGTTTTTGTTCCTTAGCCCACTGCAACCAGAGTTTCTTGTGTTTTGCTAAAAGAAGTAGAACTGTTAGGTCGTTGGCTACCATACCCCATTCGTGTCAAGGTATGACGAGTTGTGCATTCTTTTATGAGTCTTTCGGTACCAGTGTTGTACTGGACTGTCAGTTGACTAACTGCAGCCCATCTGTTGCTCTGCACAATTCGTGTCAGCCTCCTTTGGCCTCTTTCATCAATGAGCCGTTTTCGACCACTGGCCTGCTGTTGACTATATGTCCTTTGGGTGGTGGACTATCCTTGATACACACGGGAAACTGTTGAGAGTGAAAAACCCAGCAGCAGTTCTTCACACACTCAAACCAGCACGTCTGGCACCTACTACCATACCCCGTTCAAAGGCACTTAAATCTTTTGTCTTGCCCATTTACCCTCTGAATGGCACACATACACAATCATTGTGTCAAGGCTTAAAAATCCTTCTTCAGTCAGTGTAGATGAAGGGGAGACAGGTTAAAGTGGATTTAACAGGTTTCATCAATAAGGGATCATAGCTTTCACCTGGATTCACCTCGTCAGTCTATTTCATGGAAAGAGTAGGTGTGTAATGTTTTGAACACATTTATTGTATATACTGTACTTTAAAGGAAGGCTTTAACATCAATTTCTTTCTTTTTTATCTTTATTACTGGGTCTATTTTGGTTCATGTTTGCTTATTAATGCTTATTCAGGATATGGAAATATTTAAAGTACAACACTGTTGATGAAATATTGCAGCTTGGTTGCTCTCTTTTAAGTACCTGTATATATCAAATTTTTTTTTTGGGGGGGGGGGGGGGGGGGGGGGGGGGGGGGGGGGGGGGGGGGGGGGGGGGGGGGGGGGGGGGGGGGGGGGGGGGGGGGGGGGGGGGGGGGGGGGGGGGCGGGGGGGGGGGGGGGGGCTTTCACCTGGGGGGTGGGGGTTAGGCCGGGGGGGGGAAAGAGTAGGTGTGTAATGTTTTGAACCACTTCTTCACATTAAGAACAATTACATTTTTAGCTGCTTACTAACTTTTTAGCACCAATTCTGGAGTTCCAGGAGAACTTGCCACCCGTTTTTTAGGCTACCCCAATGCAAGACAATATGTGCCACTTAGCCAGGGTAACCTCTACCAACACATGAAAAGAAAAGTCAAGACACAACCACTCAGATTAGCAAATGCAACACGCAGATGCTAAAACGTGTATTTATTTAGATTTTTGAATCTCTACAGCGTAATGCTCTTCAAAGAAAATTGAACAAAAACAATATTTATACTAAGTAAGGTGCATTTGTTACAGGAAAATAGCTATGTACAGCTACAAATTCCCCTTTACAAAGAGAGAGAAAGAGAAAACTTAAAAGTGCTTTTAATGAAAAACAAGAATAATAAAAAAAAACAAAAAAACAACCTTGACAAGTTTGCTGTGAAGGCATATGCACAGGTATAATCACATTCCCAGGAACCCGTATTATTACCAATTGGCACCTGTCTATCTCTCTCTCAGGAGAAGCTTTGACCCCAAGCCCTAGCCTTTTTTAAACCTCTCTGGGACTTCCTCGCTGAAAAACAAAAACGCTCTGTACACTAAACCCCATAAAAAGAAAAGAAAAAAAAAAAAAGCAACAACTGGTGACACCTAAAGCCAGCCTCCAATCACCACCACCCCTTTGTGATAAAAGGACCTCTTTCCAAAATACTAGGGTTTCCCTGGGCCACACACACCTATACTTGCAACCATAACTTTTTTTAGTGAAACCTAATTTCAGCCAAGAAGTTTATCCTAAAATGTTATTTTTCTACAGAGTTATTTAACACTACTATGCAAGCCCACTGGATTTCACGTAGTGGAACCAACTGAAATCAAGCCTTCTTTCCTCCACTATTTTGCCCCCTTCCCATCATGATTCCTTAAACCTTGTTCCTCAAAACTGAGAGTTGAGGGAAGGGGAATGGAGTAGATGGATACAGTGGTGTGAAGTCTCTCGAATATCTGTGTATCACTCGAATGTCTCAAACAATAGCAATTGATATTTCTTTGGTGGGATGAAAAGAAAACAGTTCTAGCTTATATATATATATATATATATATATATATATATATATATATATATATATATATATATATATATATGAGAGAGAGAGAGAGAGAGAGAGAGAGAATTTCTTTACACAGAACCATAACTTTATTGTGTTTCTCATCTGTCACTAGAGATTTTGTGCAATGATCCTGCACTCCTGTCCACAAACCAATTGTAAAACACACATCTCATTTGAATCAGTTTAGCTTACCAGTAATAATCCCTTTAATTAACAATTGTTGAATTACTGTACATGAATCTGGATGTAGTCCCCAAAACTTTGAGGTCAGGATCTCCTATAAGTTGCTTGACTCGAGTTCCAGTGAGTGACTGGTAATGATTCGTCCACCCCGAGAAAATGCACTAAAAAAAAGGCCACCCATACTATAGCTGCCACTGTCTTATTCCAGATCCAAGTCCCAGTGCTGTTCCTTTGTGAATTCAAACAATTCTGAAAAATCTTCCCCTTTTAGCAATCTAGCACCACATCTACTTTATGACTAACAGTTCCACTGTGAAACAGAAGGGCTTGTGACTTACTCTTAATTCAACACAGAACTCAGGCAGGTGTGTCTGTGTAATCAAATAGGTGAATGCGCAAGTGCTTGTATGCAGAAATATTATAAGAGAGAAATAAAGTGAAAATCCATTAGAAATCAAATTACAAGGCTTGCGTACCATGTTCTATAAACACCTTGTAGTAGACTGTAGCTGTAGGGGCACAAACCAAAGGAGCAACTACACTTCTCAGAATATAGTGTGTGTAAAAAAAAAAAAAAAAAAGAAGTCTTTGCACACCCATCTTATGGCACTCAACAGACTGGGCTGCAGACTTAAAAAGGTGTCATAAACAAAACAAAACTTTCATCCCACTGTTGTGACTAATACACTACTTTCATGTCCTGCTAATGCACACCTGCTACATTATCTCCATCTATCTGCACCAGTCCTTCTCCTTTCAGCCCAGAGCCTATGAGAAGCTTGAGAAAACAGCCATGAGGACTCAAAACCTGAATAGGAATGAGCGAGAAGTATTCAATTTATTGCTAGCATTGCAATAGCTCACGGGGAGAGGATGGTATAATTGACCAAAAATGGTCGAAAAAATTGCCAAAAGCTCAAATAACAAAACTCAAAAGAGAAAATTGCTACGTGAAAATAATTCATCTTTCTTTCTCCATGGCTCTCACCCTTCCTGGATTTCGAGTTATTTAAAAAAAAATATGAAGCTGTAATCTTTTAACCATATGATGGGAATGATTGTACAAATCTAACTCCTGCACTGGCGATTCCCTCAATTATGAAACAGATCCTGTCTCATCCTAATAGTTGTATTTACTGTTAATTGTACTACTGCAAACCCAACTGGGTAGGTCTGCTGCCATCCCAACACTGCTCCACACCGCCAATGGTTCTTACAAATTTGGGATGACATTTAAGGTGCTTGTTTATGAGTTTTTGGATACGTTAAATGCTATATGCATGTACGTGTGTAGACCCTTCTGTTCTATTAATTGTCCCTGACCCCACTGTCTCCCTCCTGGGAGAGGTGGGTCTGGAGTTTCCTGGGGAGGAGTTGGTCTCTGGGCTATGTTTTACTTTCATTCAATGAGGAAGGTACTGCTTTGATCACATACAGGGTACTGTAAAATAAAAGTTTCTTTAAAGTAAATTACTTGTAGCAAGTTGTATTTTGAATAACGCTGTGTCTGGGTTTAGTGAACATTGCCTCCTGATCCATGCTCTCCATTGCAGGTATGAGGTGACTCAGAGTGCAGAATCGGATCGAACATGCACAGAACTTTGTAAAGGGACATTCATCATACACGTGTCAGTCTGTACAATTTGGAAATGTATATCCTTTGACTGGACATCATGTTTTCTATCTACTGCCTTGTACAATATATTTATATGTACACACTGCAGAGGTGTGGGATATTTTCAGATTTATTTATTTATTTTTAAACTTTTAATAGCTTTAATGTTCAGTATTTGTTTGAGGTGGGAGAACTGACCCTAACGGATTATGTTCAAACCTGGTTCAAGCAGGTAACACTTTCAAAACCAAGCTTACAACTGTGACCAAATCAAACTGCACCGCCCTGGACAATAGGTGTATGCCAATTCCACTTCAGAAAGGCCTGACAGGGGTGTCTTTTCACTCTTGTAGTTTATATCTCTAATGTCCCCAAATAAATCTAATGGCAGCCGATCTCCAGTCGTGTTTTCCATTTCTACTTCAGCCTCATGCTTTTTTTGTTTTCACACAAAATAAGATGAAACACTATTTTCCCTCAAATGGCTAGGTACTGTATTCAATTTGAACAATTCCAACAGCTTTTGCGAGATCAGGGTATATAGTCACACAACACATAAAATCCAGTCCATTTTCAACTCAATGGGCAAAGCACTGCACTCAACAGGTTTCTTAAAATACTCCTAATGTGATAGGAGGCTGCTTGAAAGTTCAGTGTGAAAGTAGCATAAATTAAGCAACTTCCTACCTCTCTGCAGTGACCAAAGGGGTCTTTCTAGCCTGCTTTACACCAGCTTGGCATTTCCCTAAACATAATCCCCACCCCAATAATAACTCCAGCAGTTCTGTGTGCACAGATCACTCATTGTATCCAAAGTGCTTAGCCTCCACCCCCGCACCCCATATACATGGCCATTTGTTTTTGTAAAATATATTATCTTATTTTCATATTTTCTTTCCAAGGCGACTCAGTTCGGCAGCAATGTGCGTGTTTGTGGGGGGCAGGGAGAAAAGCTTCCTTCCTCACCCCAGCCTCCGGTCCCCAAGGCTGGGTGCAGTCTCTAGTTGGAGCTGGCAGTAATGGGCTTCTCCAGTTCTAGCTCCAGGGTGGTGCTGTGCGGTTGAAGGCTGCCATAACAAGTCATGCACACACGGCTGGGCTCAAACAACTGCTGGCTGGGGACTGGGATCTTCTGGTCGCAGCATGTGGAGCAAAATACATTTCCACAGTTCCTGTTCCAAAAGAGGAATGATTTAGTTTCAAATATGGAAATTGATTTTTTAAATGTAAGTGTGTGCTCTTATTTCTTCCAAGAAGTATTTTTTATAGCTCCCTACAAATCTCTGTTAAAACTGAAAAAAAAATCCATCTATACTTTACTACTAATAATTTTAGCTAATAAAAATTTCATTTTTGCACTTCTATTTGCTACATAGATCTGAAATGAGCAGTTTTTATAGAAAAACAGCAAATATGTATTTTCACTTTAAAACAGAAACCTGGTACTACACTGGGTTAAAGCAGTTCTCAGTTTGCTTGCCTTGCCTTCCAGGAAGTTTGATACTGCTCTACTTCCTTGGCCATTCACCTCTGTCTTCTGGGTCAAAGAAGAATGAAAGAATGTCAGTCAGTAGGGGACTGATAATGGGAAAGAAACCAGTGCGGGTGGGGACAATTTCATATGACAGGTGAAATCAGCCAGAAAGTGCAAAGGCATGGCTGGCAAACTTTGTAGAACCACGTCATCTTTTAAACTGAAAATACACGTTTGCTACAACATGTGTTTCTTTCAAAACTGCACATCTATTGATATCTATATCAAAAATGTATGGGGTTATTTTGTTAATATTTTACAAACTACACTGTCCAAATGCCACTTATTCCAAGGGGATACTTACTAATAGGGAAATGTGTGATAGACATAAAGCCATTTGTTTTTAGTCTGATTGGCAGCTCATTTTGAGTATATGGATATACTTGCAAGGTTGTTTGTTGTACAGAAAACAAACCTCCCCCAAAAGCTATAAAACACTAAATAGTGCTGAATTTAAATATACAAGTGCAGGTGCGGCTCCCAATCTGAACTCCAATTGAAGACACAGAGAAAGACTTGTTGAACATTTTCTTTTAATATTTCTAAAAAAACAAAACAAATCTTGCAAAAGATTTATTTCCTACAACTACTTAATAGAAATATATTGAGGGAGATGTAATGGCTGGGTTATATTTAGAAAAAAAGAAAGATTGTACATGTTTATTTAATATGAACCACAACTTTAAAAAAAGTGGTATTAACTGATGCAATCCTTTCTAAAATACGAGGCAAAGTTACTATAACTGGAATCTACTTGGTGTGGATGACCACTCGCAGTACTCAACAGTTTCCTAGTGCGCAATGGAAATGCCCCCTCTGGATGCCCAGCAAAGAAGCCAAGCCAGATCTTTCTACGTTTTCCAGTAAACGAGTCTGTTGTCCAATTCAGTTCAATGCATGCACCACAGAATAAAACATTCAGCACAAGACATGCAGTCATGCACATGCAGGAGGGGTGGCCTGGTGAATAACACTGCAGCAGCAAGGGCTCTCATCGACTCTGTATTTTGCAACAGACTGTCAATCTTTTTATACTTCAGGTTGATACAATGGTTAAATGTAGTAATTATGTTTCTGTTGCTGCCTGTTTTAAGATAAATAAAAATGTCAAAAGCTGGGTTTTGAATGTGTTTCTAACTGGAGAAAAAAAGAAAAAAAAAACACCCAAACCGACTAAGAAATGTCACCTTTAAAATCACCATGTAATGTCAGCCTGCAAATACAGAAATTGATCCATTAATACCCCCTGATTGTCCATATCAAAGCCACATTAGGTGCCTGTGTGACTAATCAACCCTTTAGCTGCCAGGACTGTAACCCTATGTGGGAATCGCTTAAAAAAAATCGCATGGAGCCACATTTTCCATCTTATTACAATGTATGTGTTCTGCTGTATTAAATGATCTTCAGATGACATTTTTGCTGTTTTTACTATACAATAAAACACACACACACACACACACACACAGTCAAAAGTTTGAGTACACTTGCTAGAAACTAGGTTTTTTTCATAATTGACAATGTTTTACGTCGTATACGTTTATGTAAATACTTGAAAATGAAAACACATGTTACAATATACAAAACAAAACATAAAGAGTATCAAAGCTATGTTCAAGAAAATTGTCTCTAAATCTTGGATTCCTCAAAATAGCCACCCTTTGCCTTAATAACAGCCTCACAAACACGAGGCATTCAGTTAACAAGTTTCAGCAGGAAATCACCCGACATGTCTTCCCAGAGATGTAGGGCACTTGTGGGTAGCTTTGCTTTGACTCTTCTGTCCAGTTTGTCCCATACAAGTTCTATGGGATTGAGGTCTGGAGACTGGGCAGGCCAGGTCATTAGATTGAGTTGTCCTTCACTTTCCTTCTTCGCCAGATAGTTCTTGCACAACTTTTTGAGGTGTGCTTCGGGTCATTATCTTGCTGAAGAATGAAGGACTGCCCAACTAGCTGTAATCCTGATGGAATGGCATGCCTCTGAAGTATGCTACGATAGCCATGCTGCTTGAGCTTGCCATGGACTTGGTAAAGATCACCAACTCTGTCACCAGCAAAGCAACCCTAGACCATGACACAGCCTCCTCCATGCTTGACAGTGAGAACCACACATGCAGAACTCATGCGCTCACCCTCTCTGCGTCTTACGAATACTCGGTGGTTGGACCCAAACATTTCAAATTTTGACTCGTCGGTCCATAAGACCAACTTCCACTCCTCAAACGTCCAGTTTCTGTGTTTTTTGGCTCAGGCAAGTCTCTTCCTCTTATTCTGCACTCTTAACAATGGTTTCTTTGCAGCAATTCTTCCAGTTAGGCCAGCTTCATGCAATCTCCTCTAAAGATTTTAGTAGCATTTAGCTGAGCTTGTATTTCAGGGGCAGTTAATCGCCGGTTTAGCAGACTTGTGACTCGAATTAACTTGTTCTCTGATTCTGAGGTCACCCTTGGCCTGCCTGACCTTGTTCGGTCCTCATGAGTGCCAGTTTCTTCAAATAGTTTGATGGTCTTGGCCACAGCAGTTACAGACACTTGCAAAGTTCTTGAAATTCGTCTTAAAGATTGACCTTCATTTCTTAAAGTAATTACAGACTTACTTTTTTCTTTGCTTAACTGAGCGTGTTCTGCCATTTTTTGCTCTCTTACATTCAGGAATGACAAACTTGTGCCTATGCTACCTATATTTATAGTAATCATGGACCCTCACCTGTTAACAATAATTGGTGACAAAAGGTTAATTAGGTAACATGCTAGTTAACTCAGAGAACATCTAACAAAGACACTTTTTATACTTAGGCCAGTGTTCTATCACCGTGTTATACACATTTCAGACTTTTAACTGACTTAGGCTTCAGACTGAAAGATTTACATTTTCATTTAAAAATTAAATTTCTGAATGCAATTCACTTATGATTATCAGCTTATATAAGTGCACATATCATATAATGAAATATTAAGTTTCTAGACAAGTTTATACAGTTAAAAGCATAGATAATCATGAAAAACCTGGTTTCAAGCAGGTATACTCAAACTTTTGACTGGTACTGTGTGTGTGTGTGTGTGTGTGTGTATATATATATATATATATATATATATATATATATATATATATATATATATATATATATATATATATATAATATATATAAGATTAACGTGTCATAATAAGTGTGCTGCATCATGAATGAACTCATGATTACAGAGCAATCCACTATGGTAGAAACCAAAATGTTTAAACTGAAGTGAAGAGGAGTGAACCCTGCTTATTAAAACAGAGCTACAGGGTTTGAGTGATGGCTATCACTGGGGATGGAAATGAAATCAAAACAGCTTTGCAGAAAAGGAAGGTTAAAACAAAACACACAAAGCAAAAAATAGGTGTTAGAATAAATTTGCATGAGTGAAGAGACAGAGAGGACTGATGAACAGATTCTCACCAGGCTTCCTTAACAGGCTCCCTGTCCCTATAAGGAAGAGGGGAAACAGCGGACAGTAACACCGGTCAGAAGGCAGGGCCAAGGTTGGGCAAAATCTCAGTGATACTGGACAGTGCCTGCTTTTAGAATAAGCTTGTTCCATACATTTTGATCCTTATGAGGTCCAAATAATTTTTGCTTGGTGGATATGCGTTTACAGGTCTCTACAGCACTTAATTCTACTAATGCCCACTATCTATCCATTAAATCGATTCATCCATTCAAAGCACTATCCAAATATACCACTATCCTTTCATCTGTCTATTTATCCACTAGCTAAGCTTCCTTTTCCCTGTACGCTTTACCCTCTCTAGTGCACTGTTCACCATGGCCTCATCTTTCAGTCAATGTGTGTAACCTATTCCAAGCACTCCCTCCTGTCTGTTCAAAATGCTTTTCTACCCGTCCTGCCATTAAAAGCGCTCTTGCAGGCTCCTTTAAGTAATCTCTCGTTCCACTCATCCTGCTTAACAGTTCAACCCATCTTGAGTACTCAAGATGTAGACACACATCTATCTACAGCCTATGCTTTAACTCAAGAGTTGCTGAAATGCTTTTAAAATCTGTTTTTATGAATTAAATATATATTTTACTTGAAACTTGTACCTATTAAAATATACTTAAAAAAAAAATACTGGCACTCATAAGCTGGTGATTTGTGAATACAGTCTAATATTAAAATTCTAGGAAAGTTGTGGTCTTATTAATAATGCTCTCGGATGAAAAACGAGGCTTTAATTAAACTGGGGTTTGACAGTTATCTTACTGCTAATCAAAACAACACGTCTGTCAGTCAGTAACCAAGGATATAAATAACGTATTACAGGTGCTCTATGAAAAGTGCAGACAGTGTGACCTAAATAAATGACAACATGTAGAATAGAAAATGCAAATGTGTCCAGATAAAGCCTTGGCTAGCTTTGCGCACAGGTGTCATTAATAGGGTATAACAACCATCTATTAATGACACCTGTGCACCAAGCTACCGAGTCCAGTCATATTAAAAAATCACGTATCTGATAATTTCTGGTGCTCTGTTGGTGTATGTACAGTTTCATTACACTTTGCTGTTTGTGCACTATATTTGGAAATGGCTTGTATTTTTTTAAAACTATGTATGAATGTTCTAAATGTAATTTGTAGGTAATGGGCTGCACTTCCACTTCACAATCCCGTGAGGTGCGATTAGCCGTTTCTGAGCTCGACAGTCACTTTTCTAATTGACTAGTCAGCGATCCAGTTCTAACCCTAGTCATTACCATTAAAATGCACTGTTTGTAGAATAATTGCTTGTACTAAATCAAATATGGGCAAGTGGTAATTACTCAGCAGGTCATTGCATTTTCCATATAGTGTAAATTTACCTTCATCTTTAAATCCTGATAGGTGCACATTTGTAAACAGCGCCATTTAATAAACACTAGCAGTCTGGTTTTCATTATGAATGCTTTTGGATGAAACACTACTGTGCAAAGTAATTGTCCACACATTCAGTGCTTCTTTAACAGCTTCTATTCTTCATCCAAATTAATAGAGGGGGATACAAATTAAGAGCATCTTGCCAATTTCTACTATGGCATCTACATTTTATAACTGCATACATTCTTCAAAAATCAATCAGATTTACGATTTTCAGTCAGATGTCTGCTCAACCTAAAATGCTCCCTTGAGCCACTGTCTACCTATACAGATTGATCTTACAATGATCTATACAAGTGCAAAAGCAGTTCCTGTTTTAGCCAGCCTGGACCTGGTGACGCCCACAGGCAGCAAGGAAATGATTCAACTCGGGAGAAAAGGGGGGGGGGTCAGGAATCATGATGGAAATCACTCTCTTGCTGCCTGTGCTTTGATAGAAGACTTAAACTAGATGAGAGATTGGGACAGATGAAATGCCATGTGTAATATTCAAAACTAAACATTTGGAGGAATTAAAACAAATAAAACAAAATAATGAGAAGTAAATAGGATGGCTGTGAAGTGTAACTAAGAACTTTCCAATCTTTAGTTAAGCGACAGGAGATTGTGAACCCTTTAGATTCAGTATTCAGAACGGAGAGACCTGAGTACTGGGCCAGCACATTCAGCATAGAGTTTGGTAACGGGGATGCTCAAATAACTAAATCTGACAGCCACCTCCAGATCAGAGATCTTGTAACCAGTACATTCAGTTTGAGCCCATTGGAAGACTAGAGAGATAGAGATTTGATACTGGGAGTTGTGGAAGTAGGAGGTTGCCATACCTGCAGTGGTGTTTCCTGCTGGCCAGCCAGAACCTGCTCTCACACCCATAGCACTGTGGAGCCAGGTGGTCAGGGTACCACCGAGTCACCTGCAAACACAAAGCAGACACTAAGCAAGCATGTACCTCCCAGCGGACAGCATGACACGGATGCTGAGCTAACTGCATTTATGTACACTACAGGGCTTGGATTCATTCACTTTTGAGCGAAATAGAACCTGCAACACTTCTGAAATGCATTCTGCTGCTCGTCTATGCAGTTTGGAAAGCTAGACCAATAAATTACTACAATTACTACAACTGGCTTTTAGCCAGAACATTATTTATCTTAACCTCATGAAACAGAACACCTTTTTGAAACTTTTAAAAAGAAAATTATTTTTATTTTTTATAAGGCAACCAGGTATCAAGTTAAAGTATTAGGCTAGGCTAAATCCAATGGGAAACAGTAGCAACATTCTGGACTAGAAGAGCCACTCCAGCACATTGCACCCACTACAGAAGTACATCCTGATATAGTACTCTCACCTCAGTGTCCTGTTTATCTACTTGCTCCCAGCTGGCCTCAGAGAAGAGCTCAGTGCTGCAGCGAGACAAGCAGCTCTGATCAAGGTTGCTCTCCGAGTCTGGTGTTGAGGTCTGGAACAAAGGGGAAAGAGGGAGCTTTGAAAGAGGCCACAAGACAGGAGGCAGAGTGTTACGATGTACAGTCCGTTCACCTAAACTGAACAACTGCCAAGCCACAGCTTACTTTTAGAAAGGGGGTTTTAAATAGTAATGCATATTTAATACTCAGATCTGGGGTCACTGAAAGTGGCTTATTTCAAATGAGTCAGAAGAATTTGTTTTTGGATCATTAAAACAGGAAATCCAAAGCCAGCTGCTCCCTCTCAAATGTGTTACCCTCTCCAATTGCTTTAAAATGGTTAATGTGTATGTGCCCCTTTCTGTGTCAAACTGAGGTAGAACAGACTGTAACCTGCAAATATTTATAAAAATCGCTCTCAATAGCCTTGCCCACTAAATCTTTGAATTTGCAATATAGTGTTTTCCAAAACCAGAAATATTATTGCTCTGCACACACATTTACTAACACCATGTAACAATTTTTTTTTGTTTTTGTTCCTGGGTAATAAGTGTTATTTCCTAATTGCTTATGCCTCAAAAGTATAGAAAATGGCTATTATTCCCCACAAACTTTGCTTTTGTGACCAGGACAGTGATATTTCAAAATATCACTATTTCCAATGGGAAAACGGGCAAATGTGTGTCTTTTCGTTCACATAAAGTATTTTTGTATTACGATGATACTGTATTTACAGTATAATTGTAAATCTCGAAAAACTACTCATTTCTAAATCTTTTGTAGTCATTTTTGTATTACTTTAGTATAAATACATGTTAATTTGGAATCGTATGTTGCTTTTTTCTGACTTTATGTGAACGAAAAGACACACATTTGCCCGTTTTCCCATTGGAAATAGTGATATTTTGAAATATCACTGTCCTGGTCACAAAAGCAAAGTTTGTGGGGAATAATAGCCATTTTCTATACTTTTGATGCATAAGCAATTAGGAAATAACACTTACTACCCAGGAACAAAAACCGTGTTACATAGTGTAATTAAAATCAGTAGAATAAACCTACAAATCTAGCGCACACAAAAGGAGGGTCAGTTGTAATTTACTGCTATGGGGCACCCTTATTATCTTTATAGAAATCAACCATACTAATTATTTTATTAAAACTAGCTGCAGTATTTAAAGCATTCAGTGAGAGCGCTTCCCTTACAAGTATATTTTTTGCATTCCCTTTAGACATTACACCCCCATTAGAATGTTTGAAACAGTAATTTTATTGTACAAATTGTTAAGGAAGAAAGAAAAGAAACCTCAACACATCCACTGCTTCATTTAAAACATTTGAATCAATTAAACCCCTTGGCCCAGTCCTAGACTATTAAATTAATTCATTACAAGTATTACGTATGAAATGGAGAGACTCCCCAGGCCCACAGTTGCCTACCCCTGCCCTTCACCATTTCCTAATGCAGTCTCACACAGCACACCAGGACTGCCCTTAATCCCACTCTATAATGCTGAGATGGATCACTTCAAGCCTACACTTTCCCCTCCCAGGCTGTGCCTCACCACTTCATCTCCTGTGTCCCCATTGATCCTCAGGGAGTTGTTGAAGTGCTGGCTCTCCAGCCGGCTCCAGAGCTCCTGCACCTGCTTCTTAAGAGTTTCCACCTCCAGTTGGTGTCCTGCCTCGATTTGCCGCAGCCGCTGCTGGATGATGTCATTGTAGACAGCCAGCCCATCGTCGTCCAGGTGACTGCGGGCTGGCTGCTCTGGGCTGGGGGGAGGTCGTCCCATGAAGCTGTGTGGGCACCGGTGTTGACAGACGGAGCTGCCGCTGCCACGAGCGTGAAGAGCCAGGGAGCCACAGCTGGCTGCTGATATCTGCCGGCTGAGAGAGACCCTTTCCCCGTTGGGGTAGTGACCGTTGATCCGTGGCAGATGGGGGGGCCAGGGTTCCCCTTCTGAGACCTCTCCGTTGCAGACTGGCTCTTCTTGCTTGAATTCGCCAGAAAGGTTGGGGAGCAAGGCACTTTGGGATAACCTGTGGCCACCATTTAAAGTCCTTGGTGTGTCCGTTTCTGACTGAACCTCCCTGCTCCCTTCCCCTTCAGGGCAGGGCAGTGGACTCTCTGCCCCGTTAGACAGCCTGGAGGAAAGGCAGGCTGTCGGCACCCCCTCTTGCCTCCCCTCTTCCTCTGTCAGAGTCTCTGTGGAGCTCTCCATCAGTGAGGCTCTGTCCTCCAGCCTCTCAGGAGCAAGAGAGGGAGGGGGGCTATGCTGGGGTGTGGTGTAGTGGCTCTCAGACTCATTTGACTCCATAGATACTGCCTGGCTGTAGCCATTGGCAATAGTCCTAAACACAGGACCACTCAATCCAGCCAGGATTGGAACCCTGCTGATAGAGTTTGAGAGTCCTGCTGGGTCTTGAGCAACATATGACTCTGGGGATTCAGAGGCATGGTCACGAGCGGACTTCTTGTTTTCCAGGGCAGGGAGTGCAGGCGGCAGAGGTGGGGGAGGTGGCAGGGCTGGCAAATCCTCTTGCTGTGGTTTGTCAGTAGAGTCGCTGTTCATCTCTTTCTTAGGATCCTCTGCTCCACTCTCCTCTTTTGTCGCCTCATGAAGGATGTTTTCCATCTGCCCCTCGGCCACTCCTACCTCCACTAACAACTCTGCCTCGAGAGTGCTGTCCGTCGTAGGCCCACTGGCTCCTGGTTTAGCTTTCTGCCACACGGCTGGTGTGTTTCCCTGTAGGGACCCCTCCTCATCTTCCTCATCTTCTTCTTGCTCTCCTCCCCTGGGCCCTTCCTCCCGGGGATTGCTGGCCCTACCCCCTGCGGGAGGCCCCTCCCCCTGATCCTGCCTGCCCCCCTCAGGCCCCACGTTGAGTTCCAGTGAGCGGCAGTGGTCCTGCCACTTTTCATTCAGACTCGGGTCACTGGAGCGCCGGTTAGGAGCCAGTGAGCCTCCTGCCTCGCAGGCGCTGGGCAGATTGTCAAAGGACCTGGTCTTTGGGAGCCTGCCGGGGTACAGAACAAAAAAATAAACAGACAATGTTAAAACAGGAAGACAGTATATAGTGTGCATTTCACTTCATTAGTGCAGCAACTTTCATTAACAGGGCCTGGGGAAACAGTTGGAAATGAAGTGGAAATATACCCTGGACAGAGGAAAGGAGATACTTCTTCATACAGAGAGTGTTAAATACATGGAATTAGTTACCTTGTCATGTTGTTGATGCTGAATCACCTGGATGCTATAACTTGACGTTATGAGATCAATCAGTCACTAGGAACCGGACGGCCAAACGGCCTTCTTTTGTTTGCAAATTTTCTTATATTCTAATTAAGAATGGCTTCAAGGCAATTGGGTTCGAATTTTTTATGCTGATTTAGAAATAGAATTCAACTACAGACCATATTCACAAAACATTTACCACCATGCTAAGTTAACACTACTTTTTTTCCCAAAAAGAAAGCAAAAACGCTGATGTTACCCAGTAAGATCAGGAATATATGAATAAGGCCTGTATGACCTTTGAATGTTTATTAGTTGTCCACACACCCATAGACTAAATATTAAATTTTACCACTGAATCCGATTTGTAATTTTTTCCTAATATTGTTTTTAAAAAGACAATACATATTTTAAATACTATGTTTGTTGTAAGGTCAGGCAACACACAGAAATCCACATTTACTGAGCTTCCCCACCAGTGCAAAGTTTATTCAGGTGTAATCTAAACAGATAAATGCTTTCATTGTTAATGGCACTAAACTAGAAAATCGTCACATGCTCCTGACCATGCTACAGCGTTTACAGCAAAGCACATTACTTACTGTTGCTGTCTACTTGTTCATGTAAATCATGTTAATATCTTTTGCAACTTAATCACGATTGTTTTTATATTTTTATTCACGAATCCTTGGTCGACTTATAACTGTATTATATTGGGTGCCACCTTGTCTGTATAAATGTCACTATATCTGCTGGGTTATGTAACTCATGCAATCATTCAAAATACCATTAAAAAGTATTTTTGTGCAAGTGACTAATAAATATTTTTTTAGGTAAAAAACGAGAAGAAAAGTAAAAGCTATTATTTAGTATTGCTGTGATAAAACTAGGACTAAAATAACTTAGGCAAGAACTCTCTTAGCTAAGGTGTGCATGTTGTCATGCATATTAAAAAACCACAGAGGTAGTAATATTGATTCATATGATTTGTAATATATATTGTCAGCATGGCTACACGTGACCCGTTCCAACTCAAATCAAAACCAACAGTTATTTAGAATTTTAAATGAAAAACACCCTAAAATCTTTGCACGAATAATGTAAACCTCAAATTTTGCACAGAAGTATTTAAAAATGGAAACGACAGTAAGGCTTTGTAGATTGCACACACCCTCGGATGGTGAATGATGACAATGACAGACACAACAAAACAGTTTCAGTAAATCTGATCTAAAATGTACTGCCATCATTTTTATTTTAACATTTTCCTACATGAAAGATGATGATATTATGGAAATGGTGAATTATATATTAGTGAAGACAAATGGTTGATCGCTCCGTGATGATACATCATGCTGCACTTCCTGGTTCCCTTATTCTACTTCCTGTAAAAGGAGCGCAGAGTTTGAAAACACAGTCATAGGAAAAGCAGCTATAGGTAACTGGGAGATCGCACTTATGGGGTGCCATGTGCAAAAAAAGAGATTTAACATAAATTTTGTATTTTTTCCCCAGATTTATAAATGTTGTGAAAATAAATATATATATATTTAAATGTGTACATTCAGATATTTATAAATCTTCAAATATTTAGTAACTTTTCAACATTTAAATGCTAAATCTTTATTTTAAAAATAAATATATATATATATATATATATATATATATATATATATATATATATATATATTTTGTTATTAAATATTTATTTTGAGAATCAAGATTTAGCTGTTCGCAAATAAATCTGGATTTTGTGAACTTAAATATTTAACTAAATCTTAAATCTCTTAACAAGATTTAACATTTAGCTAAATATTTAACTGGCCATCTAAATCTGGAGTTTGTATGCAAATGCTTGTAATGCTAAATCGGAAAATATGCAAATTGCAGCATTACAAGAGCCAATCAAATCACGTATAAGCACAAAGTGCTCATTTGCATACAAACTCCAGCTTTAGCTGGCCAGTTAAATATTTAGTCAATGGTTAAATCTTGTTAATAGATTTAAGATTTAGTTAGCTAAATGTTAAATATTGTAACCAGATTTATAAATTATATCTGAATGTACACATTTAAAAAGAAATCTGGAAAGAAAAATACAATGTTAAAATATTAACCTTTTTTTTTTTTACACATGGCACCCCATTAGAGCCAAGCTGTGAAGCTTTCCTTCTTGCAAAGCAAATACATGGCAGGTGTTTATAATGCTTTTCCAATTATTCTTGAGAAATATACGGGAGGTGCAGCATGAAAGAGATGAAGAGATGTTCACTAATAGGGTTGAAAAAAATATAATTACATTAAATAAAGGTTTAGCAGAATGTGTGCATATGTTATATAGGAAAATGTGACATCTATGAAGTGATGTTAATGCATATAAGGTTACATTTACTGGGGTTATTTTGTTAGCTCTGTGTTCTTTTTGGCTGAATATCACTGCTGGAGAACTAGCTTGTGTTATGAGATATATCTCTGTTCATAGTTTTACCACAGCTTTTGTTAAGAGTGATTTCCATTTCTGCTTCAAAAGACGAAGTGGAATACAGCTTTATTAAATTAAACATATAAAACTCAGAAAACATTCTGGTTCAAAAAATTGTAGAGTACCTCCGAGCACTCCAGATGGATTTGTATTAAAATAAACCTGCTGGAGTCCATAGAAAGTGTTTGGTAGGAGGTAAAAAAAAAAAAAGCATGCTGATGACAGTACTACTACAACAAATAATAATAAATCTGCTGGTTAATGTCTTCATGAATTTTTGATTATGATCTGCTAGATTATGCTGATTTAATCTGTGAAAGTGAGTGGTTTTGTATTAATCAACAGCTGGTTTCGCTAACCCTGATTAACTTGAATATGGTGGATTAGTGATAAATTGGGGTCTAAAGTAATTGTAGCTAACAACAGAATTCCATAAATCTTACCAGTCGGGCACTTCCACTCGCTTTATAAGTCTCAAATGTGGAGTTTTGAAAGAAACACTGGTTATACAGGTGCTTTCAATTTAAAACATGAAACTGGTACTATACTACATCAAAGAAAGTTATTAGGTTTGCTTTTCTTGCCTCCCAAGTCTATTACTGCTTTCCTTTTTTTGTAAATTCAATCCAGCTGCATCTTTGGGGTCAAAGCATCTAACTGGTTAAAAAGCTTGTCAGTCATTAGGGGAAGCTGATTAGTTACCGACAGGAAAGAAGGTCCCAAAAGGGATGGGGACAATTTCCCTTTACAGGTGAAATGATCCAGGAAGTGCAAACAAACATTTCTTTAACCTAGTGCAGCCCCAGATATCAATATTTAAAATGAAAATGCATGTTGGCTTAAACATGCGTTTCTTTCAAAACTGCACATTTGGGATCTATATAGTGAAAGAATGTGCATGGTGGACAAAATGTATGGAACAAATTTGCTAGCTACAATTACTTTATAAAGCTACACTGTATATCAATGCATGCTGACATATATATATGCATGCAAGTCTATCACAGCAAACCCCCACCCCTTGCCCTCAATCTGGGTTTGTCTTACTTCACAGAGGTCAGGGCTGGAGGCTCACCTTCCCAGGGGTTGATCCTCAGAGGTGGAGCCTGGGACAGGGTACGGTGCGCACGATTCGTCAGTGGGGGTGGAGGGGGAGGGGTTCGGTAGGTAGACCGCACTCCACAGCATCAGGTTGCGGACATGGCACACTGGGTGCAGCACCTGCAATATGGAAAGCCAGCAAAGCAGTTAGGACAACTTCCTGCAGCACTGGGATAAAAGGGAGTTATAGGATAGTGAACACATGCGACCATCAGGTTTGTTTTAGGTACATGTTTGCGACCAATGCTTTCACAACCTCAAAAACTGATCAAAATTACAAATGTCAGCTACAAATATAAACCCATCTGAAAAACAATGTTTTCCAGATAAGTTGGAACGCAGGCAAGTGTTTTTATGACCGTCTCCCTGGGATTGTAGTCCATTGTATAATTATTTATACTGCTAGCAAGGCTCTAAAAACTTCAAATCCTACACTGCTTTTACCAGTAGTGCATGCAACAATGTGAGCTCAGATCAGTGTTGCATACTCATGATTCGTTAGACATCACCTTCTGGCTTAACTGAATCACTAACAATATGCACGGGGACCTTAAAATACTGCCTATACTATTCTATTCTTTACAATCAAATACCATACTTTATACAGTTCATCAGCCAATCAACTTGCAAACAGTGATGGTGTCAACTGGCGACAAACATTCTCTATGACTCTAAATTAGTAATTTATTTAAGGGTGGGGGGGGGGGGGATAAGACATGTGATTTACAATTCAAAACAAATGACGGTCATTTGGTCCTCTAGATCTGGATATACTGTGCTTGTTGAAGCATCACTTTGTGGCAGCGCAGAGCAGCCTGAGAGGGGCGCACCGTTTCTGAGTGGGAGGAGTACAGCATGTTTCGGAAGGCCCTGCTGGCGGGGCGCAGCAGGGACCACACAGAGCAGCTCCTCTCCTGCGTATGCCTGTCCTCCCGCTCCTTGCCGTTGTTACAGAGGAATGTCCCAAACAGACAGGAGTAGGTGTGCTGCACCAGCTTTACCTGCAGACAGAGCACAGAAAACAAACAGGAAACTGAGACATGGGTGCCAGTTACATCTACCCAAGCTGCGCATGCCATTGCAAAATTACAGCTTTGTTCTGGCTCTCCCACTATAACTCCATCACTGGGGATATGCATGCCCTGTGGGGGACAGAAATCAAAGTGTACAATTTTCACAAAGACTGTGCCTCACCAGAAATGCCTCGTTGAACTCGAAGGAGCAGGGGAACTGCCTGTGGAGCTGATGCACGCAGTCCAGCCACTGCAGGAACACGGGGCAGCGCTCATTCAGGTCGTCAGAGTTCTCCCCGTGGCCACAGCGATCCGCAAACTTGTGCCCGAAATCCAGCCACTCTGTTTCCACCAGCACCTGAAAACCCTGCAGGGAGAGAGGAAAGAGTCAGGGTTGCTAAACCACCTGGGGTTGGGGTTCAGTGGCTCCCCACTACCACACCTCATCTTTACTAAACAAATCAGAGAGGAACATATATTTTTTGTATTTTGCATTACTCCCCCTTGTTCTTGTGGGTATGAACACAAAGTTCCAAGTCACAGTGTGAACAGCGATGGCGATGGACATAAAACTGGCTTAAATCCTACCCCAACTGATATGGACAACCAGCTGCAAATGGGAAGCTCCTAGAAATAAGCCCATCTTTAAATTATCTTTTGATCTGCTTATGCACCATACAAGTGGTCTATCAGGACCATCGCACATATCATATTGAAACCTGCATATCGTACTATGTATTGTATCGTGAGGTTGGTGAATCTTTACACCCGTACTCCCAACACATCTGATTTCAGCAGTTTTTAGCATACGGCAGCAATGCTGAACACACTAGTCTGTCAAACACTCTGTATGAACAGTGTAGTGTGAATGTGTTACTCAGCCTGCATGCACACCCACCTCGATGGTTCTGTAAAAGGGGTCGAGCAGCAGTTTAGACAGGGCCACAATCTGGGGGGTGCGATCCCAGCCATCAGAGCAGTGCACCAGCACCGGCCGCAGGTCCCGGTCCACCGCGTTCACCACCAGCAGAGACACCTTGAGCAGCACAGACAGGTGCTGCAGCCACTTGGTGCCCTCCAGAGCAGACAGCCAGCTGTGGGAAAACACAGCGTGTGAGTCAACCAGCAGGACCACTCCGCTGGACAGTCAGCAGTGATAATAAAATATATAAAGAAACTCAAAGTTACATGTGCCGGATATATAAATTTGTGTTCATGTGCAGCGCTGCAAAACGGAACCAGGAGCAATCTGTATTACTATCTGACAGTCCGATTGCAAGAAAAGGACAAATATTCAGCAGTGTGCTTCAATTACTTGTTTTTTGACAGTCTAGGTCTAGAACTGGTCCAAAAGTAAAACGCGCCCTTGATGTAACAAGCAGTTATATGGAGTGGACTATTAATGTGAATTAAGTTATTGTGTGATTTAAGACATCATTAACTGACTGTAGTGACACACGCAGATTTGAACTTACTTTGCAGGATCTGGCATCTGTGTACAGAGCAATCGCAGAGACTGGAAACTCTTTCGGATGGAATGGATGTTGGCCATCCCCATAAACACTACTTCACAGTTGGGATAGTATTCTGGAAGGGAAGAGGAGAGAAACACCAAGTCAGGTGCAAAGGTAAATCTCAAAAACAAAAAGTGACGGTCTACCAAAGTATGGTAGTCGTATTTGGTCACACGTCCAATTTGCAGTGCGTTTGAAGCAGACCTAAGGAAAGTAACTCTGAATGCAGCTGTTGAGGAGGCAAATGTGTCCCAATATTATATGGATACACAGCCTTACTAGAGAGCCAGTCCATAATAATCAATACAATGTTGTCATATTCAGCTAGTCACAAGAAAGGAGTCAGCTGCAACATTAACACAATTATACTTAAAATCCTCAGCTTTAAAGCACACAGTAACTCTGGAGTCAGGTAGTGTAGGCTCACCTGGGCACTCACAGCCACCCCCTTTCGCTCTGTTGGCGACGGCAGCAGCGTATGACCTGGCATCGAGGATGAGGAGCTTCTGTGGTTGGATGGCCAGTGACTCCACTCCAGTGCCGTGCGTCATTGAGGAGTCTGAAAGGGAGACAACTCTTATTAACAACAAGCAAATCAAATCAGTACACCAGCTGAACGGATATTATATATCCTATTCTATATCTGTAAAGTTACTTAGTGCTGAAAAAGTAAGTATATTGCAAACCTTGTTATACAGCATCTGGGATCTAATGCACTACAGCAAATTAGAGATGGCAGCATGCTAAAAGAAACGGTCAAGCCACAGCTAATACAGCCTAGTTTGATACAATCTGTCTGGTTTTTAACAAGTGAGCTAACCAGACATCCAAAACAACCAAGTGTACTGTAACATCACAGTGGCATAACAAGGCATACCTTAGATTTTTTTCACTGTCCTGGATACAATTTTAAGTGGCCCAATAACAAGTACAAAACTGTATCACCCTACTTGGCAAGTTAATAGCAGAGTAATGTATCAGGTTATGTGTTAGCACCATTCAAAAATGAAATAAACAAATCTTATGGATTATTTGTTTAACCATTCCGATTTATGTGTATACCATATGTTTAAATGGTAATAGCTGATCTATTTTTTAAATCTGGCTTTTTGTACATTTAACATGTTTTGCCTGGATGACAATACAAAAATAAAATGATCTAGATAAATTCACTGATGTTTAATTTTTAAAACTATTATTGTGTTATTTTATATACTGTTATTTTTGGCATTACAGTTGCTATGGCATCAGTAAATTAAAGAAGAAAAACCAAGTTTTTCGCTGTGGAAATCTGGTAATCCTAAACTACATGGACAGAGAGAGAAAATTAAGTTTTGGTAGAAATTTGTCAGATTCAGAACTCGACAAAAAACTCAAAATAGTAAAACACACTCAATCTTTTCTCAATTTATTTTGTTTAATGCTGTCAGTAGAACTGTGCAGCTTTGCGTAAACTGCATTCTCCTACTGTAGGCATTCAAGAACTGCATCCATTAAATTAGCTAAGTGCTCCCCTAGTGCTTTCTTCCACATAAATATTTCTGAATCTAAAATATGCTATATTACAAACCAGAGCAATACATCACAGGTGCCACCTTCAGTATGCCTTGCAGGACATTGTAAACATCCGGTTCACACACACCATATGATATAAACAAGCCGAGTGCACTTGCAAACTGCATTGTGAACAGAAAGAGACACCAAAAAAAACTAAAAGAAAATACTTTAATTCGCATAGCTATTCTTTCATGATGGTTTTTCATGTCTGTGTTTAGTAATGTGTACGGTAAAGAGATTTCAATATATGCTGTATTATTTCAGCCATTTAACATGCACACATTGGCGTGCTTGTCAGAAAATGAAAATACTGTAATCAAGATTTAAAAATGTATGTGTAGAAAGGACTCGTTTTGTTTACTGCTGATTTACAGCAACACAAAAAGGTTAACTTTATAACACAGTAATCATAATAAAAATAATCGTTCTCAGATCGTCGCTTGTAGCCTCTCCCAAGTCAGCACCAATCTTACTGCTGATACAAACGAGTCCTGTAAAGATTGTGAATGGCATTTCTAACCTGAACACACTGTACCCCAAATCAAAATGTTAGACAATTCGATCCCGTTGTCCAGCTTCCATGTGGCGTATCTGGGTATTCACTGGTGCATAATTTTTTGCTGCAGTCACAGCAGCAGACAAACACCTGCTGTCTTGCGAACTATTACTGTGAGACTGGATATGACAGGAACTAAATGTTCAATTCCCAACAAAAAGCTGCTGTTTTATCTGCGTGTCTGGGAAAATTACATTTGTTTCACTGTCACCACCATCATGAAGCCAGATTAAGTCTTTCTTCCACTCCACTCTATTCTTATCTATTTTTTTTCATAATTTCTTTCTTGATCATTATTGATTTAAACAATTTACTTTTGGCTTATTGGTGCAATTGGTTGCTTAGTTGCAAAATAAATAAATAAATACATTGGAAAAAACTGCCATGTCAGGGTAATTAGTATTACCAACAGCACTTCAGTACGTAGTCTCAAATGCTATGGTTTATGTCGAACCTTGCTAGGTGAAAAATCCATTGGTGTCAGACTGGTCGACCCAAGTAAATCACAATCTGGGGGAGCTGCCCACTGAACCAAACTGTCGAGTCATACAAGCACACTGACTGGGGCCAAACTCCGCTTAAGACATTCCAGTCTTGTAGGGGCTACCCCAGTGGCATGGAATAGACCTACACAGCCTCTGCAATAACCGGAATATATTCTCTCTCTGTACTTATTTTTAGGCACTGCTCTTGCAATGAACTCTCTCCAGTAGCTGACTAAGTAAATTAATATAAAGTTGCATCATTAAAAGTTGCCTGGCTGTTCAACAGAGCAGACATCCCTGATACCATTGGGTTCAATCCTCAAGGACAATGACATTTTAGAACTCCATAGCTGATGCCTGTCTATTACTGTGACCAATTTATTATCTGCTTTTTTCATTACTGTATGTAACAAACAGAAACTCAATTGAAAAAAAAAACTTTTCAAATTTAAGTTCACTTCATTATCATATACAAGTTATGAACCACACACACTACATCTCAAAACTTCCCTCCTGAGAATGTTAGAAAAGTCCAAACTCACCAAACTCCCCGTCTGAGACGTCTGTGCCGTTGCTGTAGTCCCGGAGACAGTTCCCGTTGGCGAGGTGCTTGCTGGAGCTGCAATCGATGGCACAGGCCTTGGCGATGGATTGGACCAGGTGCTCATCGTCAGCATTGCGCCACCCCCACCAGCTCACCTCAGGCTGCCCACAACGGGCAATTACTGCCCCCGTGCTCTGGTGCCTGAAATGCACAAGTTAAAAAAAGGGGGCTCAGCACCCTCTTCTCCTACTGTCCTCCTGCTGTCTCTTACACTTTCAGTGTTGTGTTATTGGGATTGTCATGTTTTGTTAACATTAGATGCAACTGGAAATCTAAATCTCTTCAGGCATTTCTAATATCTTTAACTTGCACATGTACTTCTAAATTTGCTATGCAGCTATCTTTTTGGTAAATCCAATGAAGCTCCCTCTTTATCCTGCCACAATGCTTAACAGAGCTATTAAACCTAATTTTATTGTGGTTTACCAGACCATATTTCCAAATCAATCCAAAGCACGTCTTAAGTATTGCCTTTGATGGTTATGAGGAACAATATCATTCAATAGCATAAACATTCTTTATTCCTGTTTCTATTTTTGTTCTCCAAGCTGTTTGTCCTTCCACAATGCTGCAGGTGTTTTGTCGAACTCAAGATGGGATGTTGCACCGATGATGGTGTATAAAAGAAAGCTGGGGATCTTGAAGATTCCCTTCCAAACGCACCTGTACACCACGGCAGGGAATCTCTTCCAGGACCTGAAGCCACCTACGCTCTCCAGCTCCTTGTCTGTGATCCAGGCTGGCACAAGCAGCAGCTGGGGATAGCTGGCACACAGCCTACCAGTGCCAGGGACAAGCGGAAGACAAAAAACAAGAGACAGTTACATAACTGATTGAGCGAAGAGCAAGGGCACAGAGGGGGCAGAGGCTGCTAAAGATAAAGGAAGGATCTGTTCCCAGCACCCTGAAACAAAAAGCAGTATTGTTTTTCGATTAGGAGGGTGGATAGCCTGTATCAAAGCAAATAGTGTCAACTTGCTGTGTCAAGCCTATGAGGAGACAAATAGACTGAATCAGACATAACTGAAGATAAAACACTCGCCAACATACAATCGGTACCAATATTATTATTCAATAAAAATAACACTAATCTTAATATTTATAGTAGTATTTATTTAAAAAATATACATGCATTTTCACGCACAGTGATGTGCAGAAGTGATTATCCACACAGCCCAGGTTTCAATCAGGAACTAAATACCTGTTATTTACAGCTATTACATGTTGTTTCTTTGGGGTGTTTTTTGGTCAGTTTGTTATATTGCAAGTGAATCAAACATACCCCCACCAAAGTCTGTTTTCAACACAATGAAAAGGGGACCAGAAACACGGTTGCTCACACTAACAATAAAGAATTGTAAAGCCTTGGTACGACTTCTTTGATGCAGCCCTAACATGGAAAATGTAATCATAGGTTATATGAAAAGTAAGATTTCCAGTGCTGGAAAACACTACCTGTATTTGTTGTTTATTTCCGTTATCCTCCATGCATTCTGCAAATCGAAACCCATTCGCTCCACTTCATTCTTAAATCTTGAGGTCACATGCTCTCCTGAGGGACACCAATGCATGTAGTGAGAGGATTATTACAACAAAACTAAGCAAACAAGTGCAATGAATGGTAGGGTAGCCCAGTGGTTACAGCCAACAGAACCTGGGTTTGAATGCCAAATATCCAATGATCACCCTCTTGTATTGTGGTTGTGCATCGATACATGATCTTTGCTTTCTGATAAGTCAGTCTAAAATGATGCCTGAATTTAGTGAAAGTTGCTTTGGAAAGCTAAATGAAATAGCAGGAGTGCACTTCCTCCTGATTATATGTGTTTAAGATTAAGTATGGATGGTAAGATACTTCTTCACGCAAAGTATGGTACCGTTGTGGAATGTTTTTGATGTTGAATTATTGTGATCCTATAAAATCAATCAGCTATTAGGAACCAGAAGAGTATTGATAGATTTCCCTCAAAAAACTAAATAGTTTCATATTCACAGCACAGAAATATCTTGTGTGGTGAAAAGGTAAAACACGAGGGATCAACCACCACATTTTATTTTATAAACCTTTGAAAACTAAACTAACACTGAGTTCATTTTTCAGGCGATTCATTTCCTTATGTTTAGTCGAGTCTTGCAAGCATTGCAGTATCAATGGAGCACAGCTGGTACCTGGCCGGCAGAGCTCCCCGTGCTGCTCCTTCTCCCCGGCATACACCTCCACGCACCAGGCATGGAATGCAAATGAGAACAGCTCCTCCAGGTGCGAGGGTGGACGGATCCCACCATTCAGCCTCTTCAGCCACTCCTGGCACTGCTCGAAGGTGGAGAACTGACATCTGCAGGCAAACATACCATCAAAGCACCTGATACATTAATCTGACATTCATTCATTCATTCATTCATTTCTGAGCACTTGACTCACAAGTACAGATACTGCTCACATTTCACTGATCATCCAACCTCCTAGTGGTCATGTTCAATCACATGCCATAAGGATGAGCACACTTCTTCTAGTAGTTTTCAACTCTGGTACAAGATTTTTGTTCAACCAGGAACCAAATACTTATTCAAACATGTTTTCAAGTGTACATATAACACCACTTACAGACATAATTGGCCAGTTTCAACACTACAGTTGGATACTGTATCTCCAGAATGCAAAATACATTTAAAAAAAAAAAAAAAAAAAAAGACAAACACAAACCTGGCCTATTTATTGTAAATGTGATCAACGGCAATGTGCCTTAGGAAACAAACATAACAGTCTAACCCACTTAAGTGTATAACCAATTTAAATGTTTATATAGATTTGCAATCCCTATGCGTATTATAAAATATTACTACACTAGTAACAAAATCATCATGTTATGTAAGTACTTAGCATTTCTTTGAGGCTTCACTTAATTCAGGTCAACAAAAATTCATTATTTTACTTAAATAAGAAAACACAGCACCATCCTCTATAACGCAGTTTACTTTAATATACAGTAAATGATAAATGCAGAGTGATGCACTTTCAAGAATGAAATGAAAATAATTGTTACTTAAATGCTGTGTGTACATCACAGACAATTCTGTAAACTGTAGTGTTACGAAGTGCCTGCCCCTGTGTGTATTTTCTGTTACATGTTGAGTATGGTGTGTTAAATGTTTGTGTATACTCATTGGTACACGGGATATAAACGGGTCTGTGAAATATCCCGTGTACCAATGACTAAACACAAACATTTAACACACCACATGCAACATATAACAGAAAATACACACAGGGGCAGGCACTCTGTCACATGTAGTCATTCAAGTCTCTTCACAGACAGAAATCATTATCGACGTACCTGGAAGAAATGCCACGCTCATTTTAGCACATCATAGTCCTTTAAAGTATCTTATTGAAAAGTTTCCTTTTTTGCAGCCATTTCAGTGTGGGAATGTATTGAAAGCGTTCACGTTCCCGAAACCAGGCCTGTGCCTTTTTACATTAGTTCACAATATACGTTAACTGTATAAAAAAAGCAATCAAAAAAGTTTCACTGCTCTACAGTAAAACGGGAATATATGCTTGCAATACTACATTTAAACGGGGTACATTTAATGAATCCGCACTGGTGACGGTTTTGGACTTTTGAGATATACAAGTGGGGTAGACTGTATGTTGATAGATAGACATAGTAAGCATCTTTTTTAGATAAGCCATCCACCCTCTACAACTACATACCTGATAACTTTACAGTCTTTGCAGATCACATGAAGCTGGAACATATCTCGACACTCCACACACTCGATCAGCTGCAACGGGACCTTTGGGAGAGAGGACAACACATCGAGTTAATCACATTGATGAACCTCTCACAAAACTTTAAGAAAGCTCAAACAAGTTATTTATGAGAGTGCAAAATCAACAAATAAAACTAATCTAATTGAGACAAATGCTTCAATAAGACAAAGACGATTCTCGTCAAAACTTTGTCTGATTTTACAACCAAGTTTCTATTTAATTTCATATTGTACCTCATGATTGCAACCCACAGCTGAAGTGTTAAATCTGTGACAATGTTGCGATAAATCACTGATCAGTAAAACAGGGGTTGAGCTGGAAAATCAGGATGAAGAGCAGGGTTACAGTATTTAAGAGAATATTGAAATAACAACCAGCTTCAAAACTGAATGTCAACCAAAGCCATCAATAACTGCACAATGTATTGCAGTTTAGCATATATAATCTGTGCAGCTGATCATTTGCAGTCATACAGTTCCTGGTGTAGACTTACGTAACAAGAAGTCATCATGCACACATGTGAATCACACAGAAGGATTTATAAAACCTTTTATCTTGATTTTAGCTGCAGATCTGTAGGTTCCCATTTGTATTTATTTTTTTTTTAATGAGGAAATAGTGTCTCCTAGTTGACTGACTAGACCTTTAAGGTATTTTACCCTGCAATTAATATTATTATGTTATGTGATCTTTTCTCATTGTTCGTGTTGTCCAAAAACCCCCCCCCCCCCCCCCCCCCCCCCCCCCCCCCCCCCCCCCCCCCCCCCCCCCCCCCCCCCCCCCCCTCCAAAACTGTTTAAGTCCTGAATTATCACCTGAAGGCTTTGTGTTGTCTGAAGGAATTGGTAAGGGGGCTGTTAAAGCACACATGCTGAATTCAAATGAGACTCTGCTCCCATGATGTAGGTTCTTAAGGTACCTGGCTCTGTACTGCTGATGAGATCTATTTCATAGGCAACATGACAAGCAGTGGTTCTCCACAATCAGTTAGTTGGGGTTAGACCTTAACTCAAACCCAGCATGTTGAGCAGAGCAGGCCCCATGTCCTACCTACTGTATACAGGCTCTTTACAGTGCAGTATACTGTGGTGATTTCTTTCAACGTGATTTTAAACCAGCAAAGAAAAAACAATACCTGACAGCCTGTTTTTCTACTGTAGTCTTGTGCTGCTATGACTTATTTGCATGTTTGAAGTGCTCAGTGTTAGTCAGGTAACACACAATTGAACTCCATGCAGCAGCTCAAGAACATTGTGAGATTTAGCACGCCATTCCTTTGCACAAAACTAGTCTGGATATTTTCCAGCTCTGCTGGTATGGTACTTACTGACACTTCACAAGAGCAAGTTTGA